>NC_086159.1:43258532-44458532 GCF_035149785.1 Candoia aspera
AGCAATGCTTCTTAAGGCCCACTCAACCTCACTCTTCAGGATGTCTGGCTCTAGCTCACTGACCACACCGTCAAAGCTATCCCCGATATTCTTATCCTTCCTATACAGGTCTTCTGTATATTCTTGCCACCTTTTCTTGATCTCTTCTTCTTCTGTTAGGTCCTTGCCATCTTTGTTTTTGATCATACCCATTTTTGCCTGGAATTTACCTCCAATGTTTCTAATTTTCTGGAAGAGGTCTCTTGTCCTTCCTATTCTATTGTCTTCTTCCACTTCCGCGCATTGCTTGTTTAAAAATAATTCCTTATCTCTTCTGGCTAACCTCTGGAATTTTGCATTTAATTGGGCATATCTCCCCCTATCGCTGTTGCCTTTTGCTTTCCTTCTTTCTTGGGCTACTTCTAGTGTCTCAGCAGACAGCCATTTTACCTTCTTGGTTTTCTCTTTCTTTGGGATGTATTTTGTTGCCGCCTCCTGAACAATGCTGCCAACTTCTGTCCAGAGTTCTTCCGGGACCCTATCTACTAAGTCCAGTCCCTTAAATCTATTCTTCACCTCCACTGCATATTCCTGAGGAATATTCGTGAGCTCATATCTAGCTGATCTGTGGGTCTTCCCTAATCTCTTTAGTCTGATCCTAAATTGTGCAAGAAGTAGTTCATGGTCTGAACTACAGTCAGCTCCAGGCCTAGTTTTTACCGACTGTACAGATGTCCGCCACCTTTGGCTGCAAAGGATGTAATCAATCTGATTTCGGTGTTGTCCATCTGGTGAAGTCCATGTGTAAAGCCGTCTCTTAGGTTGTTGGAAGAGAGTGTTTGTTATGCAGAGTGAATTGTCTTGGCAAAATTCTATCAGCCTATGTCCTGCTTCGTTTTGTTCTCCCAGGCCATACTTACCTGTAATTCGAGGTGTCATTTGACTGCCCACCTTAGCATTCCAGTCTCCTGTGATGAAAATAACATCTCTTTTAGGAGTGTTGTCCAGTAGGTGCTGCAGATCCTCATAGAACTGCTCTACTTCAGCTTCTTCAGCATTTGTGGTTGGGGCGTATATTTGGATCACTGTGATGTTAGATGGCTTGCCCTGAATTCGAATTGAGATCATTCTGTCGTTTTTGGGGTTGTATCCAAGCACTGCTTTAGCCACTTTACTATTAATTATGAAGGCTACTCCATTTCTTCTGTGGTCCTCTTGTCCACAGTAGTAGATCTGGTGGTCATTTGATGTGAAGTGGCCCATTCCAGTCCATTTCAGTTCACTGACGCCCAGAATGTCTATCTTTAATCTTGACATCTCACCAATAACTACATCCAATTTGCCCTGGCTCATAGATCTTACATTCCAGGTTCCAATGGTGTGTTGATCCTTAGAACACTGGAAATAAGTGAGAAGTGGTCCAATTTAAAAATTGTGGAATTTTTCAGATGCCAATATAAAATTGTAAAATCTTTACCATCCAGACTAACGCGTGCATTGGAATTTATTTGTCCATCGGTGTTTCTTAAACATCATAAATTAATATGAAAGCAGGATAAAATTCAGTTATGATTACAAGGACACTGAATCTGTTATATAGAAATTCAAAAATTTCTGGTCATATACAGAATTATTTTTTACAGTCCTAAATAAAAATGAGTTCAAAAGTGTATGCAGAAGAACATAGGTCAAGCTTTGAATTGACCTATACATCTTCCATTAATAAATCAAAGTATAATAAATGCTGATGTTTGAATATTTTCTTCAGAACAGCAATTTGCAAGATCACAGATTATTAAGTTTTGTTTTTTTTAAATCCCATTGCATTTATGGAAGCCCTGTTGCTATGGTGATGTTCAGATCTAGAAAGAATTCCTTTCCTTTTTGCATATTCAGATAGAGATGAAGAAGTTGCTTCTTCTCATTTCAGTCCCAGTTAATCACTTGTGTGAAGTTTCTGATCAAAACACAGAAAACACCATAGATATCAATATTACTCACTTTACTACTGATTTAATTTCACAAGAACAACTAAAAGCTTTATAGCATGTGAAAGCCACTAGGATAGATCCAAACAAATGCTAGTTAAAAAGGATGAATTAAGCCAGTCTAGGTCCAGGCGTGGAATTGGGCTTTGAGACAGGAAATCCAAGCATTTTCAGAAACTGACATGGGAATTCATCACTCATTTCGGCTAGGGTGGAAATCACAATCTGAAAAGAGCAGGTTTCTTCCTACTTAAGCCCTGCCTCCTAGCTAGGTCTCAGCCCTTTCCTGTCAGTTCCATCTTTGATGACCATGAACGAATACTTTATCCTTGAGAAGATGAAGGTCATGGATAGTAGCAAGGAATCCGTGGGTTCAGAAGACATTTTCCTTTTTAACTGGGAAGGATATTCCTGGACACACACAGACCTTGCCAAATCAAATATATTCAAATGTCTGGGCATTTTCATCCTTGAGCTAGAGGAACGTTTTAGAAGCTATAGTTGTTAATACACATCTAAGGCTGTGTGGAAACTGATGTTTTTCTTTACTATGATTTCAGCATGTATCAAAAATCCTTTATGTAAAACAAATCCAGTCTCATATTTTACAACAAATGTGAGACATGTCTGATCATCAATAATATTTGAATTTCCCAAATACAAGGAAAGATATATGAACATCAAAAGTTCTTATAAAAGTTTCAGTGAAACCACTAAGAAAGGAAAAAAGAATACAGATAAATATATAAATACAATATTGGTTTTTATAAAGATTATTTCAAAAAGGAAGAAAACAAAAGGATTTGTTCCCTACACCATCTCCTGTAGTTATGTGGACATGTAATAAATGGGAAAGAACATAGATCCAAGTTGTTCTATGCTCTGGAATTGGGGAGGGGGGGCAGGGAGAGAAAGTTTGATAAAGAACAAGAAAGTTGGATGGAGAATCAGGAAGATATAACTCCTTTTCACTCCATTACAGTACTTCAAAATGTTTCTGCTCAGATGCGATAGAACTAACAAAGAACATATTAAGTATATTAAAATCAGGGGCACTAGATGGGAGCGAAGAGATACAGAAAACCCTTAACTCTGCTGCCATCTCATGCTTGGATTTTTTTTCCTTCAACCTAGTTCTGGCAGCCATACAGGGCAGAACAGAATGAAGAAAGGATTAAAGAAGTTTCAATATCTTTCTCAAAAGTATTGTTTAAACCAGTGTTCCTCAACCTTGGCAAATTTAAGACGGGATGGCTGGCTGGGGAATTCTGGGAGTTGAAGCCCACAAGTTGCCAAGTTTGAGAAACACTGGTTTAAACCATATCTTACATTTGAAAATAAATCTGCAAATACCTCTCTCTTTCGTGGCATTTCCTATATATTTCCTATATATGAAAGTGAAGGTAAAATACCATTCCTTTAAAAAAAAAAAGCTTTTGTCTGAAAAACTAAGTCTTTTGCTATTGACTTTTTGTGGAATATTCAGCCCCAATTATGGATTCCTAGCAGGAACTTCTTGAAGAGCCACCAATATTTCCAGAGTTTAATTCATTTGGACAAATCTGATTCTCATCCCTATTTTTGAACAAAAGTATTCCAAATCTTACCAAGCACACAGCTATCCTGAAATATGAGATTGTAAAGATGATGCAAGTAGCGATTAAGCAGCACATACACAGCCAAAGATTGTGTTTTCGGTATTAGAACTTCTTCAAAATATGCTATATTCATTTCCCTAAAGATAGTTCATTCTGACTATTGTTCGTATAACAGAGACTTTATCCTTGTTCTTTTTATGGAGAATCACAGTACTCTCCATTTGGGGATAGGACAGCAATATTATAATGCATCTTCCTTAAATAATGGTAATTCTCATCAACTTACTTGCTGTATTAGGAATTGCCAACGTTATTGCTTCTCCAAAGATTGATTGATTGATCAATTGATTTGGTTTATCAAATTTATGCACTGCCCATCTCACTATGATAACTGCTTTCAAGAAAGGAGGAACTAAAGGTAGCTGAACAGTGGATTAATAAACAGTACAATAGTATTCTTATTACCGATGGAATTATTTCTATTTTGTAATTCTGCTGAAATATTGAAAATGAAAAATTGGCATAGAGGTACAGACACCGCATGCAATGTGTATGATTTACACAGGTTGTTTTTCTGGAAACTACAAGTGTACTTTTGTTGTTGTTTATTCGTTTAGTCGCTTCCGACTCTTCGTGACTTCATGGACCAGCCCACGCCAGAGCTTCCTGTCGGTCGTCAACACCCCCAGCTCCCTCAGGGACGATTCCGTCACCTCTAGAATATCATCCATCCACCTTGCCCTTGGTCGGCCCCTCTTCCTTTTGCCTTCCACTCTCCCTAGCATCAGCATCTTCTCCAGGGTGTCCTGTCTTCTCATTATGTGGCCAAAGTATTTCAGTTTGGCCTTTAATATCATTCCCTCAAGTGAGCAGTCTGGCTTTATTTCCTGGAGGATGGACTGGTTTGATCTTCTTGCAGTCCAAGGCACTCTCAGAATTTTTCTCCAACACCACAGTTCAAAAGCATCTATCTTCCTTCGCTCAGCCTTCCTTATGGTCCAGCTCTCGCAGCCATATGTCTTTAATCTTGACATCTCACCAATAACCACATCCAATTTGCCCTGGCTCATAGATCTGACATTCCAGGTTCCAATGGTGTGTTGATCCTTAGAACATCGGATTCGCCG
The DNA here is from genome assembly GCF_035149785.1 of Candoia aspera. Classification (NCBI taxonomy): domain Eukaryota; kingdom Metazoa; phylum Chordata; class Lepidosauria; order Squamata; family Candoiidae; genus Candoia; species Candoia aspera. The sequence continues at coordinate 43,263,225 of NC_086159.1, forward strand.
TTCACCACCAGCACCGTCGGCCGCTAGCCGTCCTTTCGGCTTTGAGCTAGCTGCGTCATCACGTCTGGGGCTAGTTGAGCTCATCCTCTGTTCCTCCCCAGTAGCATTTTGACCATCTTCCGACCTGGGGGTCTCACCTTCCGATGGTATACCGACATATCTCTGGTTGTACTGATCCATTTAGTTTTCACGGCAAGAATACTGGGGTGGGTTGCCATTACCTTCCCCAGGGATCGCATTTAGTCTGACCTCTCTGTCATGACCTTCCCATCTTGGGTGGCCCTTCACGGTTTATCTCATGGCATCATTGAGGTGCTCAAGCTCCAGCACCACGAAACAATAGTTGGCATTAACAGCTAGGGAGGTCCTCATGATCAGAAGTAATAGAACAGTTTATCTAAAAAGTCTGTAATATCTTCCTTATTTTCACTCAGGGTTAATTATAGAGAAAACAATGTTATTAATAAAGAGAAAAGCTTTGGGGTGGCTTTGGTTTGTTTTTTTTTATTTTGGCTTTTTGAAACCACATAGATCAAGAAAACCAAAATTGTAATCCTGAGAAGGCAAGGTCTGGAAGTCCATATGAATGCATTAAAATTTAATAGTGCACACAGTTCAACATATTATGCAAAGACCAGAAAATATGGGTTGTAGGTTGCTTAGAGGGATCTTAAACTTTCAATGCTAGAATTCCATTGCACATTCCCTTACCTTATCATCCAGTGCTGATTCCATGTAGGATTTAAATAAGGTATCATTTCTAATCTATTATGTTCTAACACTGATAATGATCTCGTTTTGGACATGTTCAAGCATACCCAGAGTTAAAGCAATTTTCCTTCTACTAGCAGTATATTGTAGCTGGACAGAAAGCAAATATGAATGCTGAGCTTGCGATCACAGCTATCAAAGGAAGTCATAAAGAACAGCACAGATTTCAGAACTGCTTTGACAACCTATTGCTATGAGCTTCGTATAGCACAGGCAAGCAGAATGCTGTGACAATTCTCAAGATGTTGGCTACCCCAGGATCAATCTGAATATCACTGCTTGCTGTCAGTGTTCTTACCTTTCCATCCAAGCCTACAGTCATGATTGCTTATATACATATCTAATAAAAGGAAGATCCCACTTCTACAGTATAATTGGGACATAGTGTTGTCCTTTCCATATGCAATCAATGTAATTTGTGCTAAATGAATGAATGAAGGAAATGAGAATATCAACAGAAAACCCATTCAAAGCTTTTCCTTACACAGCTCTAAAGGTATTTTGCTAGGTAAAAAAAACCAGAAAAAATATAAACCTTTTGCATTTACTCAATATTAACTTATGCATCCTTTAAAAAATGATTGAATTTGAATTTATTTTTAAACACTCTAAACCAGTGTTTCTCAACCTTGGCAACTTTAAGATGTGTGGTCTTCAACTCCAGGAATTGCCCGGCCAGCCAATTTGGGGGAAACCAGGGATGGCAGGTCTTGTGGATCCAGTGAGTGACATATTGTCAATTCTTCATTTAGAGCAGGGTTTCTCAACCTTGGCAACTTTAAGACGTGCTATATGTGGTTCCCAATTTACTGAGTTATGAAATCATCTGGAATTGTTCATCCCACTTCAAGTTTTGGACAGACATATAAGAATATGTTTAAGTAAGCAATTTTTGACTGAGGGAAAAGGTCTTCATTGCATGGTGTGAATAAAGCTAAATCAAGTTTACATTGACTGCAGCAAAACTAAGGAAAAATAGAAGCTCACTCATCATAAAAATGTTTATTCTGGGATTCTGACTATAGCAGATCAGTAACTTAAGACTAATTACCAAACTATACTAACTGTACAAATTCATATGTCATTGGTGCACACACAAAAACTTAATATGTTTCCTTAATTTATTTTACTTTTCATTTTCATAATGATTCAAACCTAGTTAATTCATTTTCAACATTCCCACTGTTTCCAATAAGAAATCTAACCAGTCTTCTACTGCTTGCAATCTGAATGTTTACCATTCCAGATATTCTATCATTCCTCCAGGCACAGGTCAAATTTTGGAGAGAAAGGACAATTAATTTCCATTCCATGCACAACTTTAAAAGTCAGACTTAGCCTAGCTGCTCTTTCTTGGAACCCTTGCCCTGTAATCTTTTTATAACGTGTTCAGACTGTTCCAGGAAAGTTCCAACTAAAAATAATGAAAAACATTTTCATCTGCAATTGATTTCATTTGAATTCCAATTTGTTTCTTTAAATAAAATGAAAACATAAATGAAGCTGTTGTAATTTGCTTCATTTTGGTTTGCTGAAATAAATGTCTACACACTAACATTTAAAATATTAGTTTCATAAATTAATTTTCTATTGGAGATTTTTTTGTTTTCTTATTTACCAAGACTTTGGCAACATTTTTGAGGGTATATACTCCAAAGACAGAAGCCAAGCATAGACTCATAAATTTTAAAAAAAATCACATAAAAATCAGTGTATATCCTTGAGGTACAGGCATTTGGAATTGAAAGGAAAAACCTCCTCTAGAGGAAGTGGATTATAAAAGTATAAGAAATGAATTATTTTATTCCTGAAATAGGCACTTTCCTATCTATATTCAATGCTATCTTTCCGATATTGCAACTCTTAATTCCAGTTTGTAGCATGAAGGTTGCATCCTAAGTACCATCTTAAATCAATTTAACTGTCCAAGCTACAGCCTTGTGCTGATAGATAGAAAGAGAGAGAGACAGACAGACAGACAGACAGACAGAGCCTTTGAGTCAGTTTTTGACTCCTGGTGACTGCCTGGATAAGTCCCTTATTAATAGCATGATCAAGATCTGATAGGATGAAATCCAGATTGGAATATAGTGAGTAAGGGACACAGTTCTACTACAGAATAGGATTCCATGGTAAGAGAATTTAATGGGATAAAGAACTGAACATGACTAGGACATACTTAAAGCTCAGCTACAAACATTCCATTGAGAAGAAAAGGAGAAGATAAAAGAAGCCAATGTTACTGCTCAGTAGTGAAGATCTGAGAATACAAAAAGGACATAAAGTGGACTTGGAAAAGGGACAGGTCAAGGAAATATTGATAAGGGTTTTGTTTTGGTTTTTGTTTCGGTGCCTTTGAGCCAGTTTTGGTAACTGGTAACTGCCTGGACTAGTCCCTGCCATTTCCTTGGCAAGGTTTTTCAGAAGTGGTTTGCCATTGCCTCCTTCCTAGGGATGAAAGAGAGTGACTGGTCCAAGGACACCCAGCTGGCTTCATGCCTAAGACAGGACAGAACTCACAGTATCCTGGTTTCTAGCCTGATGCCTTAACCACTACACCAAACTGGCTCTTTAATGCTAACCTGCCTATAAATACCCATCAATAAATATGGTACATTTTACTTGTAAGCAAGATGCATGAGATTGGAATGTAAAGCTATAGTCTGGAATATTTATTCAAGATGTCCATGTGTTGGAACCAGATATTGTCGATCCATTCATAGACCATATCTCATATCATATTTTGATGTTGGGGTCAAAAAATATTTTTAGGAACAAGAAAGTATCAATGGTCATAGCAACCAAACTGCATAAAATTGTTTTGTTTTTGTTTTTTAAGACTGCTAAGGTTTAAAATGTTAGGTGCTTTTTGCACAAAACAAACAAATGCAGTACTAGTTTCAAAATCATTACAGAAGATTTCACTCAAAACAAGAGGCCAGATTCCACAAGCCATAGAAGATATTTCATTGCTCAGCTTCCACACTACTACCCCTTCTGCCAGTTTTTACTCCTATATATCTTGAGACATTCCAGGGAAACATTCGGTTTAGTGCAAGGAACTAGAGCCATAAAAAGAAAAATCAGCAACTTGCATAATCTGCATTTTATATTAAAGCAATATACTTACAAGCAATAACCTATGCCTGTTCATCCATGAACAGAAAATCTCCTTTCATGAATAGAATAGAATAGAATAGAATAGAATAGAATAGAATAGAATAGAATAGAATAGAATAGAATAGAATAGAATACTTCATTGGCCAAGTATGATTAGACATACAAGGAATTTGACTTCCGTGCAAGAGCTCTCAATATATTTACATAACATCAAAAAGTAAACAATAGTAAAGTAATAATGTTATTTACTAAAACTATACAATCAAGAAAGAAAAAAAATTGAAGGAAAATAATACTACGACTATTAATTAACACACACTCATATTTAAAGGGAGAATTAAGGGACAATATACTGCATCTGTTGTCTAACGTATGTTCACATTTAACAGAGCATTACTGGTCACATCTTAGTGGTCATGTCTTACCATACATTGTCAATCATTATATCATGCTACATTAATTAGGAGTTCAACAGAGCAATGGCATGAGGAAAAAAACTGTTTCGATGTCTAGATGTTTTGACATACGGTACTCTGTAGCGCTGTCCTGATGGTAGAAGTTGAAACAGTTTATGTCCAGGATGTGAAGGGTCTGCAGATATGTTCTCCGTCCTCCTTTTGACCCTTGCAATATGCAGGTCTTCTATAGAAGGCAGGCGGATTGCAATAATTCTTTCTGCAGACTTAACTATCCGTTGAAGTCTATATTTGTCCTGCTTGGTTGCGGAACCAAACCAGACAGTTACAGAAGAACAGATAACAGACTCAATAATTCCTCTGTAAAACTGTACCAAAAGCTCCTGAGATAGATTAAACGTCCTAAGTTGATGCAGGAAGAACATCCTTTGTTGTGCCTTTTTTGTGATACCACAGGGCCAGTTGTTGTACCTCCCATCTATATGCTGACTCATCACCATTCTGAATGAGATCAATAACAGTTGTATCATCTGCAAATTTCAAAACTTTAACAAAAGAATCTTTTGAAATACAGTCATTGGTATAGAGGGAGAAAAGCAATGGGGAAAGCACACATCCCTGAGGGCACCTGTGCTAATTGACCGAATACTGGATATAGTTTTGCCTAACCCCACATGCTGTTTCCTATCTATTAGAAAACTGATTATCCACCTACAGGTAAGGTCAGGCACAGTAAGCTGGACCATGTTAATTCAACATACCATGGTCAGAAGGTACTTCAGCCTTCAATTCCAGTATCTCCATAGCAGGAAAAATACAGTTCAGTATGCAGGACAGGAAATCAATTAAGATCATCTCTCCTGTTCTGCCTGGCAGGGTATCCAGCTCTACATTCAGCCTAGTATCAACTGCTACCTAGAGTATACCAAGTAAACAAAGAAACAATTATTTTAAACGTGATCTGCATTCCCAGTATACAATTACTTGATTAGATACAGTAACTTGGTCTGTGCAAATCTTTCAATGAGGTGAATGAAGCACCTCTTCATTGCTGCTTCTTTGTAGCTCTTTTGACATCTTCTGGTCACGTGTTGTAATGGCATGTGAGAATGACCTTGGGAGATGGGCACAGGGGAAAGATGCTGCCTACGGAACAATCAGATAAGCGAGGGCATAACCGCAGCTGCATAAGGGAAAGATAAAGCAACTCAGAAAGGAACCTCCCTAACTTATCAGGCTGTAAAAGAGACAGTGGGAGATTTGTACTTTCAGACTTGCAAGATTGATGTCAGCCTTCCCAGGTAGACCAGACAGGAAATACAATCAGATGAGCTGATTCTACTTTATTGTAAGGCTACATTAACAGAATCTTACAAGTATGAAAGTACAAATCTCCCACCATCTCTTTCACAGCCTGATAAGCTAGGGAGGTTCCCTTCTTTCTCTGCCTGTGCAAGAAAAGGGGGGGGAGGGGGGAAGTAAAAGAAAAATAGAAAGAAGAAAGATGCAAAGGAGGGTTTCCAATCTTCTTTACAGCAGCTATAAGTACAATTATAAATTTACGTCTTTCTTGAAAGTTACATCATGACTCTCTTCTTTCTATAATCTATCCTATATAATCATCAAAACCATAAAACTTAAGTTCATTTTTTTCTGTTTTATGCAAAAAGACCATGAGGGATTTCCAGTCAGCAATAAATGTAGATATTGTCTTTTCTGTAATCAGAGAAGTCAGTTTGGCCATCTCAGCAAGTTCTATCATCAACCGTTCGTCCATTGCAGGTATTGCCGAAATCTTTGTGCATACAATAATCTTGCTGTATACCATATACAAAAACAAAGTTCCATGACTTTTTCAAACTGTTTGTCCATCAGTCCCAAAAGAAAGAATTCTGGTCTCGATTGCATATTTATCTTTAAAATCCTCTGAATCAATGTATGTTTTTGAATCCAAAATTTTCTAGCTTTTTTGCACGTCTACCAAGCATGATAAAATTACCCTTCTTGTTGTTCACATTTCCAGTGTAAATTTGAAGTGCCTTTATACATTCTAGACAATTTCTCTAGTGTCATGTACCAACAGTATATCATTTTATTAAAGTTCTCTTTAAGATTATAACATAGTATAAATTTCAACCACATATTTTCCCATTGTTCCATTTGTATATTATAACCAACTTTTTACTCCACTTTATCATATATTCTTTCACTTCTTCTTCTTCTGTTTAAAATTTCAGTAAAAGTTTATACATTTTAGCAATCACATGCTCATCATTGTCCACACTTACCTGGGAGTAAGCCCCATTGATTGTGTTTGAAAACGGTGTTATTTACCTTACTCAGAAGTAAGCCCATTGTATTCAGCAGAAAGTAGGTGTAATCCTATCCTACTCACTGGAAACAAACACCTCTTCCCATTGAGTATAATGGGACTTACCTCTGAGTAGACATGCATAGGATTGGGCTCTGAGAAATAATTATATATGGTCATTATACCATTGCTAGAACAACAAATCTAATGGTGGCCTAAGACTTTTGCACAGTACTCTGTGTGTTTGTGTGTATATACACACACAAGCACATGCACATACATACATATATACATATACACATATTTATTTATTTATTTATTTATTTATTCATCAAACTTTATCGCCGCCCTCTCCCTCCCAGGGGAGGTTTTATTGTAAACCTGGGCAGTTTACAATAAAAACTATGTACATATATACATATACATGCATACATACATGTTTGTGTGTGTGTGTGTATGATTCCCTATGATCTAAAATAACAGTTAAGAAGCTATTTTATATTTATCTATTAAGGCTAATTATATATTTATATAAGAAGCCTCATGTGGTGCAGAGTGGTAGGCAGCAGTATTGCAACTGAAAACTCCCCACGACCCGAGTTCGATCCCAGAGGAAGCTGGATTCTCGGGTAGCCGGCTCAGTTCAACTCAGCCTTTCATCCTTCCAAGGTTAGTAAAATGAGTACCCAGCTTGCCGGGGAAGGTGGCGACTGGGGAAGGCAACAGCAAATGACTCCGCTATAGTCTGCTAAGAAAACATCGCAAAAACGGCGTCCCTCCAAGAGTCAGGCATGACTCGGTGCCTGCACAGGGGACCCTTCACCTTCCACATATATTTATATATTGTATTTATATTTTATGCTTGTTGTTTCAATTGACTATTTTATTGTAAACCGCCCAGAGTCCCTCTGGTGGGAGGAGATGGGTGGGGACAAATTTAATAAATAAATACATTACACTTCCATTAAGAATATCATTATTCTGAATTGCTTTTTTTTAAAAAAAAAATCTGTAAATTAAGCTCTCTTTGGTCCCAAAGATATCACTGGACAAAATAATTATTTTATTATTTACGAGTGCTGACCATTTTTTTTTCTGACTCATGGCAGTTTACAACATGCCAAACCATAATAAATGTCCATAATAAAGAAAGAATATCAACCAATAATCACAATAACAATTCAAAAAAATTCATAAGCAAAATTAAAAACAATAAATAACAAAATAATAAATAACTTCCAGTCACAGATAGCAAACAATCATTTCTCCAAAGGCCCTCTTCTGGAATAATTTGGGAAGACCATCACCAAGAGAGGGCCATCATAGCTTCCAGAGAGAAGCCATTCCAGAGCAGTGGGCCTGTGATTGAAAAATAGTGTTTTCTGGTCTCAGTTCCCACAACCTCAGGAATCTGGGGAACCAGAAGCAGCCTCTCCTTGGAGTTCCTCCTTGGACAGGTCAAATCTGATTGGAGTAGGTAGTCTTAGAGATGCCTAGGTGTCAAGCCACATATATGAGTAACACATTTATATGTAGTGATAGGAGATTAATGACTTCCTCCCTTTTCCTATAATTCATTCACCTTTCTTTTCTTCACATGTGCTTCCATTAAACAGTGTAATAAATCTGCAAGGAAAGCATTTAGGGAACATTAATACAAATTTTAGGAGAGACTAGTTTTAACAATATGTGATTTTTTTTTAAAGAGCATTTTACTTCCCCAAGTAAAATTGTCTGTTCTTAGATCACTAAAATGTTCAGTTAGTAGTTACTTTATATCATTACGTATTTTTGTTACTTAGAGCTCCTATTTCACACCTGTATTTTTACAAGAGCTGCTGAAAAGATCAATGTGTTTTAGCTTGGAGGAAGATGAGGAGGAGAAGATAATGACTGTCTCATAGTAAAAGCAAATGTGGCATGAGGGATGAAAAATAATTACCCCTTAAAAGGGTATTCTATAAATTCAAATGAAATTTAGTCCTACTAACATTCAGACAAATCTATTTAATGAAGCTCCTGTGAATATTTAAAAATTTTTGCTTTAATAAATTATGTAGTCATTTTATTATAAATTTATTCTTTTTATAGCGACTAACACTGACTGAACTTTGCCTACTTTATAATAATGACACTTTAATTCAAATATCTATTGCAACTGTCTTGCTGTGATTCAAATGAAAAATACATGGTAATATAAATCTATTTAAGTTAAGAAAACATTGCTTATGACAGCACAGAAGAAAATATTGATTAGCAAGAAACATTTTAAAGCTATTGATATATGAATTCCATTAGTATATTCTCTTCTTTGGGAAGTTTCACTTCTTTGTTACCCCAAGAACTGAAGCATATATTACAGATACCTTGACATCTGCCCCATAATGTTCAGAAAGGCTTACTGTAGATTGCAAGATATAAAATTATGAGTCTGTAGAGCCTTTCACCAAATTCCTTACAGTGTCCAAGAGATTACAATAACAGAACTACAATTCTTACAGTACCAACTTCTCATACATACCTTTCTTGTGGGCCTGATTTGAGAGGGTAAGACTTTGGGGATGACATGTCTTTTGCAGCCCCATCCCTTGTTGCCCAACAGATGTTCTTTTGCCACACAGATGTTGGCTGTGATGTACCTTACTGAGCATAGTTCTGCTCAATACCAATACTTGAGTAATGGCATGGAAACTAGCTTGGATGCATTCATACAGTGGAGAATGGGGCCCTATAAGACTACAGTTTCCTAGATCTGTGCAAAATTTCAATGAGTGTTGCAATTTGTTGAAGCTTTGGTTGAACAATTCCATCAAACCAGATTTGGGAAATGAAACAGAGATTTGTGTAAAACAGCAAATGGAATCAGATGGGTTAGACTGCATTGTAGCTTTCTGAAGTACTTTGCAGATAATTTTTATATTGCTTCTGTGGTTGTTACATATATTAAACAATGTTGCAACTTCAGTTCCATATATGGTAAATGTTGAAGATAGTTGAGTGTGTGACTGCTTAATGCATTATTAAACTCTCTGCCTATCAGAGTTCTTTTGGGGTGACAAAGTTCACATAAATTAAGGCTTCATTCAGTTTCTCAGCTCTCAACTTCTTTAATATGTATCCAGTCATAGGCCATAACTCTGAGATCTCTTGCCAGTGATAATGGAATGGTAAGACTTGTAAACTGTCCTGCCAGTTCTCTGCTCTTAGCATTTTTATTATGAGCTCTAGATGGAAGTTTTAAAATCTGCCGATTGGGGCAGGTTTAAATTTTAACAAATGAATGGGTATCAAGCTAATCCTCATAAGTGCTAGCCCCAAATTTTAGTGCTTTCAAAATAGGAGGAAGTGGCAAGGCTACCAATGTCACTTTCTCTGTGTCATGCTCTTTCTTTATGGCTTGTTGATCTCTGCAGCATTATATCTCATTGGGCTATTCTTCTTCTGCTGCCTCTGCTGGCTAACTATTAACACACAGCATTTGCTAGAAAGCCACCAAGTTTTGACAGATGTCCAACCCAGGAAGAACCAACCAATCCAGCTATGTCAACTCTTCTGGCACTTCAGAATTCCCAATAATCTGAGGAAGTAAAGCAGTCCACCACACAGAGAATGGACTCAATAATCCATTCAATAATCCATTCAATAATTATTATGCAGTGTCATGTCAAACCCAGCATCCCAGAAAAGCTTTTTTTAAAGCTTTTTTTTTAATGTTTCAGGTTTTAAAATAAAAAAGACACTTCCTGCATTGATTCAGACAACTTGGAGGCCATAATATTGTCTTTCTCATCCTTGATATCTCTGGCCTAAGAGAGATATAAGAAAGATATTTCAAAAATGTATCATACTGAAATTCTTGAAAGTGTCCATTTGAAACACAGAAACTCTCAAGGGTTTACTATTCCTTGTGCCCCTTTGTGCCCCTCCTCCCCCCCACACCCAATGTTTTAGGCTTTTTGAAGTTTCACCATATTACCTATGGATTTTTTTTTCAAATTACTTCAAGTTACATTCAAATCTTAATCATTAATTTGGAAGGTATCATACTTCCATTGAATCTTGACTGTCCAATTCAAATTGAACCAGAGCTAATTTGCACAGGCCTACCATTTCTACCTTAAGCTACTAAAAATAATAGTTTCCTGGTTAAACTAGATGTGTATTTCATGAAAGAAGTTCCCCTGTGACCAAAAAAATATTTTCAAAAAGTGGTTTCTGGAAAAGTGATTTTATCCTTTTTTCTATGCAATTATTCCTTACCTTTGCCTACCCCCACTCTGCTAGTTTCTACATTATGTTTTATTAAATGCATTAAGGTGAGCAATTGCTAATTTATAAACTATCATTTCTCAGATGTAGATATTTTATCAGCTTAGTGACTTTCCAGACTTTAGAAACCCACTCTGTAATAGTGGGGATGAGGTCTGTATCCCTAAACTACTATGTAGTTGCTATTATCAAGTTTCCTGAAAGCTTTCTTTTCATGGAGTCAAGATTTCCTAATAAAACCAGTAATGGAGCTTGTAAAATGAACTATAATGAACTACATATACAGGTTCTTGCACCAAAGATTGGTAATCATTCCTCAAACATATCGTCCAAATGAGCATAAAATCATCTCTTTGCCTTCTGCACTCAAATATTTCTAGTTAAATTCAGCTTACCAATTATATACTACGAATATTGAAGGTTGTAATACTTTTTTCTTTATATTAATAAATGCAGAAAAGTCTAACCCTGTATATTTGTCAAATGTTATACATTACTTTTAAATATAATTCTTAAAATATACCATTTTAATATTTATCTGGCCATAATAACAATACTAATAACAGTAATAATAATGTATTAAACTTGTATGCCACATGACTCCCAATACATATTACTATCCTGTAATATTTTGGAAAATATCTTGTCAAATGATTAATGTACTCAGGGAGTACATTTATTTTCACAAATAAAACTGAACAGGGAAATAATTCACCTAGGAGCCAAGCATTTTAAATGCCTATGGAGAAAAAATGTTGGGATTTCCAATTACAGAGGTTCCATTTGACATGTGGTTTGACTTTACTCAGTACATTGTCCCTTGTTCTTTGAATGGGATGCTGGCCACTGTTACAGATATAGGAGGAACGGATTTTATTAGCTTCCCCAAAGGGGAAAAAAAGAATGATTATGGTAGGCAGCTGCTAGTAGTCAGTCTGGCTGGCTGAAGCAACCTTAAAGCCTCTTCCCAAGACCAATTCCTGCAGCCTAGCTTTAGGAAAAAATAGAAATACAAGCTAGGAAATACAATGCCTAATGTACTTTTGTAATGGTCCTGAATACATAAAGGGAAATAGTGCAATCATGCAAGCTAGAACATGAGGAAATGTTTAATGAGAAACCTCTTTTAAATGAAATTTGATACAAAAACAATTTTAAAGGGGAAAAGCAGGAAGAACAAGAGAAAGGAGGCTTCCAGATAAATGCAATACCTGCTTGAATTGGACCCTGGGTTTCAATATATACACGGAATAAATTTGTGGACCTTTTGTCCTTCGATTTCTCTTCCTCTTCAGAACAATCATTTCACAGTTGTACAGAAAGTAGAGATCAGGGGAAAACCAGTCCCCTAGAGGACAGTGTTTGTTTCGCCCATCTGTGATGTCAGAAGATCTAGCCAGGACATTAGGAAATTACTTGGTACCTAAATCCATTTCTGCAGCTGAGTAATAAAGAAGCTCACCAATTTTATTAATCTATTTTATGAAAAGAGCTTATATCCGAGATGCATACTGTGGAACAAAAGATAATACTCACATTCGAGTGACACCAGTCTTATCAACCTATAGGACGTTGCCAGAAGCATACAGTACTTCCCAAAATAGTCAGACCCAGTACTAAAATGAGTCAGTTTAAATGTAATGCAAATCAATTTAAAATAAATACAGCTGCTCACTTTCTATGTATTTAATCATTTTGTTCTTCATCATTTTTCTGTGCCCATTCTGTGACAACCTTTGGAGGGCTCTGCACAAAAGACTTTCAGGGACTGCATGTGATCCTAAAGCCTCAGATTATACATCCATGTAGAAATGAATCTATGCTTCAAACAATACAGGCTTAAAAGGCAGACAGCCTGAACATGACATTGTCACTTAGTATAGATGGCCCCTGTACACACACTGTGATTCAGTATGACCAAAACTTATTGTTATCTCTCACATGGGATACCTGAAGCATGTGTTAACAGTCCAGGGAAACATGAACCATCATGGTTAATTGTTTACTAATTCTGTGGTTTAAGTGCTTGATGACTGGAAAAGTTGCTGACAATTTCTTTTCAAAAATATTGTTCATGACAGAGCCATTAACAACCCTGTAAAGCAAAATTGCTTGGGAAGGCAATAAAAACTCTTTGTGTCACAGTGCCTACAACTTTTCTTACTGTGTTACAGAAATAAAAATATTAAAATTAGCCCATTAGAGCACCATTAAATTATTGCCATTGTGGCACCAAGGAAAATTAATTCAGTCTTGGTAGACTGTTCTTTTTCCCAAGAATTGTTCACTGGCAGTAATTTGGACAGGGGTGGCTGGTTAAAGTTGAAAAGACAAGTTTATCAGCAAGATAAAATGACTAAATGATTGGTATTATACATGCATTAAATCATACATGTTTAGATCATAACTGTAATGAAACAAATACACTAGTTCATTTTAAAATTCTTGGAAAGAGCCAAATAATGGATTCAAAAATTCTCTAAATATATGCAAAAATAATAAATAAACAAGAATCATACTGCTTAAAACCAAATAACATAGAAAAATATTATTATTATATTTTATTTGTATTTATATTTATTTATGGTATTTTAATGCTTTTATCTCTGTTATAAACCACCCAGAGTCCCCCTTTGGAGGGAGATGGGCAGTGCCAAAATTTAATAAATAAATAAATAAATGGATGGATGGATGGATGGATGAATTTGAATGATGGAATCTCTTCGGAGTACAAGATCCCACCATTTGAGTGCATGCCTGTTTAAAAAACAAACTCACCAACATGCAATGGTCTGGTTCAAATAACATAATAAACCATAATAAATATGGTGTGTTTGGGTTTGGATTACAAACCAGTCCATTTATGATTTATTCAATAAACAACTCAGTGTGTATACCCAGACATGGAGCCAGTGTGTCATGGCCCAAAATAATTACATTTTGGGCACAATATGTAAAGACAGAGATCCCTTGTGATACCCATAATGCTGATATAAGTGAAAGGAAAGAGAAAAAAAGGATGACCAGCAGCAAGAAGGATGGACTCAATTATAGCACCATTGGAAGAAATGAAGGGTGAGGTTGGAGACAGATCATCCTGAGAAAATCTATCTATTTTGTCGCTAAAACTCAACACCATCTTAATGGCATATAATCAGAGAATCAATCCTCTGTGTTTCCTTTTACTACAGACAGAGAATTGCATATCTTGAGGATGAGCAGTTGTCAGTTGCTATCCTTAGCAAAACGTAATTCAGATTATCAATTATGGAACCTTTAACTTCATCATGCGGTGCACTGCCCTTAGAATGCAATATATCAGCTTCTAATTTTTATTTTTCGAGTTAATCTTTTTAGAGTTTTTAACCAAGAACATAAGGTTTTGTTCTATTTCAAAGTCAAAATAGTGTTAGAAGATAAATGTACAAATTTAAAAGTCAAAATATTTTTGTATTTTACGCTGCTGGTAATAATTCTATTTTGATACTATTGCTTCAGACAAGAGCTGCACTGACACTTTTCACAGCCAAACCACCTCCACCAGTCATGGAGGTCCATCCCTATTTTTCATGTTGACCATAAAATGATACAGACACAGAAAATCCAATCCACACAGTTCCAGCCATATTTAACTCTTCTGCAGAAAAATGATCAAGTAGAGCAACAATGATAAATTATTGAGCCATGGACTCAGCAACTTATGGAGGCAAAAGGAATATATGGGAAGAGTGAATACAAATTAAATAGCTCCAGGATGGGGTAGGAAAAAATATATATTCCTGGTATGTTTATTTAAAAATACCTTCATGTTACTCTGAATAAATATTTTCAATGGTAAAAGGCCATGTCACTGTGAGATCAGGAATGAGGCAATTCATGGATTATTGGTGGTTTCTCAATGCCATTACTTTGATAGTGGTGAGCAGCACTAAAGAATGATCTAATAATGATGGATACTTTACAGTTTTGTGCAAACTTAAGACTTGACGCTTTCCCTCTATTTCAATTGGCTAGAGATTTTATTTATTATTATTTGTATATTATCTTTATCCCAATGAGTCAGGATTAAACTGTTTTAAAGGAAACAGTGGTGAGGCTTTTCCTTAAAAAATGAAGTTTAGCTTCCATGAGTTCCTATAATTATACCCAGTGCCTATTTTACTATTCTTCAGCAAGATGTTGCAGTAGATGATTGGTTCTGAAATCAAATTTGATTGTTTTGCTTCCTTCTGATCCCAGTTATTGTTACAGAACAGATGTATGTATTCATCCATTCATTTATTAACCTTGCATTTCTTTGATTTCAGTGAACTGAAAAGAATTAGCCTTGATAGCCCCAGCGAATGACTTTGATCAGAAATAAGAATGCAACTCCCAGCAGCTTTCATTATTATCAAACCTGGTATCTTTCATAGCAAAGTCAAGCTTAGGGACATCAGTATTTCAGTAGTCCCAGAACATGGACTTCAGTTGTTCCAGCCACATGGATTCAAAAACATGGTGCTGCTGGAAGAATTCTTTGCAGCTGTCAAATGTGACAGCCTTCAGACAAAAAAAAAAAAAACACTCTCCCCTCAAACATTTATAGAATGTACAGAGGATTCCTTGATCAACATTGGAAATAAGCAATGGTTAATACCTATTATGACATATTATGCAGACCTAGCCAATCTCAGAAGTTAAGCAAAGTCAGTTCTGGTTCTGGACTACCTGGGAATTCCAGGGCAGCTAAAGAACAGGAAATCAAAAGAATATCCCAGAAGTGGTAATGGCAAACTATTTCCATATTACTGCCAAAAGTGCTGCATGAATGTGGTCACCAGGCCTTGAGCTCTTTCTCTCTCTCGTCTTTATTTTAAGAAAGAGAATTCTAAATATCCTCACAAATGGGAATGTGTCAATTGTCTCCCAGTGAAGCAATTATCTTTATTGCGCAGACATGTGTGTGAGATAGATTGAATGTTAAAATATTTGTGGTTTCTGTGTAAATCTCTTATCTGTTTTTGCTCTAACTTGCTGTTTGACAGTTACTTTTGAAGGCTGTCTGGTATTATGGTCTGTAAAAATAAGTAACAGTGCATGTATTCACTGTATTTAAGAGCATGTGTGTGTGTGTGTGTGTGTTTACTTCAGTGAGCATCTATCTATTTATGAAAGTCATAAATCATAAAGAAATTTAAACATTGCAGTTAGGGTTTTATGGAAAAGCATTTTCTAAAAGCAATGCTGTGATAATTTTATATAGCTGCCAAGTTTGTTTGTTTGTTTGTTTGTTTATTATCTTTATATAGCCATCCATCTCAGATAAAAGTGACTCAAAAAATTATGCAGCCTGCACATACTACCATCCTCCCCACATGCATGTATTTATAAGATTTGCATATATTTACAGAATCTACAGTGATGGAAGTTATGATATTACTCTAGTACCAATAGTACCTGCAAAACTGGACTCTGGCACACACTTCAGTATCTTGAAAAATGTGTAATAGATGACAGAAAAAATTGAAGTAACTTGGTTTTGTGGTAAGGGAATTAAAGTAATAATATATATTGAGTTACACAGGTAACAGTGTACCTCAGCTGATTTGGATACAGGTTTCAAATTTACATTTTGCATACTATTCCAGGTAAGGATCACCATGGGTTTGACAGCTTTTTAATATTATTTCCATGGCTACATTGTAAACAGGATCTGCTGGAAAAAATCACGAAAAAAAACTATATTTAATGCATTACACTGGGGTTTTGCTACTAAACTTATTTAGTGATAGTATATCTTTGCCATCTTTAAGAAGTTAAGAAATATATGCATATCAGATAGAACTGCATTACATTCTAAAGCGTATAAACATAAAGCTAAACTATTGTTGATTCTATATTCAATTATTTTTAAAAAATTCTTTTCAATATTTCTTGCTATAAAAGCTAGCTTTACAGATCATACCAATGTACACAATAACTTCTGATCTTATGTCACATGATTATATACATTATGCAAGGACCCAGCACTCTTGAAAAGGCTCTAATACTGGGAAAGGTGGAAGGAAAGATAAGCAGTAGCAAGGTGAATGGACTTACTTTCAGTGGCAATGGGGTGCCATTGGAAGAGCTGAAGGACCAGATCGGGGACAGATCATCATGGAGAATGTCTATCTGTTTGGTTGCTAAGAGTCGACAACAACTTGATGGCACGTAATCAATCAATCAAAAATTAAGAACATGCCTATCCTCTAATACAATTAAGTGAATTTAAGTCGCATGCATTTAAATAGAGCTAAGGTTTGGATGCTCTGCACTCTTATGTGAGCATAAGCCCCACTAGATATTAGAAAGTATTTATTAATATGATGGCACTTCATGTACAACTTGTGCCCAAACTAGTACACGTATAAAAAACTTTCTCTTTCCGCAATGAGAACCAAAGATCTCCTTATACTGTTCAATAATGTATTTTAAAGCTTCATTGTTCCTGGGCAATTGTAGAATACTGATGAATGTGGTATAAATAGTTTTAAGACTCTTCCAGTTCAGTAAGATTTTATTTGCTTAAATGTTATTTAGGTTCTGAATGCATTAACCATAAGGCATTGTTCTGGCATTTAATGCCTGACAAGAAAATAAGGCCCACTTTTGTCCACAATCTAACACTGAGATTAGGATAAGAGTACAAAAACACTATTACATTATCATGAAACATTTCCTAATGAGCTTAATTTGCAGTTTAATTTAAATAAGTTAATATTAACTTATTGTCAATAGTAATGAGGCTTAATACTTAAGAGAACGTGTTAGTAAATTTCCTTTTGTATAATGTTTCCTTTTTATTCTGGAAAATATAATTTTACAATTGCTGGATCATGAACAAGAAATGGGAACAAAACCAGAACTTTTTTTAAAAAATCCATTTTTGTGAAAAGTTAAAAGCCTTGTCTGTGGCCAGATAGGTTGGTGGGAAATGTATATGAGTTTGAGGGTCCATATTACACGTGGGTATGCATGCAGAGGAACTGTATGCGTGTGCGTGCACATTCACATATGCAGTAAGATCTGGCTCTAATGGCTTGTCCTGGCAGCTGCTGTTCCCTCAAGCCAATGCTCTCTGGGTCCAGGAAGCTACACAGCCAGTTACACAGCCAATTCCAGGAACAATAAATGCCCAGCTTCTATACAGCTGGATCCCAGATTGTCACTATTCAGTAGCTTAACACAGCTTTTACTCATATTATCTGATTTACTATCTACAGATTTTCCTAAAGAAGGATAGTGTAGCTACAATGAATCATGTTCTGGTAATATCCAACTCGGATTGATTGATTTACTTTATTAAATTTATAGGCTGCCCAACTCCAGACAATTCTGGCACCTTCAATTAAAAATGAGAAAAGTCCATAAAGCAAAAAAAAAAAAGAACCATGAACATCCATTAAATATACAACAACAACAAAACCCACACAAAAAACAGAAACAAATATATATGTATATACTGAACACATTTGATTGGCCAAAAATATCGTTTAGAAGATTCAGCTAGTACAAAATATAGTATCAGGCAAAAGATCTTTAATGCTTAAATTTTTTGCTTAAAAGCAAAATTAGGCTTGACGCTTGCTCCAGATAGACTTCCATCGTTGAGGTGCTGTTATAGGAAATACCTATCATTTATATCTAGTTTAGTTGCTCTTGTAAGTAAGACATTCAGTAGGCTCTCTAATGAAATTCAGAGATAAAACACAAACCATATAGCAGGAAGTTATCTTTAAGTACCCTGGTCAAAAGACCAGCATTAGAATCCAATGTAATTAATTCATGATCATATGCTGATCAGAGATGTGTAAAGCACAGAGTAGACAAAAACTTGGGTGCCATATTTTTAATATGAACTTTATAAACATATCTGCAGGTCAACCACCTGTGAAACACACTACACTTGTGTAAACAAGAGGTAATTATGGCATGGCTCTTTACAGCCAGAAAGCTAAAGCTGGCAAAGAATCCTTCAGCCACAGAAGTCATAGAGTCATCTAGAAGTGATACTGTGTCTGCTCACCAAACTTTTTCAGACAGATTGTAATCCTATTCAAAACAAGCTTAAATGCCAAATGGGAATTAATGGAAGCCTGTTTTGATTGGACTGAGCAGTTTGCTAGCCCAAATTATATATCCGTCTGCATCCAGACAATGGTTCCCCAAACCTCTAAGCATGAAAAATAATTTTATAACTGGGTATTAGCACGGTGAGGGTACCCAATCCCAAAGCTCTAGTGGCTTCACATAGATATTAAAAAGAACAGAGCCATATGTGTCCCATAAATCAATAGCTATACGACTGAGAAGGAGTTCTCTGCCCACAATTTCTAGCAATGTTTAGCCAAACAGGATTGGAATTAACATAAAATCATGTACATAAGCTCCACATTACCCATGAAGTCATCATTTAGATGATACCAAATGAGAAGTCCAGCAGATACCATCTCACTCCTAATATAAATTAACTTCCAAGGAAATCAAAGTCATTTTCTTGTCAAAACCAGATTGGAACATGTCCAAATAACCACTATTAACCAAGTGTGCTTTAGAGGATTAAACTTCACTTGAAGGTACATTTGTAAACAAATGATTAATTGCTGAACCCTATTAAAATAAGTGTTATAGTATCTATATTCATGGAAGATAATCTGAAAAGGAGACATCCAAAAATCTGTTGCAGCTAGTCTCACAATGGCTCAAATGTCATCTCAGAAGAAGTGCAACATGTTTACCAGCTGTGACCCGAATTCAGGGTCTTTATAAATGTTATGCAAATTGTATTAATTATGTGTAACTACAACATGCAAATTTGCTACAGCTTTCCAGCTAATTGTGTGCGCCTAATGGAGCCTTCTATACTAAACAAGCCCAAGTTCCATGTGATATGCAACTGGGTACTGACTAGGTTTTTCACAGATGGTTACCACATTCTTTCTGCTGTTTCAGTTAGGGTGCCATCTTTTTATAATACTTGAGCTAGCATCATCCCAGCTGCAGATGTATTATGCTTGTTAGCATGTGTGTGGGTGGACAGAACTGCCATTCTTAAGTATAATATTGATGTCCAATAAATTGGTTCCAGTGTATCTTCATGAAATTAGGTAATAAGTCAAAGCTACATGATTATTCCCAACTATCAGAATGGTAGAAGCTTAACAACAATATAGCACTGCAGATTCCTTCAAGGATGTAATTTTTTTAAAAATGAAAGCTTTGAAAATAAAACAAATTATAATGTCAGAAGCCTAAGGGTTATCATTCTATAGTGTAAAAAGAGGCCTTTGAGGCTGAACATAGTCTAATAAACAAAGCCCAGTTATTTAAATGAGGCAAGAAGTACCAGCAAGGTAGCTTAAAGCTTGCAGAAATCCCATAGGAGCATAATAACACTTTGTGGCATATGCCAGCATATAGGGACAATACTGAATTGTCATTAAAACACTGAACATAGTAACAGATAACAAGCACAGGGGATGCAGCAAAAGGATAACTTACTTTCTCTCCATCACCCTTTAAGAGTATTGCCTTTTTTTTACAGTAATTTTATTAAAGATTATAATTACAACAGTAAAAACTAATACAAAGGAAAAAAGAGAAGGATAAAAAGAGAAGAAAAGAAAGAAAAAATAGAGAAATAGAAAAGAAAGAAAAATAAGAATAAAGAAAAAATAAACATATAAAAAAGTTACCTCCCACCTTCATCACAAGTATAAAACAATTTTAGTAACTTACCACCTTCATTTAAAATACAACAAATGATCTCGTCTTCCCATATCCCATCTCTTATCTATAAACAAATCCATAAAGCACCTTCATTTCAGTCCTGATGTCAGCAAAAATCCATTAAAGGTTAGCAGGGATAACAATATATCTGTTTTAATCTTGATAAAACAAGCCAAGTTTATATTCCTTCCTTTTACTTCTAACAATCTTAATCTTTAGTCCCTTCAAATAATGTCGTAGAACTTGATTTCTTTTCATTTTTTCTTTGTCCCTTCTCACCAAATGCTTCAAAACTTTAACAAGCCTCTTTTGTAAATCCAGTATAGGAAAATTATCCAGGTCACTCTCTTGGTTTGTTGTTTGTATATCCCTTTTAATTATTAAGACCTCAGTTGATTTCTTTTGTATGTCCAATGTAACATCTTTTTCCATGTCATTCTTGTAGAAATCCACTTTCAACTCAGTCTTGAACCTGTCAGGTGGAGTTTGCTCCTCTTCCATAACATCATTTAGACAAAGACTGTCTATAGAGGGAGACACTTTTAAAATTAACTTCTGGGTCCATTGTTCAAAAGTATTCATCAATATATTCAATGTTAAAGTATTTTTGCTTCATTCTGTAATTGTAAGTTGAATTGAAGTGTTCTTCTCCTTTCATTGTAATCTTTATTTCTCTCTAATGTCCAATTTTTAAAATCTTATGTTTTTTAATCAAATCAAAACAAAAGCATTTTCCCATGGGAAGGATTCCTTGTAATTAATTCCAATATCTTATTTCAAATTTATCTGGACCCTTAGTCCATTTGTAGCTTTGTAAAAACAAAGTTTTAATCACCCTTTTGCTGTTTACTTAAAAAAAAAATTATAAGTTCTTAAACCTGTACTTAAAACTTTGTTTGCTAAGTATTGAAGGAAACTCATCTGATACTGTCATACTTGTCAATCCAAAGGTTTCTAACAGCTGAAATGCAGTTAACAAGCAATTTCCAAAAGTGATTAGAAAGGAAGTATGCGAACTTAGTGTCCTTTCAAAGGCACCAACTGTGGTATGAGCAAATGGCTCCTCCCTCACTATCATGTGGTCTCCTTGTGACGAGCAGCTGAAAGGAGCACTTGTGGGTAATCTCAAGTCCTCTCCTTGTCCAGAGGAATTATTGAACAGCCAGTCTACTTGCCAGCTGTTCATTCCACCGCAGTCATTGGCTTTGCTTTTCGCAGAGCCACATTTAGTCTGCCATTTCTTCCCCAGAAGTCCCCCCTTTAACAGTATTGTCTGATCTGAGAAGCTAAAGTGCATAACTGTGCAAAAAGGGAAAGCACAGGAGCTCAGGGACACAATGACCACCTTACAAGGTGCTCCTATTGCTGAAGGAGGGCAAGAGTTTCCCTCTTATGAAATGGCATTCTGAGGGATCAGATTCATTCCGTAAAAAACTTGATTCAAGCCTGGTCTACCAATTTCACAGATTTGCTGCTGCACCCTCAGCCTGCTGTTCTCACTCTCATCTCTGCTTTGAGACAAAGGAAAAGCAGGATGCTTGAACGTAAAGGGGCAGCCCTGCTTGGTTTTTAAATTCATGTTAGGGTTAGTATTCCAGAAGTCTGACTAAAGTTCTTTAAAATGTATGCTTAAAAGAAACACGTATTCTGAAGGGCACCCCAAGTTTTATGTGAATTACTTTTAAAGCATTCAAATTCTATGATATTAAAGAAAACTGGGTACACTTTGGCCAAAAGCATAACTGTAATGGTTGCCTATTCTAAAACACTATCAGACTCATGAGCAGGAATTCAAAGATTTGAATTTATTGATTTATTAAAGAATAGTGTGCAGGATCACAGAGAAAGCTGAGAATGATAAAAGTGCGCCAAATGCAAACTAAAAACTCTCGGTGCGAATAAAATCCCTCCCCCCGTAGAATCTTCCCAAGTTTACAATCCCAGGTGCTCCTAACGGTTTCTGATGGTCTGCGGGAAAAGTCCTTGAACAGAGAACATAATCCAAACACATTCCATTGTAAAGAACACAGATACAGAGCTTGGTACAAGGTTTCACAGCAGCTCCCTCCCAAACAGAAACGTGCGTCAGCACCATGGCATGTGAAATGTTACGATGTATACTGTACATTGGAACAGTGAACATGACATACCCCCCCCCAAAAGAAAGAAAACACTAAGCAGCAGGCTGCAAAGGGTAAGCAAGGTGGAAACGGCAAACTAAATCAGGAGCATTAACATGGCAGCCAGACACCCATTCAGGATGAGGAAAGTGTTTCCATCGGACCAGATACTGGAGGGTGCCTCGAAGCTCGCGAGAATCAATGACCTCCTTGACCTCAAAGTGCTGTTGGCCATCAATCATGATCGGAGCAGGAGGAGGAGGTTGGGGATGCCAGCGGGAGGATTGGTGGACAGGCTTGAGCAAGCTGCAATGGAAAACAGGGTGCAATCATTTCAAATTGTGAGGCAGGTCCAATTTAACAGTAACTGGATTGATAAGACCAACAATAGGGAAAGGACCAATGAACTTGGGAGCAAGTTTTTTAGAGTGTTGTGGTGACTTGATAAATTTGGTAGATAGATACACTTGATCCCCAATCTTGAAGTCGTGTTGCAAGGAACGATGCTTATCGGCTTGAAACTTGTAAGCAGCCTGGGCATCAGCCAAAGCTTGTTGAATCACCAGCCAGGAATCAGCCAGCTTAACAGCCCAGTCAGATGCAGAACATGTTTGGGAAGGGGGTTGTGGCAGTTCAGGGATGGGAACAAAGTCGTGACCAGAAACCACACGAAAAGGGGTTTGCCCAGTACTTTGATGGACAGCATTGTTGTAAGCCACTTCAGCAAAAGGCAGCAAGTCCACCCAATCGTCCTGATGGTAGTTAATGTATGCTCTAAGAAATTGTTCAAGAGTGGAGTTTAAAATCTCAGTAGAACCGTGAGTCTCAGGATGGGAAGACGTGGATAGCGCTTGTTTGGTGCCAATCACTTTTAAAAATGATTTCCAAAACTGGGAAGTAAACTGTGTCCTGCGGTCACTGACCAAACAGGAGGGGCTACCGTGGAGGCGGTAGATGTGGATGAGAAATAGGTGTGCCAATTGTGGGGCTGACAGGATGGATGCACATGGAATGAAATGTGCTTGTTTGGAAAAAAATCTTTTACAAATGACAGTTTTCTTCTGACTGGGAGGAAGATCCACAATAAAATCCATAGAAATCTCGTCCAGGGACGGGACGGGCTGGCCACTGGCTGTAGAAGCCCCTGTAGTTTCCCCCCCTTACGTTTTGACATTGCACAAACAGGACAGGAAGCCACATAGTCTTTTACATCGCGCCTCAAGGTAGGCCACCAGAATTGACGACGAACCAAATGTAATGTTTTGACAAAAACAAAGTGCCCAGCAAGTTTATCATCATGGGAATGCTGTAAAATCTGTCATGAGTAAGGATGGCGAGCAGGGGGCTCCCATCCAGACTGTTAAGCGCATGCGTAGCACTGAGGAATTAGGTAGCCATTCAAAGAGACACAGATTGGGACCGCCTTAACCTTTGGGGTTTATATGGCTGGGGTTTTCCCACGCTTCTTCAGTTTGTTAGGATTTCTGTTATGTACAAGCAATAAAACATTAGAGACCAGTTCCTTGTCTCAGCATGTTTCCTGGCAGTTAGGACAAAATCTCAGCTCTAAACGTTTAGGGTACATAAAGGCGGTGTTCCACCGCTCCGAGTGACAGCAACCAAACCCAGTTGTGGTTCAGTGAGAACAGTCCCAACCACATCTGCCCCCTGGTCAAAATCCTGAGGTAAATGTGACAAAGCATTGGCCAGAAAGTTTTTCTTTCCTGGGATAAATTTTAACTGGAAGTTGAAACGACTGAAAAACTGAGTGCAGCGAATTTGTTTAGGACTGAGACGCCGGGGGGTGCAGAGAGCTTCCCAATTCCTGTGATTGGTCCAAACCTCAAAAGGGCATTTAGCGCCTTCAAGGAGGTGATGCCAGGCTTCCAAAGCGGCTTTTACAGCAAAAGCCTCTGTTTCCCAAACATGCCACTGGCGTTCAGTTTCAGAAAATTTTCTGGACAGTTAAGCACAGGGTTTTAAGTGATTTTCAGAATCTCTCTGTAACAATATAGCCCCAACTGAGGAGTCAGAAGCATCAACTTGGACCACAAAGGGGCATTCAGGATCAGGGTGCTGTAGAATAGGCTCAGCAGTGAAAAGGGTTTTTAATTTCTCAAATGCTGCCTGGCATTCAGGCGTCCAATTCAGCACTGCCCCGGGGTTTTTTATTCTGCGTGTCTCCCCCAAGCCCTTGGTATGGAGTAAATCAGTGAGGGGGAAGGCAATCTCAGCAAACCCCTGGATAAATTGGCGATAGTAATTACTGAACCCAAGGAAACTTTGCAATTGCTTCCAGGTGCGGGGACGTTCCCAACTTAAAATCGCCTGAATTTTTGCAGGGTCCATTTCAATGCCCTTGTCAGACACCCTATAGCCCAGATAGTCAAGTTGGGTCTTGTGGAATGCACATTTGGAAAGTTTGGCATAGAGTTTGGCATATCTAAGCTTGCGTAACACCTGTTTGAGAAGGTGTTCGTGTTCCTCCTCAGTTTAAGTGTAAATGAGAACATCGTCTAAATAAACCAGGACACCTTTAAACAAATGATCATGTAATACTTCATTAATCAATTGCATGAAGACTCCAGGCACCCCTGCCAACCCAAAAGGGAGGACTTTGTACTGAAATGAACCGAGTGGGCAACTGAAAGCAGTTTTCCACTCATCCCCAGCTCGTATGCAGATGCGGAAATAGGCTTCGCGAAGATCGAGCTTGGAGAAAATCTTGCCCTTAGACAAATGAGCTAACATGTCCTTCGTGAGCGGAAGAGGGTACTTGTTGAGAATTGAGATGGAATTTAACCCTCGATAGTCCGTACAGAGTTGAAGCGTGCCATCTTTCTTTTCCCGGAATAGCACAGGGGCCCCAACTGGGGAATTTGCAGGTTCAATAAACCCCCTCGACAGATTTTTGTCAATAAAGTCCCGTAATACCTCAAGCTCCTTCTGAGTCATTGGATAAATTTTCAGCTTGGGCAATTGCATTGGGAACCAACTCTATTGCACAGTCAGTTTTCCGATGGGGGGATAGCTGATCTGCTTCCATTTCCCCAAAGATGTCTGCAAAGTCTTGGGATCGATAGGGCAAGCCTTCTAAACGTGCCAAGTTAGGGCGCGGCATGGTGGTCGCAGCCCTTCCAACCCCCGCATGTGCAACTCTCTCCACTGTAGGAGCTTGGTAAAACCCATCTTTAAAAGTCACAGTTCTGTGTTCCCAGTTTATATATGGGCTTTGATAGGTCAACCAGGGGATCCCCAGAATTACTAAGGGATTGCCAACAGGTGCTACAACGAATTTTAAAGTCTCACGGTGGCTGCCCATTTGCATTGCGACAGTTCCAGTGAAATGGGTTGCCGCCGCCCCCCTCCCCCCCCCCCCCGTTGAACCATCCAACTGTGTGAAGATCAAAGGCTGCTAGAGGGAAAAGCTAGGCAGGTCCAAAGCAGCAACCAGATCAGGATGAATTAAACACCTGGAACACCCAGAGTCAACCAAAGCCCAGACCTCTGTAGTTTTTGTGCAGGAGCCCAATTTCACTTTTACTGCTAAAGTGGGACAGTCAGCACTCACCATAGCATCCTCACGCCCATCCTCCTCCACCTGCCCGCAGGCACTCTTCATGGCAGGTGGCTGGAGTTTCCCACCGGCTCCTTAGAGTCGTCTTCAGCCTCTCCCAAGAAGTAGGCTACTTCCTCAGCGTTGGCTGCCCCCTTGGCTGCTGTCATCAGCCGCAAGGGGGGGCGATTTGGCCGGCAGCTTGCCCGCTCGATCTCCAGCCTTGGCTTTTGGGCAATCAACTGCTCGATGCCCTTCCTTTCTGCATCAGAGACACTGACCCCTCGCATAGCACTGATCTCTCTCCTCATCCCAGGTTCTATAGCCTGGCCAGGCAGCAGTCGCAGCACTTCGGGGTCCCCTCATGGTGGCTGGTGGTTTTTCAGGTCTTCTGGTTTGCATGAAGGTATGCTGGGTGTGCTCAGCCTTGCCGGCCAGACAGATCCATTTGTACAATGACTCTGGGTTGTCCCTACACAACGCCCACCGTAGGACGTCCCGGTTGAGTCCCTCTTTAAACCGTTCTATTAAGGTTGACTGAGACCAGTCGGGGATTTTCCCAGCTAGAGCCTTAAACTCTAGGGCGTAATCAGCTACAGACATTTGGCCCTGGGTAAGATCCTTCAGCACCTTCTTAGCTCTTGCCTTGGCCAGAGAATCCTCAAAATGCAGCTTTAACACCCACATGAATTCCTCGAAATAATCAAGTGCAGGGGAGTCAGCCTCACTTAATTGAACATGCCAGTCAGCTGCTCGACCCTTCAACTTGGTGGCAATGGCAATTATCTTAGCCTCTTCGGAAGGAAAGTATGGTCCAAACTGCCTCATGTAACTTTTAGCATTAGTTAGAAAGAAAGATAACTTTGTTGGATCTCCATCAAACTTAACAGAAAAGTCTCTCACCCCCACTCTGGTTGGAGCGGAATCGGCAGCTGCTTGAGTGGTTGGGCCCCAGGTTACAGTATCTTTCCCTCTTTGGTGGGGGGGGGACACTGGTGATCGAGCCCTGCAGGGTGGAGATTCATCCCGGAGCCATCTCCGGCCCTGCTCCGCCAGTGGTCCACATGGGAGGATGGGGGATGGTTGTGTGAAGCTGGGATCTTCTCCGCGCCTCCCCTGCCCCCCCAATGACAGAGACAGGTTTCTTAGCATGTACTCCATCAATTCTATTTTGGCCTCCATCACTCTTAGCCTTTCAGGGGTTTGAGATTCCTCCCTCCCTCGCGTGTTAGGCTGCCTCTCTGTTGATACTGTGGTAGATTCTACGTCTGGGGCCAGCGGGAGCCGATACTTCCAGGACACCTGGGACGTCCCTGGCTGGGGTTCTCCCACTTCATCCCAGGTGATCAACTCTGCAGGCAATTCGCTGGGTGCCGGTTGCTCTGGTTCTCCCCCATCGTCAGATTCCTCCACCTCAGGACTGGAACTTGATTCCACCTGGAAATCTGAAGGTTCTGGGGTAGGGCTCAGTTCTCCGCTCTTGACCATCAACTCGGACATCAAGCAAGCTATCTCCTCAAGTCCCCCAGTTGTAAACTTGGACTCGGCCATCGTTAACTATTTTCCCTCACAAGAAACTAATCTTGGTAGGAGCTAACGGTACAATTTTGGTAATTCTCAGCTTTATGTAATGGTTGCCTATTCTAAAACACTATCAGACTCATGAGCAGGAATTCAAAGATATCTGATTTATTAAAGAATAGTATGCAGGATCACAGAGAAAGCTGAGAATGATAAAAGCGTGCCAAATGCAAACTAAAAACTCTTGGTGCAAATAAAATCCCTCCCCCCATAGAATCTTCCCACGTTCACAATCCCAGGTGCTCCTAACGGTTTCTGATGGTCTGCGGGAAAAGTCCTTGAACAGAGAACATAACCCAAACACATTCCATTGTAAAGAACACAGATACAGAGCTTGGTACAAGGTTTCACAGCAGCTCCCTCCCAAACAGAAACGCACGTCAGCGCCATGGCATGTGAAACGTTATGATGTATACTGTACATTGAAACAGCGAACATGACAATAACAATCTTTTAAGCAGCAGATATACAGATTATTTATTAACCTTTTTCAAGAGCTTTACAATGCTGTGCCTAATTATTCAAGTGCACATTTTAATGCTTTTTATACATTATGCAGATATACCCAGCATTCTGTACTATATTCAGGGATTGAGAAATGTATTTTGCATTTTAAACCATGGAGAAAGAATGAGAATACAAGGAAAAGCAATAGACATAACTTTACAGAGATATGCAAAAAATAAATCCCAAATGTACTATCATGCAGCAGCCAATTATATTCATGTATAATAAAAAATGACATCTCTATAGTTTCTAAATCAAGCCATCTACTATGGCAATCAGCAGCACACATTCAGTCTTTCATTCAACAATATTTCACATCTGGCTATCTGTCACAATGTGTTACAGATGTTTGCTAATGATAAAATAAATGCAGGGAGGATGGAATGATATTGCAGGAACAGACTCCATTGTTGGTTGGAGCACATTTACAGGGATGGACTGACTATCTTGATGTTCCAGGTAGGTTGGGCACAGCTAGCATAAGGACATGTAAAGCTACTGCATTACAAGCTAAGCAGCTTTCTGTAATTCAGGCAAGAGATTTTCCAACTTCACTTAACTGAAAATAAATGGGATCCAGTCAGGGACTTTCTACATACAGAGCATTTGCTGTAACTACAGAGGTACAGCCTATCTTTCCCATTCCATTAGCATGAACATGGTTAACTGACTTAAATACTGGTAAGGCAGGAGTAGAAGCAACTCTTACAATGCTACTTCATATACAGATATTTCCTCTTGTTTCTGGCAAATACACTATTTAGAATGGGTACATGGGGCTGCAAGTATTAATGAGTATAAAGTAATACAAATTGTGAACATGATATAACACCTTTACTAGCATAGTGTTGCTAGTAAAGGTGTTAAAGAGCATGTGACCACTGCACCCTTTACTTGTCATGGGAGGCTATGATCACTGTCCTGTTTATTTCAAAGATTCACGGGGCACAGTCTGTTTGGCTGTGGTTCTGGAACTTCCTCATCAGGAAAGACTAATTTGAGCCGTTTGTTGTAGTGGTTAAGGCACTAGGCTAGAAACCTGGAGACTGTGAGTTCTAGTCCCACCTTAGGCACAAAGCTAGCTGGGTGACCTCGGGCCAGTCACTCTGTCTCAGCCCTTGGAAGAAGGCAATGGCAAATCACCTCTGAAATATTGCCAAGAAACCTGAAGGGACTAATCAAGCAGTCGCCATGAGTCGACAATAATCTCTCCACCCCCCACCACCCCCAAATTATTCTCATATGTGTGGTATCCAGGAAATTGGAGAAACTGTTTTTGTTCACCTGCATTTAGATTAGGATTTAGGGTGCCTTGTTTCCTTTGCTGTGATATGTTTTAAAGATTCTAATTCTCATTTGTAGTTATTATCAGTTATTTTAATCAAGGAAAACAATTATGTAGATGACAGAATAAAAATGGGTTTTTACATTTGGGTATGTTTTTCTTCCAAAGAGTTTAAGTCAGCATATATCAAAACAACAGTCATTCTTGCAAAGAATTCTATAAAATAGATGAGCTTGGATTAGTAAGGTCATCACTGAAGGAAGATTGCATCCAGATCAAAACCCTGCTTGGTATCTACTCTATAAGAAATAGAAAATTTCCAGCCATAGGCCTAATCCTGCCTACCAGGCTTGCTTGCTTGCTTGCTTTATATACAGGACGTATATGGCTGTTTATCTCATACAATGACTCTCAGCAGCTCACACAATCCAAAAAACATAGTTAAAAACAGCCACCAGACCAAACATCCTTACAGCTCAACCACCATCCTAGCCCAACACTTGAGGGAAGAGCCAGGTCTTCACAACCCTCCAGATTATCTGTTCACAAGTGAGGTTCCTTCTCATAGCCCTATCCCACCCCCTATTCTAACTGGAAGTAAGTGTCACACTTGCATATCCTGATGCACTTGGAAATGCAGTTCTACTTGGTGACTTCCTGATGGCTAACCATGTGGAATATCAAACATTTGCAGATGAAAAACCTGCAAGGGGTTGCTTGTTTGGCCACCCTACACTTTCTAGAACAATGAAAGTCACAAGTCAAGTAAAACTGACCTGTGTAAGGCAAAGTTGAGAGTGCTGGCTCCCACTTCACCTTGCGTGCACTGCTTTGGCTCTATGTTGACAAAAATATGAATGGAAATTACACTGATCTTACCATAATTATCACACTGATTCTTCTATTAAGTATAGGAAGACCTGCTATTTTAGGTATGAAAGCACTGTAAAAATCTTTGAACTGAAGAAAATATGGATTATAAATAATCAAATCTGTGCTATCATGTGTTTAAAATTATTAGGTACTGAACAATAATACATAAAAGATGAGTTCTTGCCCATTGTCTAAAACTGTTGGAACAAACAACTTTTCTAATACTAGTATGTTTTCAGCACTTATAGACTGTCATGTTTTGAAAAAAATAATTAAACTTCATCCAAATATGCATACTATATTCTTAATTTAAGTTATACTTTAATATGTTTTGATCTGAAGTTCATACTCTATGGAAAGAAACCTTATTATCATCCAGTTTATACAAAAAATATTAATTATCAACATTGTGGATCTATGGAATATAACGAGAAGTTCTTACCTGTACTTCACCAAAAATCATGGCAGTATATATAACAAAGGAAAATGATTCTCTGAAAGCAGTCTCTCTCCAGTTCAACTAGCTTTTTAACTGAAAAAGCCCAAAAATGCTTTATGCATCCAAAACATGCATAAGCAAGCAAGATCGGGTCAAAAAGAAGATATAACGATCTCCTAACTTTAAAGTGTCACCAACACATTCTACATGGACTCAAATTCTGATTTTAAAAGTCAATGAAAACTATTTGAAACATAATTATTGTAAACAGTCTGATGTGTCTATATCTACAAAGATTAGAATTGTACAGACAATGGTTTTCCCAGTGACAATATGTGGATAAGAAAGTTAGACTTTGAAGAAGCAGGACTAAAAGAGCATTGACAGGTTTGAATTTGGTGTTGGAGAAGACTCTTGAGAATACAGTGAATATCCAGGAAAGCAAATAAATGGATCATATAACAAATCAATCCAGAATTCTCACTCAAGACACAAAAGACCAAGCTAAACTGTCATATTTTGAACACAATATATGAAGACCCAGTTCCCTTGAGAAGTTCATTATGTTGAGAAAAGTGGAAGGAAAGAAAAGATGAGAACATTCAGCAGCAAGGTGGATGGACTAGATTACAACAGTAATGAATATACTATTGAGAGCTCTAAAAGAGCAGGCTGAGTACAAATCATCCTTGAAAAGTCAATCTATGTGGTTGCTAAGGGTCAACACTGACTTGACTGCACTTAATCTGACTTTAAAAAAAAAAACAAGTCAGCATAGCATATTTCCTGTTGAAAGAACTGAGAAAAGGGGTGACTATCACTCTCCATTTGTTAATTAGTTCATGGATGTAATAATATTGATGTCACACCTAAGAACTGAGGGGAGTTGTTACTATTGAGGGGAGTTGTTACTATTGATAACTTCTACATTTTCTTCTTCAGCTCACAACACTGTTCAAAATCTCCATACCACCCATGAACGTACATATATATCCCATGCATTTAATGAAGGGACTATAGCCCATAAAAACATGCCAGAATAAATGTGTTAGTCTTTGATGTCACAGAGAACTCTTGATAGCTCAAAATCACAGTAGTATCAGCACAGTAGCATCCATTTAGGCATAAATGGACACAAAATTAGAACAATAAAAAATGAAGCGACTCTATTGAAGGAAATAGGAATTTATGAGGAACTTACATGATCAAAGGAAAAAAGGTAACGATAAGAGCTTCATGTGCACTTAAATAGATCTGGCTCTGTGGATTGCCTAGTTTTTGGTGGCATGAAAAAGAAGCCTTTTATCTGAGCCTTTTTTAAAAAATGGACAGTAGCGCATGACTCACTATGACAAGTACATTACTAGCCAACCTGGTACAGACAATTAGCAATTCACTCCTATATCTCAGGAGATAAAGTAAAAGAGTTTACAATGGGAGGGGGGGATGTTCCAAGAGTGGGGACAGAGGGAATTCAAGGCAGAAACACAGAGCAGCCTGAATTAATAAATCAACACACATATAGGCTGCTACTGCTGATGTAATAGGTGCTACTGACACAGTTCAATTATAAAGAAGTCTGCAGCCTCATTACACCCACAGTTCTCATTTAAGAAGGGGTGTAAAGGACTAAAACATCAGGAAGAGAGGAAAAGAGATGAATATAAAGGAACTCGGCTTTGTTCATTAATATTTTGAGATTTTCCTTCTTAAAAATAGTTAGACATTACTCGACTCTTGCCTGACTTGGATTTTACCAGATAAATGACAGCTTTCCTTTAGTAGCAAACCCCATCACCATATATAAACTTATAATGAGTTGATAATAATCAGCCCCAGGGCTAGACAATCATTTTTCATTATTAATGAGATTTATATTCCACTTTTTCTCCAGGAATTCAAGACGATGCATGTAGTATCCACAATAATCCTTTTTTTAATAAGAATTTTATTAAGTTTCAAGCAAAGGTAAAAGCTACAGAAAAACAAAAAACTACAAAGAAAAAACTGAAAAAGCACAGAAAAAGAAGAAAAACCTTTTCAAAATTACAAAAAGAGGTAACTTCCGACTTTTAACAGCAAGGATATACAACAATTTTCCATAATCAATCCCTTACTCTATATTAAACCAAAATCACATTTCTTTTTTATATAAGGCTTTATTAAATTTCTCAACATATACATAAAATACATAAAAACTAAAAACAATGAAACAAAGAATACTACAAGAAAAAAGAAAACGAAAGAAGTGCGAAAACAAGAGCTGTTCTCACAGGAAAGCAGAGGCAGATAGCTCAAAATTCAACTCCGCAGATTCAACGAAGTAGATAAATCTTTTATAATCCTCAAAACATTAAGAAAATGGCAACAAAACAGAAAAAAACTTTAAATCCCAATTTTAGAATTTAAATATTAAAAAATATTTAAAATTTAAGAATTTAAAAAAGCCAACTTTCCAAATTAATAAATTCCAAAAATCACCAAGAGCTTCGCATTTCTTTGTTGCAAAAGGCCTCTCTTCGGTAAGAAATAAACAAACAAAAAACCCTTGGTGTTTTAGAAATGGGGTGGCATGGTTTAGTTCCATTTTAGGGCTTTGGTGCAGCCCCAAACTTGATGACATCTGTGCCTCCCAGCATTCTCAATCACGGATTTATCACAGGGACTCCATTCTGTGACTCCCCCTGCAAGAAAATGCTGTCTGGAGAACAAAAGGGATGATTTCCTGGATTCTCCTTACCTGGAGAATTCCTCAGGTAGTACCGTTCAGTCTGCCATTCTCCACAGGAAGCAAAAAATCACATTATTTCTAAAAATCATTCCACTGGCACATTATAAAAATCACTAAATCCAGTTGCTCCCCTTATATTAAAAGAAATATATATATACTGTATGTGTATATAAAGTATATACCTCCTAATCAACCCCCCCCCAAGATAACATTTATTTATTTCCTTGTTACTACTATTCTATACATTCCTGTCTACTACTATAATAAAGATCAAACTAAAAAACATTTTTTTTTTTTTATAAATTTATTCACCGCCCATCTCTACCTCATGGGGGACTCTGGGCGGTTTACAATAAAATGCAGTTAAAATTTAAAACTATTTCAATACAACAATACAATAAAATAAAAATACAATAAAATCAAAGTGGCAAAAGATTATAAATTGTCTGCCATTGTACTTGATAAATACAACACTTTTAATAATCATAATCATATTAAACCCAAAACCAAACATTATGTTTTTATTATACCTTAATAATCTTAATCCAAATCATTAAAGATAAATGAAATCAGCCAAACCCTAAAAGCAATCCAGATAAACATTCTTTAACCCTTATCCCACTTCAAAATAAACCAAAGCATTTACATATCCCCACAATGCATACAGAGCCTTTTTCTTTAAAAAATTGAACAGCCCAACTGCCTCCCTCAAAAACTCCGACTTCTCTTCAGGAGACCTCCCATACCTAATAACCCCTTCTTTTCCATGGTGTTCCATCAGAAAATCAATTTTACTTATGTCTTGCAGCTCAATCTCTCCCTTTAATTTCTTCAACTCGACTATCCAATCTTCATCCAGCATCCGACAGAAGTCCCGATCTCACTCTTAGAAGAGACATTTCTGTCACTGTTAAATTTTTCAGTTTCATCCACAACATCTCCAATCAGATGACACATTTTAGACTTCATATCTTCCACAATGTCCTGAATACCTTGCATAAAAACTTGGTAGGAATCAGAAAGAATCTGTTTAAAATCTCAGTGGAAGTCAGAGAAAGTCTGTTTAAAATTGTCCATGTCTCAAGCAGTAGCTGATGGTGCCCCCTAGGAGCTTTACCAGTGAAAGCTGACAATATGGAAGAATTCCAGAATGAGTTTATACAAGCAAAAATGAGATATGCAGACAGTTCCCCAGGGAAGTAGAAGCAGAAGTTCAAAACAGCCAATTCAGCATGTAGGAAAATGCTAATATCTTCAAATTTAGTACAAAAATAATAACAGGGAGACAATTATTCATTCTCAATCCTCCTTAATATTTGGATGGAAAACAAAGTCCAAAACATACTTTTTTAAAAAAAAAAGATTGATCCCAAAAGTAACGATAAGCACCAAGAGAACCCTCTTCTCCTTGCTGCAGAAAGCCTCTTAGGGTATGCATACTTAAAAGAAATATAAATTGGGTGATTTAGAAATGGGGTGGCCGGTCCTAGTGTCCCTTTAAGGCTACAGCACGGCTTGGAAAATGGTGACGTCCCAGCCTCCCAGCTAGCTCTTACCAGTCGAGCGCGAACTGGTGATCTTCTGGCTGCAAAGAAGATTTGTGATCTTCTGGCTGCAAGCAGCCATCCAGAGGACAGATGGGGTGATCCCAGGTGTTTTCCTTTTCTGGACAAACAGTCCTGGGCTTCAGGAAAAACCTGCCTGAGCCTGAAAAAACTGCTGTACTGTCAGTCCTGCCCACTGAGCCCATGGGCACAGCTGTTCAGTCCACCATATCCCTACCGGAAGTCTATCTACAATAATCCTGCACTGAAAGTTGGTCACTGCTTGAAAGTCACCCAATCAGCATGGTTAAAAGTAGAGCTGACACTGGGTTTCCCATCTCCCCGAAGACAAACACCCAAATTCATCTGAGGTAACCACCCTAAAACCTTAAATGAGTGAGCAATATGTTATTACTTTGAGGAAGTCAGATCCCAAAGGAATTTTTTCAATATTTTTTATAGTTTCAATTATGTTCCACCTTTCCTCACATCACAAACTCTATAGAGACAATAGAATAAAACAAACAGAAGAATAAAAAGACAGCATAACAATAAAAGAGTGAGTACAATAAAATAGGTATCTTTCAAATGCTCCTAATAGTAGCAGAAACAATAGCATAAAACTTAAGCATTACCACAGAAAGCCATTTTCCTTATTTCAACAGAAGGCTATTTTAAGTTTGTGACTGAAGGCAGGCAATGTCAGAGAACCATGTTGACCTCTTGGGAGAGGTCAGTCTATAAATTACTAAAAACCTTGTAAAACCTTGTCTCTACTCTTCTAATCCATCTTCATCAGTTTGGAGAGACAGACCTGAATATTTTCACCTATAAATGCTACACCTGCTATTAAAATTGCCACTTCATTTGGTGCCTGTTCAAGGGGAAACCTACGAAATACACTTCTATGCATCCAGAAGCGAGAAATATGAATCCCTGATGGAGAATGCCATAGGTCAGAGCTAGAGGGCAAGCAGGCAAGGTGAGCATGTGGCTACAGTCACTTTTTAAGAATTAGTGAACTCATAATTACATGAACATAATTGGGGCATTTGCATTTCCTGCTGCCTTTAGCTCCTGATTCAGTAGATTTCAAGTAAATCATAACACATTTTGAAATAGAATTTTATGACTAGTTAATGAAGGATTGGTTAGTTAAATACTAACATGCTTGTGGGGAGGACATTACTGAAGGAAGGAGATTGGTTTTAATGAGTTTGATGAAATCTGATGGTTGGAAAGGTTTCCCTCTTATGAACTCACAAATATAGTTCTAAATGGTATAATCCATGCAATATTTTAAAACAGAATTTCAATATATTAGAGTTAACATTTTTAATTTTTATTTATCTATCTTTGCTATATCATTTTTATAGATGTTTGTTAAATGAACCATTAAGTTGTTTTGAGTGTTGTTTCATGTGTAAAAGCACTGTGTACTTAATGCTAAATAATAAAGATATCCCCATAATAACAACAGCAACAACAATAGCCTAGCTTTCTTATTGATCCCCATATCAAGCAACCTTCTTTAACAGTGCCACCTATGCTAATGACAATTTTAGTTCTTGCATTTTTATATTTACACACACACACACACACTATAGACACACAAAAACTGAGTATAGCTGTTGAGCAAAATTTAGCCTGTAGACAGTGCAATCTGTCTCTTCATTTCCAATTCCAGAGGGAAAAAGAAGTGTGAATGAGCAGCAGCTGTGACAAAGGGACTTGGCAATAGTCCATTTTAGGAATGCAGGGAACAGAATGTGGGGCACCTCTCATGCAACAAGTTGCATAGATGTTAATGTCTGGATTCCTTAAAACAGCCATACCTTTCCCCAGGCTTGTGTGGAAACCTGAGAAGTACTGCTTTCTGGCCAGATCCAAAGCAATTCTGCTGAATCATTTTCAAAGTAGTCCTAGCATAGAATTATATTGGAGTTACATATTGGCCTTTTTTTCCCCATATGCCTGGCACAATTCCCTCTAAAGTCAATAAATATTAAGGATGAGGCTCCTGGCATCCATCATATTGACCAGCTGGCAGGAATCATGGGGGGTCATATCTTAGCCATACTGGAGGACCAATTTCTCTAACTCTTATATTCCCTGCAACCACAGAAAAATTATTCATACAAGGAAGGATTGAGAAACGACTCTCTCTCTTTACTTCATGACAGTGAACTATAACAGAATTTTATACAATTCCTAAAAAGTACAAACTTAGCCTTCCCAACTGGGGTCCATGTCTTGATCCCCTTTTCATGGCATTTCTTCAATCTTACATTATTATGCAGCATCCAAACCTGCTTCTGTTTGCAGAATTGTAAGCAGGGCAGCTTAGACTGCCAAGTTAAAAGGGGCTCTAAATTTTGAAGGAAAACAAAAACAAATGAAGATGAAAACAAAAACAAATAAACCTGATTGCACAGTTAACCCAAGGCACCAGTTGTTGGCAGCTTGACTAGGGCTGTCACTGAATAGCAGTTCCCTACTATAACCACAAGCTTTTCAAGAAAAGCCCCAGGCATTACAACTGCTTTCTGGCAACTCTTGTCTTGTTTAGCTTCCTAGATGGAAGAACAACAGAGGATCAAAAATCTTCTTTATGATAAAAACACACAGTTTTGGACAAACAGCAAAAAATATGTGGTACTTTATTAGACTGCATAATAAGTTGATAGCATTTCTTATAAACCTGCAGCTAAAATGGATGTCACTATCCATACAAACTCATTGCCCTTAAAATAAATGTTAAACAATTGATGCTAACATGCCAGTCCTGAAAGGAAAGAGTACTGAAAGTGAAGAGTTTCTGAAAACCATAGCGATAATTAATTTCTCACATGGAAAAGACAGATGGACTACTGAAATGGCAGCAACATAGGGTCACTGGAAAACGTACCACCTGAATGTGGCCTGTATGGATCAAACATGTAACTATGAACACACGCAAATAACTGTCTTAAATGGGAGGGTTACCACCATAGTCATCTACAACTTTTGCTACTACTGTTTTTAAAGAATTCCCTTTTTCCATCTTGTCATTCATTAACAGAACCTTGCAAGTCTGAAAGTACCCCTCCCATCCTTTGCTTTTACTCTTTCAAAAGCTAGGGAGGGTCGTTTCTGACCACCCCTCCTCCTTCAGACTCAAATTTCGTTTATCAGACCATTGTCTAGGCTGAGGCTCTCCCTCCTGCCTCCCAAGGTCATTCTCACGTACCATTATAATATTAGTCAATAGTGTGGTCTGGCTTTAAGAGAGCCAGTTTGGGCAGGTAGTTAAGGCTCCAGGCTAGAAACCAGGAGACTGTGAGTTGTAGTCCTGACTTAGGCATGAAAGCCAGCTGAGTGACTTTGGGCCAGTCGCTCTCAGCCCATGACATCAGGCTCGGGTAACAAAGAATCACAACCAATGGAGCAACATTCAGTTCATCCAAAAAGTGTACCTGCACCCATGGGAAAATGCTAGGAAGAAAAAAAAAGTGTGGTCTGGCTCCCAAAAAATGTAAATGTGATTTCAGGCAAATTAATAGAAACATAGACCAATTCATTAAAGTAATAGTGCCATTCTGTTCTGCACTGATCAAATCCCACCTCAAGTACACTGATTTAGTGTGAGTACCATACTGAATTAGTCAGACAAACTGGGAAAGATTCTTTATGAAAAGTTACTTTATAAAGTTATGTTTAGTTTTGAGAAGAAGAGAATGAGAACCTGAATAGTTGTCATATAGAAGAATGCTATAATCTTTTCTGTGCATTGTAGACTACAGGAAATAATAGTCATAAATTTCAGAAGCATTCATTCCAGTTGAATGTTAAGGGAAAACTAAAGGTAAAAGCAGTTCAATGGTAGCACTAGGCCTCATTCACTGGATGTGCTCAGGGAAATCTTGGAAAGACATTTGGACAAGGATGCTATAGTTTAGATTCCTGCAGTAAATGTGATCTCAGTGGCCTAAATGCAAACTTCTTATGCAGTGGAAAAAAACACCATTGTCTTCCTATGGAAGAGAGACTACAGTGAAGTATATAATGTTACAATGTGCTTCCCAAACATTTCATAAATGTAGGTATGTAAGCTCTATAGACAGCAAGCAGAACAAAGATTGCTAGAAGTGAAATGATTTGCACACAAATTTGACGTAGATGCTTGCACAAGTAATTTAAATCAGTATAAAGAACAGATTCAATCATCTGAAGTCCCTCAATTCAGAAAGCTTTGTAAGTATATCTTTGTGGTACACTGCCCAGAGTTACTTCTTGTGAGATAGGCAGCCATATAAATTTGATATATAATAAATATTTGGTGTGCTTATCCTTTTTAAACTTTTTAATAACGACTGTTTTTGACACGTTTATTGTTTTATATATTTGTTGTATGCCACCCAGAATCACTTCTTGTGAGATGGGCGGCCATATAAATTAAATAAGTAAGTAGGTAAGTAAAATGGTCAATGGTGGAGGCAACACTTGAATTGGATAGTCCATCAATACATCTGTCAGATCTTATATACATATATGAGACCATTAAAAATATGAAAATCACCACTGGGAGGAGATGCATATAACAATTACACATTATTACCTTTAACACTGCTATTTCCATTGGCTGGGTAGAAGTGTTTCAAATAGCTGCCTAGGAGAGAGTATTGATGAGCTTTCATTTGTTAAATATAAGGATGGAGATCATTCCTTCAGGAAATAACTAGGTCAACTGTGATGGAGACATAGTGGATAGAGCTAAGACACAGCATCTTCTTGGTGACTACATACAGATTATGAAACCTCCTATCTATGGAAGCAAAGTTGACACTTTGACTTTTTGTTTTTAGATGGTGAAAGCATTCTTATTTAGAAAGGCATTTGTTACATACTAGGGTACATTTTATCTAGTATTTCATTCTACCTATTGTAAATACCTGTTTTTATTAAATAGCTTTTTTTTCTTTGGAGTCTTTGGATGTTAATTTATATTGGTTTTAATTCTGGTCCTAAACAGTTTAGCAACTGTTCTGCATACTGTAAAACCAACAGAAGAGTAGGATATAAGTTTTTATACAAACAAAAAATAATGTGAGCTCATGAACAAAAGAGAATGATACTTTTTTAAGTCATACATTAATCACAATTTATTTCTTATCCAGCAAAAGTGTCATTCACTGGTCACCTGCTTTAATAGCCCCTTTTACTGTAATGGATCATCATCTGCTAAATCCCATTCCTGAACTGTAGTACTTACATATAGTAACAATTTAATTACTTAAACTAAACAAGAAAGCCAATTTTGTCATATGTGACAGTAAGTCTGGCAGCTCAGTAATAGATGACAGCACAAGATCTTGCAAAAGCCGCCTGTTGTGTCAATCCAGATTGCATAAGTGATTAACAAACTATCAATCAAGCTTCACCATGTTCATCTCACCTCTTTGCCTAAAGATTTCAGCAGTAATGCTCTGCACCTATCCTGAGCTTGCTATAATTTTAAACTGCTTCACATTTATCATCACTCTTCATCTGAATGATGAGTGCCAGGAACTTGCTAGCAGTGAATTAATAATATATAGCATATTCAGTTCTTATATGCCTTTAAAATAAGAGCAGCGAGAGTGTTTTACTTTGATGAAAATACTAGAACATTTTTATCCAGCAAGCAACCCAATATATAGCTGCAATCCATGACATGCTTAACTGGAAAAAGCAGTCCAATATGATTAAGAAGACCTATGTAGGACTTTTGTTTTTATCCATTCAATCATGTCTGATTCTCTGAGACTGTCTGGAGGAGTCCCTGCAGTTTTTTTGGCAATGTGTTCAGAAGTGGTTTGCCATTGCCTCCTGAGCGAAAGTGACTGGCCCAGGGTCACCCAGCTGGGTTTGTGCCTAAGGTGGAACTAAAACTCACAGTCTCCTGGTTTCTAGCCTGATGCCTTCACCACTACACCA
Source organism: Candoia aspera (assembly GCF_035149785.1). Lineage (NCBI taxonomy): Eukaryota > Metazoa > Chordata > Lepidosauria > Squamata > Candoiidae > Candoia > Candoia aspera. Next base: position 43,304,456 of record NC_086159.1, read on the forward strand.
AACTGGCTCTGTGAGACTGGCCTATAAAGAGACAAAATAAAGCAAACTATTTTAAAACACTGAGACTTTAAAAACTGAAACAAAAGCTAGATAGCAAAAACCCTAGCACACTTTTCCCCTGTCTTCTCTGCACCAAGAGAAATTTTAAAAAGCTTTCTGTTGTTACAAATGGAAAGAGGGTGGAAATGTAGACAGCACTTCTTCCTCTCCTTCATCCCAATCTTGCCTATCCAGCAATTTGAAGCCATGTGTTAGGGACCGTGGCAATCTTCGTTCAAATTTAATTTAATGTAGGTGTGGAGGGATGACAATTTAGTGAGTTTTTAGGGGAGATGGGTACATTCATATACATTTTCCTATGCATTCTTACATGGAGCCTCAGAAGGTTCCCAAGACAGAATATGGGTATGAGAATAAAAATGAATGTTCCTCCTAACCATTGTTTGAAAGACTGGGAACAATCTAAAGCATGAATGGTTTCCCATATTGCATTAAGCAAAAATTTTAGTTGGCTAGGTTCATATAATACACTAAATCATAAACTACTGTTTACAAGCAATGACCACAACCACAAAACATGATAATCCAAAACCAAATAAACCACATTATAACAGTATGCTGAATGAACTGGGCCTGCTGGAAAATATCCCTACATGTGCAGTGTGTATGTCCTCCATACTACAAAGCATCTCAGCTCAAATAATAGATGTTATCTGGAAATATAAGAAAAAAATAAAAAAACAAGGAGCCCTTGAAGTTTTGCTCAAGACTTTTCTCTGAAATACTTGCTAAAGTGCCCACAATCTCTGTACATTAATGAAAACCTTGTCAAAGTCTTGATTATACTTACTATAGGTATTTTAATCCAAGGCTTGAGAAAAACTAATATAGAGTTAAACAGTCTAAGCTTTGGGGCTGTTCAAAACTTTGAATGAGTAATTTGATCCAACAAAGCAGATTCATAAAGTGAAACAGGAATCTGCTTCACAGCACCAGTTTAAATTGCGATCACCAAAGGACATTGAAGCCTCCTGAAGCACTTTTAAGATCTGATATAGCATTTGCTCCTTCTGACAATCTAACAGACAACATACAATGTTGCAATTCAGTTCCATATATGGATCATGCTGAGGGGACTCATGAGGGTGATGGACTATGCCATTGACCTGAGTAGCTGACATGCATATGAAATGAAATGTATCAGCTCCTTAAATTCTGTGCCTACCAAAGCTTTAGGGAGTGAGAAAGCTTATATAACTTAAGAATTCATTCATTTTCTCAGCTCTCAGTTTCTTTAATGTGGCCAGTCAAAAGCTTCAGTTGTGATCTCTGGTATTAGTGGTACTAATATTACCCTTCTATTTTGGTCCTGCCAATACATCTGGAAGTTCAGGTCAGCTCTCTGAATATGAGCTCAAGTCCAATAAATTGGATCAAACTTTCCTATTATATTCTGCTTGACTGAGGCAAATTGAAGCCCTTCCACATTACTGTCATGAGTACTGATGGCGAGCAGGAGTGGGCCTCTATCCAGGGGGGAAAACGCATGCATAGTACTGAGGAATTAAGCAGCCATTCAAAGAGACACAGATCAGACCTGCCTTAACTTTTGGGGTTTATCTGTCTGGGTTTTTCCCACGCTTCTTCAGTTTGTTAGGATTCTGTTTAACGTAGCAGTAATAAACACTAGAGACCTACTCCTCGTCTCAGCGTGATTTCTGACTGTTAGGACAATTACACTGAGTGAAAATATACCAAGTTTACATTAACACTGAAAACAGACCTCTGGACTAGATGGGATATAAATTCTTATGTTCTTATGAGAGGCACTGGTCTTTCTAGAAATCGTCTTAAGAATGTGCTGCCTTTAATAAAGGAAGGGAAGGCTATGAATTCCATTTGTTCTATGCATGCCTATCTCCATGGCATTGTGTCTCTTTTTGCCAGCCTGTTTTTGCTATCACTACTAATTAGGTAGCATACATAGTGCCAGAAAGCTACCAACTTTGATATAACCAAATTCCGACAACACTTGTTAAGGAGCTGTGTCACCCCTCCTGACTCAGAGGCAGAAAAGCTACACCATCTCAGAACAGAAAATCAGTTTCTATTCTTCTGAATCATGCTCAGAAGTGTTCTGCGCAATTTTGTTATTGTGCACTGCCAAGGCTGGCATTGCATGGTGGTCTGTCATGAGGTGGTCCTTCCCAGGAGAAGCCAAGCTTGTTCAGCAATTATTGAAAGCACTGAAAGCTTTCACTGAAAGAATTGAAAGCAGCTAAGACTGTGGCGTGCAAGAAAAGTACATGAAAAGGTTAATTTAAAAAAAAAAAAAACTGTTTTGAAAAGGTGTATTTTAAAACCATTTTTGAAAGTCTGGATTTGTAAGCTAGAGTAGGACATTGCATTGGCTCAGCCAGCTTCTCTCTAAGTTTCCTGCTTTTTTTAGACAATATGGAAGCTAGTTTTATCCTTTCCTCAGCTCTGCTGTGCCCCAAAAATGTGACATGGGGTATATTTCAAAAAGCAATTGTGGTAAACCCCTTGGAGCTACCTGGCTTAAACCTAGCAAGGCTATATTTTTGTAAAGGGTCTACTATCTCTATTTTCATCCCCCAAATGAAGCTGTTTCAGAAGCTTTGAATTTTTCCCATTGTAGCCTATGAAAGATATTTTTTCCCCCAAATAGTCTTGAATTTCAAATCAGCTTGAACTGAACTGGGTTCTCATCAAATCTCAAACTATCCACTTAAATTATGTTCACTTTGAAGCTTGAATCTTCAATTTGGAGTGTATCAGAGCTGGTTTGCATATGTTGAATCAAGCTTCATTCTTTTTAAGTAAATTATGAGTACTGGTTCCTAGTATGTAATACTGTACTTGTTACAAGATTATTTTTAATAAATAATATACTTTGGGTCTGCATAGACATTTATTATTTTATCTTTATTGTTTTACTGTGCCTTCTATTCACTTTTCCATTTCTAGATTTGATTTAAGAGTAATGTTACATAACTAAAGTGCTGTAAATCCAGAGTTCCTGAAAAGAAGAGTTACTATGAATCAGTACAAATTACATGCAGCTTTCAGTGGACATATGATCTTAATCACCATTTTCAGGAAGCACATATTACCCAACAGCATTGACAAATTGACTTTGAATTATTGGCACTGAATATCCAAATATTTGCATCACGTATAAAATTAGTTATATAGTTTCCATATTTTACCCATTATATTTCAGTGAAAATATCAAGCAGGACCACAAATGAAATGATGACTTAAATTTATTTTATTTATTTTTATTTATTTATCTGATTTGTCCCCACCCATTTCCTCCCATCGGGGGACTGTGGGCGGTTTACAACAATCGATTAAAAACAACAATCATAAAATACACAGTATAAAAATAAAATAATAGATAATATAAATAAAAGTAAAGATAAAAAGTCCAAGTGGTGAAAGAATCTAAAACAGTCCAAGTGTGGGAGGAGTGGTCTATAGCAACCATCCCCATGTAGATCTATTCCCCTCTCCACCCCAAGTGAGGTGGCAGAACCAGGTCTTCAGACTCCTCCAAAAGGCCAGGAGCGATGGGGCCAATCTCACCTCTGGGGTTAGCATGTTCCACAGGGCAGGAGCTACTGCAGAGAAGGCCCCTTCCTGGAACCCACCAGATGGAATTCTCTTACAGACGGGGTCCGCAGCATGCCCTATCTGCACGATTGGGTGGGACTGGCTGATGTAATGGGGATGAGGCAGTCCCTCAGGTGACCTGGCCCCATGCCATGTAGAGCTTTAAAAGTAATAACCAACACCTTGAATTGGACCCGGAAGCAAACTGGTACCCAATGCAGCTCGCACAGCAGCGGTGTTACATGTGCCTTTCTGGGGGCACCAAAAACAGCTCACGTGGCTGCATTCTGGACCAGCTGAATCTTCTGGATACTTTTCAAGGGTAGCCCCATGTAGAGTGCATTGCAATAGTCTATATGAGAGATAACAAGGGTGTGAGTGACTGTTCGAAGGGCCTCCTTCGACACCTCAATTTAGACACCTGTAATTAAAATATTATTAAACCATTTCAATCATATTTGAACTGCTGCATCAGTCTGCATGCCTGACTTGCAGGGATTTGCAAAACTCAATTTTAGTATTTTTTCATATACCTCCTCACAACTAATAATAAATTGAATGTCTGAGGCAATAAACCATGGCAACAAGGCTACATTGAATAACAGGCCAGTTTTAGACAATTGCCAGTCTACCAGATTATTTTTCTTCCTACTGTTATGTGCCCAAATCCTACTAAATTTTTTATTTAGCATATCTCTTTCAGGTGTCTTTTAATTCTTCATAGGTCTTTTTACGTGCCTTTCAAAAAGCATACTAATCAGCACATGATCCTTCTTATCACACACAAGCTTGTCTTTCTGTTGTTCTCATTATTGAGCTCACACCTATTTAGCCTTAACAATATGAAAAGTGTATTATTTCTGCATAAATTATGTTAACGACTACCTGGAGTCTTAAATTATTTTTTTTTCTCCACTCAAGAGCTTAGGGTTTGTATGTATGAAATAAGACTTCACTGATTGAATTTGTATGTTACAAACATAATTTTGTGTTACAAACATAATTGTATCAGAATGAAATATATGAAGCATATGTACTATATCAGTCCGCTAATGTTGTAATATAGTTTTATTTTAATATTATATTTATTGACCAAGGACCTAAGCAGGTGGTGGCACCAAGAGAACTTAACTGTTCTTGGAAGCTAAGCAGATTCAGCGCTGGTCAACACTTGAAAGGGCAACCACCTAGGAATTTCAGAGCTGTTGGCTAGAAAGCAATAGCAAATCACTTCCATAATGCTGTTAAGAAAACTATATGGATATAGTCGCCAGCAGTTAAGCTCAACTCAACAGCACCTTTATCTCTTTTTTCCCCCATCAAGGCAAGACGATGAATTGCTCTTGTCTTTTACTGGAGCTGGCTTCATTGTAATGGTCTTTGCCAGTAGGATAGGGTTGTTTGTTCTTCATTTTTTAAAATTATTTTTAAGAGTTAGGAAAAGTAGAAAGACAGATGACTGTGAGCTGGAAGCATTCTAACTCCAAGTGTAAGGCTCCCCTTTGACCAACTTGAACTTCACTGAAGTTTCCCAGATAGTCAACTTAGCATGGCTAATAAAGGGTCTTTATCATACAGTACACCAGGATTGAATCCACTTCAGACAATTGTCTTCTGACCATTAAGGCTACTGTCTCTATCTTATACCCACCTGGGTTTAAACTCATTCTTCTTATCCTTCCCATGCCTTAATGGAAATCCTGCTTATGTTTCCCAGATTCTATGCTAGCTGGCAGCTAGTTATTGACATTTTCAACTTACTTGAGTTGTAATGCTTTCTTTTAAATAAAGCTAATGCAAATACATTGATATTCAATGGCACAGATCCATTGGCTAAGATAACATATTCAAAACCCATAGAACATTTAGTAAGGGATACCTTAAGATGCAAGATTAGCAAAACAGCATTGGAAAAGTTTTGAGAGTGCCAAGACTCATGTGAAGAATTCACATTCCTTCACATACACAAGTTCCTTACAGATACTACTGTAGCACACATGCACCCACAAGCCATCTGTCTGTTCTCAGAACAGTTAACTCCTACATAATATCATTAGCCAAAATCAGCTTTCATCCCCAGGAATCTTGGCTCACAAAGTTCCACATGAATCCCCTGAGAAACATCAGCTAGGCATGTGTCTGACTTTAAACTGAATGATTTTAGTGCCTACATCTTTCTGCTAATTAACATCTTAAAAATTATCCTCTACAGGTGTGCAAGTAGGTTCTCCCCTTTCTCCATCACTCCATTTGTTTTCCATTCTGTTTTTAAAGTGAGATCTTTTCCAGAAAGAAAGTTCTACTGCTGCAAATCAAGATTTCAGGTATTCCTGATAGCTAAAATAAAAATCCAATAATCGATTCATTGCAGCAAGTCATAAACAAGGGATCAGACTAAATATGACCCCCACAAAAGTAAATGGCAACCCACTCCACTCTTCTACCAAGAAACTCAAATGAAGCGTGAGATAGACTAATAGAACTCTGCCAAGAAAATTCAATCCTTAGGGTTATTTCAACAACCTAAACTGTATCTAGATGTGGACATCACTGGATGGAGAATACCAAAATCAAACTGACTATATACCCTGTAAGGAAAAATGGAACAGTTCATACGGTTAACATAAAATAAGACCTGGTGCTTACTGTGGCTCCTTAATTTCTTAAGAACTTAAAGAAAGCAAAACAAAACAAAACAAATCATCAGACCAAAAACTATGGCCTCAGCAATATTCAATGTAATGAAACCTAAATAGATTTATTTCTTTAGATTAGCACTGTGGAATGAAATGTCTAGATCCTTAAAAGTGAAACAAACTATCTCAAAATGCAAAAAGCAAAAGAAGATAAAATTGTTAGTATGTTGAAAACAGCTGACTTAAGGCAGAAACCAAAAGAGGAGATTTTGCTTAACTAAATGCTAGTTCCATATTTAACTGAAAAGGTAAATGATTTCCAGAGAAGAGCAAAGAAATTGAAATTGAAGATAACAATCAAATAGGAAGGACAAGAGATTTCTTTTAGAAAATAGGGAAAATGTTTATGCAAAGATGGGCACAATAAAAGACAACAAACTTCTACTGAGAGGTGGCACAATTATAGGGAAACAATTTTTTAAAATTCCCAAATTGATTATATGAATTGAAGTTTGCTCACTGAACTAGAGCCAGACATCATGGAAAGAGAAGTGGGCCCTAAAAATATTGCTAGTAGCAATATTGTTTAAAATATTACAAGATGATGTAGTCAAAGTGCTACATGGAATTTGTCAGGAGCTAAGAAAAACACAGCAGTGGCCAAGAAACTGGAAAGGATCACTACCCAAAAAGGACAGCACTACGGAATACTCAAATTACCAAACAATTTATTTATCCAGATGTTAGTATCATAATGAAGTTTCACAATACAATACAATACAATACATACAAGCTCAGTTCAGAAGAGATAAGGCCACCCAAGACCATACTGCAAATATCCAATTGATTAAAGAAAAGACATCTATTTTGCTTTATTGATTATACTATGGATTTTCACTGGGTACACAAGTTGTGGATAACCCTTAAAACATGGCAGTATCAGGCCAACTTATCTAGCTATTGAAAAATGTGTATTATGGACAGATAAGAACAATTAGAATGGAACATGGAGAAACTTCATGGTTCAAAATTGGGATATGAGGCCACCAGGTTTGTGGAGTCTTTGGTGCTCTCTGAGCTTGGTTGTTTGCTTACAGACATTTCATTACCTGACTAGATAATATCATCAGTGCTAGTGAGTGTGTGGTTTGCCCCAACACTCACTAGCTGAATGACGAAAAATGGATGCCAGAGAAAATTGTTAAGAGTAGCTTGGATTACAAGAACAATAAAACCTGACTGCTTCCTGGAAGCACTTATAATGAAGCTAAAGCTTAAATATTTTAGATATACAATGTGAAGGTAAGAGTCATTGGAGAAGACCCTGATGCTTGGAAAAATTGAAGGCAATAGGGAAAGAGACTAATGGATAATGAGTTGGCTAAATACTATTACTGATGACACAAATATTAGTTTACAAGAAGTCAAATAAACAGTTAATGCTATATAGTAAATCATAGATAATTTCTACTTTACTGGACAGGCCTTGCTAGGATTGTTTTAGAATATATTTCAAGGAAGTATACTATACTCTTTCTATTAAGTTAACTTCTGTAGAACAACATACAGTAAAACATGAGAAACACTGAAATGCTAGGTAAGTCTGAGTGATAACCAGTACCACTGATTTCAGTGAGTCTTTTTCACAGATGTAGGATTGCAGATAAAAATATAATATTTCAAAACAAACTAAAAATGTAAAGTAACAATTGCAGTAAAAATTACAATATGGAATTAAGAGGATCTATTATGATCCATTATTTGTGATTTAAATAGGAATAAAGAATTATTTTAAAAATTATACTATGCTGTATATTAAATAATTTACCGGTAATATTATGACTACAGGATGACCACTAACAGCCAATTTGGTAAATGGCCATTGTAAGCAACATACAGTAACTGTTGTTGTGTGTACAATTTTGCACTTAAACTTCATTTCCCTCTGTTCTATTTATACCCTCTATTTAATTTGATCTAGAGCTAAACTGTGCAAGATTATACAGATATAATTGTGATAGTACAGTAAAATTCCTATAAGCCATTGCTACTGTAGAAAGGTCAAGAAATAGCTCAAACCAACATTCAGTCTCTTAGATTTATTAATGTCTGCTATCAGGATGTTGCTGTAACCTCAGCCTACTCTTCATTAAGCCCTGGAGAGGACTTCACTCTAAGAATCAGGATACAAAATGTCAAAAAAGCTATCATATTATCACTTTGTATTCTAGGAGTGAGGGGTTTTTTGTATAACATTGAGACAGCTGAGGAATCCTCTACTGTCCTTCAGTAAGAAACCAGTTATTAAATATTAGACTCAAATAAACTCCTCTTCCCTATTCAGACTGATCACTAATATATACAATGTTGGTTATAATTAGAAATTCATTCATCAAAAGTTAGTTTAGATTTTTTTTTAAAAAAAGGGCAGCACAATAAAACATGAACTAAAGTACAAAAGCAACTCAAGGGGAGGGTGGTAGAATTCCAGGAACATATATTAATTTTAGGATTCTGACGCTTCTAGCTATCCAGTTCTAGAATTCAGTTTTTAATAGCTGTCTAAGATGGAATCACACATACAACTAATACAATTTAAGCATCTACTTCATCACAGAAACACTACTAGAATTCTGCCTATTAATGCTGCCATCAGCTGTAAAGCTGAATTGGACTAGATGATAAACAGAAGTGAATGCAATATCTATGAGGGATATAGGTATCACTTTCGCTATAGTATATAAAGGTATTTCATGTTTAATCCTAATACCACTCAAGTTCCTAACAACTTAAAGCAGAATGTTTCAAGCCCAGCAATGTATGCCACTTGGCTCATTTCATTGACAAAGATGCAATCTTTCCATTCTAAATGACTCCCTGGGGTCATTGTGCCATATTGTCTTATGAAACGGGAAGAGTGGGTTAGGATTATCACCTCATGATCCAAGATGGTATTAACACCCATTGCATCAAATGTGCAGTGTCAACAAGTAAATCACGGCAAACACTTGATGAGCTGAAAATTGTACCTTGCCTTGCAACACAGCAGGCTTGATGGTTTCCATAGTAATCGTGTGACAGCTTCTGATTTATTACCTTGCACTGCACGATTGTAAAGGTTCTCAGGCTACCTTCTGTGTCATTTCGAGATTCGAAAGCAATACCATGATGAATGTCAGCCATCTGAAAGCTGTACTCAGTGGAATGCTACAGCCAAGAGCAGTGCTATAAATGCAAATTGTGTGCTTTTTTGCCCTTCTAAGAACATTAAAAACACATGAAGGAGATGAACTCCAACCTCTGACACCATGATTCTTTGCTGCAGAGCTCGTAATTATCTGCCAGAAATACAAAAAAGAGGCAATAAATTCCTTTAAAGATAGCCTGAGCGATATATTGTTTACAAACAATCTCAATTGTTTGTGACTAGGAATCAGAGGAATAGAGTGAGTTGATTGTGCCTTTTATTCTAACTTTTTCAATAAACCTGAAACATTCAATAACATACTGTACATTACTGTATTATATTTAATTGATAACTTTAATCAGCTGTCTTACTTCACTGCAAACGTGGGTAGAATATTAGAGTGTTAATACTAGATTCAACTTAAAATGAAATATAAACACGTGAGTCAGTTTTTTGTACCTCCTACCACTGTTAAATTGAATTCCACACATGACTTCTCATGTAGTGGCCACTTTAAGGGAGTAATTTTTTGGAAACATCTTTGTTATTACAATATTACATTTTCACTTTATTGAGATTGGTTTTGCTCATAATTCTTTTCATGTGCACACAAGGAAAGAATGAGAAAAACAAGCTTTTGTACTCACATACAGGAGCATGACACACTAATTTACTGTATGTATTAGCGGGTCCCAAATGGACACCATATTTATTGATTCTGCTATCTACATTCTTCAGTCTGACAGTAAGGAAGTTGTGTATAGGCTTAATAAAACTATCTCTTCAATCATTACTGTTAAAGCATTGGTTATCTACTGGTATATTTGAAAAGGTTTTCATTCAAAACTGAATACTCTTGACACAGTGTAGACTTATTTCCATCTATTTTTTATAGTGCTTCTTGATCTTTATAAGGCTACGTCTTAAACACCATCACACTAAAATGGCTTTATAATTGCAAGTTAGTTCATATATTATCATCCTTTACATGGAGGGGGAAAAAAAGATACATTACCTCTATTTAGTTCAGTATTTTAAAGCATAATTCTCATAGATACCATGTTAGAAGGCAAGACTTCCAAAGCTGATTTTTTTATAGCAAGGTCACTTCTATAATTGGATTCTGCGTGAAATGAAGAGCTCCGGATACCTAAAAGGTTATTTAAGAATAAGAGAGTTTGAAGGAGTACAGATCATGCTTCTATCCGAATTAGTAAAGGAAGACAATTCACCGCAGCAGACAGTTGGAACACAACTGAGCACTCTGTCCAACCTAATTGAATCTGTTTTTTTCCCCTTAGTCCTACTGGGAGTTCACAAGTATGTCCCGTGAGGTCAGTCTAATGGAAAAGCCCATAGGCTTTAAAATAGACACACAGGAAAACAAGCCTCAAAATTGCAAGGAGGCTTTGACAAGCAAGAGGAAGAGAATCACTTCAGTGAATCACCTAATTAAGAGGGTGAGTGTTCAAACAAGTACTGGCATTTGTTTCCTTTCTCTTTATTTAATAAAGTATTTATAAGATTCATAAGTCCACACAACTCCCTACCAACTCTGGGCAGCTTACAACAATAAAGACAATACAAACCCATAAACAAAGCAGAAACAACCATCCAACTCAACAGAGAAAAACCTACGAGAGGTTCACTACCCACCCCAAGTCAAGCCCTGGGAAAACAGCCATGTTTTTAAAGACCGTTTAAACAAAGGCAAGGTAGGAACCATACAAATCTCTAGAAGATTGCTGTTCCAGAGGGCAGACACAACAGAGAAGGCCCACTTTTGGGTCCCATCAGATGACTACTCTGTCTGATTGACAACTCTGTCAGATCAAGCAGGATGGACAGAAACTATCAGAGATAGACAGTCACTCAGAGAGCTAAGCCATGAAGGGCTTTATAAATAGTAATCAGCACCATGAGTTGCACCTGGAAGCTAAATGGTGATTCATGCTGCTCATGAAACAAAAGTGCTATGTAGCTATATTGCAGCATACCCATAACTGCCCATGCCACTATACTTCAGAAAAGCTGAAGCTTCCAATGATCTTCAAGGGAAGCTTTACGTAGAACACATTGCAATAATCCATATGCAGGCTGATCAGGGCATGAATGATTGTCTGGAGGGCTTCTTATTCAACCATAGCATTACGGAAGAACTGCTGGAAGCAATATAAAAAAATAAAATGGGCATTGATGGACTCCAAGTTTTTCATTATTGATTATGTGCTATCAAGTCATTGTTGACTCTTAGCGACCATATAGATCGGTTTCTCCATGACTATCTGTCCCTAACCAGGTCTTTCAGGTCTTCCAATCATGCCCCAATCACCACTGTTACTGAATCCATGCATCTCTCTGCTGGTAGTCCTCTTCTTCTCTTTCCTTCCGTCTTTCCCAGCATTAGAGCCTTCTCGCATAAAATGTCTGAAGGAAGATGAAACATAAAATAAGGCACTATTCCTCCTTAATTCTGCACTGACCAACTGAATCTTCCTGAGTATTCTTTAAATTACATACTAATTGTAAAAGAGATATATTTGTTTTCTTTGGGAATTCACTTTTATTAATAAAAATGCCATTCTTTGAAACACAGCTATTCTTGTTAATAAAGAATACTAGTTATTTTGGCAAGGCATGGTATGAAACCCAAACAATACTGGCTATGTAATTATTATTAATTGAATAAAGTTATGTTCTAAAAAGGTATTGAGGTTTTGTTTGCTTGAGCGTCTGTTGACTTATTTATTTATTTACTGGTAGTTTAAAGCATTTTGCTCCTACTCTTCAGCCAAAAGGGTTCCCAGAACAGCACAGTTATAATGAAACTGTGTTTGAATTTTGAGTTATGGGACCTCTCAAGTCCAAAAGCATGCTGAAAATTGCATGACGGTGCTAACCCTAGAGGCAGAACTATAGTCATTCCCTTTTCCCTATAAATACAGTTAATTCCTTAGAGACATGGGGAAAATGCAGGGAAAATGCAGGATAAACAGGCATTTTAAATTCGTACATCAATTCTGGGTGACAAATTTATTGCAGGTAGCAACTATAATCGGCAGAATCCTATATTGCCCTAGACTTGTCTGCTTGTAAGCAGCACTGCTCCCACTGAGGGATTTGAGTCAATAAAGCTGTCTTGCAGATCCATTTCTAAAATCCTTATTTATGCAAATACCATTAGGAGAAAAGTGCTGAGGGCTTCACATTTTGAAAGTTCATATGAAGATACTGTTTTGCAAATCCAAGCTAACTGGATCAGTTATTGGTTTATTTTTTTAAAAAGTTGGGTATAGACAAGATGATTAGGGATTCCAGTGCCTTCATACTTATAATAAAGACTTCATGGATGTTGGAGGCTCCACCCAACATTCGCTATGCAATAGCGTTGTGTTGCAGGCAATTAAAAATCACTTTGCAGTTAGCTCTCACTATGAGATGATTTGTTAAGATTATGTGAAATAATATTTTATAGTATATCATGCTAGAGAGTCAGTTTGGTGTAGTGGTTAAGGCATCAGGCTAGATATAAACCGCAAGGACTTGTCCAGGCAGTCGCCAGGAATCAACAGTGTCTCAAGGGCAAATATATGTATGTATGTATGTACTGTATGTATATGTATGTGTGTTTGTGTGTTTGTGTGTTTGTGTATATGTGTGTGTGTGTGTGTGTATATATATATATATATATAAAATGCTACTACTAATTAAAATACCTTACATTATTGCAGTATATTTCAAGAGGCAAGATAATTATAGGCAGTACAAGAACAAATAAGAATTATAAGTATGCTTATTTTTCACCTATTCCCTTACTTCAGAAGAAAAGAATTAAGAAAGGAAAATACTGTACTTTAATAACTTTCACTTCTATTAAATCTGTTATATCTATTTCCACAAAGCTATTCCTGCTGTGCAAAGACAAAATCTATATATTTCATTCCCAAAGAAAAACCATCAGTCCCTTGAACATGAGAAAACAAAGGATGAAATTCTCTCCAAATTAAACAAAACACAAAATTTCTTTGTCTATCAGGTTGAGTTAAAATAGACGTAAAGTATATCATACTCAGTGTTCTCATTACCTGAGAGTATCAGACATGATTGAAATGGAGGAAAAATAGTAGTCTGTCATCCATTCTATTTTCTTTCATTAAAGGGGAAATACATAAGACACATTCTATTGGATAATAGAAGTTTTATTTGATTTATATACCAAGTGTCTTCCAGAAGCTCAAGGTAATAGACACAATACTATTTTCTCCAATTTTATCCTCACAGTAACAACTTGTGAAGCATGTTGGGCTGAGTGACAGCCATTGGATCAAATACCCCACTGAACTTCCATGGTTGAAGGTGATCTAGGACAGCATCGTAACATACTATGTAACTTCCAGTTGCCCAACAGTCACCTATCAAGCATTTGTAAAGTATAGTATACTGGCAAATAGAAGGAGAAAATGTAGAAGCAGTGAAAGACTTTGTATTCCTAGGTGCGAAGATTACTGCAGATGCTGACTGCAGTCAGGAAATCAGAAGACGCTTAATCCTTGGGAGAAGAGCAATGACAAATCTCGATAAAATAGTTAAGAGCAGAGACATCACACTGACAACAAAGGTCCACATCGTTAAAGCAATGGTGTTCCCCGTAGTAACATATGGCTGCGAGAGCTGGACCATAAGGAAGGCTGAGAGAAGGAAGATTGATGCTTTTGAACTGTGGTGTTGGAGGAAAATTCTGAGAGTGCCTTGGACTGCAAGAAGATCAAACCAGTCCATCCTCCAGGAAATAAAGCCAGACTACTCACTTGAGGGAATGGTCTTAAAGGCAAAACTGAAATACTTTGGCCACATAATGAGAAGACAGGACACCCTGGAGAAGATGCTGATGCTAGGGAGAGTGGAAGGCAAAAGGAAGAGGGGCCGACCAAGGGCAAGGTGGATGGATGATATTCTAGAGGTGACGGACTCGTCCCTGGGGATGTTGACGACCGACAGGAAGCTCTGGCGTGGGCTGGTCCATGAAGTCACGAAGAGTCAGAAGCGACTAAACGAATAAACAACAACAAGTATACTTTATATCTCTCAATTATGTGCAATACTTTCTGGGACCCTCTGATGAACTTGGAAGCTTCATTTAGCTAACATAGCTTATAGTCAGTGAGAGAACTGCTTTCCATGATTTTAACATCACCAAAAATGTCAATCCAAAAAAGTTATACAAGCACAGTAGGACTTACTTCTGAATGAATATGTACAGGATTGCCTCTTAAATTATTACCCATCACTATTTTAGTAAAAATCTACAAATTTGATTACTGCCCATCTTGACTTAAATCATGATATGCACAGGTTTCTAAAATTTTACAAGAACTACAATTAAATGAGGAAGTCTCTAAGATATCATTTCATATAAATCAATAAATTCATAAAGTTACTCGTTATGAGAAGGTAGGATCTTAAACCATTTTCAAACCGTAGTTTAATATTATGAAACACATATTCTCAGGGATTCCTTAATTATTCTTTGGTGTATACTTAGAACATTTTATTTATTTATCTATTTATTTAGGTATAACATTACTAGACCTCTACACTATAACTGAGATGAGGCCAGTTTACTTAAAGTCATTAAAATACATGCAATTAACTTTGGTAGCTCCTTTCCCATACAGACTCTGTTAGGAATAGCTATGACCAACACTGTTAATTCTCTAGTAGTCCATGTGACATGTCTAGGGAATGGCGCTATCAGCTTGCACAACACAATCCATGTACAACAAATGTACAAGGTAGAAAAAAAAAGTTATCTTCAGCAATGCAGATAATTGGAGCATGGAAGCCCTAAATGGGAGCAGAATAAACTTCTAAATCTACAAAAGACAAACTAGCAAGAGTCCTATTGTAAAGCTGTTATGCTTAGAAGAGACTGTATGCATGCAATCCTTATCATGAAATGCTAACAATCCCAACTAGTTCGATATTGGACATTACCTTCCCCTACGTGCATCAAAAATCTGTCCCAGCTGGCCGCCGCCCTCAGCCCTCCTGCACTTCTCCAGCCTCCTGTCACCCCATTCCTGTCCTGCTGTCCCAGCTGGCTGCCCCCCTCAGCCCTCCTGCACTTCTCCAGCCTCCTGCCGCCTCGTTCCTGTCCTCCCAGCCCAGCTCGCTGCTGCCCTCAGCCCTCCTGCAAGCTCTCCGCCCAATGCCACCCCTGCACCAGCCTCTCCGGACCCAACCACTGCTGCACCTCCCCATCCTGCACCTTCCCAGCTTACTGTCGATAATTTTTTTTATCATCTTTTTCATGAATACAGAATATTACATAAGTTTAACCCCATCCCGTTTTGCCATCCCAATGTCCCGTTTTTGTCTCAAGGAAATATGGGTAGCCTAATTAGAGGTGTCAGGAAGGTCTTGTTCTTGCCCACATACACATAAATGAAGAAGAAAATGGAGCTTACAAAAATAAAAAGAAATGTTGAGTGTCATAATACTACAGCAAAAAAATGTTGAGGGGAAGTGATTAAACCACTGGATAGCAAAGGGTCCTAAAAGAGATTGAGGAAATTGCAAAGAAGTTGAAGAAATTCTGTCTGTCTGTCTTCACTGCAGGAGGTAGGCCTGAACTGATCTTTTCATGAAGGGAGACCAAAGAAGTGAAACAGAGAGTGGTGACTTTTAATTTGTTCATAAATTATCTGGAGCTAAGGATGAGAAGAGAGGTAGTCAGGTTTGCTGACAAATTGTTTAGGGTAGTTGAAACTAAAAGGAATAGAATTCTCAAGGGATTCTCCTATTGGAGAAATGCAGTGATGTTACAAAATGAACAAAAGGCGATGCACATTGAACCAAAAAAACTTAATATACCTGCTCATAGAATCTAAGCTAGCACTAAGTGAACAAGGGAAGTTGTGGTAGCTTGATGAAAATGACCCAGTATATGATTGCTGAGAAAACAATAATTTCCACGCTGACAATACTTAGCAAAGAAAATAAACCTGTTCACATTATATAGCTGTTCTACAATATATAGTGTAGTCAACTATAGCCTGAATTCTGTTTACAGCTTTGATCACCATCCTTCAAAATCAATAAATAGAGAAAATGGCAACTAAAGTGATCAAGAGGCTCAAGCAATTCCTCTGGTGAGAAAAGGTTCGGAAGCACTCATTCACAGAGCATAGTAAATGGCTGAATTCACTATCCCAAAATATAGTTATGTCAACCAATGGGGAAAGCATTAAAAAAAAGAGCAGACAATTTCATGGAAGTTAAAATTCTTAGTGGTTTCTAATTGTGAGGATTATGTATTATTTTCTTATCTGAGACAATAAGCTTCTGCAAATCATTCTTCAGGTATGAATTCTGTGGCACTTAGATCTAGGCTTGGCTGTTCAGTACTTGTCTGAACAGGCATCTGGTCTGCTCCAGTTGGACTCTTATTATGCTCTTATGTCTGAAAGACATATTCTGTGAATTAAAGCAGCAACTGAAAGCTATGCCTAAACGGTTTAGTTTTTAAAACGTATATGTATATGTATATGTATATGTATATATCCCCAGGTACATAATCATTCCACTACTGAGTACTCAGGGACGCGGTGGCGCTGCGGGTTAAACCGCTGAGCTGTCGATCGGAAGGTCGGCGGTTCGAAACCGCGCGGCGGGGTGAGCTCCCGTTGCTCGTCCCAGCTTCTGCACACCAAGCAGTTCGAAAACATGCAAATGTGAGTAGATTAATTGGTACCGCTTCGGCGGGAAGGTAACGGCGTTCCGTGAGTCATGCTGGCCACATGACCCGGAAGTGTCCTATGGACAACGCCGGCTCCAAGGCTTTGAAACGGAGATGAGCACCGCCCCCTAGAGTCGGACACGACTGGACTTTACATCAAGGGAAACCTTTACCTTTACCTACTGAGTACTCAGTGTATGTAACAAGTTACATTACATTACATACATACTTATGCCACTCTTTTTTAATATGGCTTGCATTTTTTCCCATTCGTTTGGATAAAGGATTCTTGTACAGTTAGGAAACTTAAACCTTCCCCTTCAGACAGCAATCAAGTTTGAATGCAGGCAAGGTCTCTTCTTACTGAAACAGTCAATGTATTTGAAATGCAGGTAGAAAAAGATTCAAAATATCCACTCCCAACAGAGAACATTAATTATGTCATAAAAAAGGGAATAAAAGCACTAGTCAATTTGCTTATAAGCAAAAAAAAAAATAGAGGAATGGCATTTCCTATATCACTCTTTCCTTGGTAGCCATGTTTGCATCATACTTTTTGTTGAAAGCTATCCTCTGCTTTTACATCTTCTTTGTAACTAACATTTCTTTCTTTTAACACATTTCACTTCAATAAAACACTAATTATGCTACTTTTATACACTGAACTTTTTGATAAGCTAAAAATCCGAAGGAGCCTGCTAGTATGTTAATATCAGATGTCCTCAGTATTTTCTTGTATGCATATCATACAAGAAATGCATATAGTATGATAGCAGAAATTATCACTGTTATCAACACTAGTCAAAAACAAACAAATACACATTTCTTTTGGGTGTTCTTACAAGATCTACTAGAGTGCATTCTGAAGGCACTCAAGAAGTATGTCTAACTTAGCATTCCTAAACCTAGTATCTTCCAGCTCCTGGCTGGGAAATCTAGAAGAAGTTAACTGTAAGCATAACACATTAGGACTGCAATAGGAAACACAACTGTAAAAATATTGCAGCTACTACCAATGACAACATGAAGTATTACTCTTGCTTCTTCAACGATTTTGAAAAAAACCTGCCTGAACACATTCATAAAAGGAAACTATCCAATCTGGGTTCCTCCAGATGTTTTGAGCTATACCTTCCCATAGCCCCATTCACCAAGGCATTGATGAGACGTTATGAGATCTGTAGTTCAAAACATCTGGAGTGTATAAATGTATAAACCCCTGATATATGACTACTCTCTACAGAACTCTACTAAAACAAATTGAGCAAAAAGTCTTAGCAGTCAACTTTATCTACTTTTAGTGATGCAAAACAAACTCAAATAGAAATGAAGCTGAATTATGAATGGCTTCAGAGATCAAGCAGAGCCTCAAGCAAGCAGAACCAGTGGAGTGTGCAATGTTTGTGTATGATATAATCTAAAGGATTGTTCTTCAGAAATACATGAGGCTTTATTTATAGACTTGACCATTATTCCATGTTTTTTACCTTACATATATCTTGCAATGTTGTTATTTTGACCTAAATAAGAAATTACATAAAAGTTGAATGAATTAACATATTTTTACCACACCAAAGGCTTACCTTTAACTTTGAAGGATTTATTTTGCTTTATTTCAGTAACTTTAAAACAGACACACACACCTCACAAACACTGATATTTCAAACGCCAACATATTTCTTGAGTTACAGTACTGCATCAAGCAGTTCATATTCAGTTATATCTTACAGCAAATACTGTGAAAGAAAGTAGTATTCAGACATGATATTTCTAGTTTTTTTTCCTATACATTCACCCTTAAAAGCTAGTAAGATCCTTTTCAATATTATTGAGTGATAGAATCGAATCACTGGGCCCAACTTCTAAAACAGAAACAGCCCAGGATGTCTACAATATACTTGGCTAATGTGTCATGGCTATCCTGCCTATTTATTAATAATAAGCAATAGCTATGCTTTTGCCCTAACACAACACCTGATGAGAGTTTTGGATTTGACAACGGTTAATATTTCTAACGGATTACAAATAGTAAAACTGGAAAAATCATTAGGATGCAAGAAAAAGTTGATTCTACTGTCAGTTACATATCCTTTCAGTTTTAGGGGGAAAACCATGAAAATTCAGTATCAAGACACAAACATGTTCACCATCTTTCTCCAACAGCATTTTCCCAAACTGCCTGAAAGATCTGGACAGACAGTAATTGCAAGAGACATCCAAGTACTCCTGACATCTTTAAAATCTCCACATTAATATTTTTACTTTGGTTTTTCAGATTTGACTGTAAAAGACAAATAATTCAGTAAAAAAATAAAATAAAATCCCCCTATCATTTCTTGGAACAACAACATGGCCGGTCACATATGAAAGTAATCTGCTAGCCTGAAAATTACAATGAGGAAAATAAATACCACCATTATAGAAAAAAATATTCAGTCCAAGCAATTTAAGCAAAGCAATTCTGTTATTGCCTCACTGCCTCAATCCTACATTATTCAGAAACTCTGCCAAGAAGACCTCAGTGTTTGCATGCAAACTTGAACTAGATCCAATGTTCTTAAGAAAATGCATTTTGAAGGACACAAATGAGGAGGATCTGGACAAACATGCTAACTTCAGGAAAATAAATTTTAAAAGGAGAGAACAGACTGGGAGCATTTCACACAGCCAAATGTATTGTTTTTTGAAAGCTATCCTCCTAATTCGAAGAATGCAGCTAATCCTCTTGATGAATGCAGCATGTGTTGTGCTGTAAATGAAAATTGTATAGCCTCTAAACAAGAGAGGCAGCACTGCTACAAATGCAAAACAAGGGACTGCCAGTTTGAACACTGCCTTTTCATCGTCCCCTTTTTGGTAAACAAACAACCCACACAAGAAGCATCCAAATAATTCTGTAGGGACAAGACTTTAACCCAAATATTGGTAAAAATGCCTGATGGAAGATGAGGAGAAATGCAAGAGCAGGCAGATATAGGCTATGTAAGTTGTTAAATGTATTATTTTGTTCTAGTCACAACCTTACTTACAGTATCTTAAGCAATACCAACACCAGACTTGCAAAGTACCCAGAGCTGAGCCTCTTCACCCAGCAGACATATTGAGTAGTGGCACTTGTTTGATGGAAACCAAAAAAGCACTGTCTATTGGTCAACTGCTAATTTAAATATCCCCAGTACTATACTGGACATTCCAGGCTTTGTAGGAAATATAATCCAGAGTAGGCACAAGTGCTTATTGGTCTTGGCACAGTTTGCGGTCCCAGCAGCAACTTGAGTGTGACAAGTGTTAACAACTCTTCTGTTAATACTCCTTATCTAAAGAAGTCTTGTGTTCTGATAATATTTCAGGCTGCTATCCTATATATGCGACTGCCTGGAAGTAAATCTTATTGACCAAAATGGGACTACTTTTTCAAGCACACATTGCAGACCTATTGTCCTAACAGCCAGGAACCACACTGAGACAAGGAATAGGTCTCTAGTACTTTATTACTACTACATTAGACAGAAAATCCTAACAAACTGAAGAAGCGTGGGAAAAACCCAGACAGATAAACCCCAAAAGTTAAGGCGGGTCTGATCTGTGTCTCTTTGAATGGCTGCTTAACTCCTCAGTACTATGCATGCATTTTCCCTCCTGGATAGGGCCCCCCTCCTGCTCACCATCAGTATTCATGACATCTATTTAAAAAATAGGAATTATCCTCCAATCTAGCCAGCTGATCGAAGAAAACCAATTATCAGAATTTTAATCAAAATTTGAGAGATCCCTGTAAAATGTTAGTTTGCTAAATCCTTTCTTGCATAAACAGTTGATGGTTGAATGGGTTTAGAAGGCTTTGTATTGTGTGTACCCTTGAATATGTAGTAAGTTTGCCCTCATATCAGGAACTGCTAAAATGGGGAGTAAAGTGCCATATACAAGTAAATATTCACTAAGATTGAAAGTTGCTTCCATTAAATTTTTTAATTACTGTTTCAAGATTTGAAATTCCAAAAATATGAAATGAAAATCTGTATAGCTAGTCAATTACAATTACGCTATGTCAAGTACCATCAGACTCTGATCAAATCTCATATCTATTATCAGGGGCTTCCAGGATGAGGTCACTTTATTCTACTTCATTTTCTACAGGCAGCAAAATAAATGTTTGTAAACTTGAACAATAAATATGTTTTTAAAATAGATTGTTTAGTTCAAAGTGTGAGGGGGGGGCGAAGAGCATCCCCTGAAGGTGCCTCAAACTCATGACTAAGCGAAAGCTAGTCACAGGTGGTGAACGGACCCTGAACCTTGAATATATGAAACAAGGATGTGGGTGTTTAGATAAGATTGTTTAGGTTAAGAATTTGTAGCTAATTGTGTGTAGGATGGCTTGCCGATAGAACTATGTGTTTGAGTAGAGATAGACTTTGAAACCTCAAAACAAGGAAGAGGGAGGATCTGCAGAATCATCCCACAAACCCATAAGTTTAGAAGATAGTGCAAAAATGTATGAGATAATGTTGCCTGCTTGGAAGAAAAAAAGGAAGATTGTGAGCTGAGCCCTCGTAGGAGGGGGAGGACAGATTAGGGTATAAAAGTTTTGTGTTAACCTTGTTCTTTGTTCTTTCCTGCACCTGCATGGAGGGAACCCGCCTTTGCAAATGCATTACAAATAAACGCTTTTCTCTGTATCATCGAACCTTGTGGATTGGAATTCTTTTGGGAGGTTTTCCCGCTGACAAAAGGTTAATCATATATTGCATTTATATGCAAATGAGTTTATTTATATTTCTAAGGAACATGTGTTCCTCAATGAAATAGGAATTAGAGAAAAACTGCATTTTTGAATAGATTTTAAGTATTCACAACAGTAAACACTACTGTACTATTAGTAATGGTATCGAGCAACCTTGTTTTCTATCAGCCTCTTCCAGTTGCCTTTAATTTTCCAAGCATCAGGGTCTTCTCCAATGAGTCTTGCTGTCCCATTATGTGTCCACATAATTGAGATTTGGCTCCATTATTAGTGCTTCCATGGAACAGACTGGTTTTATTCCATCTAATAGTGATTTGTTCTTCTCATGGTGCAAGATATTTTCAACAGTTTTCTCCAGCATTCAAAGGCATCTGTTTTAATTCATTCAGCCTTTCTGATGGTCCAGATTTCACAGCCTTATGTTGCAGACTTTCATAGCTACAAATACACCATCTTTATGAATTTACATCCCTATATATTACTTATATGTGTATGTGTATATACAGTACACACAAACACACACACACCATTTTAAATGTACAGGTAGTCCTTGTATAACAACTGCCCTGTTTAGCCACCATTAGAAGTTACAATGATGCTGAAAAAATAACTTTACAACCAGTCCTTGCACTTACTACTGTCGCAGCATCCACATGGTCACATGATCAAAATTTGGACACTTTGCAACTGATGGGCATTTACGACTGCAGCATCCCATGGTCACATGATCGCCATTTGTGCATTTCACAGCTGGTTTCTGCCAAGCAGAATCAATGGAGAAGTTGGCAGTAAAAGTGCAAATCACAGTCACGTGATATCTCGCTTAACAACCACGGGTGATTCGCTTAACCACTGCAGTGGAATGAGGTCTTAAGTCCATTGTGGTCATGTGATGTCTTGCTTAACAACCATGTCGCTTAGTGACAGAGTTGCTGGGCCCAATTGTGGTTGTTAAGCCAGGACAACCTGTAGTGCATTTCATAGGTATTAAGAAAAATACTGAGTCTGAATAATGACAGTATAGGTAGTTTACATAAAACAACTCAATAGCTTCTTCTATTATACCTTACAGGTATCAGCTTAAGGAGCAAACTTATTTTACTCTAGAGGAAAAAAAGTACTCTCATTTCTCCAAAAAGAGTTTTGAAAGTTTTAATCATGGTAAACTATTCATTATTTTATATTAGGAAAGCTTATAATAAAAGCATTTCCTTAAACATGTAATTAACAAGGTTCTATATATTTCAGTGTTATATTTGTTTGCAAACTAGAAACACTAAATAAATAAATACTGTCTCCCAGACTTACTCGTTTCTTAACTTTAAATCTATTCATGCATTTATTTAGAAAGTGGGAAAGAAAAATCTGGGACAGGCACTTTTCCTGCAACAACACATAAAAACTATTTCCGTGTATTGTTTGTTTCAAGTTCAATAAAAATGTGTCCGTAGCAAAATGTCATCATCCGTAAGTATACATGCAGAAAAACATACTGTTTTTATGAGTGCCAAAGTTCACTGAAATCAATAGGGATCCCTTTGACTTCTTATTTTTATGTACTAGAACACTAAAAGAATCATTACACAGTTTGCAAAGTTAATGAAAATATCCTCTAGCTCTGATTTTTGCTGACACATGACATATAAACTCATTTAAGTTGGGAAAATTTGTAGTGAAGGCTTTGAGTAAGCACTGAGATGATTTAAATTAAATAATCTGTGAACCAAGCAACCACAATATCTAGTTTGGCCACACATAATAATCTCTAGCCATACATACATGTTTTTCACAATAATGCTGCTTATCAAAATGGCCAAAGCAACATACAAGTAAACTTAGGAGAGACAAACAGTAGATCTACAGGAAGATAATTTGTTTTGCCAAAAAGCCTTGCTGTGAAAGAAACTGTTTTCCTTGACCAGTTTTCCAGATATTCTCATTAATCAGAATTTGCTGGTACTAACCTTGATAAAAGTGCCATCCTTAACCATGGGGTGAAGTCTAGCAGGAGAAAGAGAGCAGGGCAGAGAAATGTGACTAAGGTGAAGGGATACAGGTGATAAAGCCAAACTGAACAACAACATACCAACAAGCTCATATGAAAATGCCATTAATTTAATTCTGAAATGCATAATATTGATTTTCAGGAAACTGTGCCCTTCAATTTAAAAAAAATTGTGATACAAACGAATAGAAATCCAATACTATTAAAAGGGCAAAATTCACCTATACTGTTAATTTATGAAAAAAATCAGCATATACAGTATAATACACCAATCATGGTGCAGAGTAATCATTTATTTATGCTTTCTATGATTGCCTAAAGTTGGTTTTGTGGATAAAAACTAAGATTCTTAATTGCTATTTAGTAAAGGTAAAGGTAAAGGTTTCCCTTGACGTAAAGTCCAGTCGAGTCCGACTCTAGGGGGCGGTGCTCATCTCCGTTTCTAAGCCTTGGAGCCGGCGTTGTCATAGACACTTCCGGGTCATGTGGCCAGCATGACTCGGAACGCCGTTACCTTCCCGCCGAAGCGGTACCTATTGATCTACTCACATTTGCATGTTTTCGAACTGCTAGGTGAGCAGGAGCTGGGATTAACAACGGGAGCTCACCCCGCCGCGCGGTTTTGAACTGCCGACCTTCCGATCGACAGCTCAGCGGTTTAACCCGCAGCGCCACCGCATCCCTTAATTGCTATTTATCAAAATCTAATACTTAAATCAATTTTTTTAAAAAATTCTGTCCTTAACTAAATAATATCTAAGAGTGAGACAACAGAAAAAAAAAGTGTGGGATAACAGGAATTTAATTCTTATAAATGGGAAAATGATTTATATATCTTTCCTAATACAGCACACCTTTTAAAATCAAATTATATGACCTTAATCAAAACTGACTTAATTATAAAATGCAACTCTAACAAACTTCTAATGATAATAATAAAATCAGGAACATTGTTTAAATGATATGTGTAGAAAATTTGGATTTATGGCATTATAGACAACTAACTCATAATACATTTGTATTCAGATGAGTATTTGCTGTAGTTCTTGTCTCATGCTTGAGGAAAGAAATGACTAGGAAATGCTAGGCATAGGAAAGAGATCAAAACAGAAGAAATTCAGATTGCTACCTATCTGTTTTATAAAATATGGATTTTCAGAGACATACATTAAAATGCTAAATCTCATTACGATTCTCCTTTAACCCAATGTACAAAACATAGGGTTTTGTACATTGTTTTCTTCAGTCTACAATACTTACAATAGGAATCATTTGGAATAAGTTGATAATTAAGAAAGCATTTTATAACTGATAGTTAATTTTGGTGGTTTGTTTTTAAAAAAAGGACAAATATATTTTTACAGTTTCAATTTCTTATAATTAGGATATCAAAAGATAAAATTGCAAGTATACTTGCAATTGATGTTTGTTTATGTTGACCATTGTTTCCCAAGAATTTCTAACAAGGCAGGGGGGTGTCAAAAACTGTGGGTTGTATTATTGACTGAGGAAGATCAAACATCCTGCAAGATATTTTCATAATGTGGGACTTGCCAAGAATAGCTCTTTGTATTATATATATAGTATTTACAAAAGATAAGTAGAAACTGAAGTCATTAAAGCTATTGCGTAGAGTGATTGTACAGATATTTTTAATATGTTAGACTTAACAAGCTCTAAAAGTGTACATTTCCATTAATATGAATGCATCATTTTTAATTCATAGATTTTACATTCCCTGGTTTCTTCGTGAACTGCAATTACAACCACATAGTAAGCAGAGTGCCTTTGAAGAAAGGAGATCCAGCATGACATGTCTGAATAGCTGGCATTTCTACACCACAGAATTAAGCTACTTCTTTGAATTATTCCCATTAATCAACCTGTTCCCCCCCCCCAAATAATCTTAAATGTATTACTCTGCAACACCATTATGCCTGCAGTTACACTTTAGAAGCCTGGGTTCCAGTAAAACCACAGAGCCATACTGAATTTAGTACCTTGGTATTTTCTGCCATGGTCAATCAGATGCCTCTAGAACAGTGTTTCTGAATCTCAGCAACTTTAAGATGGGGGGACTTCAACTCCCAGAATGGGAGCAGGGCTGGCTGGGGAATTCTAGGAGTTGAAGTCCATCCATCTTAGTTGCTAAGGTTGAGAAACACTGTCCTAGAAGGTCATGCAACAAAACACAAGCCAAGAGCCAATCCCCAACTTATACAGTATACCCAGATGCCAGGATGCAGATGTCTTCTGTCTTTCTACATACTTTTCTTAAAAGAAAAATAATGTACCATAGTGTCCATCACTATGGCACATAGGCAAAGGCTTCAATAAATTTAACCATGCATTGTGTGAACAAATATTTTATTTGGCCTTCCCAGAATCTCCAACCAGTTTCAGTGGGTGATTACTAAATGCTAGTAGTAAAGAAAAGTGTTTCTCATTCCTTATAGTTATGCAAACTTCAACCGTACCCACTCAGATAACCTTTCTTAAACTAAAAAAAAATGCAAAGGCTGTAACCTTCACCTCCCCTCCCACAGGAAAAGTCTTCTGTTCTCTTCATTATTTCAGCTGATTTTGGTCTCTGCAATAAAAATACCAAAGCAAGTAGATACACTTCTTCAAGAAAAGCAGACTGGAGGGCAGCCAAAGCAGAACTGGGTATACTGAAAAAGATACATTACTCCACTCTGGACTAAACTAGATACACAAAATCCACAATTATAAATAAGTTAGTGTCATTCGATTTCAAAATTTATCACCAAGTTTTAAAGTTTTAATCACAAACCAGATTTGCTTAGAAGAATTGGGGAATCCTGCCACTTCTTGCTAGCTACAGACCCAATTCTCACTTAATCATCCAGAAAATGGCCAAATACTTGGTGTAGCACAGGACTGGGATCAAAGAAATCTTCCAGTAAAGCTATGTTCCTCTACCATCTTCCAAAGATTGAGGAAATTAGAGAAACGCTAGAAGATTTTCCCATCCATTTTAGCAATGCAAACTTCAGTTATACTGAAGAGTAAAACAGCCTTGTAAGTGAGCATGAGAAGAATACATTCCTACACATAAGCTACCTTTTAAACCACACAGAACACAAGGCGGCAGGAAATATTCATGAGAATAATTTGCAAGGTTTGGGGTTTGGACCAAATATTTCTGTGCAAACAATAATATTCATAGATAAGCCTCTGTTTGTCATTGATTCACTCTAGTATGCAAGAGTAAAATAAACATACATATGCACTTCCGAGCAGGTGTGCATATAACACCTGTCACAAATGCTTGAAACAAAACACATCTTTTTGCAGGATTGTAAGTAGCTGTGCAGAGCAGGCGCATTTTCCCAGAAAAAGATGCAGTTACATATATTATAGGATAGATAGACACAGACACAGACACAGACAGGCAGACAGACAGAATATATGCTTTGCTTTTTTTTAGTTCCTTGCGTTTTCCCCATGGGGGCAGGGTCCACTTTTTCGGATCATACTGTATTACATATAATCAGTTATACGAATATCCTGGTGTGTATGTGTGTGTGTGTGTGTTTTAATATCTTCCCCATGATGGGAGAGGGGTTGTATCCTTAAGCTGGCACTTCTGTGCTATTCTATTCTGGTCAATGTTTTTAGGCCTGTGAAATCAGAAGGAAGAGAATGCTTATTTATAGTACTCTATGCTTTCCCTCGGTAATTTTAAATGCAATGTTTTTAATATTACGTCATTAAACAGATCTGACTATACTTAGTATCGTTTTTGTACTGTAGATATACCTGAGGCATTCTACTGAATTCCAGATCAGAGCTTAAAACCTTAAGGCTGAAAGCTATTCCTTGTGCTATGTCACAGTATTTTCATCATTTCAACAGGAAACTCGGCATCATTAACTTTAAATTGCAATGATAGAGGAACCACAACATTGCCTAAGAGGCCAACTTAGAAGAACAAGTATGGCAGCTTAAATGTAAATGTTCTCTACTACGTGCTTGACGAAAAATGCCTGCAGTTCCCAAATACAACATCCGTATAATTAAAAATGGCTGAAAGATGCAATTGATCTTTAGAAATGTTGATAAAATTACTGTACACTCTTGTTCAACTCTGGTAGCATCAGTATAATCTGCTCCTTAATTGTAGATAGGGTCCTCTTCTCTCCCACTGCTAGATAGAATTTAGATGGACTGGTAGTTGAATGATTTGGTGTCAGATCATCATATTTTCTCCTTGGCCTTTGCGGGAACAGGTTAGCTTTGTAGGTTACTGGAGTTCACATGGATTATAGTGATATACTAAATCACAGGGGGATAGTAATCCACAAGTATTTTGCGTCAGAGGATCCCACAATTATTCTTCAATCTGAGATAGCTGCTGCACTTTACACAAGGGTAGACTCAGTCCAGCGACTTTATTCCACTTACATGGTAAACTGGAACATTAACAATAATAAAAGATCAAATAGTGGAACTTCCTAGGATTGTGCCAAATATTTACAATATTTTTTTCAGAATTATTAATTCTGAGAGATAATTATTTTCAGATTATTTTCAGAATTATTTATAAGAATTATTATAAAGAGTCATGTGAAAGAAAGAATAAAAGTAGAATGAATGTTGACTTGGGGAAAGACTTTTGCCATCAGAGAATTTACATTTAATATTATTTATCTTTCCCAGACATACAGTGTTAACAGAATCAAATTAAAAAAAAATCCATTTTCCCTCACCAATTTAAGTGCTTTAGACTAGATTTTGTGAACTAACTTTTACTTCACCAATGCATGAAGTGGTTTACTAAGAACAGAACTGTGACAAAAAGGTAAGGAAAATAAGAAACAAAAAGTACCATTATACTGTCATTAAAGTTCACCGTTGACTATTTATAGAGTAGGGTAGGTTAATGCAAACATCCTAACATGTTGCCTTGGTTAATGTACATAATCCTTAAAAACAAGAGAAATGTTGAAACCACAATAGCCTCTCACCATGTATTTCTGACCACTAAATCCCCTTCACAAAAAACTAATCTGACTTTCAATGCAAACTTTTGCACGTTCAGAATGTTTTCCTGTCTTCACAGCTCTGGAATAGGAACTAAGTACTAGGACTTTTGTACCAGTCCTAGAATGTTCTGTACTATGTCCAGGCTGTTAGTGCAAAAGGTCAGCTATAGCATATGTCTATACATCAAAGAATACAGATTCTCTTCTGCCTTGGTTCAAACACTGTGCAAAGCCATAATATCATTTCTTTGGTTTTGGACCAATCTGTTATGTGATCCCAACCACTATGATCTGTAAGCCTATGTTATGGTTTCACGTGCTGTGCAAACCCAGACAGCTGTGGTTTATTTCATACACCATTGTTAAAATCAAAGGCTTAGAACAATGTGTGGATAAGATCTCTCTTTTTCATATACATACAGAGAGTTCACTCATCACATTTAACTATGAAGTAGTTTCAAATCAAATCAAGTTTATTACAGCCCTATCGCTTCTCTGCCTTTTGGCTAAGATCAAGTGTAGTATCATGAACTAGTTTGATTTTGGCTTAAGAGTGTTGCATTAACCCAGCCATTGTATATTGTAAATCTTGGCTTATAGCTAGGAGAAAATTGAACTTAGCCAACTGTGATTTACTTAGCAAGCATGGTTAACTAAACCATAGTTTAGCACAATGTGTGAACCCCTCTTATTTGTATTTGTACATATGATTTAAAAACTCCAGTGTGATTATATGGGGAAACCTAAGAATTCTTGCAGCTAAGGACTGTGATTCTTCCTGAAATAGCTCAATATTGCTCATGATTAGCAATGGTTTGTGCATATGATTCACTTATAAGCAAAATTAATCTCCTGCAGACTTTACAAATTAAAAATGCCTTGCCTCTATTTTAAACTGAACTATACTTACTTGTTAAATGACTAATCAGTCTTTTGCATGCTTTCAGCAACAGCCTCAGCATTATGATATCTGGTAAAAAAATAACTTTTAATGAAATTATGGTACCCTTGCCTGGCCTTTAACAGAAACCAAATAATATCAATTTCCATTAAGAAGGTTTAAAATTCTCTCAGTATATTTCTACTAACAAATACACTGATTAATCATCTAATTCAGACAATATTTGGATAATCAATTTACAGAAATACTGTTATCAAGGCAGCAGCTTATGACTCCGGAACTAACCTTTAAAAACCAACATTGCAGAAGAGATTCAATTCAGTATACATGTATCCCTATAGGGAGGGACATATAGCCAAATCTTCTCATTTGACTGGCACTGCAGTAGCAAAACTCTACTGTATAGCCAATGTGCTACATTTTTATTTCAAATCAATCCTTCTCTCATCCTGGAAGAACCCTAAGGAAAAGTAATTGTAAATAAGCAAGATTCCCTGCAGATACTGAAAAGGTTAGTGGATTTCTTAAAAGAAAAAAAAAGATTAAATATATTAACAGGCTTGCCTTGGAAAATGTAGATACATGTGATCATAACAGATGAATTAACAAAAAGACTAAGAAAATAAATAGAATATTCCAGCCCTTTCCAATCTGGGAACCTATTGGATGCATGGACTTTAGTTCCCAGAATTGCCTACCCAAGAGAGTCAATACTGAGAATTCGGATTTAATGTCCACACATCTGAAGTGCAACCATGGTGGAGAAGGTTAACATATTTATATGTACCTATATACTACAGGTTAACATATTTATAGCCATAAGTCATTGTTACATTACCAAAACTAAATCAGCATTTAAATAATGGCTTTCGGTGTCGGAGTTCCTTTGAGCAAAGTTTTACCACTGACCTCCTTACTGAACAATTGGATATAATATTTCCTATAGAGTTCTGTTTTAACAAGGGAAAGGGCTTCAGACTTTCATAAAAGCCTAGAGAAAGAAAGTTAGAAATTGTGATATCTTAAAGACATTCATAAGCTCAACTCATCTCTATTAAATAACATCCTAAAAGAAACCAATGACTGATGAATGTGGATATACCAAATATTAGTATTTCTAATGTTTACTGGGACAGTGAAGAAAGGGGAAATAAACAATTGTTTTACTGCAAAGGTAAGAATCAAGAGTAACCATCAAGTTACAAGTATTTAGTGCAACATAAGCCTCCCATATTTTATCTGGACATTTGCAATTTATTTCCAGGCCTATTTAAAGATATAAAACATATCTGAAAAGAACAACAGGAAAGGGTGACTTTTAGAAAACAAATCATCTATACTGGAAACAAAGTTCCCAAACAAATTTCTATCCAACATTCATCCCTTTTAGACCTAATTCGATTAGTTTCAACAAAATTACTGCATAGTATTCATGTACAGTTAATGTATTTTTTCCCGTGTTTTTCTTCCATAATGTTAACCATTACAAGGTAGTTTGCTGAGACCATGTAGGTTATATGTTAAATAAATAAATGTGAACAAACAAGGACCATGGATATTCAATTATAAATATAGTTCCATGCAAAATTGCTATGCTGACATCAGACTACACTCCTTCACTGATACTTAAGGCATACAGGCATTCTGTTCCAACCAACTGTACATATGCATTTCATGTGCAGGAGTACATCCAATAGCTCAATGATATAGCCATATCAGAGCTGCAAAAAGCTGAAAGACCACTACATGGAAGCAAAAAGAGTTTTTAATATCTCATTGCTAATATCTAGAGATCATCCAGGTTTTTGCATCCCCAGAATGGTACTCTTATTACTGAGGATTTAGCAGCCTCAACTTGTTACCCATTTGCTATTATATAGCTGTAAAAGTAGTCCTATGTGGCATGTAGAGGAACTGAAGCTCTTTGGCAGCATTGCTTAAGAGCATGGACTAACTGTGAAGTAAGTCTCATTTGTCCTACACACATAATTGTTTTAGTCAGAAAACTTGCTTAAGAAGCCAGATTATCTCCCACCTCTAGAAAAACCTTTAAATTCCATTCTGAAAATATAGTCCCTTCTTCCGTATTCCTGATTTCTCTGTATGAACCTCAGACTAGGTCACATAAATTCCACCTTCTTATTCACATTAAGTACCTTCACTCTGGTCCCTGGATGAGTTCATACATCACAATAAGACATTTAGTCACAGCTTATTGGTTTATTCACAAACATACTAAGCCATAAACCATGGTTTATATACCACAGTTGCTAGATTCATACAGTGTACTAAGTCAAAACAAAACGAACTACATTACTGTGAAGTGGCAAAGTAAAAACCCAGCCATTATTTCACAGCTAAATCAATTTCCCAGAGTAGCCATTATTAAGCAAAAGTGAGAGGAATATATAGGCTGCCCTGGGGCACCTGCAGGAAGGGCAGGTTTAAAATAATTAAACCAGTAAAGGTCTGCCAGTCTCAGGATCTAACAAGACTGCATATTGTATACAGATAAAACTATATACAGAAACAACACATGCTGTACAAACTCTTGTATCAAGTACACTTTGCCCCAGTCCAACAGTCTTCTCTATAAACACCCAAACTCAGACATGTACGTGAGCTCTCTTGACAGTCACATCTAAGTGCCTACATTTACTAGCAAAGCAGCAACCATCAATTGGACATCGTAGATGACTTTCTCTTGCCCTTGAAACCACTGGGCCTTATGCTTGTGCCAGCAAAGCTTTTTTCTTTATAAATATATACAATGGTAGGCTACAGCAATACCTGGACCATGAAAATTTACTTGCCCAATTTTTCATGAAATGGTGAAATAAAATTATCACATGCAGTTACATTTGGGCTAAATAGTAAGATATTTATGATGTTAAGAGTGAAAAATCACCTTTCA
Source organism: Candoia aspera (assembly GCF_035149785.1). Taxonomy (NCBI): domain Eukaryota; kingdom Metazoa; phylum Chordata; class Lepidosauria; order Squamata; family Candoiidae; genus Candoia; species Candoia aspera. The sequence goes on from NC_086159.1 coordinate 43,337,226, forward strand.
AATATTTTTAACCCTAGAAGTCCCAATAACACTATATTCTAAGCTCTACTGTCATGTTCACCGTTCCAATGTTGCCGTTACATCGTAACGTTTCGCATGTCATTTGGCTGATGCGTGTTTCGTCGGGGAGGGGAGGAGGATTCCATCTCGTGGGATTGTTATATGTTGGCAGCTGGATTGGAATGTGTTTGGGTTATCTCGTGTGTTCAAGGTTCCTTTCCCAGGACATCAGCAGAAACGGTTACCAGCACCTGGGGGGGGGGGAGTTTGCAACGGCCGGGCGAGGGGAGGGATTACATTTGAGCTGAGGGTTTTTAGTTTGTATTTGGCGCGCTTTTGCTCATTCTCAGCTTTCTCTGTATTTGCATACTATTATTTAATAAATCAGATATCATTAAGTTCCTGCTTGTGAGTCTGAGTCTATTAGGGTAGGCAATCCTTACATAAAGCTGACAATCTCAAAAAATTTTCCGTTAGCCCCTTTCCAGATTTATTTTGTGAGGGAGAAGTGCTAGTGATGAGCAAACCAAATCCCCAAACCACGGAAAGCAAGGAATTGAGCGAGGGGGAACCCAACTCCACGGTGATAAGAACAGAGAGGGTCCCTACTCGGGAGCTCTCAGAAATTCGGGAGGTGTCAAGCTCCAGCCTGGGAGAAGAGGAGGTTGGAGGTAAAAGAGCTCCTGAACCGACCAGCGAGTCGCCAGGCGAACTGGTCACCTGGGATGAATCACAGGGACCCCTACCAAGAACGTCCAAAACGTCTTGGAAACAGCGGTACCCGAGTTCCCCAACTGTGGTGAGGCAGGAGGGAAAGGAGGATTCCCAAACCCCTGACCGTATAAGACTGGTGGAGGCCAAATTGGAGTCACTAGAATTTATGTTTCGGAAAATGTCAAGGGACTGGGGTCCCCGGGAGAGGAGTCTAGTAATAGGCATTCGTCTCCTTCTTCGCCCCCACCTTCTTCAGAGGAAAGGAGTAGGACCCGGCGCAGAGAGGAGGCAACAGCGCCGAGGATGAGAATTTCAAGGTCCCCTCCTCAAGAGCGGAGATCCCTGGGAGCTAAAAGAAAGTCCGACCGCCCAGCTGTGGTGAAGGGACCGCCCAGAGTGGGGGTTAAAGACTTTACAGTCAAATTTGATGGAGATCCAACTAAACTATCATTCTTCCTTACCAATGCAAGGAGTTATATGGATGAATGGGAACCGTATTTTCGTTCAGAAAGAGCCAAGATTAATGCCATTGCCACTAAGCTCAAGGGGCGGGCTGCCAATTGGTATGTGCAGTTATGTCAATTGGATGCCCCTGAGCTGGAGGACTTCGAAGAATTCCTGTGGGCGTTGAAGCTACACTTTGAAGACCCGTTAGCTAAAGAAGGAGCAAAACGGGCACTGAGGGAGCTTAGCTGGGGGCCACGATCGGTAGCAGATTATGCTCTGGAATTTAAGGCTCTGGCTGGGAAGGTTGAGGATTGGTCCCAATCTACCTTAATAGAACTTTTTAAGGATGGTCTGAATACGGAGGTCCTGAGGTGGTCGCTCGGTAGGGATGACCCAGATACCCTGTATGAATGGATACAGTTGGCAGGGAAGGCTGAGCATGCCCATGAAACCTTCGCTTACAAAAAGGTGATGAGATATTCCAGGCTCAGCAAGGGTTCCTGCCCTGCTGCGCCTACTGGAAAGTCTGGTCAATGTGCCTGGAAGGAGGAGAGGGAGCGCCGCTATGCGAAAGGGCAGTGCCTCCAATGTGGAAAGGAAGGTCACTGAGCAACGGTGTGCCCGAAGGGCAAGACCGATGATTGGGGAAACTGACGGGGAAATCTCCCTCCCTACCCAGGAAAATGAAGGCAGCCATGGCTGAAACTGAAGTGGAGGAGGTTCCTTACTTCGGGGGCAAGGGGGAGCCCGATCTACACCAGCCGGTGGAAAACGCCAGCCACCTGCTCTAAGGAGCGCCTGTGGGCAGGTGGTGGAGGATGGGCGCAAACATGTTTCGGTGAGTGCCAACTATCCCACACTGAACGTGAAAGTGAAGTTAGGCTCCCACACAAGAACTGTTGAAGTTTGGGCATTGATCGATTCAGGGTGTTCGCGTTGCTTGATGCACCCTGACGTGGTGGCTGCTTTGGAGTTACCCAGCTTTCCACTGCAACGTCCCATGATTTTCACCCAGCTGGATGGTTCTATGGCGGGGGGGAAACCGGTCACCCATTACACGGGCATGGTGGCATTGGAAATGGGCAGCCACCGTGAGGGGCTGCCGTTTGTGGTGACGCCTGTGGGGCATCCCTTAGTCATTCTGGGGATTCCTTGGTTGGTCCAACAAAACCCCTATATAAATTGGGTACACAGGACTTTGACTTTTGGGGATGGTTTCTATCAAGCCCCTGGGGAGGACGACGCTCCAGAGGCTGCAGTGGGGAAGGTGGCGGCAGCAACCCCGCATTTCGCTGTCACACCACTGGAGGGCTTGCCGGAGCAATACCAAGGCTTTGCGGATGTGTTTGGTGAAAAAGAAGCGGACCAACTCCCACCCCATCGAAAAACTGACTGTGCGATAGAGTTGGTCCCCGATGCTCAACTGCCTAAACCAAAAATTTATGCCATGACTCAAAAGGAACTGGCGGTGTTGAGGGAGTTTGTGGACAAAAACTTGGCCAGGGGTTTTATTGAACCAGCAAATTCGCCAGTGGGCGCCCCCGTCTTGTTTCGAGTGAAGAAGGATGGGACATTGAGACTTTGTACAGATTACCGCAGATTAAATGTGGTCTCGATATTAAACAAATATCCTCTGCCGTTAATAAAAGACATGTTAGCACATCTGGCTAAGGGGAAAATCTTCTCTAAGCTGGATTTGCGGGAAGCCTATTTCCGGATCCGCATACGGGAGGGGGATGAATGGAAGACTGCTTTCAATTGTCCACTGGGTTCTTTTCAGTATAAAGTTTTGCCTTTTGGGTTGGCGGGGACAGCAGGGGTGTTCATGCAATTGATCAATGAAGTGTTACCTGAACATTTGTTCAAGGGTGTACTGGTCTATTTGGATGATGTTTTGATTTATACTGAAACGGAAGAGGAACATGAGCGCTTGGTGAAACAGGTGCTTAGAAAACTGAGAAAGGCTGAGCTCTATGCTAAGCTTTCTAAGTGTGAACTTCATCAGACTCAGCTTGACTACCTGGGGTACAGGATCTCTGACAAGGGCATTGAGATGGATCCTGCGAAGATTCAAGCTATTTTGGGGTGGGAGCGCCCACGCACCCACAGGCAGCTCCAAAGTTTTCTTGGGTTTTCCAACTATTACCGCCAATTCATCCAGGGGTTCGCCAAAATTGCGTTGCCTTTCACTGACTTGTTATGTACGAAGGGGTTGGGGGACACATGCAAGGTAAAGAACCCGGGGGCATTGCTCAATTGGACACCTGACTGCCAGTTGGCTTTCGATAAACTCAAACGCCTGTTCACTGCTGAACCCATTCTTCAACACCCTGATCCCACTAAACCCTTTGTGGTTCAAGTGGATGCTTCCGATTTCTCAATTGGAGCGCTCTTGCTGCAAGTGGATGCTGACAACCGCCTGAAGCCGTGTGCGTATTTGTCCCGGAAATTTTCCAAGACGGAAAGGCGGTGGCATGTTTGGGAGAAAGAAGCTTTTGCAGTCAAGGCTGCTTTGGAGGCATGGCACCACCTATTAGAGGGGGCTAAATGTCCTTTTGAGGTTTGGACTGACCATAAAAATCTGGAAGCGCTCAGCACGCCCCGTAAGCTCAGTCCTAAGCAGATCCGCTGGGCTCAATTTTTCAGTCACTTTGACTTTAAGTTGAAATTCATTCTGGGAAAGAAAAACTTCCTGGCTGATGCACTTTCCTGCCTGCCCCAGGATTCGGTCCAGGCACCTGTCGTTGTGGGTACACTGTGGACAGAACCCCAATTGGGTTTGCAAGCTGTCACACGCAGTCAAACTCATGCACAGCTGCCCCCAGCTTCAGTTTCACCGGCTGGGGGAAGGACGCCAATTCCCTCGCAATTGCAACAACAGTTTCTGCTAGAGGTGAAATCTGATACTTGGTTGCAAGCGAATAGAGACAATGTTACATTTGACAGAGGCTTAGCTTGGAAGCAAAACCGCCTCTATGTCCCTGACAGTTTGCGAAGGGAAATCTTGATTAGGTCTCATGATAATAAAGTGGCTGGTCATTTTGGATTTGTCAAAACTTTGCATCTGGTATGCCGCCAATTTTGGTGGCCCACATTAAGACGTGATGTAAAAAGTTATGTTGCTTCTTGTCCTGTCTGTGCCATGTCAAAACAGAAGGGGGGTAAGCCGCACGGGCTGCTGCAGCCAGTGGCCAGCCCCTCCTGTCCTTGGGAGGACGTTTCTATGGACTTCATTGTGGATTTGCCTCCTAGTCAGAGAAAGACTGTGATTTGGGTGGTAAAGCAAGCCCATTTCATTCCATGTGCTTCTATTCCGTCTGCTCAGCAATTGGCCCGCCTTTTTCTCATCCACATCTACCGGATTCACAGTAGCCCCTCCCGCTTGGTCACGGACCGCAGGACACAGTTCACTTCCCAATTTTGGAGGGCATTTTTGAAGCTGGTGGGCACCAAGCAGGCGTTGTCCACTGCGTCGCATCCAGAGACTGACAGATCTACGGAGGTTCTTAATTCCACCCTGGAACAATTTTTGAGGGCATTTGTCAACTATCAGCAGGATAATTGGGTTGATCTGCTACCTTTTGCGGGTGGCTTATAACATCGCCGTCCATCAGAGCACAGGGCACACCCCTTTCCATATTGTTTTTGGACGGGATTTTGTTCCCATTCCTCAGTTGCCTCAACCCCCCGCGCAGCCCTGCTCTGCTTCTGATTGGGCTGCTCAACTGGCAGATTCGTGGCCAGTGATTCAGCAGGCGTTGGCTGATGCCCAATCTGCCTATAAACTGCACGCTGATAAGCGACGAGCCCTTCAACCTGCTTTTAAAGTTGGTGATAAGGTCTACCTTTCCACCGAGTTCATTAAGTCCCCTCAGCCCTCGAAGAAGTTGACTCCTAAGTTTGTTGGTCCTTTTCCCATTGTGGGAGTTGTGAACCCTGTCACGTTTAGACTGGATTTGCCACACAATCTGAAATGTTTACATCCTGTTTTTCATTGCAGTTTGCTCAAGCCTGTCAACCACGCCAATCATTGGCATCCACAACCCCCACCTCCTGCTCTGATCATGATTGACGGACAGCAACATTTTGAGGTGAAGGAGGTCCTTGATTCTCGCCGACTTCGTGGCACCCTGCAGTACCTCATTCGGTGGAAACGCTTTCCCCACCCTGCATGGGTGTCTGCCCGTGATGTTCACTCTCCTGTTTTAGTTTGATGCTTTCATCTAGCTTATCCTCTGAAACCTGCTCCTTAGTGTTTTTGGGGGGGCGGTATGTCATGTTCACCATTCCAATGTTGCCATTACATCGTAACGTTTCGCATGTCATTTGGCTGATGCGTGTTTCGTCTGGGAGGGGAGGAGGATTCCATCTCGTGGGATTGTTATATGTTAGCAGCTGGATTGGAATGTGTTTGGGTTATCTCGTGTGTTCAAGGTTCCTTTCCCAGGACATCAGCAGAAACGGTTACCAGCACCTGGGGGGGGGGGGGAGTTTGCAACGGCAGGGCGAGGGGAGGGATTACGTTTGAGCCAAGGGTTTTTAGTTTGTATTTGGCGCGCTTTTGCTCATTCTCAGCTTTCTCTGTATTTGCATACTATTATTTAATAAATCAGATATCATTAAGTTCCTGCTTGTGAGTCTGAGTCTGTTAGGGTAGGCAATCCTTACATCTACCAGCTCAGTGTAGAGCCAAAGGAACACATTCCTAATTTATTTATTTATTTATTTCTCAAATTTGTACTACCACCCATCTCCCCCAAGGAGGGACTTTAAGTTGTTAGTTCCACATTGGGACCTGATTAATTGGCAGTTTTTCAGCATTTCTGGAGTCTTAGAATCATGAAGCATATTACAACAGGTTTCAGCAGAGTCTAAATCTCTAGTTAAACTATAGAAACAGCAGAAGAAAATCAATAAATATTGGTAATTTACAAGCACCTTGGAATAAAGGGTTAGAATATCTTATTTTAATAAATCAGCTGTGTCATGTTTTAAAGAACGTCAAACATATGTCTTATGATCTTAAGATGACATTAATAATAAATTTCTTTTTCATGTTTAATAGACATCTCAACACTTATCTTCACTCAATTTTTTACTGCTGGAGAAACAATAAATATAAATAATCTTTAGCACACATGCTTTGGACTTGCTTCTTGGTTATGTCACTTTGGTTTTATATCTGTATTTTTATTAACACAGTATTGGGAAGAGAATTAAAGTTTAAAGATATGAAGTTAATATCAAACTATGTACAGAATATTTGGAATTTGTTGATCTGTAAGAAACAATTGTTAAAACTGGTTTGTAGTGTAACAAAGAAGAGAATAATGTGCAGCTATAAAGAAACTATAACCAAATGTAAAACCTGGATTAAAGAATAGCTTCAATGGAAGGATTAAACAGAATGGCTCTCTGTGGTCATATTGGTATATGAAATTTGTTGTTAAAAACTGTTCTTTTAAATTTGGGAAATTGATAGTTTGATTTTTATTTTTTATTTTTTGTACTTATAGCAAATAAAATATAAACTATTGTAAAAATAAATCCCTTTTTATGTCATCCCTCAGAGCTGAACAACCTAAGAACATATTGTTAATAAATGAATAAGATTCTATATACAAGAAAGAGGTTGAATAAGCAAATTCCAGTTTGAATCACTTAGTAGTGGTCATTATAAGTGGTATTTTTATCATGCATATTACATTGTAATCCATATTACATACATTTTTTTTTAAGTCTGAGTCAGTGTTCCATAATAAAGTTTGACTTGATAATAAATGGTCATTGTAGTAAGTATATAAAGTATTTAATGGGCACCTTCAGGGAGGTAAGGATGGCAAATGACAACATGGGCATAATGCTACTTATGAATTTGTGTCAGTCATGATGCAAGTACATAACTGAGTCATTTATTTGATGGCATCATGATGCACATGTCACCATTCTGATGTCATGTACCTTAACTGGGCTGCCTTAGGATATACCAGCCACATGTTCAGTTGAAAAACAGATTCATCCATGCTACTGTCTTATTTCAAAAGTGTAGTAGCTGACAAGAAAGATGCACAAGGATGCCCGTTAATGACTCCGTATGTTAAGTTTTAGCTACAGCAAGCCATTCAAATACAATACTCTTTTGGGAACAAGATCTCAGTTTAACCAAAAAATAGATGAATGAAAGCCAGCTTCTTTATCTGCCTTGTTGTCCATTGATCATGGTATCTGTATCCCATATGTCAGAGGCTATCTATTATAATTAAACATTCTGTCATTTGTTACGTTCTTGGTATTTGAATACTTTGCCAAGGAGACTTCTTGAAGATCATTAACGCATCATTTTTCAGACACTCTATTTCTGTTTATGCAACAATTCTGTTTTCTTAAGACACACACATTCATTTGAATAAAGACAACACTTTATTAAAGAAGACAACTAAGATTCAGTCTCAGATAAGTGTATTGAAAAGCCTTGGACAGGAATGTTAACAAAAGCTTCACTTCTAACCAAATAAATTTACTTAATTCTAAGTATACTTATTACTTACTTCCTAATAAATATGTAGAATCAATATCCTGGCCTGTTTATATTAACATTTCTTTTTTGTCAGTCTTTGCAGGACCACATTGGGGCATTTTCAACTAGTCTGCTCTGCCATCAGTTTATGCCCATCCCTCACTCTTCTACAAGGCTACTTCTTCCCTCTACCAAGCTCATCAGTGCTTGTTGAAAAAACAAACACATAAAATAGGTCTGAATATTTATGTTCTAACTCCAGCAATATTTTTTCTTATGAATGCCCTAAGAATCTTTATTTGCAGTACCTGCTCAACACAAAATGGACCTTTCAACATTATACATGCTACAACTATGATTAGTGATGATTATTTTTCACATGAGTAAATAACCCTAACTTTACGAACACTTACCTAGGCAAGAGTTCCACTGACTTACTGAAAGTCATTTTCATGTAAAGGCAATTCATCCATTTGTAACTAGTTTGAGGCTAGTATTTCTAATAATTATTCTTTTATGAGTCCTTATTTTATGAATAAAACCATTTAGCTAGAGGATACAGAGGGAGAAAAAAGTAGGGTCCCTGAAAGATTCAGTAGGAAGCATAGCATCCTTCAGAGTCTTGGCTGGAAATCAAGAGACCAAATTTATTGGAAAGGTATGAAGCAGATCTGGCTTGTATAATTTACAGATAAATAGAAAAGTCCATCATATTTTCCTGGCACTGAGAGATCAACTTTTTCTTGGAAGAACCCTTGTACTTAAACACTTGCCTGACAGGCAGAAATTAATTGAAAACCCTCCTTTTCAACACAGAACAAAATAATGTGAAGAACTTGACCTTTACTTAAAAGCAGTACAAGATTTTTGGGAGAAAATAAGAGTAAATTCTAGATTCAAAGGTGCTAAAAGGGACACTTTTTACTTTTATTTGAAAGCTCTTTAATTGTGCTAGCAGCCTCTCAGAATCACAAACAAATTAGAAATAACCACCCAGAGTCCCTCTTTTGGGGGAGATGGGCAGTAACAAAATTTAAATAATAACAACAACAACAACAAGAACAACTTTGTGGCATCTCAGAAGCTAACAATTTGTTCTTCTTTTCTGTTCTCTGCCAGGCCAAGAGCCTGTATATTTGGTTAGTGAGGGTGGGGGGGAAGCAGATTGGGAACTAATGGCTTTGGAATCTGCAGAACTGGAGGGAGTCAACAATTTTCTTTGTTCCTGAAGCAAAAGTGAAACGTGACACCAGTTACACCTACCCTGACCAAATGCATTCAGTCCACAGTCTCCATCTTGAGGCTGAATTTGAACTGCAGCGCTCATGGCTCTAACATTTGGCCTAATGCTGGAGCTTCTTCTCTGTCCCTGGTTCTGGGTAGCGTTTTGCCCGATGAAGAGTTTGGAGAACGCAAAAGCTTGCACTTTCTTTGATATCATTTTGGGTTAGCCCACATAAAGGGATTACCCAGCTGTGCGTTTTGAATTTCATGGCACCAGCTTTTGTCAATATATACACCCGCCCCGTTTCTCAAAGTCAGCCTAAACTTGTTTATCTTTTAAGCTGCCCCGCGACTTCGGGTTGTTTTAATTCTCCCACAACCACACCGCCGGCAACTCTCAGCATCAGCCCGCTCGCTCGAAGTAGTATCAGGCACCGTGAGCTCCGCCGGTACCTGATGTAACCACCTAGAAACTTGGCAGGCGCTAGGACTCGGAGGAGCTCACGCAGGCGGGGATGCAGGAACTGTAACCTAGGCAATTAACAACAGGCTGCTTTCTTCTACTTTCGCCCCCTCCCAGTTCCAGTTCACCCTCCCTATTACCCAGGCGAAATTTCCCCCACCCCAAAAACACACCACACAAACCCACAAACTGTCAGCTTCTGCTACCCTGCGCCTCCACCTCAGCCGGTTTCTCCAGCTCACACGCCCCTAACGCTGCCAGTCTCTTGTCTTTCCCGAAGAAACGCTAAATCCTTTTAAACGATCGCTTTGGGGAGATTTAGATGCCATCCACCTTCCAGAGGAAACGCTGATTGTTACAACATTGTCTCATCTGTCAAGGCGGGGGGGGAGAGAGAGAAAAAAGAGGCATAACGCGCATTTGCACCTACACAACCCTGAGAAAAGATCAATAAAGTGTCGAAAAACGTGCTGATTGTCAGCTGCACGCCAGCTTATAATAGGGGGAGGGGGGCCGAGAGAAAAGACTGAGAACGAATGTTCGCGTTTGCTGGGTGTTCTCCAGAACCGCAGGTTTTAAGGCGAACTACACCACGCATTTTCCTTCCCTCTTCCCTCCCCCCAAAACAAAAGAAGCAGAAAAGGGGGAAAGAGAAACCGGCAAAAACCAGGGGGCGGGAGAAGAGCGAAGAAAAACTGGAAAATGGGGCGGAGGAAAGAAAAATCTAGGAAGGGACAAACAAAGAAGGTAAGGAAGCGCTAGGCTTTCATCTGCCGACAGCCCCTCGCAAGCTCCAGTCCATCTAGAGCCCGCAAAGACTGCCCTGGGCCAAGGATGCTGCCGCTTGGCCAAAGCCTCTGGAGTCCCCAAAGTCGCTAGTCCACAGTCTACTCCCGCCACCACAGAGCACAACGCTCGGCATCCAGTGCAACCGCAATGATGCTCGCCAACCTCATTCTCTTGGAAGACAATAACGAAAGGAGAGAAGCTTTTAAAAAGAGCCAGATAGACGTTAATGCACAGAAGGAGAGAGATCCGGCTGCCGCCATCAATTTAAATAATGTTGATAATAATAAAGGGTTAAGAGCTAGTTTGAATCCAGGAAATTACATCATTTATTTAATATAGGTAAAACAAATGGAAAATGAGGCTATTTTTTTGCAAGAGAACTTTGAGTCATGGGTGGCAATTGAGAGAGAAAGAGAAAGAGAGATTCATATTTATAAACACTCAGAGATGCAAAAGGTCCAAGGGTTAGCCAGGAGCCTTACCTATCAGATATCATCCTAGAAGTGTTAAGAAAAATCCTCAGTTAGCTAAACTGCACGACTTCATCAGGTTACTATGGAAATCCTCTTCAGGAAGATTAGGAACAAGCCACCTTTATCCTTCTCCCACTGCCAGGAAGGATACTGATCCCAAGGCGTGGATGATCAGGAGTCAGAACAAGCCCCAGACTCTGGATGGATGGATGGATGGATGTGCATCTGACTGATGGAGTCACGCTGCCTGCCTGCCTGCCTCCCCCAGAGGACTCAGCGGGCGATCAGATCTTCTCCTTGCTGCCAGAGCCAGGAAGTAAAAGGACATCTCACACCAGCAGCCCCAGCCCAATGCTTTGCAATAGAAGGAGCTGTTTCCTAGTCACACAACTGGAATTTAAAGGGGAAGTGCTTACCAGTCTCCCCCTCTTACTTAAAAAAAAAAAAATCTCAGTAGTAATAGCAACTGGGGAAGTTCAAAAAAGCAGCAATTCAAAAAGGCTATAGATTAAGAAGGTATTGTGTTTATCAGTTAATATTCCAAATCATGCACTGTGAACTAACCCTAACCCAGTGAACTGTTCTACAGTAACACTCAGTGGCTGAAAAAGCAGCCTGCTGAGACATAAAACTATTGTTAAACGAACTATAGCTTAACACATTATATAAACAGAACCACAGGTTTAACCAAAACTCAGAGGATTGGCCTTTTGTATGTATACTAAAACAGGAAGAGAGGAGGAAGTATTTCTGCAGTTAATTTGTCTGTTTTTTTCTTAAATACAATGCTAAGGCTTGAAGGCCAAAAAGCATGCCATTGGAATCAAGAATTCATCCAGAGCATCCTGGGAGAAAGGAAATATATAAGGAAGTACTCAAAGTCTTTTTTTTTTTTAATGAGAAGGGGAGGGGGAAAAAAACAGGACTATGCAGAATTTGCATATTTGATATCCTTAGCAGTATCCTTGCTTGCAGAACTGTAGCAGATGAAGTTGTTACCAGCATGGAGATCAGTAGGCTGATTCACGAGAGTAGTAAAAAGAACAGGCGTGAAAATATCTAAATGCAGAAAAACCAAAGACAGAGAGCCTGCACTGTCCAACATGTTAAGAGAAAAAAATTAGATAACAAGCCTATAAGCAGCATCATTTTTAAGCCAAGGTTTCATGCTCACTGTATCAGGTGAGCCCCACCCTTCTGAATCCCTTTAAGCTGGACATTGGACCTTGTTGTTTATAGCACTGGCATAAAGGGATGCAAGGTGAGAACTCTTTTGAGTGCATGTAACATACTGTGAAACCTTGAGTTAAATGTCATTTTCAGAGGGTTCAACTTGTGCCATGCTTCCTTCATTGTATAAAGTTTATGCCTTAGTGTGTTACTCAAGCAAAGCTAGAAGAAATATCCCAGAAGCAGTTAGCTAAAGGGGATAAAATAACTGAGAAAATGAAATTACCATAAGGGATAAGAGCTGAGAAATTTTGGTGCAGAGCAATCTTAACCAACCAGGTGTTCTCCTGGGATAATATATGGGATAACTCCCATCATGGTGCCATGAGTGATGGGAGTTATAAACCTGAAGGGGACCAGATTAGGGAAGGGTGACATAGACTGGAGATCTATTTAATTTGACTGTTCCTTTTTACTTATTCGTGGCAGGGAGGGACTATTACAGTCTTTCCCAAACTATTAGTCCCAGGTATGTTAGACCTCAGAAAAATCAGCACAGACAATGGACATCTGGAGAAAGACTACAAGTTGGGAATGCTGAACTATTATGTCTTCGCTCCTTATGGATTTTCTTTCATATAGTTATTTTTTTTTAATTGGTATGCATGCTTCTGGTTTTGGGCTAGATTTAGAAATGATTTTGCCACACTCACCTAAAATTCATTTTTTCTAAACATGAGAATGGAAAAAGAGACAATTGAAGACTGAAATAGCTATCATTTTGCAAAAAAACCCCTATGATAATTAGAGTTGTAATAAGATTGCCAAAGATAGATAAAAATGTAATATGTTCTTATGAACTACTGAATTGAGAAATAATCTGACAAAACCTGTTCAGATGATGAAGACAGTGGTTTCAAAAGAAGCTGTGGTTAAATTAATGTATATGCAAAGTAGGGTTTTAGTCTGTGAGGTCTTATTAATGGTTATTTGCAGTTCTGATTCTATTCATTTCATAATGAATAATATTTCTTAAAAACACAGAACGATAAGTACTTGCTTTATTTCTGACTAAACAATATACATTATCACTTTCCCAGAACTGAATCTACCTGTTTAATGAGATCATACTGGAAAGACTTTCTTTCTTTCTTTTCTTTCTTTCATGACAGGCCTTTTGAGTGGTGGCACCCACATTTTAGATTGCTTTACCACCAGAGGTCCATAAAGTTCCCTCACTTATGGTTTTTAAAACATCTTTATTTTATCAGGACTCCAACCCTGGTTATGTTTATTACTGTCCATTTCAGAGGAGGGTTGATTTATTGCTAATTGATAGCTTCTGTTACTTTCTGTATAATACGATTTATGGATATTGTTCCTTTTATATTTTAAAGTGTTATAAACCACCCAGAGTCTTTGATCTGACTAGGCTATAAAAATTGCAGATAAATTATATATTACATAGATAATTTCATTGGATGTTAAAAGCATCTATGTTTTATCTGCACGTTTATATGCAAAATGCATCAGTTGTGGGCTATCCTGCAATGAAAATAACAGTGTCAAAAGAGTGGTTTTCTCCAGAACAATAGCAGGGGAAGGAATGATATGAACCACTTTTGCTCAGATTCCTCCAATATGGTGCCTTCCAGATATGTTTGACTACAGTTCCCATAATCTTCCAGCTAGTATGGCCAAAGGAAGTTGTAGTCTAACAACATTTTGCAGCACTCCTGCCTTGGGGAATGCTGATCTATTTGATGTGAGGTATTTGGAGGGAAAAAAATCTTGCATAGGTAATACAAGAACACACTTAACATTTCTTCTAGTTTGGCCCTGAAGGGGAAAGATTTTTCACACATTTCTTGCTATATACATATACCTTATACTCTGTGTTAATCCAAATCAAATATGTAATCACCAGTAGAGATTAGGATGCCTGTATTATGTACAGCTATGTAAGATTGGAAAAGCCATTCCTTAATTATCCTGACTGTGGCAACAACAGGATAGTTAAAAAGCATTTTTTTAAAAACTGTTCCATCTTGTCCGATCCTTGGAGATTGCCTAGACAAGTCCTTGCAGTTTTCTTGGCAGGTTTTTCAGAAGTGGTTTGCCATTGCCTCCTTCCTAGGGCTGAGAGAGAGTGACTGGCCCAAGGTCACCCAGCTGGCTTCATGCCTAAGGCAGGACTAGAACTCACTGTCTCCCAGTTTCTAGCCTGAGGCCTTAACCACTACAACAGACTGGCTCTCTCAAAAAGCATTAAGGGGAAACTAATCCAGGGTAAGTGATCTTGAGCCACCTGGTTCAAATACATGTGCACTCGAAATAAATAACTTCCTTATGTACATAATATTTTTCCACCAATAATGTAGATATGCATATTTCTGTTACACAGTAAATCATATGTTATTGAACTATTATTGCACATTTATAACTATCAGATGAAAAAACATATATAGAAGATTCTATCTCATTTCTGCCCAATGAATGATGGCTACGGGAGTCTAAAACGTTATTTTCATAGCTACTGCTATTTCTTATACCATTGTCTCAAATGATTAGCCAGCCAAAATAGCTTGTAATTTGTAATGGGATTAACTCTTCAGTAAGTACTTATTTTCTGTTTTATATATAAAATATTAAATGAGCTGTATGGTTTTACGTCACATTAAAACTTTTAAAATAAAAAGATGCTAAACAAGGAGGCAGTTATGATTTAAAGCTTTATTCTTCCTAACAAGGAAAATTACCTAGCAGAAAGGGGCAAAGCACATTTCCAGGTTCTCTTGAGACATTTGTAAATCAATTTTATGAAGTTCTGAATAGGAAAATATTAGGCTGATTTACAATGTGTGTCCTCCTCATGAGATAAAAAGTGCATATGTTTCATGCAAAGTAGGATTTTTGTTTACATGTAAATATTGTCACGCAATATTGTCATGCAATATTTTTTAATTTAAAATTTCAGAACTTTTCTGGGGTATTCAAAAGAGCCCAAGTATCATAGATGCTATACACTGTGTAAGTAGAATGGCAAAACAAAGAAAACCTTACAATTACAAAATAATAAATCTGTCCCAGTGGGGAAGATACAGTCAACTCAGTTGAAATGACATCATTGTAGTTCAACATATGACCTTGTGCTCAAATCCTAGAGGAATATATCACAAAGCATAAAGACAAGATTGGCATTACTTTCCATGTATATTAATCCATCCCTTCCTAAATTATGAAAAATGTCATTTCAAATAAAACCAGAAGTAAAAACAACAAACGGGAAAGTAAAAATACCTTTAGTTTCTACTGCAATCAACCTGGAGGCAAAAGAGGAAATGCAGGAATGAGATAAGGAGTATTTTTCCCTGATATCTCTAATTAGTAATATTTTTTACGCTATGATTTCCTGATGGCACCAAAATATTTCTTAAACAGGTATTATCCAAGTAACACCTTGCTTTCAGTCTGATTCTTAAAACACATTTACTATGAAATCACATTGGTGTCAGTTAATCTAACCTCTACATAAATGCATTTGTAACACAGCATACATGAATAAAAGGATTATTCCTTTCTGCATTGCCTGCCACCTTTAGAGCATGCAAAACAGGAAGCCTTAGAGGAAAAAGAATAAGTTAACCCTCCTCAGCGTATCATTCTTGCTGCTGTGTCAAATACTTATGAGCGGGAGTCTTCAAACCACTCTCTCTGGAAGGATCTTACCTGGGGAAAGTAGGAATCTTTGATATAATAGTTTAAAGACAAAAGGGTAAGATTTTCCATCTAGTGCAAGAGTTTAGCATTAGTCTCACTTCTCTGTGATAGTTCCTATGTGGTATGTACTGAATCTGGATAGACCAGCAGACACCTGACAAGGGTCACCAAGGATGACTTTTGGATTGTGAATATAAGGTGTAGTGATTTAGTATGCTTGTCATTTGCAATTCCATCAGTTCCAAAGCTCTGATTTATTCAATATATGATCACACTAAGATCATTGGCAGGCATAAAAATGTGATATGCAAATACATGTAGTCTTCATGTATTTACCTAGCACTCATTCAGCAACTGTTCAAAGTTATGATGGTGCTGAAAAAGGAGAGTTACAGCTGGTCCTCGAAGTTGTAGCCATCGCAGAGTCCTTGTGGTCACACATCATGATCTGGGCACTTGGCAACCATTGCACTTTTACAATAGTTGCAGAGTCCCATGGTCATGTGATCACCATTTGTGACCTTCACTGCCAGCTTCCAACAAAGTCAATGGGGAAGCTGGCAGGAAGTCACAAGTCACATGACATCATGCTTAACGACCACGCTGCTTAATGACAGAGTTGTTGGTCCCAATTGCAGTTGGTAATTGAGGACTACCTGTAATGACTTAAGTTCATATACTAAATGTTCCTTTTGATCCTTTTTACAGTCAGATCCCATGTAAATCCTTCTATAGCCCAATCCTACATATATTTTTTCATATATCAGACATGTGGGATTCAGTAGGGTTTTACTACTAAGGAAGCATGAAGATTACAATCACACAATTGGTTTCTGTACATATTTACTTAGAAGTAAATCCACTGGAGTTCAGTTCAATGAGATTTACTCCCAAGTAACTAGGTTAAGATTTTAACTATAACAGGCTTTCAGTAAAACACTGGAGAGACTTTTGTCCAGAATGGTATAAGGATTCCTGCATAGGGCAGGCAGTTCTACCAGAAGATCTCCAAGGTTCCTTCCAACCCTATGATTCCATGATTCTATATTTTGGTTCAAGTAAACAAACAGAAACAAACCCATGCTGTGCTTTCAAAAATCATTTCTGTATTTTACCTAGAGCAGTGGTTCTCAAAGTAAGGTCTGGGGAGCCCTGGGGGTCCCTGAGACCCTTTCATGGGGTCCACAAATTCAAATAAATATTTTTAAATTTATTATTTTTAATTCTATTACAGTAAATATTGATAGCTATAACCTACATAAACTTCTCTGGGCTCTTCAGTCATTTTTAAGAATGTAAAGTGGTCCTGAAACCAAAATGTTTGAGAACCACTGACCTAGAGCAATGGACTGTTGTCATCAGTAGCCACCTCACCTTCTCCAAACCAAGAGCTTAAAGGTTGTTTTTATCAGTACTGGCTCCAGGATTCTGATAATCCTCAAGAATTCTCAGTCAAGTCCCCTTAAAACTAGAAGAGGTGAGTTATGCAAACTAACAATTGTCTTAGCATCCATCTAATCTTGGAGACTTTGCTTGCCACCTTCTGAAACTGGCAACCACTCTCTTTACAAAACTGCAGTAGTGAAGAATTAGTATATTCTGCTGCAAATTACTAGGAGAATATAACACATAGGAAAGATGTCAGAGTTAGCTTAAACAGAAGTGAAAAGGTTGTATTTACTATTAAACTCAGCTTTGACAGATGCTTTTTCAATGAAATGTAGAAACCAAGGACACAAGATGCCTATCTTCCTTCTTCTCTATATATACATATACATATGCATATGCATATGCATATCCTCATCTAAGCACACCATCTTAGTGTTCACTATTTCTTAAAAGAGAGTTCCTGGTTCGAGTCAGAAATTAGGGATGATCTTCCTCTTCTTCTTCCTCTTCCTCCAATACACACACTATTCTCTCACAGAAATTTGCTGTCACTAAGGTATCTGTCCTTTACTAACTACCTGAATGTGAACCAAACCAAGCAAAGGTAATAGGAGAAAACCACATCAGAATTCTGGGTGGCCCATTTCAGATTTCCAGTTCAGATGACCTGCTTGCATAGCTATGGTTTACACAATTCTAGAATAGCAGCCCCAACCAGCAGGGACAGCTAAACCTGCATATCTCACAGGACGCATCAAGGACTACTTTATAGGGACTCATCAAGAACAGTTTTATGGAGAAGAGGCTGAATCTAATTCAGGTGACAGTTGAGGCAGTTATAGCAGAGAGAAAATTTACAGGTGTGGTACAAGATTCCTTGCTTTTAACAGCCATAATTATTCATAGTAATTGACTGGATCATCTGATGTCCTCCACAGACACATAACCAGAGCTTAAATTAGTGTCAGGTGCCCATTCCAGACCACTTTTAGATCACCTTGAATACACAGAGCATTACACTCCCTGCTGTGCTGCAGCTAGTGCTGATACAGCCTAGTCACAATCAATCCTCAACCAGCAGAAAAAATTAGAAAGAACAGTACACCTGCCCTTAACCCTTCATCTCATTGAACAAATTACAGGTTTTTGCTGCCTTTAATCATGCAAGGAAGATGGTACATCATTCAGTCTCTAAGTAGAAGACAGAAATTGAAAACTGGAAAGAGGCTTAGGGGTTCTTAGCATACTTTACTTCCATCCTTAAGTCAGGGAGAAAGTCTATTGGCATAAATTTTGCTACCCCCATGGCTGAGCTTTACTGCACCTTGGCAGGGAGGGGGGAGCAACTAGGCTGGACACTGTAGTAGTCCTTACAGTTTTTATTGCAATACAATTTCAGGGTAGCAATTGGTGGATTCCCTGCCAGCCTTTCCTTCCAATCCAGTAGCACCTACTATTGGGAACACCAGACACCAACTGCTTGCCTGAGCATATGTCAGACTCAGGATGATGCCACAAGCCTTAATATTTATTTTTTATAGTAATATTCATTTTTATTTATCCCTAACTTTTGCTATTTACTGCATGCTTCTTCTGAGAGAACTGTCACTATCTCAGTAATCTGGACAACCTCTAGATGGCACCATCTATAAAATTATTTCACTTTTGATTTCCTGGAAGATCAATAGTCCTATCAGAGGAATAGAGTATTGATAAATACCTATGCCAAACAACACCCCACTAATCTCTCCCTCTATATCTAAAGTGTGTGTGTGTGTGTGTGTGTGTGTGTGTAGGTGCCACTGAGTTAAGCTAATCCTGATGACTGTAAGACACATACCTGACATTTCAACTTTTCCCTGGCAATAATCCATAGCTCTTCAAACAACATTGCACTGATCTATTTGATCTCATCCACATTATTTGTTTGTTTGTTTGATTGATTGATTGATTGATTGATTGATTTCTATAGCCGCCCATCTCAGCAAGTGACTCTGGGTGGCTTACAACAATAAAACTATAAAACAGTTAAAACAATTACAATTGAAACAATTAAAATATAAAATAAATACAAAATAAATATACATGGCTGCCAAGTAAGCAATGTATGTATGTTAATACAGCCAAGAGGCGGGACCATCCACATGCTCGAGGCCCCAGGCCCAGGCACAAAGCCAGGTCTTCATGGCCTTGCGAAAGGCCAACAGGGTTGGGGACATCCTAATTTCTGGAGGGAGAATGTTCCAGAGGGCAGACACTATTATCCATTGTCTTCCCTTCTACTTCTCTCCACTTGGCAAAAAAAAAAAATTCCTATATCACATTTATTTATTTATTTGTTTGTTTGTTTATCTAATTTGTCCCCACCCATCTCCTCCCGTCGGGGGACTCTGGGCGGTTTACAACAATCTATAACATACCAGGAGTATGCAAGTTTCTGCTTGCTGATCATTGCCTCAAGGGAATAATCAGTCTTTATTTCATCAGGACTGATTGATTCTTCTTGCAGTCTATAGTACTCTTAGTAACCATTTCAAAATCCATAATATATCTCATCCTTTCTCAACATCCAGGTTTCACAGCTGTATGTTAGCACTGGATACAGTATTGCTTTAACTATTCTGACTGTTATTGTCATAAAAATAGCTTTGCCTTCCATGAACTCATCTAAATTTATTGATGCTAGAATTAATCTCTCTACTTCTCAGGACATTGTCCATCTCTATCTTTTCTTCAGCCCAAGAAAACAAAACTGCCTACCACCTTCACTTCTTTGTCAACATTAATGCAGATTTTTCATTCCATTTATTTTCATAATAACCAACAGACTATTACAACCACATGGCATCACCAAGCACACAAACTAACTAAAGCCCTCCAAAACATCTTCAGTAAACCAAAAAACCTAGTAACTCAAGAAGAAAAAACAGGGGTCATCTACATATAACAGCCACTATGTAAGACAAACATGCAGAAGACTAGCAGAGCACATCCATGAACACCAACTAGAGTCAGAAGACATGATGAAAACTCCTTAATCTCACAACACATGGACAGACTCAACCATAGTTTCAACTGGGAAACTGTGAGCATCCTAGACAAAGCTAAATCTAAAAATGCTGGGGAATTGCTGGAAGCTTCGCATTCAGACAAATCAGCCATCAATAGACACATAGAGAAAAACCACATTTACACACCATTCAAAAGAGGCAATAAAAATCTAAGAAGGAAACAAAAAGACCAGAACACATCCTCACCAGCAGACAACACCCAGATAAGCAGGGATTAACACCAGACAAACAATCAAGCAGGAAACAATACCCTGATCAAGGAACTTCCAAGGAGAAAACCCCACCCCCACCAACACTGGCAGGGCAAGCTACTGTATATAAACAGGGAGCAAACCCCACACTCACTAGCACTGATGATGTTACCTAGTCAGGTAATGAAATGTCTGGGAGCAAACAACCAAGCTCAGAAAGTACCAAGGACTCTACAGTTCAACCATGACCTACATATATTCTCCTCTATTGGAAACAGATTCATTTCTTTCTTTTTCATGATTTTATACTGCTATGTAAGTAGCCTGATGCAGTTGAGTAGAGAGCCCCTACACCTCTTAAAACTACATGGAAAGAATTGCTACTGTATGTCTCTTGCAATTCTGTCATATATACAGCTATTTAACGTGCTAAAGCCCTGTTGCCCCCTGTTTAAAGAGATTTATACAGTATTGTGTGCATAATTGCACAGAAGTAACTACCACTGATTTAAATGGGATTTACCCTTAGACAAATCTAGGAATCTTTCTTCACAGGAAAGATGTGCCAATTCTGTTAATTTTAGATGCTATTATCAGTCCCATTCCTCTTGTTTTTCTCTGCTGATGTTGTCTTTACCTAGTTGTTGGGTTTTCTTCCTTTTCTTTTCTTAAATTGATAGTGAAGTACAGTAAGTCATTTCCATCAGAACCGGAGGTAATAGAAAGAAAAAAATACATATAGAGTTTGATTTATGTGGTTAAGAAGTCATCATTCTGCCATCCTTTCCATAATGGTTATATATTCTTGGTTAGAGGTTCTTTCCACCAGTTCATACTAGAAATGAATCAGCCTGTTTTGAATATATTAGAGTAAAATATCTGAGCAACAGCATTATTGTCCCAATTTATTAACTTGTAATCATTATCCAGAAGAATATATGCTTTAAACATGATTTCTATGAAACATGAATACAGTTACAACTAAAATGAATTGCATTTCATATAATTATAGTATTATTGTTGTAAACCATGAGGATTTTGGATACTTATGGTAACGAAATGTGAGAAACAAAATCAGTAAGCAATTAGAATTGCATTACTGCAGCCCCATTGGGTAGACCGGACCAAAAAAATCAACTTCACAGAAAGACCAGATTATACTTTATTGAGACCATCTATAATAATAGAATCTTGCAGGTCTGATTGTGCTGTATTTCCCCTACTTCTTGTACTCCAGTGAATCAGGGAGGTGTTTGCCTGAGCTGCTTCAGATATTAGTTTGTTTCCCAGTAGTTAAAGAATGCTTCAACTTCCTTTGCCTACATAATGGTTCTTGCATATTTCTGCCAAGGTCACCTCCTTTGCTCTCTATAATTACTCTGTACAATGATATGATTATTTCTTATTGTCCTAAGAAAGAAGCATGCTAAAAAGTTCTTTGTACCCCTAGTTCTGCTTCACCCAACCAGGACATCCCAAGGTGATGCAGCAGTTATTGCCTTTAACTGGTATTTCCTGCTACTCCCTGCCTTTCCTCCCGTCAACCAAAAGCAAGACTAAAAGAAGAAAAATGCCTTCCTCCTTTTGCTAACTGAGAAACACAAGGGCACCTTAAGCTCAGCACCTGGTAATCAATATGGCAGTCAATCTGCCTAGACCTTCTGAGGCAAGTTATCAGCTTACCATCTATATGGATTAGATTCTTTCTTCTGTCCTGAAAAATTTCATCATACAACCTGGAGAGAGGTTTAGATTCCTTCTGAACTGCTGCTCAGAAATGCAAAATAACAAAAGCCTCCAGCAAACTCCTCCTTCTGTCTTTAACCTCAAGTAAATAGGAATTGTCCTTGCTCAAGGATTTAAATAACAGGTCTCCATAGCTTTACACTACTAGAGGAAGAAAGGACTGGTCTGCAGGTCAATTGTGCCTGTATGCTCTGACCTAACAGGGATCTCTGAAAGTGTGCATTATTAGAGATGCCTGTTATCTACTGTATGTAAATCCAAGCATTTTGTATTTCCTTGCATAATCCACAGTCCATTAATAACCTGACCAGTTCTTTGTTTACAGAGTAAGAGGTAACACAGACAAAACTCCCATTATCTAAATCAGTGTGTCTGTTTCTCAGAAGCTATGTGCCCTGTTTGCCTGGGGTCCTTCAATAAGCTGGTTCATGTGGCTCAGTTGCTTGTTGAAATGGTTGACTGACATTATCCTCAAGCTGTTATTTCTTTAATGAAAGAATGACAGCTTAACAATCTCTAGCAAAATGTATAATGCATTCAGCTTTCCCAATCCAAAAACATTTTCTTAATGAGTGTACTTTTGTAAATGATGAAGTAATATGCTACATTTAAACAACTAGCAAACAAAAATAGTAAAAAATATACAGCATATTTTAATGTAAAAAGAGGATACCTTTCTAATGTTGCCTGAAAACAGAAAATATGTAAGACGGGAAACATTGCACCAAAGAAAATGATATTCCAACAGTTTATTACTCCTGCTAATATTCTACAAGGAGAATTAGAAAGGAGATTGCAGATCATCTTAACTAAGCTACTTTGCCTAATACTCCCCTAATACATCTTGTCTTGATTGTAAATCCTTACCAACAACTTTTACCATCATTCTTCTTCTCCATAATTACCAGTAGAAAATGATCTTGCTAAGAATGATGGGAGCTACAGTTTAAGTCCCATAATCCCAGAATGAAAAGAAACACACCCACTCTGCATCCTTTTACCTTTGCATTAAGTAAAAAGATGGACGGAATTGGATCTAGCAACTGATAATTGACAAGGATGATTAATTTTGGAGTTGAATAGTCTGCTTCTGCAGCATACAATCTGAAAAAAAAAGCTGCTTATTTGTTGAGAAAAAATCAACCATCTGAAACTGTATAATATTCTAGCAGAGCATCACAGAAAAATATAAAAATGTCAGCTGGATAGAATAGTGTATCATGTATTTTTACTAATACATGACTGTAGCACAAGGGAAGCAAGTTAGCTATCATAATGGTTTGGAGTACCAATACTGTGATCAGAAGCACCCTAATTATGAGCTAAGCCTGATATCTTTATAAAGATTTGCACTTGGCATATAATTGTCTTGACTATTCCAATGTTAAATGTATGCGATACCAGCAATAGAGTGTTTTTTTTCCTCAAAACAAAACAAGCAGCTATGAAATGCATCAGTAACACTGAGCATTATAATCCTTCAATACTTTATAAAGTCATCAGTGCGTCTGACACTGGGTTAAGGGGCCCATTATGCATACGCATTCAGCACATTCAGATGTTAAATTTTCACATGAATCCACAGCAGAGATTATTTTTACTTTTTTACATGGCATAGGGCCAGGTTACTTGAAGACCACCAGTCTCCCATAGTACCTGCCCGACTGATTTGAACCTGCAGGGTTGGCATGCTCTGGGTTCCTTCAATTAAACAATGTCATCTATTGGGATCCCAGAAGCACACTTTCTGTGTAGCAGCACTTTCCCTCTGGAACAAGGTTCTCTTTGAGATCCAGATGGCCCCTGCTCTGCTGTTGTTTAGAAGAGCCATGAAGACCTGGCTCTTCACCCAGGCCTTTGGAGAGGGAGAGGGAGACCCCTCACATCATCATTCTTGCCATCTTTTTATCTTTTATGTTTTATTGATTTTATTGTAATTTGTTTGATTGTTATGAGCTACCCAGAGTATTGAGAGTCCGGCAGCATACAAGTTTAATGTTGTTGTTGTTATAGGGTGTGTTGAAATAAAAGACAAAGCCATATTAGGTATCTGGTTTTCTGTCCAAAGATGTTAAGACCTTTGCTTCCTCCCTCCCTCCCTTCCTCCCTCCCTTTTTTTCTGTACAAAATGTATATGTATTTAATGTGAGTAAACCGTATTGGTAACCTTTCATTTGACCTTTTAAAACAATATATATGAGTTTTTTATTTCTAGTGTTAGTTATACAAATGCCAGCATGATTTTTACAAGCAAACTGGTTTGTTATTTGGTCCCTGCATTCTTCTAAAAGTACAGTAATGTTAGGTATTTGTGATATTTATTTTTAAAAATCTTATTTTACAGAAGAAAACAGATACTGTTCTATTTGGTGTAAGGAGTTATTTATACCCTCATTTTCACATGTTTTACTCAGGCAATTATAAGCTAAAGGTGAGTTCACATGTTTCATTGCTCATATGTTATCTGCCAGCAGATGCTTAAAACAAAGTGTGAATTGAGCATACATGCTATTGCACTATTCCATTTCAGGGTAAGCAACATTATGCAAAGTACAGAGAAAGGATAAGTAATAGTAAGGAAAAAAATGGATTTTCTTAAGAAAAAGAAATCTAAATCTGGTTTACACCAAAAGGGTACCTCTCCATACTTTTCTATCCTTGGAACAAGCTTCTTTCCCTTACAATCCATACACTGGATTCAGACAGTGCCTTTCATTCTTTAAACTTCTCATCCCCCTCTTCTCTCTCTCTCTCTCTCTGTCAATATCTTGTCTACTTCATCCAACCACAATTGTCTCAGTTTTCCCCTTTCATTCAACCCATGTGCTCTTCCTTCCTATATTGGTTTTGTGATTCACTCTCTGTATGACCAAACCACTTCAATGTACGTATGTTGTTTACACTAGTTGCTCATTTTTATATTCAATCCTCATCCATTCATTAGCTATTCATTCTTGACCCTATCTCTTTTTGTTTAACTCTGCATACTTAAGTAATCCATTCTCATTGCATTCATTTTACTTTTACATTTGTCCTGACGTATCTGTCACTCTGGAGGGAACAGCAAAAGCAGAATCAAAATAAAAATCTAATCAATGCAATATAATAAAACAATAGATCATCAAAAATCATAATCATGATGGGGTCTAGTGGGGTGAAAGATTGGTATTTGGGAGGATAAAATGTCTTACCCTACTTCCTCCAATTCTACCTGGTTTTCTTTGAGTCTTTGCAACCAGGAGAACCCTGGCAAGACATCGTTGTATCAGTGGTCCCTTCACCCTTAGACAGATGGAAGCAGGCTTAGCTTGGTCACTATAGCTAAGCAGTGTTTATGTACATGGGTCTTGGCAGGGAGTGGTGCAGTGTACCTGACTTTTCCAACTTTTCTATAACTTCATCGTTTTTCTTTGGAACATTGAGTGGGCAGTTCAAACCCTACCTCCTGATTGATTAGGTTTTCAGATAAGTCTGATGAAAGATAATTCTGCCACAATCTTTGATCTACTTAAATGTGTTCTGTGAAGTAGGCCCATGCTACATGTATTCTTTGTTTATCTTCTTGTTCATATGCAGATATCTTGGTGCAAGAATCCATTTTATTTTTTTAAAATGGCAGCAGATTTGGAAGACTGCTAGAAATTATGTTTTATGTTTTATGAAAAATAACCCTTCATTCCTGTGTTTGTCTCCACCCATGAATTTGGATTTTTGTATGAACAGAATGAGTGTGTGTGTGTGTGTGTGTGTATTGATCACATTTCTTTACCGCCCATCTCGCCAAAATGACTGTGGATGGTTTACAATCAAATTAAAATAATAAAAGATTGAAATACCATAAAAATAGATTCATCATAAAAAGAAAAATATAAATATAAAACATAAAATCCAAGATGGAGAAACAACAGTCTCAATAAAATTCCTCAGGGCCTCATCAAGGCGCCAATCACCCACATGACTGACTATCCCCCCTCCCACCCCAAGCGAGGTGGCAAAGCCAAGTCTTCACTCCCTTTCGGAAGGCCAGGAGAGTGGGGGCCTGCCTCACCTCTGGGGGTAAAGTGTTCCACAGGGCGGGGGCCATGGCAAAGAAGGACTTCTTCCTGGACCCTGCCAATAGACAATCTCTCATGGACGGGTCCGTAGCATGCCCTCTCTGCCTGACCGGGTGGGACGGGTCGATGCAATGGGAGTGAGGCAGTCCCTCAGGTAACCTGGACCCATGCCATGTAGGGCTTTAAAGGTGATAACCAACACCTTGAATTGGACCCAGAAGCAAACTGGCACCCAATGTAGCTCACACAGCAAATGTGGTATATGCACCATCCTTGGGGCCCCCAAAACTGCTCGTGCGGCTGCATTCTGAACCAACTGTAGCTTCCGTATACTCTTCAAGGTAACCCCATGTACAGCACATTGCAGTAGGGAGATGACTAGGGCATGAGTGACTGTTCAGAGGGCCTCCCAATCCAGGAAGGGGCATAACTGGCACACAACTCAAAGTTGAGCAAAGGCCCTCCTGGCCACAACTGCCACCTGTTCTTCGAGCAGGAGTAATGAGTCCAGGAGAACCCCCAGGTTCTGCACTGGGTCTGTCTGGGGCAGTGCAACCCCATCCAGAACCAAAGATGGTAAGTTCCTGGATGCCAAGGAGCCCCCAACCCACAGCTACTCTGTCTTTCCAGGGTTCAGCTGAAACCTGTTGTTCCCCATCCAGACCCCTATAGCCTTCAGGCACTGAGAGAGGACGGCCACTTAGTCACCCAGGATGGAGATATACTGTATAATTGAGTATCATTAGCATATGTACAGTGATGTGAAAGGGGAAAGGTCCCCTGTGCAAGCACCGAGTCATGTCTGACCCTTTGGGGGGATGCAGCTTTTGCGATGTTTTCTTGGCAGACTATAGTGGGGTGGTTTGCCATTGTCTTCCCCAGTCATCACCTTCCCCAGCATGCTGGGTACTAATTTTACCGACCTTGGAAGGATGGAAGGCTGAGTCAACCTGAGCCAGCTACCTGAGAATCCAGCTTCTGCTGGGATCAAACTTGGGTCATGGGGAGAGTTTCAGCTGCAATACTGCCGCCAACCACTCTGCGCCACACGAGGCACTTTTATATGTACAGTATTTTTTTATATACAGTATTGCTAACTAAAAAGAGGTTATTTCCAGCTACATCCCCTGCTTGTATACCTGTGCACCATCTTTTAGCTTAGTTTGTCTCACAGTGACTTCCTAAATAATATTTTTTAAAAGGTTGGTTGATAGAGAATGGAAATGCAACTGAGACATTTATCCCTTATCATGGAAAGAAAGGGCAGAAGCTTATCTGCTTTAGGCAGGAATTACTAGTACCATAATGACTTATTGTACTGGCATTTCCAAAAACAGTCTTGTTTATTTTCAGGAGATAGAGATGATAGATAGATAGATAGATAGATAGATAGATAGATAGATAGATAGATAGATAGATAGATAGATAGATAGATAATTACACACACACACACACACACACACACACACAGTATAGGTTCATACACCATATTATTCTTCCTCCCAGAATTTTGTACATGTAATTCACAAATGTCTCCTATGCAGTTACACACACTAGTGGAAAATGTACAAGTCTGTATCATTGGTTCTGAATTGTAATAAGCATAACTAAAAATTACCTGATTTCATATGGTATTAGAAATATTTGATGTTTCATGAAGTGGTACCCTACTGTACTTCTCATCAGGACCAACACAGGGCAAACCTGGCAAATGGAAGACCCATCACTGTAAATATCTGACATGGATAGTTATTCTCTTTATTCACCCAACATAGACAGTTGTTGCCCCCAGATCAACTGTTGTAGAAAAAGGTGAGGCTACTAGCACAACCAAAAGGGAACAAAATCGAAAAAATGTCTAAGAACTACTCATGCATATCATAGTCCTGCTTTTTACCCAGGCCTTTGGCAAGTGTGATTGAAGTCCCATTTTCTTCTTTCTCTTTGTTCCAGGTTGGTTATCTCTGCCATCTTTGTTCCTTTTTGTTTTGTGTTACTTTCTTGTTCTTAATTTTTTTAACAATTTGTAAAACACCCAGAGCTGCTGGGAGTCAGGCAGCATATACATTTAATATATTATTATTATTCTCTTTTTCACACAGTCAGCCAGATGTTTAGACTAGATTTGGCATTTTTATCCACCTCTCAAGTCCTTCCCAAATACCTGGGATAGGCAGATGTTGTTATCTGAAGGTGTTAAAGGTATCATTGCAGGACGTAAGATGTTCCAAATAAAGCTGCCTTTTGCAATTGACTGGTGATGATTTTGTCAATGCCAGTGGTGTTCAAGTGGTGCTCCTGATGTTTTGGAATTGCACCCAAGGCATCTATTACTATTGGTACATTATCATCATCATCATCATCATCATCATCATCATCATCATCATCCTTTGCCCTTTTGTTTCCCTCTTCATTCATGTGCTTGCAGTGACAGGGGGAGTTCCCATCTTTCAAAACAGTTACCTCTTTCATAAATCAGTAAGCATAAAGTGCATCTACTACTCCTTATGACTGTGGTCTAAATCTAGCCCAGGCTAGGAGCATAGACCACTGTTTGAACCAGACACTCCACCTCAATTTACTCCCAAGGTTAGTCATTAGGAGGGAAAAAACACAGAGGAAGGAGTAATATGCCATTTTGAGTTCCTAGAGAAAAGGTGGGATGTAAATGAAATCAAATCAATAAACAAAGCAGGATCTCCAAACTTTGGGGAGTAGTAGGTATATTTAGAATTTCAAGACTTTATCCTGGGCAGTCACCCAAACCAACTGTCTGATGAACAGGACTGACTGCTCACAAAATTGCAGCCAAAACAGGCATGGCCAGTCACAAAACTTTCCTTTACCAAGAGAGAAACTGGTAAGGATAAAAGAGACAGAGACAGGGCAGAGACAGAGATCTAAACTCCAAAACATAAATCTATACCATAGTCATTAGCTCCACCATCCATGTTACGTTGGTCCTAGAAGGATTTTCCCTATACCAGACCTGCATTAATATGTTTAAAAAAGAGACTGTATCCTGGCCCAAACCTAGCAGTAAATATTTGCAAGACATTAATTGCATTGTAAATCTGTCCAAGATACAGTATATAAGCAACAAGACAAGGCCAAGACAAGGCCAAGATATCAGTCACTCTTCAAGCTGAGTCTAATGATCAAACCTGAAAATGTCAAAGGGGTGAGAAACAGGTGGAGACTGGGCAATAAAGTAAATATTAGGGCTATCATATCTGGGCTACAAAAATCTGGAAAGCTATTAGATGGCTGCAGAGAAGCAGAGGTTCTTTTTTAATATATTATCTCTTTTCTGCCATCTACTAATCATCTAGATTTTTCTAGATCTAGTATTCCTACCAAATACATTAATTACTTCCAGTATTTGAGAACTATAGACCTTCAAATACCCATGTAAACTGTAATCTCATCTCAAATAGTGAAACTCATGCATTTTCCTTATTGACACAAGTGTTAGTAATTTACAATGGGAATACCTGATCCTACAAAATCTCTTTCTCTGGTGGGCTCTGGCTTTTCTCTGGACAGCCTGCATTTTCAAGTCCTTTATTCATTACTAATCCAGAATCATCTAGTTCATCTGACTCAAGTAGTATATTCTCCATAGCACTACTTTATCTGGTATCCTCTCTACCTGGTGTTTGTGAGCCTGCAGATTTCTCTTAAATTTAATCGTCCACTTCCTGTTCTTCAGATGAGGAGTCCTCTAGTGGAGGCTTAATAAGAAAGAGAGCTTGGTGGGCAACAACAAATGAGTCCATCCACAGCAAGGAGGGGGAAGTGATGTCATGTGTAGAAGAGGTAGAAAGAGCACAGGTCATGAAATAAGATTATCCAGAGGTAGCCTGGAATTATACAGTTCTCATCAGAATGGCTAAATCTCAGAATGTGCTTATGTTGTTAATTGATGCTAAGAACAACAACAATAACTTCCTCAGATATACTTAATGAAGAGCTTTATACCAGCTGTTCGGTGAAGGTAAGAAAATACTAACAAGTAACAGAGAAAAGGATAACTACTCAACTCTTCTTTTGGCTCTGTTTTATCAGACTAACTGTATTCCATTTCATTTATGTAACTTCTCAACTGTCCTGCTTCTCCTCCAAACTTCTCTGGTAGACTGCCCTGGGATCTCAAGACTACTGGAGGAGCTCCTGCTGCTGTGTGTTAACCAGAGCTGGTTATTGTAACTGCTGTAGCATAGCTGCTTGTAATGTGTTGATCTGGAGATCTACTTGTTGGTGTTGTTGCAGGGCTGCTGCCAATTGTTGGATGGCTTGCCGAATTTCCTGGTTTTCCAAAGACATTTTTCCAAATGTCTCTCCTTTATTTTTCTTTGTTCCTCCCTCTTTCAATGGGAGTAGGAGTTTGTTAGGATTGATGTCCTAACAGTCAGGAACCACGCTGAGACGGAATAGGTGTCTAGTGTTTATTACTGCTAAATTAGACAGAAAATCCTAACAAACTGAAGAAGCGTGGGAAAACCCAGACAGATAAACCCCAAAAGTCAAGGTGGGTCTGTTCCGTGTCTCTTTGAATGGCTGCTCAACTCCTCACTACTACACATGCGTTTTCCCGCCTGGATAGGGGCCCCCTCCTGCTCACCATCAGTGCTCATGACACTTCTTTTGTAGATTGTGAGAATTTAGTAAATCTAATATAACTTGATAATAGCTAAGTATTTGGCAAAGGACTAAAGCTTCTCATTGGCTAACCACAGGGAATTTTAGTAAAGGGGAATCCATTGCCACCAAATGGGAAACAATGTAAGTTATTGAGTTAGGTTGGGTGGTGACTGTAAAACATAGGATTCACATGGCTCCCCCTTTTCTTTTAGGAATAAGAGTAGAAAAGGAAAGAAAAAACATTTAGAAGAATTTAAAACATTCCTGGACTTTTCACCCTTTTCTCATTTAATTCTGAATCTAGTATTACTTATTATGTCTTTGATACAAAATATAGCTTTAATATATCACTTAAAAAAAAAAATTACATCAAAGATGTCAATGATACTTCAGTAATCCTGCTCTAACATCTGTAACTGCATATTTACAAGATCCATATGTCACAGTTATGATAGTCCTGTTGAGATTATTTTAACCAAGCTTTGCTTATATATCATTTCTTATCTTTGTGCCTTTAACTTTTGTTAACTTCTATTAACTTCTAACTGCAGGCTAAGACAAAACTATTGTCAAAACTATCAATCTAGTTTTATTTAAGCCAAATGAATCTAGATAGTGAATCTTATATAGAGGATAAAAATTCAGGGCACTGCAGATTAGAGAACTTCCAAATACATTTGTTCCATGCCCATGATTTTTCCTTCCCCAGAAAGAAAGATAGTTGCATGCTAAGAAACAAAGAGGGCAGGATAAATGAGAAGTGGAATAAGCAAGCAATAGATGGAGGAATTGGTAAGATTCTCTAATAGATTTTATTCAGGATCTCTGCAATCGTGTTGGAGTTACTGTTCAAAATAAAGTTTACTGAATTCATTTTTTAAAATTCTGTAAATGTATGCAAATGATTGCAACTACCTATAATTTGAAAGATTCCACAAGGTTGACTCAGTTGTCACAAAATATTGCCTTAAAAGCTAAAACAGATCTGATTTAAATGTTAACCAGTTGGATCCAGTTAAGATGTAAGCTTTAAATAGTTGGATTGCTGTAAGATATGCATACAAAAGCATTCAGTGCCATACCTCTTCTCATATTAGCCACAGTGAATGGTTATTCCCATTAATTCATAGGTAAGGAAACCTTTAGAGTATCTTGTGACTATGATAAAAGGAAGATGTGTAGTTCCCTGGTGGATTCAGTAATAATAACTCTAAAGTTCTGTCATCGTGAAGGAGCCCAGACAATTCACTAACAGCAACAAAGCTATAAACTTCAGACTAGCTCTTCAGCCAGTCCCTAATGAAATGATCCTTTCCTTACAAGTAAAAAGGCAAAGGATAAAAACTGGCTTTTTATCTTCCTAGCAGTTAGCTCTTTCCTTCCACAGTAGAGCACCAAATTGAAGAGGGCCAAGCTAACTCTTCTTCTTATAACAAACAAGGAAGCAATACTTCACTGTATTTTGTTTATTTGGAATTCTGTGGAAAGGAGGGAGCTCCCATCTACCAGGGTTTCTGATGTATGTATGTTCAATTGTGTCCAATTCTCAGAGGCTGCCTGGACAAGTCCTTGCAGTTTTTTTGGCAGGCTTTTCAGAAGTAGTTTGCCATTGCCTCCTTCCTAGGACTGAGAGAAAGTGACTGGCCCAAGGCCACCCAGCTGGCTTTGTGCCTAAGGTGGGACTAGAACTCATAGTCTCCCAGTTTCTAGCCTGGTGCCTTAACCATTACACCAAACTGGCTCTCATATTTATGCTGTATTAAATATTACCTAGATAACCATTTAATATAAAAGTTAAATCATTTTCAGTTTCCCAGGGCTTTTGGATTGACTGGCCAGAATATGGGTGAATTAGTTTACTTATTTATTGTAGGTATTCCTATACTACTCTTCATTCATAATTCTAAGAACAAGCAAATACAATTCTTCAGGTGGAATTGGATAGTCCTCTTCACACTGTTGTCTATTCAGCAAAGATCTGTAGCTATCTATTTAGTTATAATTTCTAAAACTATTATTTCTCCTTAAACTATTTTTATGGAAAATTAAATTATTTTTAATGTGAGATTTCCCTCCACTTTTCATTACTATACCTCATGACATTCAACCATTATGGACAGCAGCATCCACAGTTATGCCAATACATGCATGGTGACATCACTCAAATGCTACCATTATTTATATACTTGTATCACAACATCTGACACAAGTATGTCAACTGCAGTGTTTGTGTGATGACATCCTGTACTTTTCTTCATTTGCCCCACTTGTCCATAACTATGAAATGTTTCTTTAATGAAAATAATAGTTTTCAAGGTATAGAGCTGGCTTTTTCTCCTACAATATTTACTGCTCAGCTATAGAATCTAAAAAAAAAAAGCAAAAACATCAGAAGCTTAATATGAGATCTTGCTGTTACTCTGCACTATCGTGGCAGTAGTTATACCAGGGATTGTAAATTTTTATTGTATACTAATAAAATGTCTTATAACAGTTCTACACCAGCCAATAGGAGAATTTTGTAAGGCTTAAATATATCATTTCTTTTTGTCTCCATAGACATTTGAAAAGTGTCTAACCACAGCCCTATTGCACGCTGTAAGATATTAACAACTGCATTGGAGGAAAAATAAATTTATGGGGGGGAAGGGCAAAAATTGAATATAAGGCAAAATAAAGCATGACCTTTGGCCTGGTATTACATGCCACAATATTAAAAATATATCTGCAGGGAGGTAGATGTCAATTGGAAGTCTTTGAAAAGTTCTGCTTACTTCACATGCTTCCCTTTTTCACACATTTCATAACTTATTAGAAAACTGTGATGTCAATGTTCTAGAAAGAGACAAGAATAGGTAAAATAAATTAGCTCAGGGAATTAAAATACCTCATAATATTGACTCTGGCTTATAAAATAGCATCTGAAAAAGCCTCTTGGCATCTTAGGTAATAAGCAGCCCCTCAGAATGTCAGCAATGGATTCTGAATTTCAAATATTTCTTTTAGTCTTGTGTCTCCTGTGCATATTAGCCTACCTGCTAATTCTATTACAGAAAAGATTGTGCAATAGATATGAGGCTTATACAAAGTCAAGAAGTCAGTATGATCATAGGATGTGCCTTGTTTTCTCTGATTATGATGGCTGTAATCATATATTCACCCACTGAGTAAGAGTACAGTAAGCCCCACTGAGATCAATGATGCATGCATAGGAATGCACTATCAGTGATTCTGTTTCCTGTGAGGGTGCTTTCAGATAAGGATTCTGGGTCAGTTTGAAAGTGGTTCCAGACTTCAATGCTCCTAAGATGTTATCTGGGTTGAAAATTGAGCTGATGTACTGTATGTTCAACAGAGCTGCAGTGGAGTAGAAAGTACTACAAAGCAATTTTTCCCCATTGATGGGAATGCGTGCTTCTCCCATCTCTCAAGCTTCACATCCCTCCACATTCACAGGGAAAAGCTACCTCATAGCTCCATTGTTCTGTCTCAGTAGCAAAGGCAAAGCAGCAGGTATGAAATTGACAAGTATTTTGTCAGTTTCATCATCTCTTCAGCCCTGGAAAAACAGGCCTGCAAAGTTACAGATTATTCTGAATATTTCTTTTTTGTTTCCCTGTTGTGTACAGTGACAGGGTGAGGGGATGTTTGTGGCCTTAACATCTTTGGGTGGGAGAGTGATTTTTCAGTCCTTGTTCTTAGCATTTTAAGTTGACAGAAATAAAACCATCGCATGTTTTCTTATATGGCAAATATTGAACATTTTAACCTTTAACTTCAGCAATTTATGGAGCGAGAATTGCCAGATGTACAAGCTGGTTTAGAAAAGGCAGAGGAACTAGGGATCAAATTGCCAATATCCACTGGATAATGGAAAAAGCCAGGGAGTTTCAGAAAAACATCTATTTCTGTTCTATTGACTATTCTAAAGCCTTTGACTGTGGACCATAACAAATGGTGGCAAATTCTTAGTGGTATGGGGATACCAAGTCATCTTGTCTGCCTCCTGAGCAATCTGTATAACGACCAAGTAGCAACAGTAAGAACAGACCACGGAACAACGGACTGGTTTAAGATTGGGAAAGAAGTACGGCAGGGCTGTATACTCTCACCCAACCTATTCAACTTGTACGCAGAACACATCATGCAACATGCTGGGCTTGAGGAATCCAAGGCTGGAGTTAAAATCTCTGGAAGAAACACTAATCTCAGATATGCAGATGATACCACTTTGATGGCTGAAAGCGAAGAGGAACTGAGGAGCCTTATGATGAAGGTGAAAGAAGAAAGTGCAAAAGCTGGTTTGCAGCTAAACCTCAAAAAAACCAAGATTATGGCAACCAGCTTGATTGATAACTGGCAAATAGAGGGAGAAAATGTAGAAGCAGTGAAAGACTTTCCATTTCTAGGTGCGAAGATTACTGCAGATGATGACTGCAGTCAGGAAATCAGAAGACGCTTAATCCTTGGGAGAAGAGCAATGACAAATCTCAATAAAATAGTTAAGAGCAGAGACATCACACTGACAACAAAGGTCCGCATAGTTAAAGCAATGGTGTTCCCCGTAGTAACATATGGCTGCGAGAGCTGGACCATAAGGAAGGCTGAGAGAAGGAAGATCGATGCTTTTGAACTGTGGTGTTGGAGGAAAATTCTGAGAGTGCCTTGGACTGCAAGACGATCAAACCAGTCCATCCTCCAGGAAATAAAGCCAGACTGCTCACTTGAAGGAATGATATTAAAGGCAAAACTGAAATACTTTGGCCACATAATGAGAAGACAGGACACCCTGGAGAAGGTGCTGATGCTAGGGAGAGTGGAAGGCAAAAGGAAGAGGGGCTGACCAAGGGCAAGATGGATAGATGATATTCTAGAGGTGACGGATTCGTCCCTGGGGGAGCTGGGGGTGTTGACGACTGACAGGAAGCTCTGGCGTGGGCTGGTCCATGAAGTCACGAAGGGTCGGAAGCGACTAAACAAATAAACAACAACCTTTAACATATATACATGAATTAATTCAAAAATGGCAATACTAATGTTTTGAATAGAATTACTTTCTCTTTATTACTGCCCCATTCTTAAGCTTTTCTTCAGCAAAGGATCGTTACCTTGTCGTGGTGCTGGAGCTTGAGCACCTCAATGATGCCATGAGCTAAACCGTGAAGGGCCACCCAAGACGGGAAGGTCATGACAGGTCAGACTAAATGCGATCCCTGGGGAAGGTAATGGCAACCCACCTCAGTATTCTTGCCGTGAAAACTAAATGGATCAGTACAACCAGAGATATGTCGGTATACCATCGGAAGATGAGACCCCCAGGTCGGAAGATGGTCAAAATGCTACTGGGGAGGAACAGAGGATGAGTTCAACTAGCCCCAGGCGTGATGACGCAGCTAGCTCAAAGCCGAAAGGACGGCTAGCGGCCGACGGTGCTGGTGGTGAACGGCGAATCCGATGTTCTAAGGATCAACACACCATCGGAACCTGGAATGTAAGATCTATGAGCCAGGGCAAATTGGATGTGGTTATTGGTGAGATGTCAAGATTAAAGATAGACATTCTGGGCGTCAGTGAACTGAAATGGACTGGAATGGACCACTTCACATCAAATGACCACCAGATCTACTACTGCGGACAAGAGGACCACAGAATAAATGGAGTAGCCTTCATAATTAATAGTAAAGTGGCTAAAGCAGTGCTTGGATACAACCCAAAAAATGATAGAATGATCTCAATTCGAATTCAGGGCAAGCCATCTAACATCACAGTGATCCAAATATACGCCCCAACCACAAATGCTGAAGAAGCTGAAGTAGAGCAGTTCTATGAGGATCTGCAGCACCTACTGGACAACACACCTAAAAGAGATGTTATTTTCATCACAGGAGACTGGAATGCTAAGGTGGGCAGTCAAATGACACCTCGAATTACAGGTAAGTATGGCCTGGGAGAACAAAACGAAGCAGGACACAGGCTGATAGAATTTTGCCAAGACAATTCACTCTGCATAACAAACACTCCCTTCCAACAACCTAAGAGACGGCTTTATACATGGACTTCACCAGATGGACAACACCGAAATCAGATTGATTACATCCTTTGCAGCCAAAGGTGGCGGCCATCTGTACAGTCGGTAAAAACAAGGCCTGGAGCTGACTGTAGTTCAGATCACGAACTTCTTCTTGCACAATTTAGGATCAGACTAAAGAGATTAGGGAAGACCCACAGATCAGCTAGATATGAGCTCACTAATTGTCAGGGCCAGCCTCGCTTCGCAATAAGACACAGACTCACTTAATGGGTATTAAGGATTTCTGGTTTATTGGAATGAAAGCTGACAGAACGAAAAACGGGAACGGGGTAGGTAGGTGGGGGTGCCCCTTTTATACCCCCCTGTATGGCCCCGGGCTTCCCCACCCCTCAATGCCCCGATCCCTCTTGATGGGATCCTTGATGGCTGCGTGGGCGTTTTCCCCGGTGTCCTCTTTGTCTTCCTGCAACGGTTGAGTTCTCCGGGGCACCATGTGCTCCTTATCTTCACTCCTCTGACGTCCCTCCTTTCAGGTGTTGATGGGATCATGGGTGTGGGTGTCCTTGGGTGCTTGGTTTAATTCCTGAAAGATTATCTCCTTCCCCCTTTTCCTTAATGATCATGATCCACGTTGTGAGGCTCTTTGTGCCTTGCAACGAGGTCATGACATACTGCCCCCCCAAAGATGTTCTATGGTGCTGGTTTCTCTGGGTATGCCTCATGGAACTGTCTTGTTAGTTGTCTAGCCATGACGTGTCGTGCCTGGACCCACTCTGGATGTGAGAAATGTTTCCATCTCACGAGGTATTGTAGTGTTCCTCTTTGTTTTCTTGAGTCCAGTATTTCTTTCACTTCAAAATGTTGTTGATTGTCTATCATTATGGGTGGGGGTGGAGGTTCTTCCGCATGCCATTTGGATGTGCTCGTTGGTTTCAGTAGTGCACAATGAAACACTGGGTGGACCCGTCTCAAATTGTAAGGCAGTTCCAGTTTGAACGTAACTGGGTTGATTACCTGTATGATTTTAAAAGGTCCAATGAATTTCGGTGCCAATTTCTTCGATGGTTGTGAGGTCTTTATGAACTTAGTGGAGAGGTAGACCCTATCTCCCACTTTGTAGTTCGGTGCCTCCGCCCTGTGGTTGTCCGCATATTTTTTGTACGTTGTTTGTGCGTCTGCTAAAGCCGTCTGGATGACTGGCCAGGTTGTTGCCAGCTGTGCCGCCCAATCGTCTGGTGAGCAGGGCAGGGTTTCAGGTTGCGGCAATTCTGGTATCGGTACAAAATCTCTTCCATAGACCACCTTAAAAGGGGTGTGGCCAGTACTCTGGTGTACTGCGTTATTATAGGCCACCTCTGCAAAAGGTAGTAGGTCTACCCAGTTGTCCTGTTGATAATTTATGAATGCCCTTAGGAACTGTTCAAGTGTTGAGTTAAGGATCTCTGTTGATCCGTCCGTGTTTGGATGCCACGCAGTGGACAGTGCTTGCTTGGTTCCGATTAGTTTTAAAAATTCCCGCCAAAACTTTGACGTGAATTGTGTGCCTCTGTCGGTCACCAACCTGTAGGGGGCGCCGTGAATCCTGTATATGTGTGTTAGGAATAAACGTGCCAGCTGTTGTGCGGAGGGGATAGTCGCGCACGGGATGAAGTGTGCCTGTTTCGAAAAATAGTCTTTTACCACCCATATCACAGTTTTTCTTTGGCTGGGTGGGAGGTCCACAATGAAATCCATGGAAATTTCTTCCCATGGCCGGGAGGGGCTGGCTACCGCCTGTAACAGCCCGTGGGGTTTCCCTCCTTTACGTTTGGTGGTAGCACATATGGGGCAGTTGCTTACGTAGTCTTTTACGTCCTTTCTAAGATTTGGCCACCAAAATTGCCTCCTTGTTAGGTGGAGGGTTTTTACAAACCCAAAATGCCCTGCAGATTTGTCATCGTGTGCTCTGTGTAAAATTTCTCCCCGCAGTGATTCGGGCACGTACAAAGCTTTCTCCTTCCAGGCGAGATTGTCTTTGAAAGATACATGTTGTTGGTTATTCTGCAACCATGTATCTTGCTGTAGTGCTTGTGTGAGTCTTTGTTGCCAGTTCGGTGAAATTGAGCGTCGCCTCCGATCGCTCCCCGCCGTTCGTGCTGGCGTGCGCTGATTCCTTGTCTGGCTCCGCGTGACAGCTGGGCAGCCGAGCTGTTTCTTGGTCCATACTGTTCCTACGATGTCGGAGGCTTGCGTGTCGTCCTGTGGTCGTCGGGAGAGGGCGTCTGCCAAGAAGTTTTTCTTGCCCGGTATGAATTTCAGCGTGAAATTAAACCGGCTGAAAAACTGAGCCCATCGCACCTGCTTCGGGCTGAGCCGTTTTGGCGTGCTGAGTGCCTCCAGGTTCTTGTGGTCCGTCCACACCTCGAAAGGGCAGGAGGCCCCCTCCAGCAGGTGTCGCCACGTTTCCAAGGCTGTTTTTACTGCAAACGCCTCCTTTTCCCATACGTGCCATCTCCGCTCCGTCTCGGAGAATTTGCGGGAAAGGTAGGCGCAGGGCTTTAGGTGGTTGTCGGAGTCCTTTTGGAGCAGGATGGCTCCGATGGCGAAATCGGAGGCATCTGCTTGCACCACAAAAGGCTTGGTGGGGTCGGGGTGCTGTAGCACTGGCTCAGCTGTGAAAAGGGTTTTCAGTCTCTCGAAAGCCGTTTGACAGTCAGCTGTCCAATTCAGTAGCGCCCCCGGGTTCCTCGATTTGCGCGTGTCCCCCAAGCCCTTAGTTTTTAGCAGGTTAGTTAGGGGCAATATAGTCTCTGCCAGCCTGGGCGTGAACCCCCTGTAGAAATTAGTGAATCCCAGGAGGCTTTGCAGCTGTCTCCTTGTGCGTGGGCGTTCCCACGCTAGGATGGCTTGGACCTTGCTGGGGTCCATTTCTATCCCTTTAGCAGAAATCCTATACCCTAGGTAATCAATTTGTTTTTTGTGAAACTCGCACTTGGAGAGCTTTATAAACAGCTCTGCCTTGCGAAGTTTCTTGAGCACGTCCTTTACCAAGCGTTCGTGCTCACGTTCTGTTTCTGTGTAGATCAATACATCATCCAGATAAACCAAAACCCCCTTAAAAAGGTGGTCACGCAGGACCTCATTAATTAACTGCATGAATACCCCCGGTGCCCCCGCCAATCCGAAAGGGAGTACTTTATATTGAAACGCCCCCAATGGGCAATTGAAAGCAGTCTTCCACTCATCCCCCTCCCTTATCCGTATGCGGTAGTAGGCTTCCCTTATGTCCAGTTTGGAGAATACCTTACCCTTCACCAAGTGGGACAAAATGTCCTTTATTAAGGGTAAGGGGTATTTATTTGAAATGCTTGCTGCGTTTAACCCGCGGTAGTCTGTACAGAGCCGCAATGTCCCATCCTTTTTCTCGCGAAAGAGGACTGGCGCTCCCACTGGAGAGTTCGCTGGCTCAATGAAACCTCTCGCCAGATTTTTGTCTATGAAGTCCCTTAACGTAGCTAGCTCTCGCTGGGTCATAGCATATATTTTTGGTTTGGGTAGGGGTACCCCCGGGACCAGTTCAATGGTACAGTCCGTCTTTCTGTGGGGGGGGAGTTTGTCCGCCTCTTTCTCACCGAAAACATCGGCGAACTCCCCGTATTTGGTTGGCAGTCCCTCTGGCAGAGCTGTCTCTGTGTGTTCTGCAGTCGTCGTCGCCCCCCCCATGGCTGCTCGGGGAACCTTGTCCCCTGACGGTGCTTGGTAGCACCCGTCAGCAAACTTAATCTCTCTGGTTCTCCAATTGATGACTGGGTTTTGCTGCACGAGCCATGGGATCCCCAGTATGAGTCGGGGTTGCCCCACCGGTGCCACGATGAAAGCCAATTTTTCCTCGTGGCTGCCGAGCCGTAGCGCGGTTTTTCCGGTGTATTGGGTGACCGGGCCCCCTCCCGCTGCAGATCCATCTAGCTGCGAGAACACCAAATGGTGCTGAAGTGGATAGCAGCGGAGGTCGAGTGCGGCTGCCAGGTCAGGGTGCATGAGGCTTTTGGAGCAACCTGAATCAATGAGTGCCCAGACCTTTTCGGTTTTATTTCGATGGGTGAGGGTGACACGGACGTAGAGGGTGGGGCATTCCTCACTCACCCCTTTGTCGAAGCGCCTGTCAGTGTTCTCCACCTGTCCTTCGGCGCCCCTTAGGCCAGGTGGTTGTCGTTTCCCGCCGCCTCTTCTGGGTTGCTGTCCTCCCCCTCCGAACTGTAGGGGTCGTGTCTGCGTCGGTACTCCCCCTTTGCTGCTGGTCGCTTTCTCGGCGCTGGGGTTGGTGCTGTTTGTGCCCTCCTTGGGCTCTCTCTGGGCGTCGTTTTGGGGCATGCGGCTGCTTTGTGGTCTTCCCTGCCGCACGTGAAACATTGCCCTTTTGCAAAGCGTCTGTCCCGTTCCTCCCTCCAGGGTTGGGGTCTCGCCCTCACCTGCCTTGCGCTGGTGCGTGGGGGTCTCGCTGTCGCCATCTGTTGCGTTTCCCTCCTTGCGTGGAGGAACGTGTCGTGGGCGTTCTCCGCTTCCGCTGCCAGCTGGATCCACCCCGTGAGGGAGCTGGGGTTGTCGCGGCCAAGTGCCCACCGGAGGACGTTTAAATTGAGTCCATGTTTGAACTTCTCAATCAGTGTCGATTGAGACCACGTGTCTACTTTTCCGGCTAGGGCTTGGAACTCCATGGCATACTCAGCCACGGAGCGCGGGCTTTGTCTAAGTGTCTCTAGCGCCCTTTTTGCCTTTTCTTGCTCCAGGGGGTCCCTGAAGTGCCTTTCTAGTGCCTGCAGGAATTCAGTGCTGTCCTGCAGCGCCCGGGCGCCGGATTGGCACAATTGGACGTACCAATCGGCGGCCCGCCCTTTTAGTTTTATAGCCAGGGCATTGATTTTGCCCCGCTCAGTTCTGAAGCAGGGACCCCATTCTTCGAGGTAGTACCTCGCGTTAGTTAAAAAGAAGGAAAGTTTCGAGGGGTCCCCATCGAACTTTATGCCAAAGTCTTTGGCGGGTGTCCTGGTCTGGCTCCTGGCCCCCTCTGCGTCGTGCCTCGGGTTTTGCCGGAGCTGCTGCGGGTCGGGGTGTCTCCGGTTCTCTTGCGGCATTGGTGCCTCTCTCTGGGTCTCCTCGCAAGGTACTCGTCCCGTCGCTCGGGGGGGAGGGCGGGGGGTTCTCCCTCGGTCGGGCTCCTGGATCCAGGCTCCGCCGTCGCCGTTGCCGCCCGCTTGGTCGTCCCTCCGCCTCTCAGCCTGGCGTATCTCCCGTCGTGGGGTGGGCTCCTGGGGCCGGACGCCGCCGCCGCCGAGGTTGTCCCGCCGTCTCACGTCCGGGCGCGCCTCCGCTCGTTGTATGGCCTCCTGGGGTCGGGTCCCGCCGTGGTCGCCGCCGTCCGCTGGGTCTCCACCCCGCCTCGCCTCCCGGTGCGCCTCAGGTCGTCGGTTGGGCTCCTTGGGTCGGGTGCCGCCGGCGCCGCCGTCCCACTCGCCCTGCCGCCTTTCGACCGGGGTTGCCTCTGCGCCTCCTCCGTCGCGGGGTCCCTGTGCCACCGTCAGCTGTTGGAGCATCTGCCGCACCGCCTGCATCCCTTCCTCCAACGCGCCGAGCCTCTCCGCCATCCCTGGCGTCCCGCCGGGGTTTTCGCCGCTCCGCTCGCCCTCGCCGTTGGCCGTGGTAGAGGACGGGTCGTCCCTCGATCCCGCCGCGGTGCCAGGCGCGCCCTCGCCTTCGAGCGCCCAGGGTGGCGGTTCGTCTCGCGCCTCCGTCGGGGTTGCCTGTAGGTTTAGAGGGGGTCCCCCCGTCTCGCCCCCGGTGCCTCGCGGGCTCCGGGGCGCCGGGGTGGGTCCCTCCCCCGCTGCTTCCCCCCAGCTGGGTCCCATACCTACCGGGGCGTTGCATCGCCCGGACCTCAGCTGCATCCCGCCCTGCGAGAGCGGGGCTTCGTCGCCCGGCGCCGAAGGGTTGCGCCTCCTCGGTTCCTGGTTCTCCATGCCTGGCTGGGTCCCTCACAAACGAGTTGGATAGGTACCAGGTGGAAAAAAAAATTTTTTGGGGTTCCCGTTTTTATGTCAGGGCCAGCCTCGCTTCGCAATAAGACACAGACTCACTTAATGGGTATTAAGGATTTCTGGTTTATTGGAATGAAAGCTGACAGAACGAAAAACGGGAACGGGGTAGGTAGGTGGGGGTGCCCCTTTTATACCCCCCTGTATGGCCCCGGGCTTCCCCACCCCTCAATGCCCCGATCCCTCTTGATGGGATCCTTGATGGCTGCGTGGGCGTTTTCCCCGGTGTCCTCTTTGTCTTCCTGCAACGGTTGAGTTCTCCGGGGCACCATGTGCTCCTTATCTTCACTCCTCTGACGTCCCTCCTTTCAGGTGTTGATGGGATCATGGGTGTGGGTGTCCTTGGGTGCTTGGTTTAATTCCTGAAAGATTATCTCCTTCCCCCTTTTCCTTAATGATCATGATCCACGTTGTGAGGCTCTTTGTGCCTTGCAACGAGGTCATGACACTAATATTCCTAAGGAATATGCAGTGGAGGTGAAGAATAGATTTAAGGGACTGGACTTAGTAGATAGGGTCCCGGAAGAACTCTGGACAGAAGTTGGCAGCATTGTTCAGGAGGCGGCAACAAAATACATCCCAAAGAAAGAGAAAACCAAGAAGGCAAAATGGCTGTCTGCTGAGACACTAGAAGTAGCCCAAGAAAGAAGGAAAGCAAAAGGCAACAGTGATAGGGGGAGATATGCCCAATTAAATGCAAAATTCCAGAGGTTAGCCAGA
Organism: Candoia aspera; assembly: GCF_035149785.1. Taxonomy (NCBI): domain Eukaryota; kingdom Metazoa; phylum Chordata; class Lepidosauria; order Squamata; family Candoiidae; genus Candoia; species Candoia aspera. The sequence continues at coordinate 43,380,658 of NC_086159.1, forward strand.
AGAGATAAGGAATTATTTTTAAACAAGCAATGCGTGGAAGTGGAAGAAGACAATAGAATAGGAAGGTCAAGAGACCTCTTCCAGAAAATTAGAAACATTGGAGGTAAATTCCAGGCAAAAATGGGTATGATCAAAAACAAAGATGGCAAGGACCTAACAGAAGAAGAAGAGATCAAGAAAAGGTGGCAAGAATATACAGAAAACCTGTATAGGAAGGATAACAATATCGGGGATAGCTTTGACAGTGTGGTCGGTGAGCTAGAGCCAGACATCCTGAAGAGTGAGGTTGAGTGGGCCTTAAGAAGCATTGCTAATAACAAGGCAACAGGAGACGACGGCATCCCAGCTGAACTGTTCAAAATCTTGCAAGATGATGCTGTCAAGGTAATGCATGCTATATGCCAGCAAATTTGGAAAACACAAGAATGGCCATCAGACTGGAAAAAATCAACTTATATCCCCATACCAAAAAAGGGAAACACTAAAGAATGTTCAAACTATCGAACAGTGGCACTCATTTCACATGCCAGTAAGGTAATGCTCAAGATCCTGCAAGGTAGACTTCAGCAGTTCATGGAGCGAGAATTGCCAGACGTACAAGCTGGGTTTAGAAAAGGCAGAGGAACTAGAGACCAAATTGCCAATATCCGCTGGATAATGGAAAAAGCCAGGGAGTTTCAGAAAAACATCTATTTCTGTTTTATTGACTATTCTAAAGCCTTTGACTGTGTGGACCATAACAAATTGTGGCAAGTTCTTAGTGGTATGGGGATACCAAGTCATCTTGTATGCCTCCTGAAGAATCTGTATAACGACCAAGTAGCAACAGTAAGAACAGACCACGGAACAACAGACTGGTTTAAGATTGGGAAAGGAGTACGGCAGGGCTGTATACTCTCACCCTACCTATTCAACTTGTATGCAGAACACATCATGTGACAAGCTGGGCTTGAGGAATCCAAGGCTGGAGTTAAAATCTCTGGAAGAAACATTAACAATCTCAGATATGCAGATGATACCACTTTGATGGCTGAAAATGAAGAGGAACTGAGGAGCCTTATGATGAAGGTGAAAGAAGAAAGTGCAAAAGCTGGTTTGCAGCTAAACCTCAAAAAAACCAAGATTATGGCAACCAGCTTGATTGATAACTGGCAAATAGAGGGAGAAAATGTAGAAGCAGTGAAAGACTTTGTATTCCTAGGTGCAAAGATTACTGCAGATGCTGACTGCAGTCAGGAAATCAGAAGACGCTTAATCCTTGGAAGAAGAGCAATGACAAATCTCGATAAAATAGTTAAGAGCAGAGACATCACACTGACAACAAAGGCCCGCAGAGTTAAAGCAATGGTGTTCCCTGTAGTAACATATGGCTGCGAGAGCTGGACCATAAGGAAGGCTGAGCGAAGGAAGATCGATGCTTTTGAACTGTGGTGTTGGAGGAAAATTCTGAGAGTGCCTTGGACTGCAAGAAGATCCAACCAGTCCATCCTCCAGGAAATAAAGCCAGACTGCTCACTTGAGGGAATGATATTAAAGGCCAAACTGAAATACTTTGGCCACATAATGAGAAGACAGGACACCCTGGAGAAGATGCTGATGCTGGGGAGAGTGGAAGGCAAAGGGAAGAGGGGCCGACCAAGGGCAAGATGGATGGATGATATTCTAGAGGTGACGGACTCGTCCCTGGGGGAGCTGGGGGTGTTGACGACTGACAGGAAGCTCTTGCGTGGCTGGTCCATGAAGTCACGAAGAGTCGGAAGCGACTAAACGAATAAACAACAAAAAAATTCTTAAGCTTTTAGTAATACCTGACAAGAGCAGAGCCAATGAATATATGAAAAGCAACTGTTCCTCCTCTTTTCCAGCTTTCCATACAAAAAGATATGTGGGTAAGTAGAAGTCAGGGTTAGCAAATGATAGTAAGGAAGGTTTAGACTGATGTAGGAAGGGAGAATGTGTGTATGTTTGTGTGTTTTGTAATTGTAGAGCATGTTACTGTCTTACTGAGTTTTAATAACTGTCATTTTGTGATTCTAGATTTCTTGAGCTTTCTAAAAATGCCATTTCTGTTTGTCTAAAAAGCAGATTGCATGAACTTTTGGTCTACCACTTCATCTTTTTGTTCTCTATTTCAAAGATCAATAAGGTTTAACACGCTGATGAAGATCACCCAAATATTACAAACTTCTTACGTTCGTTGCACCATTTTGATTAATTCTGCTGTTTAGTTCATGACACATAAAGCCCTACCTTCTGCCCAATCTTTTCTTAATCATCAGTAGCTGCATTATGAAAATCTTCTAAGAGTCATATTTGATGCTCTGTAATGCCTGAGAATGACAGTCTCTTTATATGTAATTCTGTATCATTTTATTTGCAAAAACTATTCACTGCATAACAATAGCTGTGCATGGGGAAATGAATGCTATCTGGTTACATATTTTCCTGTTTGTTTTTGTTTCAAAAGTATATCTTGCTTTTCTTTCGTAACTAGGTTACTATTGCACTAAGCCAGCACGTGATTGGTTTGGTTTTGGTTTAATATGTTGTCAACTTAGGGAAACTTTGCAGAAGAGTTGCAATATTATGTAATACAGAATGACACGGGAAATAGAATCTGGATCTGTCAACAATCACAGTATATCATGCTATAGTCATTAGCACATTTGTTAACATCACCTCAGAATTAAATAGGCACCTTTATTCAATTATCTTCATTTCAAAAAATGGTGAAATAAAATAGGAGACTAGCTGTTCTATTTTTTTTCACTCTTTTTATAACAAATTATCAGTTGTCACACTTGCTGACCAGCATGATAATTAAACTAGGCCAAGTACAAACACAAAGGGGAAGTTCCTACATGTTGTTCTTCAGTATACAGAATATAAATTAGCCAAGACTGCTTTCTTGAAAATGATCCACCTCCTTCTCAAGATAGATGAGGATTTTGCATATGTTAGTCTCACTGTTCTCCTTAAGAACGTGTGTGATCATTATTCTGGATCCTGAACTAAAAAGCAAGGCATCAGCACTTATTTGAATAAAAATAAGTAGACTCAGAGCAAAGGGGGAGGGTGGTATTGTACTTTGGGTGATGAGCCAGTTCACAAAATAGGAAACCCCAGAGGTTAGTCAATTTTCTAGGCCTCTGAGATCTAGTATGAGAATGTTGAAACCTCATGTATTCTCACCTAACATTCTGAGAGATTTAGTAATTTTGTGAGATTTTGGGGATTTTTCTAACTGAAATTATTGAATTTGGAAGATTCTGATTTATCAGCAGTAGGTTGCAAATTCTGTTGCACCTTTTACAGTGCTGTAACATTTTAAAACGTATTTAAGGTATCCCGCTTGTAGGCAGTTTAAATGTAGGGACTAGGAATGGGTCCAAGATAGAGGAGGTCTTTCTGGAAAGTCATCAGCACATTCTTGTTAATTTATTTTTTAATCTGTTCAATCATGTCCAATTCTTGGAGACTGCCTGAACAAGTCCCTGAAGTTTTCTTAGCAAGACGTTTGGAAGTGGTTTACCACTGCCTTCTTCCTAGGGCTGAGAGAGAGTGACTGGCCCAAGGTCACTTAGCTGTCTTTGTGCCTAAGGTGGGACTAGAACTCATGGTCTCCTGGTTTCTAGCCTGGTGCCTTAACCACTACACCAAACTGGCTCTCCTCTTGTCAATTACAATATAGCGATTTTTATAAGACTGCTCTGAAAAGCAAGTAAAGATAGAATGAAATTGCTTTCAGAGTCTTTCTATGATTTCTTACACAGGAGTCTGAAATAATGTAAGAGAAAGAGGTATATTTTCATGTGGAAGAAAATATTACAATTTCACACTAACCCCTGCTTTTGTTTTTCCATGCAATTTGCATATAATAAGAAAAGTGACCAATTTCATAATTAATGTCAGTAAAGCATCACTTAGCTTATAAATTGACTTATACTTCAGGCAGTGAAAATCTTTAGCATTTAAAAGCAAAACAGTTCAGCATTCACAACAGATGAAATACTTTTTTCAATCTAGGGAGAATGTTGATTGCACATCTGTGAAGACAGATTATCACCTTGCACTCAATTCTATTTCAGGATGATCTTCACAGCTTCTGCCTAAGATTCAGTAATGCTAGATTAGTTTTCCAGTATGTAGAGTAATGTCATTTGACAGATTTCACTTACATGTAGTCTTGGAAAATAAGGAAAATTAAATAGAGTGGGTTGATTCTAATTGAAGGTTCTTTTTATTTTCACCTGATTCAGTCACAGTTGTGTGAAATCCCAATTTACTTTCCAGTAGAAGAATACTCAGAATTAGCTGCTACTCCAGGTAAACCCAAATATTTCAGAGCAAGTTGTCTATAGGAGTCATCTCAGTATTTTGGATGTTTCTTGGCAGTATTAGTAAGTGTAATGTTTGCCTACCCTAACAAAAGCAGACTCACAAGTAGAAGCTTAAGGATATCTGATTTATTAAAGAATAGTATGCAAATACAGAGAAAGCTGAGAATGAGGAAAAGCACACCAAATACAAACTAAAAACCCTCGGCACAAACGTAATCCCTCCCCTCGCCCGACCGTTTCAAATTCCCCACCCCAGGTGCTGGTAACAATTTCTGCTGATGTCCTGGGAAGAAAACCTTGAACACACAAGATAACCCAAACACATTCCAACCTAGCTGAATATAGATAACATCCCAGGCAACAGAGTCCTCCTCCCCTCCCAACCGAAACACACATCAGCCAAATGACATGCGAAATGTTACGATGCACTTTAACATTGAAATGATGAACATGACAGTAAGTGATGATTATTATAGACATCAGTTTTAAACCAAGTAGGAGAAACTGAATGTCTAGAGTTGTTTACATTGTATTATTTTTAGTTTAATAATAGCCTGACACAGAAATTAAACAGATGGAACTTTCTGAAAGGGAACTAAAATGATTCACTAGTTTAATTTAGGTATACCATATCTGTGCTGTGGTTCAGACAACTGATAGATGGTGGCAAATATATTCAGAAAATTCTAACTCTAAATGACCATCTAATGGTCACTTAGATTTTGCAGCTCAGATATCATATCCTAGTTTATTGATCTGTGACTATTTTTATGCAGAAACAGGCACATGATTAAGGGGAAAAGCTAACAATCATTATCTTCTGAATCATCATCACTGTTTGAAAACCAGAGAACTGTGGGCCAATTAAGCATAAGGGAGATCAGCTTGATATCTCAGTATGAAGCAAATATAAATACATTTTAGATGGAGGAGGCTCAATATAGACCAATAATAAATTTAAAATTAAATTCAAAACTTACTTTCATTATGCTGGAAAGGAAATATATCTTCATGAATACTTAGGGAATGGTAAAGTAAGTAGAAGTAGCGCTACATCAAAATTTTCTTCTGCATTCTTATCTACCTTTTTTGGGGGAAAAGTGATCTTTTATTTTAATTTATTTTTTTTAAGGAGAAGAAAATTCAAGGGCTCTTGCTCTTACCTTAGTTGCAAGTGTTGTACAAGTGCATGCATGATAGAATTTTCTTTGCAGCACTCTATAGTGTTAAATGCTAAGAGAAGAGAAGACACCATAAGAATTCTGCCATGGGATCATTTCAGATCAGGACGCATGGACAGCGTGGGAGGCTGCAGTGTATAGAACGATGTGATATTGATATAGAGCGAGATAGATGGAAAGACATATATTTACATACAAGTATATATACACAGAGAGAGATTCATATATACGCATGCATGCATCTTCCAGCCCCTTTCACCACATTACGGTATAGTAAGCTTAGAAGAACAAACAAACAAAAATACAAAAACAACTAAAGAATGAGGGAGAAAAAAAGAACTGCACTTCATAGAAGAAGAAAATGTACAGAAAATTGGAAGATAGATTTATGTACAATATTCTTTCAATGAAACTTCTGTTTCCTTCTTTCTCAGTCTCTCCACCAGACTTCAGGAGGACATTATTCAGTAGAATAAAGTACAGTATAAGACAGTGTTTCTCAAATTCAGCAGCTTTAAGATGTGTGGACTTCAACTCCCAGCATGCTGGCTGCAGAACTCTGGGAATTGAAGTCCACACATCTTAAACTTGCTGAGGCTGAGAAACACTAGTGTTTCTCAATGGTAAATGTGGTTTTTTTTCTGCAGTGTTGTTTATTAAACAAATAAAAGCCTGTTTGTACATGCTCTTTCGACTCTCCTACTGGTAGGCTATAGCTAGGTTTTGCCTGTGCCTATATGGCATTCCCTGTAAATAAATATCCTTTCTGATATGATTATAAAACCTACTTCAGTAATCCTTCCTCAGGTCAGATTCCTGCTCTCCAAAAAATGCTTGCATGCACACAAAGAACACTTTAATTTCCAATATATCAGACTTTTCTTTGTGCAATATAAACATTGATATAGAGATTTAATGAGAAACAAGCAAATATATTATGTGTTGAAGTGATAGGATTCATTTTTTTAAACCAATCAATTACCTGGTTTTCTTTTAGAGGAGTGGATGGGTGTCTATATGTACAGTAGATGGTAACTTTTCAGAGCCAGTTTCTCAACTGTAATGAAGGCCCAACTGAAAAAGGATTTCTTGGTAACCATATCAAACTCTGGGTTGCTGTGTCTGGGAAACTGGGCCGGCACTGTCTTTAATGACCTTTTACCCTTTTCTTAAGCCTTTATTCAAGAAATCATTATTAATTGTTCATTCCTGCTTTATTCAGCATAGTCACAAGTTGTTGCAAGTACACTCAGTGTGGGTGTCCACAAAGTTGTTGTTGTTATTATATTTTTATCCCTTTATATTTGGTCAACGCAAGGCAGCGATCATACCAAATATTCCTTTCTCCTCCTATTTTCCTCACAACAACAACCCTGTGAGATGGGTTGGGCTGAGAGAGAGTGACTGGCCCAAAGTCACCCAGCTACCCTTCATGCCTAAGGGAGGACTAGAACTCACATTCTCCTGGGTTCTAGGCCCGAACCTGAACCACTACACCAAACTGGCTTCTTCACTAACTCTAGCTTTTCCCCATTCTTTTGTTGCAGGTCAATGCCAGTATGCATTACAATGGGATTATTGCTTTTCCTTGTTTTCGCTGTGCATGAAAGAGGGACTTGGTGGGAAGATACATGATTAATCTAAGTAAACTCAGTTTAAGAAATTATTGTAAATTGAAACTGTTTATAACATGGTGGGGTCTGTTAATGTTGTGTTATTAAGGTAATGAAAGCATTACATTGACTGAAATGCTAATTTAGCTGTCCAGATATTAGTTATAGTAATAATGCAAGCACATCTTATTCATAAAATGTATTGTCCAAATACTGGCAAATTTCCAATTACTTGTAATTACTTACTCTACAAATCACTGCATCTGTCCCTGTGCAGTTCTAGGTTAAGAATTGCAAATATAACAACTGGCTATCAGAGCTTCTCTATCCAAATGCTTTGGAAAGTCCTCAGATATTAGAAATGGAGATAATACAGTTCCATGGTCTCTGTATGCAGATGATATTCTTCTTGTCATAGATGATCCAATCAATACCATTCCTGGGGTAATCAAAAAATTATCATTTTTGGAGAAACAGTTGGTTTTAGGATTAATTTGGATAAATCAGAAATTATGTACATTATTGTTAATTCTAGTATTCAAAATTGTATATACTCTATAAGATCCAGATATGTGTTAAAACACTGAAGTATTTGGGAATAACATTGCCAATAACTTTGCCAAAAAAAATCGATGCAAGTGATTTATATTCCTTTACTTAATAAAATTAAATCAGTTAGTAAATTTGCATGGCAGACTTGTTAGCAGAATAGCTATAATTTAAATGAAATCACTTCCCAACACTTTTTTTTAAAAAAAAAAAATTTCCCATCTTTATTACTTTATAACTAACTCAAGGCAGCAAACATACCTAATACTCCTTCCTCCTCCTATTTCTCCCACAACAACAACCCTGTGAGGTGAGTTGGGCTGAGAGAAAGTGACTGGCCCAAGGTCACCCAGTTGCTTTCATGCCTAAAGCGGGATTAGAAACTCACAGTTTCTAGGCCAGCACCTGAACCACTACACCAACCCTTTTCTTAAACAATAATATCAGAGAAAACATTACAACACTGGCAGAGAATTTTAATTTTTTTTCTCTTTCAGAATAATAAATCTAGGCTGTCTTTAAAATTATAAATTAAACAGTCAAAGGGTGGAAGGTGAGGTATTTTAATTTTTTACACTATTTGCATACGCTCCAGTCACAACAATTGATGACATTAATATAATCGCAGGATAAGAGAAGACAAAAAATGAATTGACACATGCTGAACTTTTTTGGCAAATTTCCATCCTTTTGTGCAATTTCTTAGACTCAACAAAATAAGACAGTTCACTAACAATCACTTTACAGTCTCCTCTGCCTTGAGTTGGTTATTGTGGCAAATGCAACTTTCACCACCTGTATCTTTTATTTCCCATTACAAACCGTCCTTTTATACAAACTCATAGAATAATGAAAAACAAGAGATTATGCTAAAAATAAATATTTTACAAGTCATAAACACCAATTAATATCAAACAATATGAATCAATATGAAACAACTCTCCCCAAATTTAATCATTAATTATTATGTTTCCAGTGCTAGTTTATTTCTCTATGCATGAAAAAGATACGTGGATACTCAAGCTTTCAACGAAATTGTCCTGTTTCTAAAATGCACTGTTTTTCTTTATACCTTACTTTTGCCATGTTGCTTTAAGCGAAGAATTGTAAAAGGAAAAGATGTAATCAATTAAATGATTTGGTTCAGCTACCTTCTTGTTCATCATTAACGGATTAGTTCATGACAGGACTGATTATGGATTTACAGTACTGAGGCTGCAATATTAAAACACACTAATCTGTGATTAACTGAACTATGGTTTACTAAATTAATCTACTTTCCCAGACTTGCACAAGACTCTGAACCATAAAGTAACCACTTAAGTCAGGCTTATACAACGCCCAAAGGAGCCAATCCGATTTTAACCACTTCATGGCACTCGGTGAACATGCTTGCGTAACAAGCCTGAGTTTGATGCTATCTAAGCATAAACTACAATAATCCAAAAGATCTTCCAGTGGGAGCAATTATCAAATGTGACATCCCAATCAACTCTGCAGATATCATTGCCTTTTTTCTTTAGCCATTCAAACTAATGTGTTTTTTTTTAAAAAAAAATCCATGCTAACTTTGCATGTAGGGTAAGGCCTAACTTTATTTTAATGATTGTGACTATTATAAGCGTCAATAATTGTGTGTGAGTTGGGCTCCCAATGTGTATACGTAACCCCCTATTAATTTGAATCCCCTGGGCTTGAGAATTATTTTATCCATGAATTCTGATGGACATTCCACAGCTCCTACATACTTTTCCTTTTAAACAAACTGGGTGCCAAAATAATGCTTCCGCCAGTCTTAGAGCCATGAACAAGGGGATTGGTTCACTCTGATCTCTTCTTAGGGATCTCTCCTCTTGGTTGTAAACAGCAAATATATTAACTGTGTGTGTGTTTTTTTAATCTTTAATTACAGTCGTTGACCAGTACAAGTAAAAATACACCACATGTGTCCAATACAAATTCTCAACTAAACAAAAGAAATGCAATCCATGTCGAAAATTAAATAGGGTAATTATCATTTATGTATAAAATCAAAAGTGCAGCCTGTATTGCAGTATATTAGTACTCCGTAAATTGTAACATCCTACAATAATCAATTATTAACTGTTAAAATTAAGTGTTATTATCTAAAAATTTTCAGTGCATACAATAGTTATAAAAGAAAGTGAAATAGAGTAAGTTTTTCATTAGGTTGCAACAACTCTTAAGAGCTGCTGCGCAGAATCTTGCTACCTGCGCTGTAACTGTAGTCCACTCATCTTGGAGCAGAATCTGGAGATATTCAGTATCAGAACGGCCAGGATATCTAGTAATCATCAGGGAAATGAATTTTGTACGTATGTTGCTGTAAAACGAACATTGTAAAAGGACGTGTGTGGTAGTTTCTATCTCTCCAGAATCACATGGACAGAGCCTTTTAGCCAAAGGAATTTTTTTGTATTTGCCATCCAGGATGGCAGAGGGCTATTAACTGTGTTTTATGGTTTATATGGTTTACTCTTGTTATTTTACAAAAATAAGCAGGTTGTTTTTCAAGAAATAAGTAGGTTGTTTCTAACCATCCGATCCAGTCAGTCAGGGTAGGCATGCTTCAGGTCCCCTCTGCTAAGGCGTGCCAGTTGACAGGGCCTAGAAGACGTGCCTCTTTCTGTTGTAGTGCCCTCCATTCTCCCTCCAGAGATCAGGATGGCCCTGACCCTGCTGGCTTTTCGCAAATAGCTAAACACCTGGCTCTGTGCCCGGGCCTGGGGCCCCAAGTGTGTGCTTCTTAGTTGTGTTAGTGATTATGATGGGTGATTTATCCTTGGCTGCTATGTATTTTAATTTTTGTGTTATTGTAATTGTTTTTATTTTTTTAATTTTGTTCGCTGCCCAGAGTCACTTGGTGAGATGGTCAGCCATACTAAATAAATAAATAGTAACATATTTTTGCTCTTATCCCCAACTGATCTGCATAACTTAAATAATTTAAACAGTGACCAATTTACTTTGCAGAATGTAAAGAGTTTACACACCCTGGTATCTGGTATCTTATTTTCCATCTCTGTTCTGGTACTCCTATGGGTTAAATGGGTTAAAGTTGGAACAACCAAAGATCACTCCCTTTGGGTTTATCTGTGCTAATTCCCACAGTATAGTTTCCACTGGCTCAGGAAAGTTCTGTGCATGAACAACAGGCCAGAATGTACTTTATCTGTATAACTATCAAATTAGTTATACAGATGAAGTATATTCTGGCCTGTTGTTCATGTCTCTTTCTCCCTGCTTTTGCTGGCCTTTTATTCTATTTTTTCCAGTTCGCTATTTTGATGTTTGCAGAAATTTAATCAATAAACTTTAAGATGGGTGGGTGGATGAATGGATGAATGGATGGATGTTTGCTAGTGAATTGAGATGTATGTGCTTGCTCTGATCCAGATATAGGGGCTGACTAGAAGTTGCGCTAGGGCCATACCAAGCTGGAAGTTACCCATAATAATTTTCCAGCAGCTGTCACCTCCTTGATCTTTTCATGCCTCTTTTTGTTTTTCAACCCTCTTTGGCCCTCGCACCACCACTCCTTTATCTTTGCACCTTTTCTTTCCATCTGGCTCAAGCTTCTCCCTGTTCCCATCACTGCTCTGAACTCCTCTTCCCACCCCTCCAGCTTCTTCCTCCAGTCTGTCACTATTCCAGAACTGTTCTCCCGCTGATCTCTATCTCCATGTGTCCTCCACCACCACCACTGCCAACATGTTCTTCTGCCACTTTGTCTCCTCATTGATATCAGCCCAATCTGCTGCCATGACCACCGTCAATTTACATCTCCGCCATCCCTGTTGCTCTTTCTGGTTGAAGTTCCACCTCATCTTCTATTGACAATAGCCTGTTGTCCTTCTTTTTACCTATCTCTGTATACTCTCTACCTCACTCTTGTCACTTCCCTTCCCTTATTTCTCTTAGTTTTTGTTTCTCTGTCCTGCCACATTTTTCTAAGTATCACTCACTCCTCCTGTGGCTAACTTTAAGTCCTAATTTGCCCAGCCACACAATTCTCTCTGCCTTACAACCCAGAAAGTAGGCATCATGTATATAATATATTCTGATTAATACTTTGTATAATTATTGCAAATTTTGTAAATGAATTATTTATGTTGTGAGCTTCTTTGGGCATGCTTACTATGATGTGTGTGTCTCAGACTGAACACACAGCAGTAAAGAAATTTTGCTGTTTCTGCAAATCTAACTGATTAATCATTGCTATGCAAAGCTGCAGTAATTATGATTTGACCTTACTAGTCCTTTCATACTCACTGACTCCTGTCCCCAGAGTTGGGATATCAGTCAAAGCAACAGCAGCTGCAGATAACAATCACAGCTCTTGGTGAATCGGCTTCTTCTGCCAGCACTTTTGTCTTTTGCAACTGACTTTTAGCTCACAGCTATCTGTGCTGTGTACTCTCTTCCCTCAGAACATAGTGTGCTTGTTCATACTAAAAACAGTCCGTTTAGACCATGTCCAAGCAGGAATTAGTTAAGGCCTGACAAAATGTGATTTGAGTGAAGTCAGTGATGGAAAATTAATACTTATGATCAGCAGACCTCTTTACTCATGAGCTACCTAAAGCAGCCAATGGCATCTATCACTCTATGTGTGTTTCATACCGAGGTAAAATGATTAATGTAGAAAAATGGGTTAGTGGAACTAAGCCAGTTATCCCAAACACACAACAATCACAGAACACTGTATCCCTCCTCCCTTCAGATATGACCATGTCTTTCTCTCACATATTAAGTATCACAATGCAACAACAACAACAGGATGCTGTTGACTTAAAATTCCTTGGCAAATAATGCAGTCAGCAAGGATGGTTTCACATCATCTTGTCAAAAATGTTGAATTTAAACAGTATTCTTAATAACCCCATCTCAATGTTATGGTTTATGCATAAAAGCCATTTACAAAACGCTACTCATTATATTGGCATAATTTCATTCCAAGGCTAGCCAATAAGCAGTGTGAAAGAAGCAGTAGCAACAAACCCTCCTCTGTTGCAGAACATAGTTCTGCATCTTCATGTAGCTTGTTGCTTTCAGAAAAGGTTGAGGATGCTGCCTTATTCCTAGTGTTGAGGTAAAATTAAACTGCTGGTCTGGTCAGCATCTCTATATAGGATGGGAACCATCTCATCCTTTACTGAAGCAGTAAAATATCTTGGGATGTCTATTTAGTTAAACAATATACTATTGAAACACCATGTCCTTCCCAGTTTGTTCCTTTTCTTGTAAAATAGGGAGTACTAGAATTTAACAATGGAGTGTGGATAGTCTGTGATATTGCAGTGTTTGAATCTCCATAGTAGCCAAGGGGGCCAGGAGAAGATGTGATGTATTCAGATATTTTTCCTCTAGCCAGGGTGCAAATTATCTGTGGCTAATAACAAATAATAGAAATATGCTGAGTCAGACACAGAGATTCAGAGAACTAAATGTGGGCTCTGCAAAGTAAAAATATTTTGCAGATTGGCTGATTCTTACTAGACATCTGACAGAACAGCAGTGAATTTTGTATTCTGCTATGTATTTATTTGCTGGGTCTTAGAAGTCACTCCAGTCAAAAACAACTCTAACTATCTTCCATTCCAGTATAAAAAACCAGATTAAAACATGATATAACAACCAGATTAACAATACAATACAACGATCAACAGCAACCCCTTCTACAGGCGGAACCAAAATTCACATCATCCCTTGGAAAAGCCAGGTTTTGATGGTCTTCTTAAATCCTAGCAGGGTTGGGGCTACTATGATATGTAGCAGCAATTGAGAAGGCCCATCTCATGGTTCTTGATGCTTCGATTCATGCTCAGTCTATATATTTTTAAAGAAAAAAAAGTTTCAAAAATGCTATATGCTTAAAAAAGTGTAAACATGACACCCTCTAGAATATCTCACCATGAAGAAAAGTGAGATAAATGTAACATTATTAAAATCACTCAAATTGTTCCTTTTACAAAACTATGTCAGCACAAAGTATGTCCCCTACATATGCCTGGTACTATGAGTAGGAAGGAGAAGCAAATCCAGCTGACATCTAAAGTAGTCTTCAGTGGAAAATACAATTCAGTTAAGTTTCCAGTATTATATGCCTATGAATAACTAAGAACTTATTTTCAATAGGAACATTACTTTCATTCATTGAGGGCTGCTGAGCCTGCGTGACTGAATAACACCTACCCATTGTGACACATATCAAGGTGTGCCATAAACAGCAATTAACTATTGATAAATACTAGTACCTAGCATTAATCCTGCCAACTTTTCTGCCTCTTCTATACTGTATCAATATCATCATCAATATAGATAAAACATACTGGTTGACAATAACAATTAGAAACCAGCACCTATGCTTCTTCACAATAATATATAGGAAATGTTGCAATACTGTCGTCATTCCATGATCATAATAAAGACATTTAAATTCTCTTGTGTCAATTCCAAAACATGCTTTCTCCATGCAACATGACAGTTTTAAAAATGACTTCTAAGAATTAGTCCTCAGTTCTGGGACCTACTATAATGAAATGCTATAGAATCCCCAATTCAAAATACATATATATAGTAGAGTGGTTATTTCTGTTTCTCCATTTATCCATTCATTACTAAACACCTCAAAACTTGGTTGATGGCAAAATTTGATTGAATTATTTGGATGAACCATGAATGTAGGCACCAACAAGCATTTCTGAGTTTTGCTGGAAATTTTCATCAAGTAAACAATGCTGTTTGTGGACTGGGCACACCTGCACTAAGCTATTAAAACCAGTTTCCTCAATTCTCTTCAGCCAACAATGGGCAAAGATTTGTTTTCCACTATTTTCTTAGAATATTGCACACCACTCAAAGAGATTATTCTGTTCTCTTCAAGCCACACCACAGAGTTCTGATTGTCATTGTTACTGAATAATATTTCAAAAAACAAATAGAGGAAAAACATAATTCAAAACTTTCCTCACTGAAAATAAGCACATGCTGGTGTATTTGTTTCCAAACTGGTGTTTAACCAAATGGTCCAGCTCAAAAGATATTCTGAAATTTAAAAAGAAATTTGTAACTAGATCAAAATAATAAGCAGGGGTACATTCATAATACTGGTATTCATTTTTCATGCTAAAGTAAATTAATATGATTAGTTGCATATTACTTTTCTATCGATCTAAGACACATTGCCAACTTGGTGGAGAAGCAAGCTTTCCAATTTACACAAACTCAAGATCTGTGGTATCCAAGGCTACCACAGATAGGTGTGATAACATCATGAGGTAAAAAAAAAGTCTCCACGACTGGATACTTACTCTGGCATTATTTTTAATCAGCATGCTGGAAATTATGGGAATTAAAATCCACATCTGGCAGTTTGTAGACAAATATCATAAACATTCAAATTACAAAGTAAGAGACAGGTCACTTTAGAAAGCAAGCTTAACGTATAAGGTAAAGGTAAAGGTTTCCCTTGACGTAAAGTCCAGTCGTGTCCGACTCTAGGGGGCGGTGCTCATCTCCGTTTCAAAGCCTTGGAGCCGGCGTTGTCCATAGGACACTTCCGGGTCATGTGGCCAGCATGACTCACGGAACGCCGTTACCTTCCCGCCAAAGCGGTACCAATTAATCTACTCACATTTGCATGTTTTCGAACTGCTTGGTGTGCAGAAGCTGGGACGAGCAACGGGAGCTCACCCCGCCGCGCGGTTTCGAACCGCCGACCTTCCGATCGACAGCTCAGCGGTTTAACCCGCAGCGCCACCGCGTCCCTCCAGCTTAACGTATAGGGAATGAGAAAAAAGCTTTTAACTTGGTATGTGAAATACCTACCAGAAACTAAACATAGCCAGTTTGGTTTAGTGGTTAAGATTCTGAGCTAGAAACCAGGAGTCTGTGAGTTCTAGTCCCGCCTTAGGCATAAAAGCCGGCTGGGAGACCTTGGACTAGTCACTTTCTCTCAGCCCAACTTGGTGCAATGTAGACTAGCCTCCTCGTGGTGCACCCCGGGCAATGTGGCCTGTCACAACTAAATAGTCTACACATCTGGCTGCTGGACCTCACAAGGATGTCCCAGCAAGAAAAAGCATGAACACTGAACTGTTATGCCATATGATTAAAAAAAAACACCTATAGGTGGAAGAAAGATATCAAATTGATTCTGACCCAAGTACAGCCACAAAGTCCTCCTTCTGGTCATCTATATCTCCGCAACTATTTGAACATGTATGAAAGCCATTATGACCTATCAGTTGCTTGATTAATGGCAGAGAAAATGGTCCACAATTGTGTTATCTGGTTATCAGTTGCTGAATTATGCCTCCATTTCTCACTGCAGACCCACCTCATGGTAGTGAGCAGTAAAATATATGTGATTTTAATTTTAACAGGGAACTGCAGAAGAGAATTCTATTACCCTGCTTGGCTCTGGAATATTTGATGCTTTACAATGTACAGTAAAAAGAGAAGTTCAGGCTCACCATGATGGCAATGATAGTTTTGATCCTGGAGCTCATCCTGCAGTGAGTTTTGTATGAAACCTGGAATCCACTGGAACTTAAAATGCTTTGAGTATACTTAACTTGCAGGGCCAGGCTAACAGCAAGATTGCTGTCTTGTTCTAGCTTTAGATCAGCCTTCCTAACTAGGCACCCTGCAGATGTGTTAGGACTGCAACTCCCAGAATTGAAACCCATACTGGCTAAGCTGACCAAAACTGTTAACACATATTTTTAGTTCTTACTAAACTGTCAAAAGAATTTCCATGGGGATATAAAATTGCTTCACACCCATATACACTGCTTATAATGAAAAGAGCTGATCGCTGATCTAAATGCGGCTCCCCCTTTCCCATCCAGCTTTGTGAGATCCATATAATGCTGAGCATATATTTACAATCTAGTTCATTTTTTGAAATATGTACAGTAATTTACACATTACACCTAAGGAAGTTGCAGTTTGTAACTTATATGTAAACACTGAATTCCAAAGAGATTTGAATTGATTACCTGAAATGCAACAAAACTGAAAAAGTAGCTTCATCTACAGAGGAAGGTGAGAAATCAGTATGAATTATTTCGTTAGTAACCAGATTCATTTACAGAAGGTCAGATATGTTTCCTTTCTATTCCATTCACCTACATTGATGAGGTCATATATTGATACAGCAGGGCCGTAGCAACAGGAAGGTTCTTAAAAGAAAAAGGTTCTTAAGGACCATGTGTTAAGAGATTTCAGTCAGTACACTCAATATCCACATCAAACATGTTTCCACACAAACCTGTTAACCAAATATACATTTAGTGACAGTTTTATAGGTACAGTATCTTTTTTGTATGAAAGCAGTTCCTAAGAGACATAGGATGTTACTACACTGAATATATCAATAGCACAGAGACTCCCTTTGAGAGTCAATCATAGTCCTGCAGAGAAGACAGTCGTCACATGTCACATCAGCATAACAATAGTTGAGATTATGATACATGATAGTGGCTAACAGAATTCATAGCAAGGGAATAACACAAGACTCAGTATACAATCCATTGGGGAAAGGGGGATATAAGTAAGAGAAAATAAACAATTTGGCAGATGTTTATACTACAAAATAAACACAGGTTGGAATGTGAGAACACAGAATTATAATAAAATAGGCAAAGTAATAAGACAGTTGTATTTTTTGTTATTTCAGAAGTGGTTGAAACAATATGTGAGCATGCTAGATAAAAATTCTGAGAGCTGCATGGGACAGCACTGGACTGGGGAAGACAGGTGTGTAGATTTTTAAAAAGAGAAAGTCTTTCATGTTCAAAGAATCCATGGACACCCATTGTATATGCATGAGCATAAGCTGTTTCATGAGGAATACATGTAGGGCTGGAGTCAGAGAATAACCTTTTCCTCATGCATAATATAATGTATGATCAATCCTTAAGTAGAGTTTGACATTAAGCACAAGTTGGTGGAAACTGGAATCCAAAAAGCAGTTACTTCTCAACAATTCCATTTTTTTACCAATTATTTGAGCTAGGCCTTGCTTGTCAGTCTCACCCTTCCCACTGATTACTCAACTGTAGGTTAATTGATTCCCATATGCTTCTTTCTGAACACCGCCTTCCTTGATGACCCAATTCTTCAAGGAGAACTTTAAAAGTCTATTGCATGCATATGAAAAAAACATATGCCCAATTAGTTTCATTAAAATGTACTTCCATGTGAGTATGTATAGCATCAAAAGAGTGAACAGAAATTATATTTCTTGACTGGTAAAAAAAACCCCAATATTGTATTAGTTGATAGACTATATGACAATAAATATTAATAAAGCATGCTCATTGTAACATTATAATAAAGAAATACTTAAAGTAAGAAATACTTACTACAACACTATGGGATCCATTTTCTTATTGACTTATTTCACAGCATTGCTTCAAAATGAGAAAGGCAACAATTAAGAGGGGAGATGAGATCAAATAGACAGACAGACAGACAGTCTTTTCAACTGAATTATCTCCTTTACCCCTACCAATATACTTATTCTGTGGAGAAAGGTCAAGTAGTTACTGTAGCTCAGCCTGTCTTGCTGTAAGCCACTAAACATAACTGTATGGTGTAAGATGTTTCCCTCAATATTTAATTCTGGGGTTAACTATTCAGGGCACATGGAATTCAGCACATAACCTTCAGTGCCTGTCCTGGAACCCAACCATGTTTACATGCTCTTTCACATTTCTTTCTGAAACAATAAGAATCACTTCAAAGCAAAGCAGACACGGGCATGTTGTTTGCCATAAAATAAACTAATAAGCTTGTATCAGTCCAGGACATGATGCTAGGCCTGTTTGCTATTGTCCTATTAGCTGCTGTTGCCTGAGCAGTCATTTAGGAGCCTCCTGGGTTGTGCAGTTCCTTAGCTGAGGCCCTGGAGTTCAGTAATAGTTGCCCCACTGGGTGCTGGGAATCTTTCTCCTAGCATTCTTCATTATAATTAAAATGAAAAATTCCAGTGAAATAATGCTTGTAGAAAGCTTTCAGCTGCAAGAAATAGACAGAGCTGTGATTTCCAGGAGTGGGGTACAAACTAAAAGGCTGAGACTGCAGTTAACCCTACAACTAGATATCCAGGCTATATACAGGACTGATTTGAAGGGGAAATGTAATATGGGGGGGGGGGTGTCTAGGAGAGAATTTAAAACCTTTTTCTTGCCCGTCATACCAATATTAATCATGAGCAAAAAGGATTAAAATTACAGAGGATTTTCCTTTTGCTTCCAGCAAATAACTCAGTATGGAGGCACTAGAAATATGTGAAAGCTGCTTTAAGATATTCTTTGAAATCGCTGAAGAGGTTTTTAAAGTTACATTCTGCTTGTAAGAAAAAAAATCTTTTCTAAAATAATCACTGATTTATGAACTATAAAAGGATTTTGTATTCTGAGTTGCTAGAGGAAGTTAGGCATCTAAATGAGACTACCATGTCTATTATTTGTGTTATAAGTATGTATTTTAACATAGATTTAATGGTGATAAGTGCCCTGTATTTTAAACTTGATTTCATTTTAAATATCAAATGTCATTTTCTGTTTTTAAGCTATAACACTTAAGTATACCTTCCTTTGTCAAATCCACAATCTCCATCCAGGTGCTTCAAAAGCCTGTAAAGAAGACATATATTTTGTTCTCATGATTCAGTCAAATATACTGGTTCTAATCATAGAAACATCTACTATGCTTGTCATGGTTAATATCTATTAATATATCTCTTAAATGCAACTAAAAGTTTACCTAGCATATATTTAAATCTGAAGAGCTGCACAATCTGGTGTCCTGCTACATCAGAGGACCATGGGATATATTGCTGTATGGATGAGAGACATAATAGGACTAGCACTTTACATCTTATACTTTCTAAACTACTGTTATGTGATACAGTGTGTGGCCTAGGTTTATATCTCTCTAGCTTCCTATGCACGCTTACAGTTCATGCGGGGAACACTGGTCTAATTCTGAAATTTTGTCGGGCCTTCACCCTGGCTAGGTTGGATGTGCTACCCTCTGCAGTCCTGTGGGGGTGATCTAAAAACATTCCTTTCCAGCAGCATTTATGCCCCTGTGAAGATGGCTCTGTGGAATCCCTAAGCCAGATGCCCCTTTGTTGTTCTCTTCTCAGGGAATATTGGAAGACATACATCTATCCCATTTTGAAGAACTACCCTGGGAGAGACCATAATGTTTATCTGCCATTTCTTCTACCTATCCAGGACTCTGACATATTTTTCTAGGTTGCCAGATTTTGTGCCACCATTTCTTCTATCCATCCTACCTGTGAATGAGAATTAATACAATTTTGGTGATTGCCCCCATTAGCTATATTATTACTATATTAATTTATGTTTAGGCAATTTTATTGTATTTTATGTCTACTTTTTAGTTTTACTAATAATTATAGGTTTATGTATTTTTATTGTAGTATTCTCTGGCCCAAAGGCCATAATAAAGGTTTTGATTGATTTGATGGACTGGTAACGGAAAACAGAGTTTAAAGACATTTAGGACACAACAGAAGCCTCGAGTCAAGCAGCTGGTTTGAGGACACTGCTAACACTTTTCTCTCTAGAACCCTAAAATCACATCCAGCATCAATTTCTCTCCAACAGCTTGGCATCATTGGATAAAGTTGGATTTGGATGACCAAACTGCCACATGCATTTGTTCTGCTTTCAGAGAGATGGGAATTACTATAGGGTTTCCTTGGCTGTGGCTGTGACCACAATGTGATGATGAGCTGTTTATGCTGAAAGCTTGGTATGATGTACACAGTCCTGGCTTTTCCATGCAAATGTACTCCTTCCATGTGTGAGCAATATGGGGGGCAAAGCCGCAGGTGAGGTGGGGCTAATTGTATTTCTTTTCCAGGATAGTAAGGAGTGCGGCTAGTCCACCAAAATAGCTTTGTTGCATTTCTCCTGATAAAAGTATGGGGTAGGATTTTTGTGTTCTTAAGCCTGCCATACCACAGCCTGTTCAATTTGCAAGCCATTCCATACACACTTGAAAGAAAAATTTTCCACTGTTGAGGAAAGATGGATTATTGACCTAAATTGAATGGAAAGATGTATCCAAACTATCCAAAATGAGGGTTTCCCCCCGATGCACTTTAAATTAAAATAGGAATAGAATAATATATAATAGCAGCATAGCATAAGTAATAGACTGTGAAATGAAATATCTGTCCTCTTTGCCTGTATTTCTAGCCTTAAAAAGGACTTCCAAGTTGTGCAGACACTTACATTAATTTGACTAGCCATAAAGATTTTATGTTAATGAATTAAAATTGTTCATGATTTTATAGGTCTTAAGGTCTGTGTATTGTCAAGGTATTTCATTGACAGATGCAGAAATTTGCAATTAAGAATAATTAAAATTCTCAAAATTCATACCATCATCAGGAAGCCAGTAACTATGGTGGAGACTAATAGCCTTGCCTATATACCAGTGCCGCTAGTTTTCCTTTAAGACATTGTTCTAATGGAAGGACAGATGACTGGGGCCCATATTAAAAGTCGGGTTGGTTTTCAGTCCTGAATATGAAATGCTGAGCCTTTTTCCTGATCGGTCTTGCATGGTGCCAGCTGCATTTTTCAAGGAATCCAAATCCATTTGGTAAGCCAATCAGAGCCGTGTAGTTTTTATTAAATCATGTATTAGTTAAACACCAATAACAAAGACATCATGACTAAGAAAGCTTTCTCCTTTGAACTAGAATTTGCACAGTTCAAATCCCATTCCCACAGCCAGTGGATTAATGTCTACATTATCTGAGCATATGAAGGCATCTCTGTTCTACAGACTTGCAAAAAGGAAGCTGTTTTCCTTGTCAGGATATTAAGATTTGTGTGTATTTGCCAGAAGCTCATACTCTAGGCCAGCACAGCTTGTCTTGGGAGGAGCTTGTGTGATAAGTGTATTACCATTAAAAAGCTCCCATGCTGAGTATTAGACATTATTTCTCTCTTACATGATATGTTGTAATAAGATTTGAATGCCGTAATGCCTCCCTGAAATATAGCTGGAGGTAAGGCCCTGCAGGGAGCAAGGGATAAATTCATATTATAAACTAAACTATGGGGTAGCATTTTCAGTTAAGGCTGCATTACATCCTTTTGTTGAAATTAAGGCAGAATATTTATACACATCTGGAAACATGCCTTTATTTTACCTGGTTTGTAACTTAGCAACCTCTCATTTAACATTCTTGCTGTTACTTACACAGCAGCTAATAAATCTAGCCAAGTTTGGGCAATCTACTTCCAAGAGATATGAGTGGTTTAAGCACACAGGCAATACCTGAAGCCCCACTGGCTTTGCCAGTGTATTATTTTACCTGCAAAGATGGATACAACAGCACCCACCCACCCTGTTGTTGACAGTCAAGTTTGATCGGGCTGAATTTTCTTATAACAGATAACAGAATTTATAGAAGAAAAGCAGGAATCCAAGGAACAAAAAAGATCCTTGGTAGAAAATCTGACTTGTGGTGTGTCTACTACCTCCAGTTTAATTCATGTTTGCCCTTCTTTTATCACCAAAAGTGAAAGACATTTTTTGCAAATAAAATCAAATTCCAGGTGCTTTGTTATTTTTGAATTCCCTTTCCCTACTTTCCAGCTTCTTTTTAGTTTTCTCAAAACAAGGGATTTGAAATGGATTTTAATACAGATTTATCACTCTTAAAAGAGGTGGTGCAGTTAAATTTAATCCTTAGTAGTAGTCCTATCATTAAACAATCTCTTTCTCCCCCCCCCCATTTTTTTTAAAGGAAGATCTCTAGATGCACGTTAAAAAAAACTAAGAGCAAGAAAGATACTGTAATGACAAAATGAAGTTGCTGCATCACTTTAGACCTGTACTGAATAAGAGGGCATGCTGGAGACCGCCGCCTTCTTCCACAAAGCAAAAACCATATTAAACTGGGCCTCTGAGCTTTTTTTTTCATTGTGTGTCAAAGCTCTAAATGATGGTGTTTGGCATATTCATTGCATATGTACAAAGGCATTCTGTACGTGGATCCAGGATTCACATACAGGAAGCAGCAGAATAAGCTTTCCTCTGTTCTAACATTTAGCTATATTCCCACCTGGAACTGAAGCAGTGTTTTTTATAATATCCCACTGATGTCAGAAGCATACTTAAAAAGCAATCACATTATAAGATATAGTTTTGGCTGAAAACCTATGTCCTATTTTCATAGTGAAAGTATTGTTCTCAGTTTGTTCCCTTTCTGAAAGTATTTTCCTCACAAAGAGAATGGGCAGAAAAAAATATCATTTACATCACTATCGCACTTTGCCCTTCAGGGATTCAGGGATTATTATTATTATTATTATTATTATTATTATTATTATTATTATTATTATTATTATATTGTTATGATAACCTGAAAAGCTGGATTAGGCTGATGCAGGGTATAATTGGTTTATTGTCATCAAACAAGCTTCATGGTGAAGTCATCCTGTTCTAAAACTGCCTACATAATTATTTTATCCAGTTAATCATTCTGCTTGAATCAGTACGTAAGTAAAAAAGAAGCTTCTCTTCTATAACATCCCTACCACTGGATAGATCATAAGCCCAAAGCTCTGTAGTGTTTCAGGCAGAATCACAAATGACATTTCCACCTCGTCAAAATGCAGAGAATACCAAAATATGACCAATTAGCCTATGCATGGCTTTTCAGAAGTAACTCCTGTGAAGTTCAATGAGACTTGTTCCAAATTAGCATTTATACTCCAGGTGGCAACCTGTATTTCCGTCTTCAGTCTCCTGACACACGCACGGCTGGTAAGATATAAAACCACAGTAAGACTACCAAAATGAGTTGATACGAAGATTTTATCTACGTTCTATAAATGGCTAAGAGATAAATATGAGGGATGCTTCTGCCACAAATAATCTTGGAAAAAGGCTTCTTTGTGTCCTTCCTTCCTTTTCTAAATGTAACTTCAATCAGCATTAACATGCAGGAGTCTAAATTTTTCACTGGTAATATGACATCTGGCTTCAGGCAGGTATAGTAAGAATTGAATCATTGATGACCTTGTCTAAGGCACAACTTTTTATCATGACAGGCTGCAACAGACTAAAATTCTGGGCGATTCCAGCATCCAGCATGACTTGTAAGTTGCCTTCAGCCCTCAAGGGATTCCCCACTACCATAACATGGACTTTTATGTGATGTTCAATTTTCACTCACAGGCAGACTGAACAAACAATTGCTTAGATGCCGGATGTGATAATTAGCCACATCTCTTCCTCCAACTTCCGCAATACAGATTCACTTAACCTCAGGCCAGGATAGGTTCACCAAGCCACTTATTGTCATCTATATTTCAATGTCTGGAAATGAAGTTTGACTGTAAAAGAAATTGGAACATTTCATCAGAAGCATCACTACATCATTTGTGCAAGCTTTTAAATCTCCTGCCCTAAAGAAATGGAAGCATGTTCCTGAGACGTTCCACCGATGCACGCTCGTAATGTTGGCATATGGCAACAGGAATAAGTAAAGCATCTTTCTTTACAAAATACGTAGCCTTTTTATTGTTGTTTCTTTGACAAATCATAATTTCCTCTTTTTGGTAATCACGCCTTTTTAATTAACTTCCTCTTTATTCAGAATGGGGACATGGTCCACTGCACAGAGATATAATTGATTCTGGCAGAATGGTCCTCTCAGATAGGAACCACAAAGACATGTCTGCTTTAGGACTGAAAAGCAAGCAACCAATAGAAAAGCAGTGCTGCTGCCATTCACTTTGCCCATCACCTAGCTGCCAGTTATATTTGGAATGTGAATTTTTTCCCATCCTCAATTGCCAGTTGTCTTTTATGACTTTGCTCAGTAATTATGAATACATTTTTCTACACAAGGGAAACAGCTGCACAGATGTGGCAGAAGCAGATGGGTACCAAGGTACCAATAGCAGCAGAAAGGCTCTGCTTCAGGTACCTTTCACATTGCCCAAAATACTGTTATTCTGCAATCCTGGATAAGATGGTTTTACTCCACAGGTAAAACAAACAGTGAGTTTTTCTTCTACCTTCTAGGTCAAGATGATGTGTATATATGCCTCTCTGTCTCTCTGTCTGTCTGTCTGTCTGTCTGTCTCTCTCTCTCTCTATATATATATATATATATATCCATCCATCCATCCATCGATCCATCCATCCATCCATCTTACCTGTGTGTATGAGAGAGACAGACAAATCTATTTGGAATAACCTTTCTGCTAAGGATAGCTATGTTCTTCTCCAGTGTCATTCCTAGAGGTGACTGCAGGACCCAGTGCTTTTGTCAAAATGATGAAAAAACAGCTCTAGTACACAAGCTCCTCCTTTCATATGTGCACATAACAACACAAGACATGTAGAAAAAAGAAGAGCTTCAGTCCTGTCAGTGCAATGTTCCTTTTGTCATTTGACCAGCTATGGGATGCCTCTGGGCATCATAGGGGGCAAGAGGGAGCAAGGAGGCAGCAGCACTGCAGTGTTGCTGTTGCAACAGAAGCCACGTTCCTTTTCTATAAATGCCTCATCATTGTGTGCAGACTCAAAAAGGACAGTGCTTGAGGTGTGATGCTGCTTTTGTTTTTTTGATGAAAGCAGAGACATCTGTGGAAGCTGCTGGGAGCAACTTAAAACCAAGCTAATATAGTTAATTGAATTTAGCATTGTAATATATAAAATAGGTTGATGCCCTAAAATTACTTAGTAGCTGGCAGTCATTGGCTATGCACAATGAGCTAAAAACATTAATAGAAGCACCATTTTCTACTTGTCATATATTACACTGTAACAGGCATATAATATCTGTCCCAATAGAAGAGAATCATATCTGGGCTGCAAAACATTAGATAGAATCAGAGTTTTGTTCACAGCCATCTACGGATCATCCAGATTTTTGCAGCCAGAATGAAGCACTGTGACTTGTCATATTATGTGAAGCTGAACAAATGCTATCTGCATATGTAAGTTCTATACAAATGTGTATTTACATTCAGTTCTTTTGCTGAAGAAGAAATATATCTTCTTCTGTAGTAGCTGTAATGCTCTCTGCATGACACTGCCTCTATTCTTAGACAAATGGCAAGATGAAAGTCTAGGTGATGGACCTTCAAGGAGCCAGAGTTAGACTTAATATGCTGAGTTAAATTTCTGAAGAGGAAGTCGATTTACCTTCAGGAACCAAGTTGTTTCACGATGAGATAACAATATAATCTGTGATATCTTGTTCTCAAAATAATCACAATTGTTCCTTTGAGAAAAATCAGCCTACCCCGAAAATCAAATCTATCTGCTGGCTCTAAATTTCAGTTGCTATAGAGAGAGAAAAACAGAAAAAGGAAAAAAATATGAATATGATGGTTACTGCTACAAGGGAGGGAAGGAAGGAAGGAGGATAGTTGATATTTCTGCATCCAAAATGAAAGTTATTTCAAAATGGTAACCTCACTCTTCTGAGCTTTGGTGTCAAATATGATAATCTAACGTTTAAATTATAATTTTTGACAGCAATTCTTAGATAAGCAGGATTCTAAGGTATTATGTTCTCTGGATGTTATTTACAATGAAATATTTACAAATTTCAACATACATTTTCAACAATCTTAGATAGTAATCTAAGGTTAGAATATTTGGTTTAGGGATCTTTGATACTTTTCTTCTCCCACATCAACATATTAAGATGTTCATTGCATATCTTAACTAGTATTAGGGCTTTTAGTTAACTAGATTCCCAATTGTAGGGCGTGTCTGTTCAAATAATTTGATATTTATCATTGTTTTGAAATAGATAAATGGTGCAAAATACAAACATATCTTAATATAACTGTTATTTAAATTAGAGAAATAGTGAATAATTTATGTTAGCTAACTATTAACGTACTTAGTACATTACTAATTGACTTAACTAATAAAGTTGTGCATAAGTAGTCACTGCACTATGATAAACAATTTATCTAATAATATTATATTCTGTATCTTCATGGATCAGTAAATTTGAGTACATAACAGTATGTTACCTATATTCTGTGGATAGATAGATATGGTCTGTCAGAGTAAATATATATTATGTTGTCCTTGGCTGACAACATAATCTGGAAAGAATAACAAAAGGATTGATATTTCCACAATATTTAATACCTAACAAAAATTACTCTTAGAACACTGGACGGTAGAATTAATATGAATAAACAGTTCCCTATAGGTATAAGCCACTGTAGTGTAGTAATTAAGGTATTCTATTAGGACAGTGTTTCTTAAACTTTTTGCTCTCAGGACCCCTTCCCAAGTTTAAAAATTATAGAGGACCCAAAAGAGCTTTTCTTGTATTAAAAATTAAAATTGACATACTCATAGAATATTTGTTTATTGAATCATGTAAAAATTACATATATAGTATATAAAGATGGATAGGATCTTTCTGGATGGATAAATCATGGAAAGTATTCATCTATTTGCAATCCTCCCAGGCATTCTGGATTTTTGATACCATTGGAGGATTCTTACAAGATGATTTCTTTGTTCACTTCTATGCAATGAACTGTTCAAACAATCCATTTTATTCCTTGAGAAAAAAAAACCTATTGGTAATTTGTCTTCTGTAGACCAAAGGAAATTAATGGATAATAAGCTCTGATTCATTTCAGAACATGCTGCAAAGGAAGAAGTTTAAGTGGATGAAATTGGATTTGGATAAGTTATATTTTAAATTCTTTAACTTCCAGTGCAGTCCCATGTGCAATTGCATTTAATAACAAAATGGGTATATTTATGTTTTATTTTCTGTCTTATATAAATTGGCTGTACATTAGAACAGAAGAAAACACAAATATTTCAGCTGTTATTCTAAGCACACTTAGTTGTAAATACTAACCACACAGAATAAATATGATTAAGAGTAAGAGTGAATGGGTAAATGATAAGAGTAAGGGTAAATGGTTTTTGTTATCTCACTGTGTTAACAGAATGTAAGGGGCAAGCACAGAATATCTGGAGAAGGTATGTGGCAGATTGGAAAAATGTATGTTTCTATGTACTATTCAAAAACTAGATTTTTTGTATCAACCTTATGTTCTTAATACTGGATGCAGTTACTGGCAACAATGCAGGTTTATTTCTAGAATTCAGTTCATCATTAAACTTCTTTAGCAGCAAATTATGCATCCATCCTATCCATATGCTGAAAGAAGTGTGACAGAACTGAAGCAGGTAGGTAGAACTTTCATTTTAAAACCGGATTGTGGGTATTACAAAAATGAGACTATTCATGTTTAAACTGTTAGTGCATAAAATCTAATTATATTATGTTAAAGTCACTGCATAGTCCCTAACTTTTTGTATTGTCTTTTTAATTGCATACCAGCTTTTGTGCATATTTTATACACTGAATGTTAATAATGTTTTCAAGTGAGGAACTGATACTTAAAAACAGAAAAGTAATTGATCCCCAAATAATTAAGATCTTCCTTTTTCATAATAGAGCTAAATTACGAAAGACTGAGTTTATTTTGTGCATTTGCATATGCTTCAACTAAACATGGAGATGACTGGATTTGATTATATTACAAGGGCAGAAATTGTAAGAATGCACAAATGTGATCCTAAACTGAATAAAATCAAAACAAGCTTCCTTCTATCCCTGCCATCATATGATATATTATAGCCCCCTTCATTCTGAAGTGAATAATGTTTGTGACAGGCTAGCTATTGTCCAAGTTCTTAATCTGAATTATTGTTATTCCAAGATCATATACACCTCCTTCTACAAACAACAGCAGTCCCATTTTCACTCACCCCCCCAAGTTCCTCAATAGGGAAGTTCCAGGGACAGACCTGTTGGTCAATATAAAAATTTCATTTTTTCTGGTCATAATCCCTAGTTTGTCAGGATCAACTACTAAGTAGGATATATCATTTATTTTTATTTATTTTGTTTTTATCCCACCTTTATTATTTTTATAAATAACTCAAGGTGGCAAACATACCTAATACTCCTTCCTCCTCCTATTTTCCCCACAACAGCAACCCTGTGAGGTGGGTTGGGCTGAGAGAGAGACTGGACCAAGGTCACCTGGCAGGCAAATATACATAGAAGACAAAAAAATGAAAGTATAGTGTACACTGGAGTACTTTTTGTTTGTTTCTGAAGCACTATTCTACTGACATCTTTTCACTTGCTGTTGCTGTTTGGTGGCTACACAAAGGAGTTTAGCCTAAAATATGCTTTGCTCATATTTAATTATTTATCAAATTTATATCCTGCCATAATCACAAAAGACTATGGATGACTCACAAAGATAAGAAGATGGAATGCTATTATAATTACAAGTTAAAAACTCCAAAACAATATATAGCATCAAATCCCAGAAACCTTCCAAGAAAGCTGTATTTTCAACCTTTTTCAGAAAGGAAATGAGGCAAATGAACCTCCAACAGGAGGTCATTCCAGAGGGCTGGCCCCATCTGAAAGACAATGCTTCCAGGCTTTGTCCCCCCAACACCCTAAAAATGGGAGACAACCAGCTGCTTCTCCTGGTACAAAGTGGTCAGGCCAACTGTAATGGAGAGATGTAACCCAGCACACATCTTTCAAAGAGGCATGAAATAAAAGAGATGTGGATTTTAATGCTGTGACATCTGTTGGGAGCTTAATTTTGCTAACCATGGTCATTGTTCAGAATTTTTTTTTATTTTGCTGACAACTTTATCAGAAGGTAGGAGAAGGAACAAGAGGGTCAGGTATCATTGATCTGGTGCTAATTAATAGGGAAGAGTTGGTCAAGAACAATAAAAAGGGCTTCTTCAGAAATTTTCACAATAAAAGGAAGAGCATACTGTAGTCCAAGCCGCTCATTGAAGACTGCAATGTCCTAACACATAACAAGGAAAAGGAAGAACTAGTTGACTTATACTTTGTCTCAGTCTTTTTCCAGAAGAATATATACATTCTACCAAGTAATTGTGAAGAACAAGATGAAAAGATATTGTAGGACTGATGCTTGAAACCAATAATTAGTCAGGGAATACCTCTTTACTCTAAATAAGTTAAAATCAGGGTTAGATGAATTGCAGCGTAAGGTACTAAAAGAACTAGCAGATAGTCCAGTCAAACCTCTTTCCATTACCTTTGAAAGATCTTAGACATGGGTTAAGTGCCAGACAACCGGAGAAGGGCAAATATTATCTAAAAGAATTAAAAGGAATATCCAGGGAACTGCAGATCAGCCAGTCTGACACCAGTACATGGGAAAATTCTAGTGCAAATCATAAAGCAATCAATCTGTACTCACCTTGCAATATGGAGTTATTACTACAAAATAAGCATGGATTTGTGAAGGACACTTCTTGCCAGGCCCTCCTTATCTCATGTTTTCATTAGATAACATCTATGATAAATTGTGGCAATGCTATAGATATAATTATTTTAGCAAAATATCTACAAAGGACTGTGTGACATTCTAATTGGAAGGCTAGTACAGCATGCACCAATTAAGTAGACACATAGCTGGTTCAGAATGATACCTAAGGAATGTTCATTAACATTTCTTCATCAAACATGAGGCAGGTATTGAGTGGAGTGCCACACAGGCTCATCCTGTGCTCTTCAACATTTCTACTAATGATTTGGACAAAGAGGTGGAGGAAATACTTGTCAAAGTTGTGGATGACACAATATTCAGTGAGAGAACTAATACTCTAGCTGACACAAATAAATTTTAAAATAGTATTGATAGGTTAGAGAAATGGGCTGGAAATAGCAAAATGAAATTTCAGAGAGAAATGCAAAGTTCTTCACTTAGGAAACAGAAATCACACACACAACTAAGGAAAGGGTGACAATGGCTTGACAATAGCACTTGTGAAAAAGATATTAGAATAACAGTTGATTATAAACTAGTGTAAGTCAGCAGTGTGGTGTTGTTGCCCAAAAGAAAATACTTACTGTCTAAATCATGAGAAAATAATAGTATTGCTTTATTTTATTTTGGTCAAACTCTACCCTGGGCATTATGGCCAGTTCTGGGCACTACACTTTAAGAAGGATTTAGACAAACTGCAGCAGTTTCGGAGAAGGACAAGGAAGATGATCAGGATGCTAGAAACTAAGATTTAAAGAAATGGGAAAGTTTAGCCCTGAGAAGAGAAGTTTATTATACTATTCTTCCAGTGCCTGAAAGGATATCTTATAAAAGAAGACCAAGATCTGTTCTCTAAGATATCTGCTCCAGAATAATGGAGATAGATTCTGATTGACAGTTAGAGAAAACTTCCTAAGCGGAAGCAATTTGACAACAGACTGCCTATCACTTAGAGCAGTGTTTCTCAACCTCGGCAGCTTGAAGATGTGTGGACTTCAATTCCTAGAATTTCCCCAGCCAGCCATGACTTAGAGAGATGGTAGATTCTGCTTTCCTGGAGGTATTCAGGCAAAGACTAGATAGCTATCCGTCAGGGATGCTTTAATTTGGGTTTTGCACTGAATGGGGGTTGGAGTCAGTGGCCTAAATGGGCCTTTCCAGTTCTATGATTCTATGGACAACTGAATCAGACTGCAGAAAATCGAACTCTTTGCTTTGGAACTACATTCAATGTACTGCATTAATGCGGTGCTCATGCTAGATTTCATTCTAATAGCCAGAGATATGGAGCGTGTGAAGGAGGGGAAAGAAATAAAGGAAAAGGAACCAGCAATACCCTTTTACCTGACATATACGAATATTCCTTTAAAGAGTTGCTGAGATGCGTTTCTTTCTCACCTTGCAAAGTAAAAATCCTGGCCAAGTTCATTTGATTTTGCAGTTAAAATTACTGTTTGTTTTATCTCTTTCTTATTCCCCTACTCCTCCCCTCCAATTGCCAGTTAATTCTTCCCAAGCCTCACTGACTGCGTTTTTCTCATAAAATGCGTAATATATATCTTGAATTTCTAAAAGTCCACTATCTGTTAGATATCCTTTGTCAATTACATTTTCCAGACAGAAATAATTACCAGCTTTTATTACTGGCATGTTGGGTCTGATACTTTTCCTATGCCAAGTCTTACAACTGCTTCCTACTTTGTGAAGAGTCCCAAAGTCAAGGTGGGACTGTCGTCCTGACAGAAAAAGGGCAGGGTCTTTTGCATGGGAAAACCCTTGCTCCTGCAAATATCCACTGACTGCTCATACAATAGATCACAGGAATGGGCAATTATCTGCCCCTACTGGGTGCAGTGTGGGACGTGGTGGCACTGCGGGTTAAACCGCTGAGCTGCTGAGCTTGCCGATCGGAAGGTTGGCGGTTCAAATCCATGTGACGGGGTGAGCTCCCGTTGCTAGTCCCAGCTCCTGCCAACCTAGCAGTTCGAAAACATGCAAATGTGAGTAGATTAACAGGCACCGCTTCAGCGGACAGGTAACGGTGTTCCATGTAGTCATGCCGGCCACATGACCACGGAAGTGTCTATGGACAAACGCCGGCTCTTCGGCTTTGAAACGGAGATGAGCACCGCCCCCTAGAGTTGGACACGACTGGACTTAATGTCAAGGGAAACCTTTACCTTACTGGGTGCAGTACTTCATCACATACAAATAAGATCTAACAATTTTCTTTCCTGTTTAGAATCCAGTTAGATCATGGAGTTATGCCTGTATGCATTCTTCTATGGTACACTTACGGTACGTTGACCTAATACGCTAGATTGGCCTGTGTTCAGATCCAACGTGGTTCACTTAGATTTTATTTCATATTCTGGATTTCTTTCCATATTCTTGAGTGTATACATGGTTCAGGGATAATGCACATAGCACCAGTATTCCGTAGCTTCCATGGGGGTTGCACCTTGACATACAGAATTGATATTCAGCTATCTTGTCCTGATAACTAATGTTTTCAAGATGATGGATGGATGGACATTTTAGCGCATGACAACTTCCTTGGGATAAACTGGCCATATAAGAAGACTATTATGGAATGTCACCCCTGGTTGATATCCGAAATATTCCTGTGCATAAATCTGCCCATAGAGCCTGGAGATTATTAATAGTTTTAAGAGATCCATGCAAAGAAAGAGATAGGTAGGGAGCTAGAAATGGGAACTGGCTGCAATCTTTTTGTACAAGGAGACAGAAAATAATGGGCAAAATTCATAGTAATTTATTGATTCAATGGAAGAGCTATGTGAATCTTTAACTTTGGTTCCAATTTGCTCTTTGTTTGCAGCAAGTCACTTTAGAATTAGATATGCTTTTTCTTTAATTAAATGAATATCCTTATTGTTAACAGTGGAACATTGTTTCTATTGTAAAGGTCAGCTCAATTAATAGTATTCTGAAAAATAGCCCTTAGGACTGTCTTGATAAATTACCAGACAATACACTAACGAGAGTTTGGTCCTTAGTTTGAACAATTACTAAAATAATCCAGTGTTTCAACATTTTCATTGATGTATTTCAGCATCGCTATATTAAAAGTGCCTTTTAAAAAGCAATCTCCCCTTTCTAGGGAAGGTTGTGGAGAGAATGGTCGTGTGGCAGCTGCAGAGGACCCTGGATGAAGCGGATTATCTGGATCCTTTTCAGTCAGGGTTCAGGCCAGGTTACAGGACTGAGATGGCATTGATCGCACTCTTAGATGACCTCTGGTGGGAGCGGGATGGGGGCAGTGCGACCATCCTTGCTCTTCTTGACCTCTCAGAGGCCTTCAATACCATCAATCATGGTATCCTTCTGAACCTGCTTTGGGAGTTGGGGGTGGGCAGCACAGTATTGTGCTGGTTCTCCTCCTTCCTCCAGGGTCTGTTCCAGTTGGTGTTGATAGGGGTGGAGAGGTCCAGCCCATGTCCCCTACTTTGTGGGGTGCCCTGGGGCTTGGTTCTCTCCTATTTAACATCTACATGAGGCCATCGTGGGAGGTGATCCGACAGTTTGGGGTGAGGTATCATCAATATGCTGATGATACCCAGCTTTATATCTCCATCCCAAGCTGCCTGAATGATGCTGTGGATGTCCTCATCCAGTGCCTGGAGGCTGTAAGGGTCTGAATGGGGTGCAACGGGCTTCAGCTCAACCCAAGCAAGACTGAGTGGCTTTGGGTTTGTGGGCCTTCCAGTGACAAGGTTTTTCCATCATTGGTCTTGGATGGGGTTGCACTGCCCCAGACGGACCCAGTGCACAATCTGGGGGTCCTTGTAGACTCATGGCTCCTGCTTGAAGAGGAGGTGGCTGCCATGGTTAGGAGGGCTTTTGCACACCTTCAGGTTGTGTGCCAGTTGCACCCATTCCTGGACTGGGAGGCTCTACTCACTGTCACTCATGCCCTTATGACCTCCCGTCTGGATTACTGCAATGCGCTCTACATGGGGCTGCCTTTGAAGAGCATTCAGAAGCTTCAGCTGGTGCAGAATGCATCTGCATGGGTAGTAAGTGGAGTTGGATATTCAACACATGTAACACCGCTGCTACGGGAGCTGCATTGATTGCCGGTGTGCTTCCAGGTGCAATTCAAGGTGCTGTTTGTCACCTTTAAAGCCCTTCATGGCTTGGGACCAGGTTACCTAAGGAATTGCCTTCTCCCAGTTGTTTCTACCCATCCAATTCGATCTGGTAGATTGGGCATGCTACGGATCCTGTCAGCCAAAGAATGTCGGTTGGCGGGGACTAGAAAGCATGCCTTTTCAGCCTTAGCGCCTGCCCTCTGGAATATTCTCCCCTCAGAGATCAGGATATCCCCAACCCTGCTGGCCTTTCGTAAGGCCATGAAGACCTGGTTATGTGCCCGGGCCTGGGGCCCCGAGTGCGGTAATGGTCCCGTTTCTTGGCTATATTAATCATCTTACATTGCTTACTTGGCAGCCATGTATATTTATTTTGTATGGGGTTTTTTTGTTGTAAGCTGCCCAGAGTCACTGGTTGAGATGGGCAGCTATAGAAATTGAATGAATAAATAAATAAATAAAATAAGGAAACAAATAGCAATCCACAAAAGACCTGAAATATTCAGAAAAAGTCTTTGGTGTATATTGCATATATTGCAATATATCACCTTATGCCAATTAGAGTGTCCACAGTACAGAAAAAAATATCTGGATCCTATGTTAATATTTCTTCAGGACCAGGTGAAGATGTTCTTTTGCAATTTCTCTGACTTTTCAGTTTTAAAAACATTTTTCAGGGGTTGCTAGATCTTGAGCATTACCATTACTTTTATTTACTTTAACTTATACTTTGAATGTTACGTTGTTTTGTATTGTTAATATATACTCTAGTTTCTCCTTAAATCACAAATTTTATTTTTTATATTTTACACTTTCAATATATTTCACCAAGTAATTATATTGTTTATGGGTGGTATAAAAATGCTGTTAATAATGTGACCCTGTATTCATTCTGAGAAGAAAGGAACCCGGGAGGTACAAGAATAAGGTTTGCATGTCTTGTTTTTTCCTTTTATGCTAATCATCAGCCCTGGCACTTCTTACAGCCTATTTACATTTCTGCGTTGTGTTCTGCCTGTTGCCATCACTAAATGCCAGAAAGAACCCTGTCCAGCTTATTGCTCCCTTGAGACAAAGATTCCAAATCTTTACGTGACCCCACATCTATAGTCTGTCAAGACAAAGCTTTTCAGCATAGCCTTCTGTGCTGGTGCTTTGCATATGGAGCTACAAGAAGATTAATTCTGTGCTTTCTTCAAAGCAGTCAGAATCATGCTGATGCTTGAACTTCCTGTTAAAAGCAAGATGATTTATCATCTTTTGTCCTTTAGCTCAAAAACAGCTTCCACTGAGAATTAGATGATTTTGATTATTTGGAAGAAGATATTTGAATTTTGGACAAGATGTAAGATTTAGCTCCTTTCAAATGGATTTAGTTCCTTTTATATATACAGTGAAGACCTGGAGGCCAGTGCCTTTGGGTTGCATAATAAAGATTGTCTATGTAATTCCATGATGCTTTCGTAGTGCTTCCTTGCCAGTTATCCTGGATCACTGGCAGGTGCGACATTTCTGTCTAATCATCTGACATTCATCAGCCAGAGAAAATATACTTTAAACACTCATCTTGACATAAACAGCTAGGGAGTAAGATGTCTTATCTGATTTTGAGCTGATCTCTTCAAATTGTTTTAGTTTCAAAAAGACTTCAGATTCTGCATGGGGATTATTCAGGTTGAGGAAATACTCAGAAAACAACCTATCATTCTTATCTAACTAGCACGCTCTAAAAAAATCTGGAAATAATTTTTATTATAAGGCTATTTTCATGCAAATAGGGAAGTACACAGAGTAAATATGCACCATCATGAAATTATTTATGATCTTGTTAATGGATGAATCATAGCATCTGTATTCCTTTAGCACACAGTGGGATTATAAATTTATTGGTCTTAAACACTGAGAATCAACTTAGTTTGTTGGCCAAGCATCTGCAGTGCAGAATTATGTACTGAACAGTTGAGTTACAAGCTTCCAAATAGTTTTTCTTTCTTTTTTTCACCCTAAGATCATAAGCCATAATGATCATTTAAAAATAAAAATATGGATAGTGGCTGAAAAAAAATTCACTTGAGATTTATTTGGCAGAATGACACACCAGAAACTTATTGAAAGTTTCTTAACATGAAACTTTTCTATTGCAATTCTGATAGGCTAGACTCCTATTAAGCACATTATGAAAGGTAAACATTGTGTTCTGAATTCCAGATGCTAACCAAGTATAATGGTTAGGCATTGATTTAAAAAAAAAAGTAGTTGAAGCTGAAAAATATTATGCATTAACAAGATTGGCTAATTTATTAAGCATAGGAATAAATAGGTGTTTGTAAACATAATGCATTTATCTGCATTTTATGGAAGACCCTTTATCAGGTCAATTGATGGCACAAGATGTTTAGCTATGAAGTGCCTAAAAAAACCTTATTTTATCCTAAAAAAAACCCTCTTTATTGTTAATGGAAAGTGTGAATCCTATCCAAGGTTTCAGAGGTTTAAAGATAAATATTAAGGGATTTCCAGATGATCAACCTTTCTATCTCCCTTCTTAATTCAATTTAAGATGCACCCAAGATTGAGCCAGAAAATTTTGATTATGTGCATATTTCCACAGAAAGCAGGATTCTGCAAGCATAGTCTGGCTTAT
This sequence comes from Candoia aspera, assembly GCF_035149785.1. NCBI lineage: Eukaryota > Metazoa > Chordata > Lepidosauria > Squamata > Candoiidae > Candoia > Candoia aspera. Next base: position 43,417,533 of record NC_086159.1, read on the forward strand.
TTCTTTGGGAGTTTGCACTGAATTGTCAATCAGAGCTCACTTTTTCTGTTTAAAAACTGAACACAGAAATCTTCCAACCAGTGTTCATTTGATATTCTTTTGTGGCCAGCAGCTGAGTACCTTGTCCTGCCCTCTCAATTTTCACTAAATCCATTCCACAAATAAATAAACCCCAGGTCCCGTCAGGAGTGTCATCTGGCTCCCCACTTTTCAGTTGTGGCTCCCACCCTGTGGAACATCATCCCCCTGGGGATCAAAGTGGCCCTGACTCTGCTGGCTTTTCACAAGACCCTGAAAACATGGTTTTGGCAATGGGCTTGGAGACCCAGAAGTGTTGTAGAGCCCATTTATTTATTTATTAATCAAATTTATATAGAAGTGAAAGACTTTGTATTCCTAGGTGCAAAGATTACTGCAGATGCTGACTGCAGTCAGGAAATCAGAAGACGCTTAGTCCTTGGGAGAAGAGCAATGACAAATCTCGATAAAATAGTTAAGAGCAGAGACATCACACTGACAACAAAGGCCTGCATAGTTAAAGCAATGGTGTTCCCCGTAGTAGTAACATATGGCTGCGAGAGCTGGACCATAAGGAAGGCTGAGCGAAGGAAGATTGATGCTTTTGAACTGTGGTGTTGGAGGACAATTCTGAGTGCCTTGGACTGCAAGAAGATCAAACCAGTCCATACTCCAGGAAATAAAGCCAGACTGCTCACTTGAGGGAATGATATTAAAGGCAAAACTGAAATACTTTGGCCACATAATGAGAAGACAGGACACCCTGGAGAAGATGCTGAGTGGAAGGCAAAAGGAAGAGGGGCCGACCCAGGGCAAGATGGATGGATGATATTCTAGAGGTGACGGACTCGTCCCTGGGGGAGCTGGGGGTGTTGACGACCGACAGGAAGCTCTGGCGTGGGCTGGTCCATGAAGTCACGAAGAGTCGGAAGCGACTAAACGAATAAACAACAAACAACTGGGTACCGTACAATAATCAAATAAAAACAATACTTACTGTATATAAAAACAAGCAATTAAAAACATTAAAAGTCAACATTAAAAATAGAGATTAATTAAAACTAAAATATATATAAACCCCAGGCAGAGAGAGAATGAGTACATCCACCTCAATAGTGGAGCCATCTAGACATACCTCTGGTTCCCTGGGACCCCCAGGCCTGGTGACATAACCAGGTCTTCCTGGACTTCCAGAATATCAAAAGAGATGGAGCTAACCCAACATTGGGGGGCAGAATATTCCATAAGGCGCATGCCACGGCAGAAAGACCTGACATCTGGGACCCACCAAATGTATGTCCCTAGCAGATGGTATCCGCAGCATGCCCTCTCTGCCGGATCTAATGAGATGGGCTGTTATAATCAGGAAGAGGCGGTCCCTCAGATAATCCAGCCCCATGCCATGAACGGCTTTAAAGGTTAAAACTAGCACCTTGAATTGGGCACAGAAGGAAGCTGGCAACCAATGCAGCTCGTTGTCATGTTCATCGTTCCAATGGTCTGGATACATCGTAACATTTCTCATGTCAGTTTCCTGATCCGTGTCTGTCATTTGCTGGGAAGAGAATTTCAGCCGTGCCGGGCTGTAATCTCCTTACTGTTACTGAGGAATGTATGTGTCATGAGTAAGGATGGCGAGCAGGGGGCTCCCATCCAGACTGTTAAGCGCATGCGTAGCACTGATGAATTGTTCAGCCATTCAAAGAGACACAGATCGGGACCGCCTTAACCTTTGGGGTTTATATGGCTGGGTTTTTCCCACGCTTCTTTAGTTTGTTAGAATTCCTGTTATGTACTAGCAATAAAACATTAGAGACCAGTTCCTTGTCTCAGCGTGGTTCCTGGCTGTTAGGACATCAATCCTAACAAACTCCTACTCCCATCAAAAGAGGGAGGAACAAGAAATTAAGGAGAGACGTTTGGAAATGTCTTCAGAAAACCAAGAAATGCGGCTTGCCATCCAACAATTGGCAGCAGCCCTGCAACAACACCAACAACAAGTAGATCTCCAGATCAACACGTTACAAGCTGCCATGCTACAGCAGTTACAACAACCAGTTCCAATTAACCCACAACTGGCGCCAGCAGCAGCAGCAGCAGCAGCTCCGCCAGTAGTCTTGAGATCCCAGGGCAGTCTACCAGAGAAGTTTGGAGGAGAAGCAGGACAGTTGAGAACATTACTCAAACAGTGCACTATGTTTTTCGACAGCAGACCGGCAGAGTTTCCCACAGACAGAACCAGAGTCACCTTCATCCTAAGCCTGCTAAAGGGACCAGTCAGCCTTGGGATACTATCTCCATGGATTTCATCACTGATTTACCCCCGATCCAGGGGCTGACTTCCATACTGGTGGTGGTGGACCTTTTCACAAAGATGGCACATTTTATTCCTTGCAAGGGCCTCCCATCTGCACCAGCCACAGCGCAGTTGTTCATGGACCACGTTTTTAGGTATAGAGGCATGGTGAATCACTTGGTGAGTGACAGAGGCCCACAGTTCACTTCCAGGTTCTGGAGGGCACTTTTCCAGTCATTAGGGGTCCAGATCCACCTGTCATCAGCACATCATCCTGCCAGTAATGGGCAAGCCGAGAAAATTAACCAGTGGTTACAGCAGTATCTCAGGTGTTACACCACTTATCGGCAAGACAATTGGCCAGCCCTGCTGCCCATGGCAGAGTTTACATATAATAATTCTGTACAGTCCTCTACCAAGATGTCCCCTTTCCAGGCACTCTACAGGGTTAACCCTCGGGTGTTGCCCACCTCCTCCCAGCAGGGAACTGTTCCAGCCACGGCTGATTTTCTTAAAGAGCAACAAGCCGCACAGGAGTTGTTAAAGGAGCAGCTGAACAGGGCAAAGAGTGCTTACAAGAGGGCGGCAGATGCTCACAGACAGGAAGGGCCAGCGATTGCAGTAGGAGACAAAGTGTGGCTCTCTACCAAGTTTTTGAACTCTACCAGACCCTCCGAGAAATTGGACTCTAAGTTTGTGGGCCCTTTCACTGTGGTGCAGCAGATAAATCCAGTGGCTTATCATTTACAGCTCCCAGCATCCATGAAAGTCCATCCAGTGTTTTACAGAGCCTTGCTAGCCAAAGACCCTCCCCCAAGTGCCTTGCGATTGCAACTGCCCCCCCCACCTCCGGTAATTGTGGAGGGGGAGGAGGAATACGAAGTTGAGGAAATTCTGGACTCTAGGAGGAGGGGAAGGGGTATCCAATATTTCATACACTGGAAAGGGTACCCTGAGGAAGAGCGCACGTGGGAGAATGCCAGAGATGTGCATGCACCAGCACTGGTTCATCGTTTTCATCAGCTTTTTCCTCACAAACCCAAGCCTCTCACTCTACCCAAGATTCCTCTTTTGGCTGAGCAGGCCAAAGAAGCCCAGCAGAAGAGTTCATGAGTGTGCACCTCCCCCCCGCCTGAAGCCTTCACTCCAGTTACAGAGGAGGTGGGGGAGCCGCAGCCCTCCACCTCGGGCTTGCATTTCCCAGGGGGGAGGGGGGATGACTTTTCTAATTATCTAGATGTTTTCCAGCAGCAGCCACCTGGCCCAGAAGCGTTATCAGACCTGGAGAGCAGCACTGATTCGTCCTTGGAGGAGTTTTCCTTTGAAGACTTTCCATTGTTGCCCAGTTTCCATGGGACCTTAGAAGCAGACGGCAAATCTTATCAAGACTCTGGAGGGGAGGGGGCTGAAATGGAATGTGAATCTGGAGGGGAGGGTGATGTCATGAGTAAGGATGGCGAGCAGGGGGCTCCCATCCAGACTGTTAAGCGCATGCGTAGCACTGAGGAATTGGTCCGCCATTCAAAGAGACACAGATCGGGACCGCCTTAACCTTTGGAGTTTATATGTCTGGGTTTTTCCCACGCTTCTTTAGTTTGTTAGGATTCCTGTTATGTACTAGCAATAAAACATTAGAGACCAGTTCCTTGTCTCAGCGTGTTTCCTGGCTGTTAGGACAGTATGTTTGGGTTATTGCATGTGTTCAAGGTTACTTTCCCAGGCCGATGTGTAACGGTTACCAACACCTGGGAGGGGGTGGTTGCTATGGTGGGGTGGGGGGTGGGATCGGGTTTGAAGCGAGGGTTTTTAGTTTGTATTTGGCGCGCTTTTGGTCATTCTCAGCTTTCTTTGTATTTGCATACTATTCTCTCAATAAATCAGTTATCCTTAAGCACCTGCTTGTGAGACTGAGTCTGTCAGAATAGGCAACCATTACATAAAGCTGAGAATCTTAAAACTCTTACCACTAACCTCCTTCCAGTGTTACTGTGAGGAAATAAAGTTAGTGATGACTGAACCTACTTCCCGCTCTGGAGAGAGTGAGGATTCCAGCGTGGGGGAAACGGATTCCATGAGGCAAAGAAGGGAAAGGATCCTCACTCCAGAATCGGAGGAGCTGTCGGAGACCTCGGATGCCAGCTCAGCTACTGCAAAAGTGGTAAAGTCCAAGGTGGTCAGAAAGGATGAGGGAACCCTGTCCGGAACGCCCCAGGCACCTGTGAAGCCAAGGTATCCGCTGTCCCCAGATGTGGCCATAAGGGAGAGGAGTGGGTCAGACGTCTCCGAGGCCAGTGAGAAATCACAGAGGTTGGAATCCAGGGTAAAGTCTCTAGAAGACATGATGGCGAGGATGTCATTAGCGAGGGGCAGCCAGGATAGAGGAAGAAGGGAATATCACTACAGACAGTCATCTCCATCTGTTTCTCCCTCCCCCTCCCCCTGAGTGTGAGGAGGAAAGACCGGAGGAGGTACTGGGGGGGATCACCACCGCGCAGTCCCCGGCAGGCATCCCCATCGCCCCCACAGCGGACTGAGGATGCAGGGAGGGGACGAAGCAGGAAGCGGAAGAAAAGTCCCAAAGTCGGAGTTGCAAGCCCCCCCCCCTCAGGAGAAGAGGTCTCCAGAGCCCAGGAGGAGGGCCGGGAGGAAGGAGAGGAAGAGCAGCCCACAAAGAGCCAAGTATAGGGATTTCACTGTCAAGTTTGATGGGGATCCCACAAAACTGTCATTCTTCCTGACTAATGCGAAAAGCTATATGGAGGAGTTTGGGAGGCTGTTTCCTTCGGAAAGGGCAAAGATAAACGCTGTAGCTACCCAACTGGAGGGGAGGGCAGCTGACTGGTTTGTCCAATTAACCGAGATGGACGCCCTGGAGTTGGATAATTTCAGAGACTTTCTGTGGGCACTAAAAATGCATTTTGCTGACCCGTTAGCAAAAGAAAAAGCTAAGGTGGCTCTGAGGGAACTGATCCAAGGATCAAAGTCCGTGGCAGATTATGCCCTGGAATTCCAAGCCCTAGCGGCCAAGGTAGATGATTGGTCGCCAACTACTCTAATAGAAATGTTCAAAGACGGAATGCGACCCGACTTACTGAGATGGGCGTTGGGAAGGGCAGATCCGCTCACCCTATATGACTGGATTCAACTAGCGGCGAATGTCGAGCAAGCCCAGGCTAGGTTCGCACAAACCAGGAGGGGTCCCAAGCAAATGGCCATGACGAGGACGGCCAAGCCACCGGCCACCACTGGCAGAGCGGGACGTACGGCCTGGCAGGAGGAGAGGGAGAGCCATTTTGCGAAAGGGCAATGCCTGCGATGTGGGAAGGAGGGGCACCGAGCAGCGGTGTGCCCACAGAGGAAGACCGAGGAGTGTCCAGCAAAGCTGTCAGGGAAATCCCCCTCCGTGCTCAGGAAGATGAAGGCAGCGATGGCTGAAACTGAGGCTGAGGACATTCCTTTCTATGGGGACGAAGGGGAGCTTGAGCTGTCTCAGCTGGCAGGAAATGCCAGCCACCTGTCCTAAGAGGCGGCGCTGGGCAGGTGGTAGAGGAGGGGCGCGACCATGCTTCGGTGAGTGGAAACATCCCTACCCTGACCGTGAAGGTGAAATTGGGGTCACGGACACGGACTGTGGAAGTGTGGGCAATGGTTGATTCGGGGTGCTCACAGTGTTTAATGCACCCTGACATGGTAGCTGCGTTAGAGTTACCCACATTCCCTTTGAAACAGCCCATGATCTTCACCCAATTGGATGGCTCTACGGCGGGGGGGAAACTGGTGACTCACTCCACAGGGATGGTGGCATTGCAAATGGGTAGCCACTGGGAGAAACTGTCTTTTGTGGTAGCGCCTGTGGGGGGTCCGTTTGTCATTTTGGGGATGCCTTGGTTTGTTCAGCAAAACCCACACATAAATTGGGTGCACAGGACTGTGACTTTTGCAGATGGATTCTACAAAACCCCTGAGGGGGATGAATTGGACAACGGCGAGGTGGGGAGGGTGGCAGCAACAACTCTGCATCTCCTTACTGGTCCACTAGACGGACTGCCGGAACAATACCAAGACTTTGCAGATGTGTTTGGCGAAAAGGAAGCGGATCAGCTACCGCCGCACCGTAAAACTGACTGTGCCATAGACTTTATCCCTAATGCAAATTTGCCTAAGCCAAAAATTTATGCGATGACCCAGAAGGAACTGGCAACGCTTCGAGAGTTTGTCGATAAAAATCTAGCCAGGGGTTTTATCAAACCAGCCAGTTCCCCAGTGGGTGCTCCTGTTCTATTCAGACCAAAGAAAGATGGGACTTTGAGATTATGTACGGATTTCCGTGGATTGAATGCAGTCTCAATATTAAATAAATATCCCGTCCCATTAATCAAAGACATGTTATCACATCTGGCAAAGGGGAAAATATTCTCTAAGTTGGACCTGAGGGAGGCATATTTCCGCATTTGAATACGGGAGGGGGATGAATGGAAAACTGCTTTCAATTGTCCTCTGGGCTCTTTCCAGTATAAAGTGTTACCTTTTGGGCTGGCGGGAGTGCCTGGGGTTTTTATGCAACTGATCAATGAGGTCTTGCATGACCATTTATTCAAAGGGGTCTTGGTGTATTTGGATGATGTGTTAATCTATACTGAAACAATAGAGGAACATATAGAATTGGTCAGACAAGTGCTCAGCAAGCTTAGGAAGGCTGAACTGTATGCTAAATTGTCTAAATGTGCTTTTCATAAATCTCAAATTGACTATTTGGGCTATAGAATTTCAGACAAGGGTATTGAAATGGATCCAGCTAAGGTTGAAGCCATTCTCGCATGGGAGCCACCACGTACACGTAGGCAGCTCCAAAGTTTTCTCAGATTCACGAACTATTATCGCCAGTTTATCCAGGGGTTCACAGAGATAGCGTTGCCCCTCACTGAATTGCTCAAAACCAAAGGGCAGGGGGACACCCGGAGGGCAAAGAACCCGGGGGCATTGCTGAAATGGATGCCCGCGTGCCAGGTGGCTTTTGACAAGCTCAAAAAGCTGTTTACGGCAGAGTCCATCCTACAGCATCCTGATCCTAGCAAACCATTTGTGGTGCAAGTGGATGCCTCTGATTTCTCCATTGGCACGCTTCTGCTACAAGCAGACGAGTCGGGCTGTTTGAAGCCTTGTGCTTATCTGTCCCGTAAATTCTCTGCAGCTGAAAGGCGATGGCACGTTTGGGAGAAAGAGGCTTTTGCTGTCAAGGTGGCTTTAGACACTTGGCGCCACTTGTTGGAGGGGGCTACCCACCCTTTTGAGGTTTGGACTGATCACAAGAACCTCGAAGCACTCAGTGCACCTCGTAAGCTCAACCCAAAGCAAATCAGATGGGCTCAATTCTTCAGCCGTTTTGATTTTAAGTTGAAATTTATTCCGGGAAGGAAAAACTTTCTGGCTGATGCACTTTCCCGCAGACCCCAAGATTCCAGCACTGTACCTGATGTAGTAGGTACACTGTGGACGGACCCACAATTGAGTCTGGCAGCAGTGACCCGCAGCCAGACTCGTGCGCAACAGCCAGACGCTTCAATTTCACCCCGTCCAGGACGTTTGCCAGTTCCCTCAGACTTGCAGCAACAGTTTCTTTCCCAATTGAAATCTGAAACTTGGTTGCAAGCAAATTTACACACTGTTACTTTTGACCGTGATTTTGCTTGGAAAAACGATAGTCTCTATGTGCCTGAGACTTTGCGCAAAGACATTTTACTCCGTTGCCATGATGATAAACTGGCTGGACATTTTGGGTTTGTGAAAACACTCCACTTGGTTAGACGCCAATTCTGATGGCCAACACTAAGGCGGGATGTTAAGGAGTATATTGCTTCCTGCCCTGTATGCGCTGGCTCAAAACGGAAGGTTGGTAAGCCCCAGGGGTTGCTCCAACCAGTGGCCAGTCCCTCTCACCCTTGGGAGGAGATCTCTATGGATTTTATCGTTGATTGACCTCCAAGCCAAAGGAAAACTGTGATTTGGGTTGTAGAGGACTTGTTCTCAAAACAAGCCCATTTCATTCCGTGCGCTTCCATTCCCTCAGCCCAGCAGCTCGCCCGCCTCTTCTTTGTACACGTGTACAGGCTCCACGGGAGCCCCTCCCGTTTGGTGACTGACAGAGGCACACAATTTACTTCCCAGTTTTGGCGGGCTTTTATGAAATTGGTGGGCACCAAACAAGCACTCTCCACTGCGTCGCATCCTGAGACTGACGGATCCACAGAGACGCTTAATTCCACACTGGAGCAATATCTGCGTGCTTTTGTTAACTATCAACAAGACAATTGGGTCGATCTCCTGCCCTTTGCTGAAGTCGCCTACAACAACGCAGTGCATCAGAGCACCGGTCAGGTGCCATTTCACATTGTCTTGGGTCAGGATTTTGTGCCCATTCCAGAGTTGCTGCAACCACCATCTCCTCCTTCTTCCCCTGCAGACTGGGCAGCACATCTGGGGGACTCCTGGCCTAAAATCAAACAAGCTCTCGCCGATGCCCAAGCTGCTTACAAACGCCTTGCTGACATCAAACGGGCACCTCAGCCACCCTTCAAAGTGGGGGATAAAGTTTACCTCTCCACAAAGTTTATTAAATCACCCCAACCATCTAAGAAGTTGGCACCAAAGTTTGTGGGTCCCTTTCCTATTGTAGCTCAAATTAATCCTGTTACTTTTAAATTGGATTTGCCTCATAATCTTAAACGTTTGCATCCCGTTTTTCATTGCAGCCTGCTCAAGCCTTTCCACCCGTCCGATCGCTGGCACCCATTATGATTGATGGGCAGCAACACTTCGAAGTCCAAGAGATTCTTGATTCTAGACGCCTTCATTCTACTTTGCAATACCTGGTCTGGTGGAAACATTTCCCTCATCCTGAGTGGGTTGCTGCCCGCGATGTTAACTCCCCTGTTTTAATTACCCGTTTTCATACTGCCTATCCTGATAAGCCTGCTTCTTAGTTTAGTTTCTTTAAGGAGGTGGTATGTCATGTTCATCGTTCCAATGGTCTGGATACATCGTAACGTTTCTCATGTCAATTTCCTGATCCGTGTCTGTCATTTGCTGGGAGGAGAATTTCAGCCGTGCCGGGCTGTAATCTCCTTACTGTTACTGAGGAATGTATGTTTGGGTTATTGCATGTGTTCAAGGTTACTTTCCCAGGCCGACGTGTAACGGTTACCAACACCTGGGAGGGGGTGGTTGCTATGGTGGGGCGGGGGGGCGGGATCGGGTTTGAAGCGAGGGTTTTTAGTTTGTATTTGGCGTGCTTTTGGTCATTCTCAGCTTTCTTTGTATTTGCATACTATTCTCTCAATAAATCAGTTATCCTTAAGCACCTGCTTGTGAGACTGAGTCTGTCAGAATAGGCAACCATTACACTCGTGGAGCAGAGGTATCACATGTGCTGTCCTAGGAGCACACATAACTGCCCACACTGCTACATTCTGTACCAGCTGAAGCTTTTGAATACTCTTCAAGGGCAGCCCCGTGTAGAGTGCTTTACAATAGTCCAATCTGGAGGTGACCAGGGTATGAGTGACTGTGAGCAGAGCCTCCCGATCCAGGAACAGGTGCAACAGGCGCACAACCTGAAGCTGTGCAAAGGTCCTCCTAGCCACAACTGTCATCTGGTGTTTGAGCAGGAGTCATGCGTCTAGAAGGACCCCCAGATTACCCACTGGGTCTGTCTGCGGCAGTGCAACCCCATCCGGCACCAAAGATGGCACAGAACCTAGAACCAGTAGGCCCCAAAACCCAAAGCCATACAAACCCTGGCCATGCAGTGGCTGTATTGACTGTTATGAATGGATGTGCTCACCTCAGCTATGAATTTTGAATTTTGTGATATGGTTTTTATATGGTTTTTATTGTTTTAAATTGCTGCATTGTTTGCCTGTTTTTATATTGTTTTTAACTGTTTGTGAGCAACCCAAAGTCATATATTGAGAGGGGCAGCTATATAAATTTGATTAATAAATTAAAAAATAAACACTTTCTTCTCTCCACAAACAGAAAGAAAAAATAACATGCATAGCTAGCACTCTCTCTCTCTCCTACACTTCATATGTTGCTGTGCAGGTATTTGTCCTGTGTTTTTTTTTAAAAAATCCCAATAGCAATTTGACAAGGAACTATACAAAGGGAGGTCAATTATTAAAAAAATAAATACATTGAAATCCCTGGAAAATTTCCCACCCTCCTCTGTTTCTTGCCCAATTCTAGTTCTGGTGTACGAGCATTTTGGTTGAGTGGTTTCATTCCTCCCAAGCAGGCCAGCAGATGTGGGGATGTGATCGCAGCAACTGGGAGGTAAGTTGAACCAAGAATTTCCTTAAGGGGGAGCCAAACCACCCCTTCAGGCCACAAGGCAGCAAGACCTTGCCACTGTAGAAGTGATACTTACTGCATCATCCCATCTACAGATATCGTGGTTAGGCTACTGTGCAATCAATGTAGCACTCATCCCCTCCTGGGATTGCACCTTGGTTTGGAAGATGTGTTAAGAAGGTGTTTTATTTTCATAATATAACTTGGTGGGCCTAGATAAGATTTCATGATCCTGAAGACTGTCATTTATGTGCTTGTGGTCTTTCCGATATAGTATTTAGAGAGACACTGTATTCTATTTACAGCTTTTAACAACAGAAGCACTGATTTTATCTCCATGGAAGTGACAAATGTTTTTAATAAATGGAGATATGTGGGAATTAGGCAACATTTAAATGCAATATTACCTGGTCACATAAAATTATGTAACAACACATCACAGAACCACAGTGCAACAATGATCTAATAAGCCTGTCCCCCAGCATGGATTTAAACAGCTGAAATCTAGAAGTGAGCTTTCTCTTCTTGGCCCAGGCTCTGCATAATTTCATGCCTCCTGGCCCCCTCTTCATCCAAGAGCAGAAGAATATTTTGTTCTATTTATGTGCAGCAACAGCAATAGTTAAACAGCCAAGGGCCATATAGAAGAAACTAAAACAAAATAGACCCAAATGCTATTGAACTGTTGCATCTTAGTGGTCTGGCCCCATACAGGTACTCCTCAGTTATCTATGGCAATTGAGACCAGAATTGCCATCGCTAAGCGACGCAGTCATAAAACGTGACATCAAATGACTGCACTGCTTAGTGATGGCAATTTTGACACTCTTGTTGCTGTTGTTAAGCAAATCACCATGGGTCATTAAGTGAGGACATCACATGGTCACCATTTTTGACCTCCAGCCTGCTTTCCCATAAACGTTGCTTGTTGGAAGCAAATGGCAACCATGTGACCACAATTATGACTGTGATGTCATAATTGCAAGCCAGGCATCATGCACCCAGATCGCGATCACAAGACCACTGGGATGCTGCAACAGCTGGAACTCCAAGGACCAGTCATAAGTACCACTCGTTCAGCACCATTGCAAGTTTGAATAGTCGCTGAACAAGTGGTTGTTAAGTGAGGGCCACCTATTTACCATATAACCTATAAAGTTCCTAGAGCAGAGTCCTATATTTGCTTGTTTTCTTTAAGAGGTGTCTAGGTGCCAGTGTTTCCTTGAAGATAAACTTTATTTATTTAAGCTCATTAAAAAGCTTCAGTTAGGAATCTCTACAGCTTTCTAATATAACTTGTCCGAATGTCCAAATGCTTCCATAGCGGAAAGGTACTGAACTAAATGATTGTCGTTCCAAAGTTGCACTGCTAATTCCATTGACTGCACTACTAACTTTCAAACTGGTGTCTCCTTTTCTCAGGCACCTGCAAATTTCCTCTTCTGCCAAAGCAGTTCTTCCCAAATAGCTCAGAATCCTTCTAAGCTTTTTATGCTAGACAGAATGGAGCCTTACACCAAGAAAAAAAAAAGGCAACAGAGGGATATACCTGTCTGAATAACCCAGAGGATCCAGGGTACTATCTCTCATATCCAACTCCAAAGTTCGTAACTTTTTTAAGTATTAAAAGAACAAATGTCCTTCCCCAAATTATATAACACCAACACCAATTTTCTGAGGTACATCAACTACCCTTCAGTTCTACAAACACTTTTGCAAACTTTTTCAAGCTGTTCTCTGCCCCTGTCCACCCCTGCAATAAGTATGTATTCTATACTTTAGAACCATGGAAAACAGAATGAAATTCAGTTCATGTATTATCCACAGCTTGTTTACTGTTAATTTCACAAGCAATTATAAGCTTAAGAGAGAGAACTAGCAAGCAAACATTGTTGAGTTATTGGTGTTCTCTGAGTTTAGCTGTTTTCCTGCAGACATTTCATGACCAGGCTATCCAAGTACAAATTATATAGAAAATGGCACCAAAAACAAAAAAAAAGAAAAAGAAAAAAAATATGCTAAAATAGAATACTATTATAGTATAAATATGATTATAAATATAATCATGAGATTAAAATATATCCATTTTCTCAAATGTTTTAAAACAAAATAAATATCTAGTACTCTTTTGATTTAAAGGATGTGACTTTTCTGCATTCAATAGCTCTTTTCTACTTATAGCTAATCATAAGACATGTGCAAAATGTCTATATTCCATTTCTTCTGGTTTTCTGTGGTGGCTGTACTTAGTAATTGAATGATTATAGATCAGAAAGTAGTTGCTAGATTTTGTATATGTGTGTGGCCTTTACTACTTCTTATGTTTGCACCACACTAAAATGTAATCGCTCAGAACAGATTGTGACCTCACACCTGCTTCTGTAAACATTAACTTGAAAGGGTAATGCATCATACCACTCTGGTGCTTGATGGTGAAAAGGAGATATCTTAAACAATATTACTCATCATACAGTGCTACATGTGCAGGAACAATAAAGCTTGGAAGTGCCAGGAGATACACTATACAATACTGTGCCTCCAGTTTGTGACTGAACCTCACTGTGTTGTTTCTGCTCAATGGTGGGCAATAAGGTTATGAAATAACTGCTAAGCTAATATACACTAGTCTGTCAAATGCATCATTGCACCATTAGGAAAGGATTAAAATCACCAAAAGAAATGATTGGCATCCTTATGGGAAGCTTGTAAAGCTCTGAAGATATAAACCCCCTACTTTGGTGAGATTATCAGTGGAAATGCCCTTGAGCTCTATAGTTGGTGAATGTTGCTTTGGGTTATGTAATAGTAACAGTAGAAATAGAGGGGCATTTGTGTCTTGCCAATATTACAAGTGTATCCAGCCATGACTTACTGTAGAGGGTTTTTGCATTAGTATGCATATAGCGAGAGCCAGTTTGGTGTAGTGGTTAAGGCACCAGGTTAGAAACCGGGAGACTCCGAGCTCTAGTCCTGCCTTAGGCATGAAAGTTGACTGGGTGACCTTGGGCCAGTCACTTTCTCTCAGCCCTAGGAAGAAGGCAATGGCAAACCACTTCTGAAAAACTGCAGTTGTCCAGGCAGTCTCTGAGGATTGGACATGATTGAACCAATTAAAAAAAAATGTGTATAGCACCCGTTCCTAGAAACAGAGCTACACGATCAATGTCTTGTTTACCCTTCATTTGGATTACCGTAACATGTATTACACATAGTTGCTGTTGAAATGTGTTCAGTAATTTCAACTTCCCCAACTTCTGCAGCCAGAGTGTTAATACAGAGGACATTACTCTTCGTTACAATTTCATTATCTATTGCTCTATTTCTAGACACCAATCAAATGTGGTGGTTATAACATAAACTTGAAACCAGGCTATTTCAAAGACTGCATTCTCCCATAAGTGCCTGTCAGTGTTTTCAATGGCTCAAAAAGGCTATTCTTTCTGACCTGACAAAACGAAGGCATATCTGGTGAGAAATTCTTGAGGGCTGCTTCTGGCTTCTTGTGGCCTCAGCTAAGAGAGGCCAGCTTAACTCCAACTCTGATATCCTTAATGAGGTTTAATTTCTCTAAAAGAAAGTCATTGCAATGCAAGGTGTTCTTATACTCATAAACAATCTGAGAGTGCTAAGTATTTACAGCATTAACAGCGATACAGGTTTCTGTTTCCCATCAAGTTTCTGGGAACCCAGAGTGTTACAGGATTTCCTGCAGACAGCAAAATTCCAGCACAGATTTTATTTCTATCTGTCCCACTATTTCACATACTCACTCCTATAGCTAATGAAGGAAGAAAGATGAATCATATCTGCCTATCTCTCATGCTTTCTTGGGAAACCCAACTCTGATTGAAACAGGACACCAGAATACTACTATTATTTCAACACTTAATAGGGACCACTTGAGGGTACTCTCAAGGAAAGTTCTATTCACAGAAAACTTTGAAGGAGATCATCTTGACCAGTGTTCAAATCTATAACAGTATTATATTTGGAGTTCTAGTAGTAGTGCAAAGGTGGAACTATAATTATGATAGATAAACAATCCATTTAAATCTTTAAACATCATTTAAAGAAGAATTTAAGCTGGATCAATTACAGTCAGTGAATGTGGCCTTTGTGGCTTATATCTTCTTGAATGTGCTTAGTCATTAAAGTCTGTTTCTCTTAATCTACAACTTCCTCTAACCTTTTGATGTGGCTTTGAGTTAATAATATTTGTCAGATGGTGGCAGTGTGTACTAATATAGGAAACTGGTCCAGTCCCTGTCACAGGAAACAAGAGCCCTAGGGAGCCATTTATATATTACAGCTGTGGTGTAGGAACTACTTTTCCAAGGTTTCATCCCTTTATTACTGTGACAGTTAAAGTTTCATTACTGCACAAGAAAGGCCACATTCCTTTTTTTTTTTTTACTGATAGTTCTGGCTTAGTGATTTAAGGTGAAGGAAGCAAAGGTTTGCTGAGTTACATGGAGATGGACATCTAAATATTACAGCATCCAAGGATGAAGTAATGGAAAAGTTGTTTTTATGCCCACTTACTCCTTTATCTTAAGTTTACTTTCATAAGCTTTTGTCATTCCATCATTCCTCTTTTCAAGGGAGATCGGAAATGTCCACCTAGGAAACAGCAGTGCAAAATGCTACTGTTCAGGGATTTTTTTACTATTGTTAAATAGAATACACACTACTCCATAACCAACCTGAAACTGTCACACCAAAAACAACATGGTGTGTTATAGCATCACATCTGTAATGCAGTGAAGACATATTTAATGTAAAGGGCTTTTTTCCTCCTCAAAACTAAATGCCACTTACGATTTAAAAGGAAGGAAGGAAGGAAGGAAGGAAGGAAGGAAGGAAGGAAGGAAGGAAGGAAGGAAGGAAGGAAGGAAGGAAGGAAGGAAGGACATTATTAATTGGGTATCAGGGACTGTAGCTCAAGTACTATATTGTCCTAAACCATTAGTAAGTTTTGTGGTTTGGACTTAGTGTGTTGTAGGAAGCTAACCATTGTAAATTGCAAAATAAAAATGTTAGCATGTTGTGCTAACCTAGACAATTGTGGTAAAACCTTGGCTTAGTCACCTTAGTGCAATGTATGAATCAGACAACAAATCCAAACATGGATCCTGTCTGTTGCAAAACTGGATCTGAGCAGGCCTCAATCCAATTCTCTACCTTAACATTTAGAAAAACATATTTTTTTATCTGCCAAGTATTGGTCTGAACTCCATACACAAATTAGCTATTGAATCTCATTGTGATTACTGTTATGTTTTATATGGATTATTGTTTACTATTCTCTGTTCTGTTTTAATAATCAACTGTTCTGCCATAACTACTGCAATGTTTGCAAACCATGTTTATTCTGTTTGTTTATTCTGAAATACTGTATACTCTATGCAGGATAATACAGATTACACAATGTTTGTATTTAAAAGTACCTAAGAAGGGAATCATTCCTACCAGTATAAAAACATTAAACACAATGATAATTCAAATAAATCAATGAGCAGCATATTTAAGGGGGAAAACTGCATTCATTTGTTTTCCTTTGATCAATTACTGTTATATGATGAATTAAAGAAAACATACATACATACCCATCATGTTATTCGTCTTTGCAATAAGCAGTATTATGCAAAGCACAGAAAATGAGGAGAACCTGTTTGATGTAGTGGTTAAAGACACTGAGCTAAAAACCGAAAGACTGTGAGTTCTAGTCCCATTGTAGGCATGAAGCCAGCTGGGTGACCTTGGGCTAGTCATTCTCCCTCCGCCCCAGGAAGAAGGTAGCAGTAAACCACTTAAGAAAGTCTTGTCAAGGAAACTGCATGGATTGCCATATAGTTCCTAGGAGTCAAGGCACAAAAAAGAAAAATGCAAGAAATACTGTAGAAAGGCACAAAAAAAAATTGTGTAGGGCTGAGTTGGCAAGCTTTCTTTATAATAGCCTCCACTTTTTGGAACACTCTCTACCAGAAATAGATACAGCCCACACTTTGCTGCAATGCTGGAAACAGGTTAAAACTGTTTTATATCAGTATATTTTGGACTCTGCTGAGTGACTGTGAGTGCTTATCTTGGGTTTTACCTGTGCTTTTCTTTTGTGTTTATAGTATTTTTTTTCCTTTTGTTTGATGTTGTATGCTGCACAGAGTCCTTTGGGGTTCAGTTGGGTAATTGTTGTTGTTTATTCATTCAGTCACTTCCGACTCTTCGTGACTTCATGGACCAGCCCATGCCAGAGCTTCCTGTGGGATGTCAACACCCCCAGCTCCCCCAGGGATGAGTTCGTCACTTCTAGAATGTCATCTATCCATCTTGCCTTTGGTCGGCCCCTCTTCCTTTTGCCTTCCACTCTCCCTAGCATCAGCATCTTCTCCAGGGTGTCCTGTCTTCTCATTATGTGGCCAAAGTATTTCAGTTTTGCCTTTAATATCATTCCTGCAAGTGAGCAGTCTGGCTTTATTTCCTGGAGTATGGACTGGTTTGATCTTCTTGCAGTCCAAGGCACTCTCAGAATTTTCCTCCAACACCACAGTTCCAAAGCATCTCTCTTCCTTCTCTCAGCCTTCCTTATGGTCCAGCTCTCAAAGCCATATGTTACTACTGGGAATACCATTGCTTTAACTATGCGGACCTTTGTCGTCAGCGTGATGTCTCTGCTCTTAACTACTTTACGGAAATTTGTCATTGCTCTTCTCCCAAGGATTAAACATCTTCTGATTTCCTGACTGCAGTCAGCATCTGCAGTAATCTTTGCACCTAGAAATATGAAGTCTTTCACTGCCTCTATGTTTTCTCGCTCTATTTGCCAGTTATCAGTCAAGCTGGTTGCCGTAATCTTGGTTTTTTTGAAGTTTAGCTGCAAGCCAGCTTTTGCACTTTCTTCTTTCACCTTCATCATAAGGCTCCTCAGTTCCTCTTCGCTTTCAGCCATCAAAGTGGTATCATCTGCATATCTGAGATTGTTGATGTTTCTTCCAGCGATTTTAATTCCAGCCTTGGATTCCTCAAGCCCAGCACATCACATGATGTGTTCTGCATACAAGTTGAATAGGTTGGGTGAGAGTATATAACCCTGCCATACTCCTTTCCCAGTCTTAAACCAGTCCGTTGTTCCATGGTCTGTTCTTACTGTTGCTATTTGGTCGTTATACAGATGCCTCAGGAGGCATACAAGATGACTTGGTATCCCCATACCACTAAGAACTTGCCACAATTTGTTATGGTCCACACAGTCAAATGCTTTAGAATAGTCCAGTTGGGTAATAACTACTATAAAATTAATTTAAAAATAAATAGTTTATACCAAGATCATTAACCATACCTCTCCATAATTTTCTATTCTTACAAACTGTGATTGCTTCCATCATGTCAGTCCAGCTGCAACTGTTTATTTGCTATTATATCACAGAATGATGCCAGAAACATGATACTAATGAACCATTTCAGTACATGCAAATGTATTTGCTACTGATGTGCCTATTTTCACATCCTTTTCCCATTGTGGAGGCTGAATACTTTGAAGGATAGTAGCTTTGTAGTGCTTCTCCTCAAACTTTTCTGTCTCTACAGAATCTATATCCATACAACTACAGTATATGCAAAAAACAGGTCCCCAATTGCAGGAATTAGTCTTGTCTTCTCCTCTGATTTGCCCATCAGTCATCTCTCCTGGCCACAAGTTTGAACAGCATGAAAGGGAGCCAATGCTCGTAGCCAGAGGTTCTCTGTTACAGTAGAATTTCAGGCTAGTACAGTATTCACAAACTGAGGTTAATGCATGGCTCTTCAAATTCCTCACATATGTGGTGAAGTTTATCTGAATCTCCATGAATTCCAGGATTAGGAACTGGTAGCCAGATGTTGTCAAACTGCCAGCAGACTAAGCTAGTATGGCCAATGTTGATGAAAGCTGGGACGTGCCATTCAGCAACATTTGAAGGACTATAGATTCAGTGGCTTCACAGAAGACGTATATGCATAGCAAATGTGTTGACATCAGAGAGAGCACATTAGCATTATTAGCACTCCTTTGTTCAGATAATCTGAAAAGCATGTTAAAATGATATATGAGAAGGGAGCTATTAAGCAGGATGCTCCTGAACCAAATTTCATCTAAATATATGGCTACAGCCACTATGACTAGGTTTACAAATTTGTTTAATTAATGATTATTGCAGAAGCCACAGTTGGCTGCAGTTTCATAGCAAGCTAAGCCATAAACCAGGGTTTATAAACTACAAGGTACAGCCAAAACTGTGGTTTACAAACCACAGTGGCTGAATTCATATAAGTCATACCTAAACAAACCATAGTACAGCTGTGGGACAGGCTTGTGTCTCTCTGCCTGAAATATAAATGTAACACCACTGCCTTCCTTTTTTTTTTTCTCTAAGATTATCCTTTGGGAACACATTATTCTTGCCCATAAAATGATTTGAATATTCCAAAATGCTTGCAAATGTGCTAAATATTATTAGGATAGGTTAGTTATCACAGTCATCCTTCTAATATAATGCTAAGGAAAATTTAAAAGTGCCATAGATAGCAGAGCCACTATAATCAGCAAGACTGTGTCTACTCATAAAGTGTTATAGCATGGCAGGAATCAAGGACTGTCATTCCATGACAGCACCAGCAATGTAGTATAAAATGGAGCAAATGTGGCCCATCGCCCCAAATGTTAACATGTAGGGCAGAAAATATGATTCCCAGAACGAACACCAAATGCTAAAACCCATTGCTCCAATTGTGCCTCCTTGGTGACCTTTATCACAAAGGAGCTGTATAGCGGAACATTTTTTAAAATCATTTTTGCATTTTTAAAAACCCTATACATAAAATGGACAAGAATAATCTTTGCTGAAAGTTTCAATCTAAAAATAAAGTTTATGGAGTCAGGAGTTGGGTGGCGATAATAAATTTGAATGAATAAATAAATAAATAATATAAGTAACAATAGACTGGCAATTGTGAAAGAACAAAATAGCCTCAATAAATAGTATGGCATTTTGCATTCGTTTTGGAACCCCCAGCTTCAGAAATTCATACTTCTTTAAATTCTTCAACTTTGCTGAAACAGCCAAGAAGTTCTAAAATTATTGACTTACTCCTCATTATTCTGATTAAAGATTTCTCATGTTTTAATTTATTTAGGGTGACTAGTTAAATCCATTTATGCTTTGGACCAGTGACTGCAGAGGCAATTCCCAATGCTTTGAACCATTCCAAAGTGGTTCTCAAACTTTGTGGCATTGTGATCCCCTAAAACAAAAAATGCCCATGAATAAAGCTAATTGTTTCATCAGTGGTAGGGTTGGGCAAGAAATAAAGTTATAAAAATATAACATTTTTAGTAACTAATTTTTAATCTGTATATCATAGAGGTTCTCCAACTTTGTGGTACAATATAATGCAGGCCTACTGAAGACTTGGGCGGAGAAAACAAGGAGCAAAGCACCAAGTGAGTTTTAACAGTGATCCCACTGTGCACGCACAAAAACCTGACTGGTTTTTTTGAGAAGGGGAAACATTTTTAATACTATGTTAAGCTTATTTGAGGCTTCCTTTACAGTTTTGTGATTCTTGCTTCAACTTGTCAGGAAACTACATACAGTATCTCATTTTCAGCAACAGTGGCCTGTGGGAGTTTCAAGGTCTGGAAAATAGGGCCATAGATTGCCCACCCCCTTATTTACTTCACAGGTATTCACAATATCGAATATGAAAACTGATTTCTAAAATCAGGAAAGTAGCATATAATGATTTTTGAGAGGAAGCCTCATTCAAGGCAGAGCACCATAATGAACAGTAATGCCAAAACTTATAATCCTTGATGGAGAATATCACGTGAAGTACATTAGCTTTCCATCTGATGAGGCCCAATGAAGTATAGCCATAAATAAGAATTTTTCTCTTCCACTGGTCCATAGGGTTCCCACTTTTGCCCCCTTTAATTAGTGGGAAGGTTATTTCAGACCCATACTTGTATTCAGAAACTCATCAATACTTCCCTAAAGACTATTTACTATTTACAGGGCATCAGAGAGTGATTGTCATGGTGAGGAATGTATTACCAAAGATTAAATGGGAGAGTGAGTCTCAGTAAGGTGTCTATTTAGTGGGATGGTCTGGAAGTACTCAAGGTGACACTAAGCTTCTCAGCATTAAGTACATAAAGCTAACTACAGATTTCATTCTGTTTTCATACAATTAAAAAAAATCTCAAGTGGGAAACTACTATTAAAATTCTGTGAGGCAGAAAGTAAGCTTTGTGGCAAAAATGGCTTTGTGGCTGATGTAGAAATGACTTTACTTTTTATTTTATTGTTGAAATTATTGATCTGAAATCTTTAAAGCAAGATGGATGAAAGTTGTTATCCTGTTCAATAAGTCTCACTGTATGTTTGCAATCAGATGGAGTAAACAATTCAAAAGCAGTAACTGAAATATAAAAGAGACTACTTTGTGTTATAAAAAAAGATAACTGCTTTCCCCTTCCAGATACAAAAACAGTCAGATGAATAAGTTAATGACTCTTCAGTTAAATTTCTGTCTTGAGGTCACTGTGAGTTGTGTGGGAGGGTAGTACTCCGATTCAGAAAGCCGACTGGAGGTAATAACATTTATTTACGTATTATTGACTCAGATTTTATTCGCAGAATTATATTAACGACATCTATTATACAACCAAACATTTATTTGGCAGCTCTGTGGTTTTTCTGAACAGAATTAATTGATTTCTCATTTTTCCCTTTATTTTGTTCAATACAAGATGAATGAAATTGGATAGCATAAGCATGCAATTCAGCCAACAGTGGTGCTGCAGTTTTTAATTTCTTTTGATACTGTATGTGTGGGACCCCTCCTGGTTTATAATATCAAAGAGCAATCCTCAAAGAGCTACAACATTTATACTTTGGTCCAAGAGTTGATTGTCTCAATGCATACTGGGCCAGTTTAAGGAATTTGGGTGCCCAGTGCAACACCAGGTGTACAGCCCCACCACAGCTACCCAGAGCCTTGATTAACATTGCAGATGGATTCCTGCAAAGTGAGGTGGAGGAAGAGATTGTGTGACTTGGAGAAAGCAGTCCTGTGCACTGGCAAAATGACATGGGAAAGAACAGTACTATCATGCATTAAATCCTGGTTGAGAGAATAACACATTTGGTCCATTGCCTGTTCCCTTGAAAAATCCCTTCCTATAATATAAAAGGCCACAGTGGACAACTTGAAAACCACATTCAAAATCCATTTTGTGGTATCTAAAGCTTCCCCCTGACACTCCAACAGCAACATGGCCAATTTGTTTTGTTTTGTTTTAGCTTGAAATAGGTGTGCTCTGCCTCTGTAATACTTAAAGATCCTATTTTGTATAAAACTTCACCCTGAAAAAAATTGGACAAAGCAAGCCAAACATCTGGTTCCTCTCCAGTCCTCTTATTTTGGTAAAATCCTCCCTCCAAAACTTTGAAAAGCGATCACATTCCCACCAAAGATGGAAGAACGTCCCTTTTTGACTATAACCTCTTAAACACTCATAGATGATTTTTGTTTATATAATGTGAAAATTTTAGGGGCTAAACAGTGTAAAATATTAAAATATAATTCCTACATGAAGCAGATAAGAAGTCCCCAGATCTCCACAAGTGTGGCCATACTGCATCATCCAATTGCTTGCCTACTTTTTACTTTCACATTTCTTTCAAGCCTAATGTATGATTGAGTACATTTTTGATATTGTTCCTCTGAGTTGTAGAAAAGAGTTGATAATTATTTTCTCAACATTTGACAATGGGTGGTTTACAAATTCCACCACCCTCTTAATTTGGAGAAATTAATTTACCTTCAGCTAAAGTAGCTACAACATTTTATAGTCCAATCATTGCTGTACATCTTCCTTGCTGCAAGTTACTGAATCTCTATAAAGTCTCTTATTCTATCTGGATCATAAAACCCTAGTTATATCATCAGAGGAATTAGTGTGGAAATACCTAGTATACAGTAAGTGCTAGATGAATCTTCTTCCACAATTGAAACATGAGTTCAGTGAAGTCATTATTTCATTTATTCATTTTGCAAAGATCTTTTGGAAGGAAGAAAATAGAGTTTAGGTGTTTATCCAAATACAGATTGTTTTCAGGCTGCATCTATTGTATTGTCAAGTTTTCCAGAAACTGAGTTACTTTTACACATGTGTATGATATTTAATACTTTTTTTTTTACAAAGCTAGATATATTTCCTTTTGGAATAAATCCAGACTGATCTAAATATACAATTTTACCAATAATTAGTTTATAACTTAATTAAATTATACTTAGTTTATCATTTAAAATATAATTTATAATCCACATTAAGGAGTCAAGTAAGTCTATAAAAAGATTCCTGTTATAGTTTTTGCCCAGATTCAGAATGAATGTAATCCTAGAATTTCACCAGGATACTGGGAGATATTCTCTCTGCGGCAATTCTCCCTTTTTCAGTGCAATCATAAGTTTGAACAGTCGCTAAACATGGCAGTTGCTAAGCAAATGTAGTGGTTAAGGCATCAGGCTAGAAACTGGAAGACTGTGAGTTCTAGTCCCACCTTAGGCATGAAAGCTGGCTGGGTGACTTTGGGCTGGTCAGTTTCTCTTAGCCCAACTCACCTCACAGGATTGTTGTTGTGGGGAAAATAGGAGGAAAAAGGTATGTTTGCCATCTTGAGTTATTTATAAAAAGAATAAAGACAGGATAAAAAAAAATCTAAAAACAAACAAACAAAAGGACAACCTGTGCTGCACAGGGGAAGATGGTAAACCACTCCTGTATTTTACCAAGGGAACCACTTGTATAGACAAAATAAAATGATTGACACTATAGTGCTGGATGATGGGCCTTTCAGCTTAGATGCAATTGAGGAAGGGGTGATTTTTATGATGTAGCTAAATTAAAGCCTTTGGGACATTTAGTTGCTGATGTTGCCATGTAAGAAAAGAAAATCCAAAACTGCAAAGACAAAATCCTAGTGCAAACATAGAATGTAAGCAGCATGAACATGGGAACGCTTAACACAGTGAAAGATGAAATGAACTGACTGCTCATTGACATCTTAGACATCAGCAAATTGAAAAGGACTGGAATCGGACATTTTCAGTCAGAAGATCATACTGTTTGTTACTGAAGACATGAAAAACAAAGAAGGAACAGTGTTGCTTTCATGATCAAGAAGGATATAGCAAGAACAGTACTTGGCTACAATGCAATCAGTGACCAAATACAATCAATTAAACTTCACAGACAAACTTTAATGTGACAATTATACAAGTGTGTATTCCAATCATTGATGCAGAAGAGGAGGTTGATTAATTTTATGGACAAGTTCAATATGAAATTGACAGAACATGCAAGCAAGATGTGCTGCTTGTAGCTGAACATCAGAATGCCAAAGTTGGAAATATTAAGGAGGAAAATAGAGTTGAACTATATTGCTAAGAAACCAAAATGAAGCAGGAGACCAACATATCAATTTCTGCCAATCCAATTATTTCTTCATTGCTAACACAGTGTTCAAACAACCAAAAGAACACCTGTATATATGGACACCACAGACATCAAATTGTCTATATTATTGATAGAAGGAGGTGGAAGAGCTCAGTTATAAACAGCAACGATGTGGCCAGGGATGACTGTGGAGCAGATCACAAATTGCCGATGTGCAAATTCCAAGTAAAGCTAAAACAAAAGAATAAAGCCAACCAGTTTCCATGATATGACCTTGACTATATTCTGTACCCACCATTTTCAAAGAGACTGTCAGGAATTGTTTTGAAGTCCTAAATCTCGTTAATCAGGAAGCAGAGGAACTGTGGAATGAAATCAAAGAAGTTGTTAAGGATGAATATGAAAAGAGTCTTCCAAAGACTGAGAAACATAAGAAAGCAAACTGAATGTCAGAACAAATACTGGAAATTTCCAAAAAAGAGAAGAGAAGCCAAAACCAAGAAAGACAAAAATCTCAGAAGGAAACTTAACAAAGAATTTCAGAGACCTGAAAAGATAAAAAGCAACATTATAACATCAAAGATGGAAAGAGACAAGAAAAACAGGAAAGTCTTCCAAGATTTCAACCTTGAATTGGTACACTAAATGATGCCAAATGACAGATAGTAACTGATTCCAAGAAGATCAGACAAAGGTTAAAGGAGTATACTGAAATTCTGTACTGTGGAAATATCAACATCCAGATACTCTGTACTTACGAGAACCTCTAGTACTAGAAGATGAAGTTAGATCAGCACTTTGGTCATTACCAAGCTGGAAGGCTGCAAGAATTGATGGAATAGCTACAGAAATATGGCAAGCAACAGAAGAAGTATCAGTAAAGCTTCTAACCAAAGTATACCAGTAAATCTGGAAAACTGCACAGTGACAAATAGATTGGAAGTAGTCATTCTACATACCAATAGTCTTATCTTCACATATTAGCAAAATAATGCTTAGGATCATCCAGCGCAGATTAAGTCCTACATGGAAATGGAAATGACAGATGTTCAAGCTGTCTTTGGAAAAGGCCAAGGAACATTATTGGAACAAAGAACAAGACATTATTGCTGCTAGATGCTGGATAATTAAAAAAGCCAAAGAATACCAAAAAGAAGTCAATATGTGCTTCATTGCTTATAGGAAGGCCTTCAGTTGGATGGATCATGTTAAACTGAATGTGCTTAGAAAAATAGGAATCCCAGAATATCTCATTATCCTCATGTGAAACCTAGGCACGGGTCAAGAAACCACTGTCAAGATGGAACATGGTGAAACAGAACGGCTTCAGGTCAGCATAGGAATGAGACAAGGCTATATGCTCTCCCCTTATTTATTCAACCTACAATATATGCTGAATATATAATGAGGGAAGCTGGATTGGCAGCAGATGAATGTGGTTTTAAAAGTGGAGGAAGAAACATGTGCTATGCTAATGACACTACTCTGATAGATACAAAGAATCTGCAAGCTCTAGTAATGAAAATCAAGGAGCACAGTGAAGCCATTTAGTGGCCTGCTAGACTGATATGGAGCAGAGCTTAACACAGCTGAGAAGTTTTACTCAGAAAAAGAATATTATCTTACATAGCTTCAATAAGCATGTCAGAGAAATACAGGTTATTGATCTTACACACTTAGCCCTTCCAAGCATAAAGAATCACACTCTTAGACAGAGTAGGTTAAGAAGTAAAAAAAAATCTTACTGACTTTATTCTTAATTCAGTTATACATCCATGTTTGGTGGAAAAGCTGAAATTTTTGTTCTTCTTTTGTCCCTAAACATAATTCACCCTTAGCCCTACAGCTGCTAAGAGCTGCATAGAAGAAAGGGGCAGAATCCTTCTTTTCTTAGGCCCGACCACATGGCCGAAGATGGAGGGAGGAGCACCCAAAAGCATGCTGCTGCTCCCTTGGTGGAAGGAGGAAGAGAAAGAGAGAGGAGGTGGGAGTAGCAACAAACAGCTTCCTCAGAGTTGCATTGTGGGATGAACTCAATTTACATGCTAATGCACATGCTAATGAGACATGCTGGATTTGCCGGGACCTCCAACACACAATGAAAATGGAATTAGGTTTAAATATAAAGACCAAACTAATGACAAGTCCAGCCTTAGAACTGGCAATGAAGTTATTGAAATGGTGGATAGCTTCTGCCTTTTAGGATCACTAATCAACAGTAAAGGAATCAGCAGTCATGAAATACACACAGACTAGCACTTGGTAAAAAAACAATGAAGCCTGGGAAAATATATTCAGATGCTGTGATGTATCTATACCAAAAAAGATCAGAGTAGTGCAGGCAATGATTTTCCCTGTGATAGTCTATGGAAGCAAAAGTTGGACTTTGAAAAAGCAAGATAGGAAGAGTATTGATGCTTGGGAACTGGTTGTAGAAGACTTCTGAGAATACAATGGATGGCCAAGAAAACAAACAAATGGATCATCAAGCAAATCAATCCAGAGTTCTCACTCAAGGCCCAAATAAACAGGCTCAAATTATCATACACTGGACACATTAGGTGAAGACCGAGCTCTCTAGAGAAGTCAATAATGCTGGAATATGAGGAAGAAAAGAAGACAATCAGCAGGGAGGTGGATGTACTCAATTACAGTGATGATGGGTGCACCATTGGAAGACCTGAAGGACCATACTGGGGGCAGATCATGCTGGACCAAATCTATGTACAGGTGTTCCTCGCTTAGCGATCACTTGTTCAGCAACCATTCAAAGTTATGATGGCATTGAACAAGAAGATTTATGGCCAATCCACAAAGTTGTAGCTGTCACAGCATCCCTGCAGTCACGTCATTGAGATTCAGGCGCTGGGCAACTGACACACAATTATGACAGTCACAGCATCCCACAGTCACACGATCACCATTTGTGACCTTCACAGCCAGCTTCCGACAAGCAAAGTCAATGGGGAAGCTGGCAGGAAGTCACAATTTGCAGTCAATGACATCTCACTTAACAACTGCACATGATTCACTGAATGACTGCAACCAGAACTGCTGGAACTGCTGTCATAAGTTGACATGGCCACGTGATTTTTTTGCTTAACAACCACATTGCTTAGCAATGGAGTTTCTGGTCCCAATTACAGTCATTAACTGAGGAATGCCTGTAGTCACTAAGAGTTGGCACCAACTTGATGACACATAATAAATCAATCAAAGAGTGCACCCAAATTTTGAGTATGCTCTGTGTTGAATTCTGGCATTTTCAATTTAGCTAGGTAGTTATAAATTTTCTCAGGTTTTTGGATTATTTGATATCTATTTATTAAAAAATTCATACATTCAGCATTAATATTGTGTGTCAGGATTGTTTTGCTTTTATCGTCCGCTAGCAATTTTGAATTATTATCAAATTCATAATATTTTTGCTTTAGAAAAGTTATGCTGAGATTTTTATTATTCTTTAAGATATCTAATTCCTTTCTTTTTGCTTCTAATTGTTTTTTGTGAGATTTAATTTACTAAGTAAATATATTTTAATTATACTCATCTGATTTATGCACTCGTATTACTGCTTTCATAGGTTCCCCTTGTTGTTAAAGATGTTTGCCTTACACTGTTTCCTTTTAAAAATTACTTAAAGACTGAGATTCTTATTTCACTGGTAGATTGAAATTAATGTGGGTAAAGAAGGATCGACTTGCCTAGCTTTAGCTCTAACATTACTAGTGCACAATCTGTTGTACATACAGGTGCAGTGGTGTCTGTGAGGGGAGGAACTAGGAGAACAAACCAATCAGAGCACCATCACAGCATCTTGATGCAAGCCTCACCCCTTTTCTACAAGCACCACTAAGTTACAGGCGTACCCCCAAAAAGTGGAGCTTCATAGCTGCTTTCATCATTCTGATAAAGCAGCAAGATCCTGCAGATGCTGCTATACAGCTGCAATTGTTGCTTGCTTAATTTGAATTAGCAAAGATTTTGATGCCCATATATAGTTTATTCTTGAATAGGATCCATGCCTATTGAAATGATATGTAAAGCTCTTTGAGTGGTGATTCATATACTGTATTAATTAATATACTGAATTAATTAATTCTTTAACTTGCTTAATTTTCTGCAGGTGTTTGTACAGTAAACAATTTCATTGAACTTTTAAAATAGTCATTTTTTCCCTGAATAATTTATGTGTTTATATTGAAGCCACCTCTCAATTTCAGAGTTTCTGAACCAAATTTAAATATGCCTGAGAATGTGTCCCTGCAGACCCCTGATTGAATTTAGGACTCTGATTTTGTTTCATGAACCATTCATTCAAGGCATGTGTTGAAAAGAGGAGACTGTTCCACAGCCTACAAAACTGCTTTTTCAAGGGAAGAAGAAGAAAGTGCTCACTCCTCAAACAGCATGTTATTTCAGAAAACTGCAAGTTATGTTAGCGACTATCAGCCTATATTCCAAAAATTCCACACCATTATTGGAGGTCACAGAGCTTCGATAATTATTTTCACTTTCACCTGCTTTGGCAAAGCAGCTGTAAAAGATTAATTTTAAGCTCTAAGCTAATTCCCCCAGGTACTAGGATATTGAATTGCACCTTCTGCAGCTCATCCACTCAGACTACAGAAAACACCACTGCAGCATAATTATGCAGTTCATGTCTGCAATTCCAGTGGTAGCCTTAGCACCCCAGAGGCTAAATTCTAGATCAGAATTCCAGACATGAACCCTTAATTTTTCCTACCTAACTACAAATAACCTTAAGTGTGAAATGGTTTTACAATAACAGCATCACAGACATAAATGCTTCACAGCTGGCCAAAGCAGATGTTTATGGCTTCGTTAAAAATAAGAAGTGGACAGCCAATTAAACATAATATGCCTAACTGGTCTTCTGACAACTACTACATTATAACATGGTTCAATCTGTGTCTTGGGTGACTAGTGAAAAGATACCACTGTCAACTCCTCTTACCCACGCAGAAACATTCATATAATCACAACATTAAAGTACTGGTAATGCTGTAACTAGACTCACGAAAAGTCTCTTTTTCTTAGTAATATTGCAGTGATATAAAGAATTTAAATCAAAGTCACAGGCCATCAATACTTTGCATCTAGTAGCCATTTCACATTATGATTCTATTCCCATCCCATTAAATCAAAATCTTACAGCAATGCATTATTATAAAACACAAAGTTCTGTTTAAACAATGGCAAAACTGGATTTTTATATACAGAAATTATATCCCTTTGGCTTGGTCATATAAAGATATGAACATGCCATACAATCAGGCCATACAATTGGAAACATACAATCAGAACATATTAAAACCAAATTAGATGAGATAAGCTGCATTCACTTATCACTCTAAGACCTAAGGTGTGCATTGGTTTTGATAGAGCAAACCCAGCCATTGTGGCTTGTAAGCAAATTTATGATTTAACAATGTGTGTGTACCCAGTCATTGTGAAATAATCAACACATCATGTTTTAATGCAATGTGTGAATGTAGGTATAATGTCAGAGGCAGCAGCATCTGAAGCCAGCTTTGCTGGCTGGGGAATTCTGGGAGTTGAAGTCCCTATCTCTTCGAGTTGTCAAGTTAGAGAAATACTGCTCTAGATATTTCAATAGTGCAATGACTCCTAATAGCATTAAATAAAAGGCAATTTTTCCATTTGCTTTGCCATCTTCCATGGAGTGTAAAAACAATTGGCTATGAAAACAGTTGTGGGTTTTGGGGAGTATGTGTGTTAGATTAGGAAGATTAGGAAAATACAGTAATAATTTTATATCCAGTGTCAAGAGGATCAAGGAACCTGGATGTCTTGTATATTTGCAACATTGTATCCTTAAAACAAAAATATCTGTTCTTGCTAGCCAGACACATAACTCAAGTGTGCTGTTATATTTGAAACCTGCGGCATCAATCTTCTGGAATGGTGGTGGGGAATCAGGCTGCCATCATGTAGAATTTAGCAGAAAGTTATCTGATCAGAAGAGATGGGGATAATAGGCACTCTGCATTTGAAGATCCTTAACACAAAAAATAGATGACCAAAGTTTCCCTTTAAGTGCAACATTTTGTTTCTCAGTGATTCCTCTGTAGTTCTTCAAACAGCTGACAACTGAGCTTGATAGCTATAATTTGGAGAAATGAATGAATGGTCCCTTCTATAACTTCCAGAATTATGTATATACAGCCAATATAGTCCAGTTATCTTCCCCAAGTATGTCCTGGGTTGCAGATTAGCCTCAACCATAGCCTTCTTTCTTCTCTGCAACCCTGCCTGCTTGTTGCCATCCCAGTCTTCCTTCCGACTTATCTTCCTTCTCCCTATTTAGGCCTTCCATCCTTCACAAGATAGAATCCTCAGTTTTTAACTCACCCCACACACACACACACAAACACACACAAACACAAAAACACACCATCCATCAAGGTCTTCCTGTGAGACATCACCTAGAATTCAAATTTTATTTTTTCACAAACTCTGGGAATCTTAGACCAAATAATGTTGATACTGATATATCCCAACTTCTTGCATTAAAAGCTGTGATAGAAACACAGGATGTCCCTGTAGAGTAGAAACGGGAGACCTTGTCCCTCTAGATCACTGTTTTTCAACCTTGGCAACTTTAAGATGTGTGGGATTCAATTTCAACTCAACATGCTGCCTGGGGAATTCTGGGAGTTGAATCCCATGCAACTTTAAGTTGCCAAGGTTGAAAAACACTGATCTAAATCTTACTAAACTAGGAACAGCCTAAGGAAACTAATGGCTGAGCTGAGATATCAGAGGCACAGTTCTTACTTTACAGCTCTATGAAAGATCTTTCATTGTTTTGGGGCATCGCAGAAAATATTATTCTCCTTGAAAACAACAACCAAAAATCCATAAAGGGCAGAAACCAAAGCATGTATAGAGATGCTGATGTAGAAGCAACACTGTTGAAAATGGTTGGATCCAAATCTCTAGGCAAAATTCTTGATCCTTCCCGAATTGTCTTTCATCATTGATATGTGAGATTTTTAATAATTCAGAAACTGAGTCTACAACCTTACTGTAAATTTAAGCACACAGGTGACTTGCCACATTCCCTGCAAATATTGGAAAATGGCAGGTGTTGGCCAGTTTCCTACATATTAACATTCATACAAGAGTCGTGAGTGACAAAAGAATACACTTTAGAGAATGGCAGGGGGAAAAGGACAGATTGAATAGTAACTATGGGATTAATTTATGACAGATGATTCTATTCTCCTCTTTAAACCCTTTATGTCCTTCATTGTATCTGCTCATTATAGTCTATAATGCTACAAGATATTTTATTTGATTTTATAAAGGGGCAAGTGGGAAAGAGACAGGAAATCACAATAAAGTAGAAAGCTGTAATACTGGGATTTTTTTTCCATGAAGGAGACATGGTATAAAATAACCCTAAACTGACTTCTATACTTAATACCCCTTAATTTCTCTTAATCAGTTAAGCCACTTTTACAGTGCACACATTAGACTGAAAGCTTTTTCATCATGCTTTAGTTAATTTATTTAATTTGGGAGGGGCAGGGTTAGACTTGGAGCAGCCATTATCACTCAGGCTACCTCACAGAAAATTAGAGGGGAAATTAGAGGAGGGAGTTCCATGGACACTGGCTTAAGCTTCTGGAGGACAGGGAAGGGGAAAATATATACTTCTTCTGGACCTCTGTTAGGATACATTTTAAAAACAACCCTGCAAACCCCAAGTATTTCTAAGAGAGCCATACAAAATGTTAACATACATGTGTAAAAAACAGACTGATGTCCTTATAATAGACAATCATATTTTTACAACTGTAGCTGTTAGACAAAATTCACACATATATGTAAAAAACCTCTAGATGACTGATTGATAGATAGATAGATAGATAGATAGATAGATAGATAGATAGATGAATAAAATGTCAAATTTAAGGAGACATTTGGCACAATCCAGAAAGTGGTTGAAGGGCCAGAAGTGTTGCTGTATCAGAAGACTTCTAGCACCCAGTGCAGGGGTTGAAAGCTCTGTTGTGGCTATCCTGGTGTCAACAATCCATTGAAGGGGGAAAGGTTCTGCCATCATGTTGGGGAGCTTATGGATCTGCAAAATTCAAACTCATTCTCTTGAGACTCAAATAGTCTCTAAAACTAGTTCTCTGTCACAACTGTCCCTCACTACGTTTAATGAGTTGGAAGAAAGATAAAATAGAAAAATAAGATACAATTGCTTCCCTTTGGCATTTTCTCACTATACCAATATATTCCATAGAACTACACTGTTAATTTGAACAGTAAACACTATTAATATTTTCAGAGAACACACTGGATGAGTTGAATCCACACAGAGAACACAGTGCATAGAGCCAAGCCATATCAGGCTTTACTGGTTGAAACCAGCAACTGGGAGCCTCTGGACAATCAGTGCAGGGCCTGTTTTAAAACCAATGTCCTTGTTTTTTATATTTTCCAGCAGAGATAAATATACAATTATATTTATGTAGTAAATTACATAATAAATTGTGTATAATATATAATAAATTAGGTTTGTGAGGACTTGCTTTGCTGACAAGCACCCACACCTCTGATTCTGTCTTTTACCAATCCAGAACTACCTATGTCCTATGCTTTTCATTAATCATGCTAACAATTTCCTTATTTCAGTGTTAGATTTATATTCAGTGTAATCATATGCTGCTCAAAAAACTAAAGTGCAATATATTACTTAGTAGCGCAGCTGTGCTAATTACTATCACATCACAGTTGTTTAATTATTGCTCAACAAAATCAACTGTTTACTCAAAGTTACTAGCCAGAAATACACAGAACGCAAGGGTGAACATTCAATCCATCTGTTGTGTCAACAGTGGGAAAAAATGGATTGGCCATCTTAGTAATTTTGTGATATCTGATTAATTCAGCTGCTTAACAAGAAATGGAGATACTGCAGATTACAATGGAGGGGAGGAACACAGTATGCTGCCCTGACCTGTTGGAAGCAGAGCAGGGCTGGCTTTAGGCTAAGGACAAGTAGGAACTGGCCTAGAAAGCCAATGCTTAAGGGGTGCTAATACCACCCCTCTTTCCAAAATCATTCTAAAAATGCAAATCTTTGTGGTTGCTAAACTGGCACCAGTCAAAGTGGCCTAGGGGTGCTACACAACCTTGAGCTGAAACAGAAGCAGAGCATGCTGATTTAGAACCAGAAATTCAAAGCTGGTTAGATGCTGCTTGAACTGAAAGAATGCCCAATCATCATTCTAACAACTTAGGGGGACTATTACTGGCTGGGTGTCATAGGGCACCACTTTCACATGCTTTCTTCCTATCCTTAGTCAGTAGAAAAATATGTTGACATAAATCCTGAGGCAGGACATTGTTATTGTCCTTACTGTTTTTATATGCTACAGTTCAGGACAGCAATTGGTGGCTTCGCTGGCCTCCTTTCTTCTCCGACCCAGAGTCGTTGGCAGGAAAAACAATTACCAAACACCTGAACATGTGGCAGGGCAGGCTGGGGGAACTGGGGATTTCCTTCTTAGGGTCTTTCAGAGTAAAGATTTATCTGAAGTTCAAGGCCTGGTTGGTTATATGTTTGTTTGTTTGTTATTTTTTTGCTGTGGGAATATTGTTATCTTTATATATTGTTGAATATTTTCTTGAAAGATATAGAAGATCAAGAGATCAATATTCTTCCCAGAGATGCTGCCCACAGACCCTACTCTTCTTTCAATCTATTTTTAAGGAAAAGATTAAAAAATAAGTACAAAAGGAAAACGAATAAGCCCAGAGAAACACTGGCAATGTGGGGTGGGGGAGACAGCATCCTCACTTTTACCCAAATGACATTTTTTCACTGTGGTACTTGAGCCCTTGGTGGGGACTGGCTTCAGTTCTGCTTTTCCT
Organism: Candoia aspera; assembly: GCF_035149785.1. Taxonomy (NCBI): domain Eukaryota; kingdom Metazoa; phylum Chordata; class Lepidosauria; order Squamata; family Candoiidae; genus Candoia; species Candoia aspera. The sequence goes on from NC_086159.1 coordinate 43,451,630, forward strand.
CTTGCACCACTTATTTTCTACCAATGCCCCCTTGAAAAGAAATCATTCTGACTAAAAGCTACCCAAAGAATTACTCCTGTCCTTTTGGGCTAATGAATGGCTCTCCCTCCTAATGACTTTGGTCACTTGGAAGAACTTAATATGGCATAGCATTCATGCCAGTTCTGCACCTGCCAGCCTGGAACAAGTAGCTATTTCAGTTTGTTTAGCCTTCACCTTTCCCGTGATAGGAACAGCATCTCTTCCTCTCTTCCTTCCATCCACAAAGATCACCTTTTTCAGGCAATGCAGAGGTAGGTTGGCTTATGCTTGTCCCCAGTTCCTGGAGCTGGAATCCAGCCATCAAAGGCAGGAAGGGGACAGTCCTGCAACAGAGCTGTCCAGCCAATCCAAGCAAGGAGATAGCTGTCCCTGACTGCATCATTGCAAGGTCCTCCCTAAGCCACTTTAGATTATCTCCATGGGAAATTTGCTATCAGGAGAAGATGGAAAATAGCACTGCCAATACCAGCAAACTAAAGCTGCCTCTACAACATTGTGATGCTATGTCCCTCAAAAATGGTAAGACATCTTTGTTGTCATGAGTACTGATGGCGAGCAGGGGGGGAAACGCATGCGTAGTACTGAGGAATTAAGCAGCCATTCAAAGAGACACAGATCAGACCCACTTTAACTTTTGGGGTTTATCTGTCTGAGTTTTTCCCATGCTTCTTCAGTTTGTTAGGATTTTCTGTCTTATGTAGCAGTAATAAACACTAGAGACCTATTCATCATCTCAGCATGATTCCTGACTGTTAGGACATTTGTGAGATGACTGTTAGGACATGAAGATAAGCTCTTTAAAAAACTATGCTGTTTCTAGCCTGTTTTGAACCTAATTTATGGTGAAGTGTTTTATTTAAAATTATATATTGTATAATAATGGCTAAAAACTAATGGATACAGAACCTTTTTTGAAAAAAGTACAAAAGTGGTTTGTCACTGCTTCCTTCCTAGCCCTAATACAGGTATTCCTCACTTTGCAACCACAATTGGGACTGATAACTCAGTTATTTAATGAAGCGGTCACTAAATGAAACCATGACTGTTTTATGCTCTTACTTCAGCTGGCATCTCTCCCAAGGGCTGGTTAGCTTTCAAGCCCAGATAAGGACAACCTTGGGTTTCCCCTACTGGGTGTGCAGAATAGATTGCAAATAAAATAAGTAAAGTAAAGTAAAGTAAAGTAGAATTAAATTTTATAGATATATAAAGTACATAATTCGATTAACTCATTCCAGAATTAAGTGTAGAATTCTTCCAAATGACAAAGGTTGTAATCACTGTACTTCAAACATGGGCCAGCTCTATTTGTAACCATCCTGAATTTCCTCAACACTTAAGACATTTTTCATAACACTAAAAACTACATTAAAAAAATAAACATATAATAGAATATATTAAATACAGTATACTGAAGATGTTTTAATAAGTGATCTTGAATGAAAATTGTGGTACTTCTTGTCGTTAAGTACCCTAAAAATATAACCAGAACAATTTTTTGATTTGATTGCAAATTTCAAGTGATCAGATCTTTGAAAATTTTCATTCAAAAATTAAGATTTAATCAATATTCTATTCATTAATTAAGAGTCACTGAAATTGACTTATGTAAAAATTCCAATGAAAAATCATCTGAAGGAATAAATAACAATCCTAAAAAAGGAAACTTTTAAAGACAAATGGCAGAATTTGAAACATTTACACAGAATCAAGACCACCTACCAGGATAGATGATAGATAGATAGATAGATTAAAACATGACACAGAGAGAGAACAAGTAAAAAATTGTATGATAACGTTAATGCAAAATTTTAAAGAAACATTTACAATACAGCAATGGAAAGACTTATGGAAAAACTCAGTAAATTTTACCCCATGCTGTAATTTAAGAAAAAAATGGTACAAATGTTTTACAGATATACATAACTCCATCAATAATCATATAATAAAACATGCTGGAAATGTTGTGATACAGAAGGAACATTTTATCATATGAACTGAAACCTCAGTTTTTTCTACTAGGAATTGTTCCAAAGCAAACAAAAAATATCACTATTTATTAAAATATATCCTGACAGTCACAAGGACAAATTTGGCTCAACATTGGAAAAGAAAAACTTTGCCAAAAATATCAGAGTGGGAAGCCAAACTTGGAAAATATGCAGCAATGGCAAATTTAACAGTATACATCCAGAACAGAAGTTTGATTAAATTTCAGCAAAAATGTCTTCTTATATACAGTATAATTTATCACACAAGGCCAACTCAGACCTTAGACTAGTTTTTTTAAGGGGGAAATAAGTGACATAAAGACAGTAATTAGAAACTGTTTCATTGTGTATAAATATTGTGATGCAATCATCGGTCAGGTTCGATGGGAGGGAATTTAAAATTATACAGCTTCTCAATATTGTTTTTTACTGGTTTTTCTCCTTTTTAGTTTTCTTTTTTCTTCTCTTTTTTTAATTTCTGTTTTCCTTCTTTTCCTTTTACATAAATACATGCATCTGTCTGGAATAATGACCAATAGTGATCATATCAACATTATCATGTTTAGAGTATTATAGAAATTTTGAGTTATTTCTTAAGCTGACATAACGAATGTAGTTCTTGTAAGAAATGACACACTTTCTCCCAATAATGACCTGACTCATGCACCATTGAAAATGCAAAATTCAGATTTATTGAGAATGTGTACAGATCAAGAGAAAAGCTGCTATTGAAGATTCCCACCTAAACTACCTAATTAAAAGCTAGCTGACACCTCACTCCCCCCCTTTACTTCTCTTCCCACCTAATTTCAACAGCCAGCATGCCAGGCATAGATGTCTCTGCTAGTACGACCTTGACTTCCCCCCTTCAGCCCAAACAGAATACTTCATGCTCCTGACTATTCCCACCTCCCAACTGGTTCTCGGTTCTTGACACGTGTTGACTCATCATGGCAGGCGAACATAATCAGATGATTTATCAATCGTTTGAATGTGGAGTCTGACAGTTCTCTATATTTAATGAATGAATGAAATAATGGAATAATGAATTTTAAGTTTTATAATTGTAAACTCTTTGTTAATTTACTTAGATTTTAATCTTTAACCACTATGTCTATATCTTCCTTTTTTTATTTTATGTTGTTATTTATTCTGTATCTTTAAATGTTTTGATAGATAGATAGATAGATAGATAGATAGATAACCTATAAAATGATTTAACCGATTCCAAGCCTTACAAGCTCCTGCCAACCTAGCAGTTCGAAAACATGCAAATGTGAGTAGATTAATAGGTACCGCTTCAGCGGGCAGGTAACGGTGTTCCATGTAGTCATGCCGGCCACATGACCACGGAAGTGTCTACGGACAAACGCCGGCTCTTCGGCTTTGAAACGGAGATGAGCACCGCCCCCTAGAGTCGGACACGACTGGACTTAATGTCAAGGGAAACCTTTACCTTTAAGCCTTACAAAGTTTTGCTGCTCTGCATGCACTGAGTGGCCCATGTTGGAAAATGCTATTCAACAGAGTGTGAATTCCTTTAAAGCGACAGAAATGGATTATACTGTATAGCATGAACCAAATTCACTAAACTTTTCATTTGTATTTTTTTAAAAAATCACAAGTAATGTGAGATAATAATACAATGATACCTATATTTAATGGAGAGATTTTGTGTTTGGATTTCACCTCCAAAACAATGGACAGGTTAGTTGTTTCCAAGGTCTGAATGGACAATTGACATTAATAATATTATTGTGTAATTATATAATTGATATTATTTGTGCATTTGTGTTCATTTTTGTTATTTGTGTAATGACGTAATTGACATCTTTAATGACATTTGTATCAATTTGTGTCTTCTACATAAATGTCAATTACATCATTACACAAGTGACAAAATTGATGCAAATGATGTAAAAACATGTTATATCATGATGTAAATGGAATGTAAATTTGAGTTTAATTGACTTTTTTGTCATTTGCATCAATTTATAACTTTTGCATAATTAAATATCAAAATGTCAAAGAAAGAAGCCAATAGGAAAAACTAATGTGGAAGGAAAGAGAAGTAGAGGATGACCAGCAGCAAGGTGGATGGACTCAAGTTACAGTGGTGATGGGTGCACTGTTGGAAGACCTGAAGGACCAGGTTAGGGACAGACTGGAGGTCTGTCATCATGGAGAAAATCTATCTATGTGGTCGCTTAGAGTCAACAATGTCTTGATGGCACATATCAATCAAATCTTAAATGAGGCTTTGTTATTTTAAAAAATTGTCCCCACTATTACAAATTTAAGTTCAACTAGTTAACTGCACTGAGATTTACTTTATAGAATGATTCCCAATTGCTCCAGTGAAGTTTTTTTAATGAGACTGAAAATGAGTTAAGAAACAGAAAGTTGGGAGGAGAGGGTTGTAAGACACCTCAGTATCCACTATATACCATGAGCAGAAAAACAAGTGTATTTGTTGCATAAATAAGTGTGTAGAAGTGCCACTAGATCATGGATAATTTGCTTGGCCTTCTCTAGGTCTATAATATACTTCAACTTGAACTGAAGACTCAGCATTTGTTTTGTTGTACAGTGTAACTGTCTTCAACCTGGTGTCCTTATGATGCATTAAATCACTATAGTTTCTGGTCTGGTTTACCAACACAGTTGGAAATCAAAAGTCATCTCTTAGAGACCAGTGTTTCTCAACCCTGGCAACTTTAAGATGTATGGACTACAACTCCTAGAATTCCATGCTGGCTGGGGAATTCTGGGAGTTGAAGTCCACACATCTTAAAGTTGCCAAGGTTGAGAAACACTGTCTTAGACATTCAACCTGTAGAAATATGGGCCATATCTGACATTTTGGTACCATCAGGATACTGCATATACATTTTCTAAAATATGCATATAATTTATCTTTGGAATTACTACACACTTATTTTAAAGACTTTGTTTTCCCCCTTACACAAATGGTTAGCACACATATTACAGTATACTTTACTGGGGCCATTGGAGAGCCCTACCCCACCCCAAATCCTTTGTAAACCAGATCTGCCACTTAGTCACTGCATGGCCATTTGGAAAACTACAGGAACTGACATGCAGTTGTGGCAGTTCAGCTAGTTTCTGTTGTTTGAGTACACACAATATACAGGTGCCAAAACAGCACAACCAGTGTTTCCAGATGCAAGTTGTACACACAATAGTCTGACCATGGGTCTATAACTCATGGCCCTTTTCTTCCAATCACAGGAAATTGATAGCATGTGAAGGAACCATTATCATGCGGTAAATATGAAAGTCAGAACTGAAATCATGGGTGAATGTTCAAGGTTATTTTCTTTTTTCTGTCAGCATTGTGCACCACCGCGCCATGCAACTAGTGTATGCATGAATTTGCCTGTTTTTCGGAATCTCTTCTGTCAGTAAAACGTGATTAGCAATTTATTTAACTCTCCCTTTATTAAGGCTCAGCAGGGAACCTATTCCTCTGGCAAAGCTGTTCCTGACGTGTCCGAGCATGCATTTTCCGGACTTTCCAAAGTGATTTTTAGGAAGCGCAAGGGTAAGGCAAAATAGCAGACTGCAGCACAGGAGAAAACCAGAGGGTCGCCGCCTCCACAGAGTCCCCGAGTTTCAAGTTTCTTAGCTCCATCTGTTTGCTTCATTTTTTTTCCCCCTATTCTTCAGCGCCGCACTTGAGCAACCCGCTCCTGGCGAACAAAGCAGCCGGGCGGCCCTGCCCTCCCTCCTTTACTGTTAAAGTACGCCTCGAGCTTCCCAGGTACAGAGGAGGAGGAGGAGGAATGGGCGGCAGCGACGGCGGGGAAACAGCCCAAGCTGCTAGGGCTAAGACGCGGGACCTTGAGACAGAGGGCGCCGAGTCTAGCGCCAACTCTCCGAACAGAGCTTTGAGCTGATTGGCGGGAAGCTTAGAGGGACGACCCTTCAGTAAACGCCTGATTGGCCGGATTGTAAAAATATGTTCCAAGGCGCCAGAATAGAAGCTTTAGCGCCTAAGTGGAGTCTCCAGGGCAGTGGCGAAGCGCCCAGTAGAGGCACGTCGCTGGCGGAGGTAAAGGTTGCAGGTGGAATTCGGGGTCCCTCTTCCCTTTGAATACCTCCGATGCCCCTCAGGAGTGACCTTAGCGAGCCTGGAGACGCCGAGCCCGAAGCCAAGGGATCCCTTTGAGAAAGAGTGTCGAGAAATGTAAGCCTTTACAATCTGGGGGGCGGGAAGGAGAGAGGAGGTGGTCTGCAGAGAGAAGGGCGGGCTTGTTTTTCCAAAGCTTTCCCATCTCGCCGCAGAGCGGGGAATTGCCTTTTCTCCCCAGGCGTCGGGGCTAAGCCGGGAGTGGGGTCCTTCTCCCGCTCTCAGGGCACGGACCGAGCTGGATTGTCCCCGCCTTGATCTGGGAGGTGAGCCCGGGGGAGTCCCGCTCCTTTCAAAGCCGGGATTCCTCGTCCAGGTTCTTTGCGCCAAAAGTAACCGATCCCGGCTGACTATCTCTGAACGTCAATGACAGATTCGCCAGAGGCTGCTCATTCTCAGGCGTCTTCTGCTCGTTTCTGATCAACCTAACCCCTGTTGGTTGGTTGGTTTGTTATAAATTCTACGCGCTTAGAGGGCTCGCATTCTCCTAAATTTTGCTCAGATAATTTCGCGGGAGGAGGTGGGATACGGGACCTGAAATATACTGGGGAGGGGGTGATGTAAGATGCTGAAGATATTGAGCAACTTTCACATTTACAGATGGAGTTGAATTGTTTAACACTAAAAGACCTGATTAGCCCAAGACACGGGAAAATAGATTACATAAATGAAGATGGGGAAAGTGCACAAAAGGTAAGTAGGCAGAACTGGATTCCTAAACCCAGAGGTCTTTTCTTTAAAATGTGCTGGCAGTGATAAGGCTTTCTTTAAATTGTCTTTTGCTTTGTCCCCAGAAGCTTCAAATTGTGGTGAGATTGATACATTCAGAACTGATAAAATCAAACTGTAAAGCTGGGGAAAGGAGTTTACAGCAATATTCCGTGGATAATTGTTATATTAAATTATTAACTAGCTCTGCCATTAAAATAAAGAAGAGTAGTCCTAATCCACCCACACAGCTTGCAACTGTTTTTCTGTTGGGTACTTTTCTCTTAAAATGCTAAATTCTCAGCTTGGCCTTAGCTCTATTTTTTTTTAAAATCAATTTGCCATCTCTGTTCTGTTAAGGAGCTAGGAAATAATTTACTCTAGGTTAAGATACTTTGTTTAGTTTGGGCTTACCAAGTTACATAAACCCAACCAGTGCTTTAGTGCAGGGATGATACAGCTTTTGCAACCAGGAAGGCGATTTTTAAGTTTTTAGGAGGTTCCAAAGGCCACTTGAAGTGTGGAAGCGATATAGCTGAGTATTGGGATTAAAATTCAGTACTTTGGGAGGGAGTCAAAAGGGTTGTGGTGTTTTTTTTAAGTAAAATAAGTTTGTTATCTTCAACATATCTACTATTTGTTTAAAATATGCAAAACACAGCACTATAATTTAGCGGTTTGCTACCACATTTTGGTAGCAAATCACATACTTAATTTGGCTAACTGGAATATGTGAATAGAGCCATTGTGGCTTATTCAGTCATCCTGGATAGGCAGGATAGCACTGCAATCCAGATGGCCCCCACTCTGCTGTTGTTCAGAAGCACTGTGAAGACCTGGCTCTTCACCCAGGCCTTTGGTGAGGGAGAGTGAGACTCCTCCCATCATCACACTTGCCATCTTTTATCTTTATCTTTTATGCTTTATTGATTTTATTCTAATTTCTTGATTGTTATGAGCATCCAAGAGTCATTGGGAATTGGCGGTGTATAAGTTTAATAAATTATTATTATTATTAATACAACCACTAATGTTACCAATATTTGGGCAGAGCAAAATGGACCTTTGTGGACCAATATTTGGAGGCAATCTTAATGAAATGAATCTACAGAGATGCTTCTGGCAAACATAAAGGAAAGTGGTAAATAGGTATCTCATCTTAAATTAAAAGTTTATGATAAGATTGAGTATGAAGGTATAATAATAAACAAGCAAGCACACTTGCTACTTCATTGCTTTTGTCTGAGTTTACCTCTCAGCAAAAAGAACAAAACAAACCAGTTTATGATTCTGGCTTATTTATTTATTTTTAATTTTTATTATTATTTTCAAAAAAGGAGAAGACATAGTATTGATACAAATACACATTTAAAAGAATATAGAAAATATAGTAATGAAGGGAGGAGAACCAATATAAGCAATAAAATATGGGTGAATAACCAACAAATCTCAAATAACCAGCAAATCTAAAATATACAGCTAGTATATTCTAAAATTATAATATTAATAACTTAGAGTACTATAAGATATTGCATACCCAATTTCTACTCAAGATCTGTCTCTATTGAACTTTATCACAATGGAAATCAATAAGAGGGAGAAAAAAGACTATAAATAATAAACTATAAATTGAAAAATAATGTAAATAATGTATAGATTATATGTCAGATTAAAATATAAACTCTAGAACCCAAATTTGGGATGCGGCACAAATCCATAGAAATGTAGTCCAGAAATGGTTTCCAAATAAGACTACATCAGATTTTAGATGTGAAGTTATTCTAGACATCAAAGTATATTCCCACAGTTTAATTAACCATTCTTCCATAGAGGGGATCAAAGATCTTTTCCAATAAAAAGCATATAAAAATCTTTACAGCTGTTATCATATATAGAAAACCAGTTCAATGTGTTTTGAAGGACCGTGTTGGTGAAATTTAATAAAAAGTTGAAATGGAATTATAACTTTCAAAATTTGTTCCATTCTACGATAAATTAATTTCCAATATTGTTGAGCGTTGTAGCATTCCTACAACATATGAAAGATCTACTCTGTTCATTGCATTTCTACCATTTCAAGGAAAAGGAGCTACTCATTTTAGCAATCATGACTTGAGTAATATGCCAGCAATAAAACATCCTATACCAGTTCTCTCCAAGTATAGTGTTTGAGGTGAACTTAGTATTCTTTTTCCATTGAAATTCCTACTGTCACATCTCTATAACTGTATTCAAATTTTATATCCATTTAATCATACAATCTTTAACTTGTTCTGTTTCTGAGTTGTATGTCACTAATAGAATATAAATTGTACCCAGTAATATGTTCAGTATTATGAGTGAGAAGATTTTCAAATTCAGTCGACTTTCTCAATATTCTCCCTTGTTTCCACAATTCTTTTGTTGTTGTGCTGCTTATTTGAGAATATTGAAACCAACTGAGTGTGGAAGAGCACTGTGTAACAAAAGACTTGATTCTGGTTTGTTTAGAAGAAATCAGGCTAGGAATCCCAATTTATATGTAAAGCTTAACAAACCTCAGATGAAGGCTTTCTGGCTCTCACCTGATAAACAAGAATTTTAATTAGTACTGTCTTTGAACAAGACCAAACTGGAAATGCCAATGTTCTCATGAAGTTTGTCCATGGGGATCTGTGTTCATTGATTCAGTAGCGCTGGAAGCTTACCTATTTCTCTATTTTGGAATTTGAAGCTGCTTTTGACCAATGCAAGTAATTATTTTGATTTTACAAATGCAGCTTTAGCTATGCAATTTATATCAGGCAAATGGAGTTGTTTTTTTAAAAAATCACCATCACTTAAAAAAGCTGTTCCAACAAATTTAGAGCTTCTTAATTTTCACAAGCTACATTAAACAAAGATATCAGGCATATCTCTTATGGGTCTTCAGACACAACATTTGTATGTTAAATAAAATATCACATTGCAGATGGTTTTAAATACTAAGAAGAGGGACAAGCTTCTCCTTTTAAGTGGTACTTAAAAATGTGTAGCAGCTGATAGAGCTATTAGCTCTGAAAGGTACATGTTATTTGTAAAACTGAAAAAACCCGCCAAAAGTTTAATATATAAAAGTACATACATAATCTGCTTCTTTTTATCAAACTGCTTCTTCCCAACCCCCTTAGTTGCATAAGCAGATCTGACTCCATTGACCCACTCTTTATCTACAGTGAATCTCTCAAACTAAGCAAGCAAAACAAGTCTAAATGTTTGTTGACTGCTGTGCAATGCTTCCTTCAACAAAGCTAGACATCTTAATGAGAATGACTCAGTAACATTTCTTCTTTGTAAAGTTCCAGTAGTTGCATAATAATTAAGTAAAAGGCACTCTTGCCACTCATACTAATATGAGCTTTTAACAAATAAGATTTGGTACTTGGGTTCAACCTAAACTAAGATGTCTCACAGAGTTGAATAGCAAGAGGTGGATAGAGATGCATTCTATTCATGCCTCCTCAAAACCTTGCACTCTATACAAAAAGCAAGTTCTACCAGAGGGATAGAAGAAGTGGGATATTAAATCAAGTGATTATTCTACATATCTCTGTCTTTAAGATCAAACTGAATATACAATACAGTAACATTAAATAATGCAAGATGGGATGTGATTGCCATATACAGCAAGCACGGGCCTCTACTACATCAGAGAATTTCATCAGAGAATTTTGTTAGATATCTACACATATTTATCAATCATTGAGTCTTTACTAATTGGTTTTTATACTTTATCTGACCTCAACTTGGTAATGTATTTTAGCTTAGTTAATTTTAATCAAGATTTCAGTATAGTTGCATATATGTTTATATTTTCCAGGATGAGTGAAAGATTAATTGCACACTCTTATACTGATTTTGCCTGGAATTCCACATATAAGTAATCAGATATCAATACTTACAAATAATTTTCTAAGTACTGCTACATACTAATATGAACAAGAAACAGTATATTGGGTATATTTATGAAAATGACAAGGGGCTATGCAGAGAAATAGCTTCCACTAAGTTCTCTCAAAAGTAGACTATTGCCTCGGTTCTTCCAAGGTAAGGGACTGCTTCCCTTCAACTCCCCTCAACTGCCTATTCCCCCCATCTCTGCCTTTTTGGCCACCCTGCCTTGCAGAGTGGCAAGCAGCCCCAGAACTATGTGACTCTGGGGCTGCTTGCCATGCTGCAGCTCAGGGGCTTCATGGCACACTGCAGCTCTGGGGCTGCAAGAAGCCCCTGAGCTGCAGCACAAAGCTGCAGTGCCCCAGGAAGCCCAAGCTGCCTCAGCCCAGCCCCAGCCACAGCTGATCTTGCCGGCCTGCACCCTGAAGCCCCTGCCACCTTGTGCGCCACTGCCCTTCACTGTCATCTTGCTCCCACTGCTGATGAGGCGTACCCACCTTGGCCCTTCGCAAGGCAGCTGCTGGTCACGTGAGGCCATCTTCCCCAGGTCTCACAAGAAAACTGCCATGCACAACCTTGGGAAGAAAGCCTTGTGCAGCCAGCAGCTGCCTTGCGAAGGCCAGGCTGCACAAAGTTAGCAGTGGGAGCAAGAAGATGGCAAAGGTCAGCTAGGGCAGCAGGGGCTGCAGAATGCAGGGGTCCAAAAGGGCATAGAAGGGGGGAGATAGGTGGGGGGGGAATTGAAGAGCCCCTGCAGTCATAAGTGCAGGCGGGCTACCAAGCACCCAAATTTTGATCTCGTGACCATAGGGGCGCTGCAATGGCCATAACTTCAGAGACAGGTTGTAAGTCCCTTCATTCAGCACCACCGTAACTTTGAATGGTCACTGAACAAATAGTCGTTAAGCGAGGCCTACCTGTACATATTCTGGTCCTCACCACTCCAGCCACAATAAATCATGGCCAAGCATAATGCTTGAGTAAGTCCTATGTTTATTAAATACAGGAAGAGCCTTCATATATCTGGAAGTTATGTGATGTGCCCTTATACATTACATCTCCTATAGGAAATATTTTTCAAAGAAGCTGAAAATCAGGCAAATGGCTTTGAGAAGCCTATGAGAAGAACAGGAGTGCAGTATCAACCTTTCTGAGAAGTATTCTACCCTCAATACTAGAAGCAATATCTAGTCATCTTGGCTAGGTACCATTGATAGCCTTTGGTACTGAGCAGCTCATTCTTCTTGGTATGATGCTGGAATGTCATACAACCTGGGAACTGTTATATATTTATATGTACAGCAATGTTAATTGGCTGCCTTTCAATTTTCTAAGTGCCTCCCCTTTCTAACAGGAAAACATATTTGATCGACCCAGAATGACTCCAAAGACTCCCATGAAAAATGAGCCCATTGATTTGTCCAAACAAAAAAATTGTACTCCTGAAAGAAGCCCAATTACACCTGTGAAGCTGACAGATAAGCCTCTGGCAGATCCATGGACTCCAACAGCTAACCTAAAGATGCTTATTAGTGCTGCTAGTCCTGACATGCGGGACAGGGAAAAGAAAAAAGAACTCTTCAGACCAATTGAGAACAATGAATTCAGTGATGCTCTCCCTGACTCCTCGCAGGTAACTGACCTATCACAGAGAAAACAGTCACAATTAAACTGCTACCTATTTAAATTATATAATATTCTCTTTAAGGATATAACAGCTGTTGCTTAACACCTGCGACCTCAGTAATCTTTATTTACTTTCTATTCTCTTTAGTTATGTGTAGTTTATTTTGGATTATAAGCATGTAATATTCAGATCTGAAGCAGGCAAAGTGTGTTTCAGATGTATCTAGCATGTGTGTTTTCGATATATCTCTTTACAGCTCCTTAAAGCAACCTTGTCTTTTCCTAGGCTCTCGTGGATGCTCTGCAGGTTCAGAAATATATGTGATTGGGTTAAGGAAGCAGCCACAGGGCAGTGACAACCTGTTGCCATCTCTGTTATACTTTCTGAACTCAAAGATTTATTTTCTTTTTTTTTAAGTAAAGAATTTTATTAAGTTTGAAACAAAGATAAAAACTACAAAAAACAAAAAAACAAAACCTACAGAAATAAAAAAACTAAAAAGAGTATGAAACACAAGAAAAAAGAATTTTGAAGATTACATAAAGAGGTGACTTCCGACTTTCAACAAGAATAAACAGCAATTTCTATAATCAATCCCTTACTCTACAGTATATCAAACCAAGATCACATTATTTCTATAAATCATTCCATTAGCACATTATTTGTTTGTTTATCTAATTTATCCCCGCCCATCTCCCGTTGGAGGCCTCTGGGCTGTTTACAACAAGTGATTAAAACCATCAGAATAATACAAAAAATAAAATACAATAAAAATACTATAAATAGAAATAAAAATAAAGAATAAAAAAATCCAAGCGATGAAACATCTAAAACAGTCCAAGTGTGGGAGGAGTGGTCTATAACAACCATCCCCATGTAACTCTATTCCCCTCTCCACCCCAAGCGATTATAAAAATCACTAAATACAATTGCTCCTTCCCCTTATATTAAAAAAAAAAGAAATATATAAACCTCCAAATCAACTTCCCCCTGCAAAACATTTAATTATTTCCTTCCTACCAGTATTCTATGTATTTCTGTCCACTATAATAGAAATCAAATTATAAAAATATTTAAATTGTTTACTTTAACAATACTATAACAATCTTTACCCTATTAAACCTAAAACCAAGCAATTATTATATCTTATAAATCTTAAAAATCAAACAAACCTAAAAGCAATCCAGTAAATCTTAATCCAAATCATTAAAGAAAGATGAAGTCATACAAGCCTTAATATCAATCCAAATAAACATTCTTAATTATCTATCCCACCTCAAAATAACCAAAACATTTATAAATCTCTGTATTACACACAAGGCATTTTTCATACAGAAATCAAACAGCCCAACTGCCCCCTTGGAAACTCAGACTTCTCAGTAAAAAAGTCACAGAGAACAAAGCCTCTTCTTTCCCATAACATTTCAATTAAAAAAACCCTGCTTTTGTGATTTGTAATTCAGTCTGTTCTTTTAACTCCTTCAACACCAAAATCTGGTCATCTGGCACAATGAGAGCTTCAATTTCACTGTCCGTAGAAACATCTTCTTCACTAGAATCAACTTCTTCCACAACCTCCTCAGCCAGCTGAAACATTTTAAAGCTGATATTTCCTGCAATGTCTTGAATATCTGCAGAACAGCTTTACAGGTATCATAAAAGATCTGTTTAAACTCATAGTGAAGCTCACAATGGAACTTTGAAAAAGTCTCCTTGAAATCCTCCATGTTTCAGGCAGTAGATTATGGCACCCCCTAGATATTTGACTGGCAAATGTAGGAGTTAATGAGTTAATGGAAGATCTCCTAAAGTTGTTGACACAAGAGAAAGTATGCTAACAAGCAGCTCTCAGAGAAAGTGAACAGAAAACTGAAGATTTGAAACAGCAGATTCAATGTGTAGGAAAATGTTAAATCCTTCAAATTCAATACAAAAATAATAGGGTGACAATTATTTTCAATCCTCCTCAATATCCAAACAGGAAAGCAAGCCAAAGCTTAAAAAGACTTTTTAAAATTAATCCCAAAAAATAACAACAAGCACCAAGAGAGATGGTTTCTCCTTGCTGTAGAAAGTCTCTCTTAGGGTACATAACTTTAAAAAAACATATAAAATGGGTGATTTAGAAATGGGGTTGCTTGACCTAGTGTCCCTTTTAGGCTACAGCATGGCTTGGAAATGATGGCATCCTGACCTCCTGGTGGCTCTTACCAATCAGTGCGAATGCTGTTTGCAATTCTCTGGCTACAAGTTGCTGTTTCAGAGGGCAGATGGGATGATTCCGAGCATTTTCTTTGTCTGTGAAAAGACTCTGGGCTTTGGGAAAAAACCTGCCTGCACCGCCCCCCAAAAAACCACTGCTGTCAGTTCTGTCCGCAGAACTCACAGACACAGCTGTTCAGTCAGCTATGTCCCCACCAGAAGTCACCTCAAAGATGTATTTTCAAAGCCTGTGCTTATAGCTATCCTGTGAGCCCGGACAAGGTATGATCCCTTTAAGAAGCTGCTGACAAGTACAGAGGATGTGCTTAGGACAGATCCAAAGCACCTTTGCTTGCTTCAGATCTGAATTCTGCACACCTGTTCTGGATTAACATTTCCCTCTTGCCACACTTTCTAGGGCTTTCAATTCTTTGTTAGACAATTCTTACAATCGATTGTCCTGTTTATTCTTCACCCCTTACACGCAATTTTGATTTCTTATGTCATGTATTACTTCCTCCATGCATTTAAATACCATGGAAGATTCAGAACAATGGACAGCAACCATTTCAGGTTCAAATGACTGAAATCTCATGTCGTGAATGCATAGACTTAACAAGACTTGTTTTCTCACACGTTTTTTACTATGTTTAACTTTTAAAAAAAGTAATGAAAAGTGTCCCTGGATCCCTTCTACTGATGTCACAGGTACCATGGTGGCAGATTCTAATTTAGGTGCTATAAAACAAAAGTACACATAAGAAAAACCCAACTATTGTGAACCAGTTCTCTTTTTTAAAGATTAAAATATAGTGGGTATTGTGTTAAATACTATTATAGAATAAATTATGTACTATATGTCATGCATTCATGAATGGTAACCAAAAGAAAAGTTGGTCCTTATTCTTAATTTATTTAAAATGGAAGGAAATTAACCAATCAGCCTTTACTATATAGAATTTATTAAATGTAGTGATTTGAGAAGCAGCTAAATTTATTGGGAATTGTCACTCCCAGGCCACCCATAGTGAGAAATACATTCATAAATTTTCAAGAATGAAAGCTCTTGGGGCTAGGTTGTTTTTTTTTTAAGTCTTTAAATGCATTGCAGGAGCCCTGGAACTCAGAAGTGTGTGAAGATTTGAAAACTGTCTATTGAGTGTTAAAATGTGGGATTCTGTTACTGAGAATATTTATTTATTTTTCAAATTTTGCTACCGCCCATCTCTCCCAAAAGAGGGACTCTGGGCAGTTTACAATAAAATTGAAACTATAATAATAAACAATTAAAATCCTATAAAAAACAATTTACAAATATAAAATACAATATAAATAAGTATAAGATCCAAGAGGTTAAAAAATTCTAATCAGGTGGGAGGGGCTTTAAGGCGCAAGCCAACCCTATGAATGGTTGCCAACCTTCCCGCCCCACACGAGACGGCAGAACCAAGTTTTCAGGGCCCTCCTGAAGGTCGGAAGTGAAGGTGCCTGCCTCACCTCTGGGGGCAAGATGTTCCAAAGGGCGGGGGCTACTGCAGAGAAGGCCCACTTCCTGGACCCCACCAGATGAAGTTCTCTTACAGGCAGGGTCTGTAACATGCCCTCTCTGCCTGACCGTAACATGCCCTCTTTTGTTCCTTCTAGAAATAACTTGTTTCCTTTTTTCTTCTCTTCCTGTGTCACTGCTATAAACCAATGAGGAGGGCCTACTGTGTTTCACTTTTAACTGGTGTATAATGCTTAGTAAAGTTTAAGAATAAGAAAGGTCCTAAAAAGTTAAGTAGAATCTTGCAATCAACTGAACCAGACTGAAACATTCCCAGTCAAAATTAACATATTAATTCAATTTAACCCCCCAAAAGCTTTACTTTTACTACAGTGCTATTTTAGGAATCGCCATTTACTGTCATAGATATCCACCAGTTAGTGGGTGGGAGTGCATGCAGGTACATAAGGGGTGGAGCTTGCATTCTGACATCATAACACACATTTCATCATTTTAACAAAATCTCAACTTGCTGCAGATGTCTCTGCTTATGTTGTATCCGTGTCTCACGGTGTCTACCAATAGATTAACCCTACACTTCTGGCTTTGGTACTGTGAAAAATATATGTATATGAGAGTAGGGAGATGAGCAGGGACATATAGTAAAGGCAGCTTAATATGCTGTATAAGCTTTCAGGCATTGCCATAGGTATCCTGGATAAAGCATTTCCTCAAAGTAGTCTAAATTATAGTATAATTATACTAAAGTATAAACTTTAGACCTACTTATGAAGTATTTGAGCAGCTGCTCTAAAGGAGGTATTGAGATGATAGTAGTTGACTTGAAAACATTCTTCACTCATTCTGGTGAGGGCAGTTCTGAAAATGTATATCATAGAAGCTTTCACAGAGGAAAGAATAAATGTATGAATGCCAAATTAGTTTATGGTTCTTGCTCAAAGAGCGGAACTACTCTCCCTGAGTTTTCCAGAGCAAGGTTTTGTTTCAGACTATAGGTGAAACAGCACTTCTCTAAACCAAATCTGCTTCCTATCTGAAGTATTGTAATATGTTTCTAAATTATTTTTTCTGAATACCAATACAGTTTGTAGTAAGAAAGTAATATAATTTGCCAGTTGAAATTATCTAGATTTCAGAAATGAGTTTCTAAAACATATGTAACAGTTTGTATGTTCATTAGTAAACAACTATATGAAACTACTGTAGTGCTTTGGCATACTGTAACAGATGGCTATAAAGAACCATTCTATCTGTTTCTAGTGTGATACTGTAGATGATGGAACTGCAGATGAATATGAAAAGCAAAGACCCAGCAGAAAACAGAAAAGCTTAGGACTGCTGTGCCAAAAGTTTTTAGCTCGCTATCCTAGTTACCCTTTATCAGCAGAGAAGACAACAATTTCTTTGGATGAAGTGGCTTCTAGTCTTGGTAAGTATGCAGGCAAAGCAATATTGATTGCAAAAATGAATGTTCCTAATGAACTAAATATTGACCTTAATATGTAGTCCATCAGGCATCAGTTTTGTGAATATGCCTTATTTAAATGTATTGTGCTGCTGTGTAATTTGCATGTGTTCTACTTAGCTTTCCTAGAAGGTGCTGCTGAATTGTTTTGTAATGTTGGCAAGTGATTTCTTTTACAGGAATCAGTCCCAAAAGCATTCCAATAGAGAAAATCATAGTTGAAAGAGTCTGTTTCAAATTAGTCTGTTTCATGGTGTTAGTTTCACAGGCATATATTCACTCTTAAATCCATCTTGTTCCCCTTCCACATCAACACATAATAATATCATGCATTAAATAGTGTGAATTTCAGTATGCTTTTGAAACCATTTAATGCATTGTTAATTTGGACAAGTATGAAAACCAAACATTTCAACATATTTCAACCATCTAATGTCAAGAAAATGTGAAATGAGTTGGTTTGCTTTAAAATGTGGACCATATAACCTGTTCATAATCAGTTGTAAAACTTCCAGATTTCTTTTAGGGATTTCATATGGTCCACATTTTAAGCCAACTCAATTCACATCTCCTTATTTCCTGATACTAACTTTCAGTGATGTAAATGAAAGACACACATAGTCTCTAGAGTGTTCTTTATCAATAAGATCATCAAGAAAATTATTTAATCTAAAATAACATGTTCTTCACAGCAGGTGAATTTATGGGATTAAATCAGATGAAACCAAAATAAGCATTAGTTAACCAGTTGTTTCTTGGACTCTTAACTCTAAACCATTCCTGTAATGAGTGACTTGAACAATTATGTTATAGACTGGTGCATAAATACTACTAATAAATAAATCAATAACCCAATCACAGTAATTTGGAAGCAAATTTCATTGTAACCAATAGCCCTTGTGGATAAGAGGGCAGACCTGACACCTGTTACCGAAACCTAGTTAGGCAAGGATGAGGAAGAGTTTTCCCTGCCTCAAAATTGCCTTTCCAGATTTCAGGGGTTATATTACCTATGATTCTAAGGCTGGGGAGGGGTCAGTGCAATAATCCTGCAGGAGATTTTGATTGTCACCAAATGATCAGTTCCACAGGTTGCCAGATGTGGCTGTATTTGTGAAACTGGGCTTGAGTGATAAATTGGAAGTGATGCTGTGTACTGCCCAGCCTGCTGATCAGCAGCCTCCCTTCCCAAGCTGCTTAACTTCATTGCTGGGTTGGTGGTTATTCCCTAAAACTGAAGTGCTGGGGAATTTCCAGCTTTCTCCCTAAGGACTAGGTCAGTATTTCAAGCCGCCATGACAACAGTGGGCTTATCCTGGGTAATCATGGGCAACGTTTGATCTGGCATTTACCCCAGAGATGCGATCTTCTGGAAGATATTTGCCACTAGTCCCTTTCAAGAACAGATATCTTTCTCATAACCTTGAGACTTGTGCACATCACCAACCCCTGCAGGGGGGAGAATCCATTAAAATGGGGCACCCAAGGTGCCTTATGGCTCATTCTGGTTTTCAGAAACCATTGGGAAATATCCCAGAAATTTCATGAGCAGTTCCACCATGGAGTTGGTCAACCTCTAGAATATGGAAGAAACCAAAGTATCCTATCCAGTACTTCAGTTTCTTCCATATTCTAGAGGTTGCCCCTGAGCAGTTTTTCCCTGTTCATCAGTCCAGTGGGTCCCCTTGGTTTACTGAAGAGAGAAATGGCAATAGAGATTCCTAGTGTAATGCTAGCAAAAGACAAGGGGTGAATACAATTGAATAGGGGTATGATGCCAGGTTGGACTTACACTGGTGGTAAAGGCAATTATAGGTTGGTAGTTTTCCACAGAATATATCGCCGCCCAAGGCTGAGCAGGAAATGGCCAGGCTGGCTGTGAGTTGTAGTCCTACCCAGCAAGAGGGCAGACACCAGGTTGAGGGAGACTACATTAAACAAAACTGGGCTACCAAGTCTTATTAAGTGAGCTGGTATTACTAGACCACTGATGTGACTCTCTATCGTTATAAGCTTGTATGCTTTTTTTATTATTCTTGTTGTTCGTATAGCAGATTGCCTTAAAATAGATGTTTTGCATAGCAATGTTATTTCTCTTCTGTAGGAAGTTTAATGAAAAATATAATGAGATATGAAGCCTCACAAAATATGATGAGAGCAGTAAATTCTTTTCAATGAAGACTTTTATCCCCCCAGATCTGCTGTTAAGGCAAAATACCTACAGACCTCTCAACTTACACTTTTTATGGTTCCCCAACTCACATTAATGTAGCCATCTTCAGTTTAAGTCATCGGTAGTGAAACTTAGAAAGAATACTTTTATTCCAAATGTAAATCTTCACACAGAGAATAAATAGTAAGTGGAAGTGTATATACCACAGATTCAAAGTAATGTGTTCCCAGTTGAATTCTTAGCTTTATTGACACTCGTTTCAACTTCAAGAAAAATGTGCATTACAATGTATATTCTAAGGTAACCATCTCAAATTTTTCAAAGACTTGAGTCATGAACAAGGAGTGACTGTTGCTGCTACTTGTAATAATAGTACTTTAAGTTGCATTACTGCTGGGTAATATTGCTAGGCTTCTTACCTCCAAGTATGCAATTCTGCATAATGCTCTCTGAACATTACAAATATCAATATATTTATGTTTCCAGGATCAGGTATGGACATTTCCAAGACTATGAGATGTTTTAAATCCTCTTATAATAAATCTCATAGAGCCCATGCACTTTTCACTAAGGAATATTAGACATTTTTGCTGTTGACATAAAAAATAGACTCTTTGTTTGGAAATTTCCTATCAGTGGAACTAATTCAGATTCTCAGAAAGCAGTCCTAATAGATGCTCTATACATGTTTTGGTTACTACTTTTCTCTTAGACTGCTGACTACAGTTACTAATGCAACAACCTATCATATCTGGGATTGCTATTCTTCTTGCATAGTAATGGTTAAACTCTTTTCAGTGTTTACATTTCTATGTATATATGAACTTAGAAATTATGAATTGCTTCTAGGAGATTGTTAGTGCCCACCCTTGGAAACAATACAGGACTGGCAACCCTTTCTTAAGCTGAAGCTGGGTATGGAATCTGACAGGGCTCTGGCTGTTGTTCATGGATCAATAATTCCTTGTTTATACAATCATATTAGAATATAACACTTTAAACAGAGCCAGTATGTCACCAGTTGTCCACATTACATAAAACAGAGAATTGCTTTTACAAGATCAGTTGCAAATGAGTATCTTTAAATAAGAAAGGATCTTGATCATGTGATTGCAAGGCAATCCTGTACATGACACTTCACAAGGAAGTTCCACTGCAGTCTGTTAGGTTTATTATCAAGGAAGAGCATTGCTTTTGAGCCTTGGTATTTATAGCTACCTCACAATCAAGCACATTAACTTCCACAGTTTTTGATATCACTTCTGTATTAACGATACAAACATTTATTGACAATAGCAATAGCATTGCTGCCAGATGCCCTGGACTTACAAAATTCCTGACCAGGAGGCAGAAGACCAAAATCAAAAGGCCACTCTGGTATGAAGGCATAATCTAGAACTGACTCTCCTGCAACTGGTAATATTAGTGGTGAGGGGGCAGCTTATGGTCTACAAGCCTTCTGACAACTGCTCTGCACATTCTGTTGAAGAGTGATCCACAGCAGTATTTTTTTTTTTTAAATTATACTGCCATAAGTGGTCCTTAAGAGGACAAGTTTCTGACCTACTGACTTATTATTTTTTTACCTTACATAAACTTTTGCAATTAGAATCTCATCAAAATTGCAACATTTCTTTTACCCCCTATGTACAGAGCTAGTTGGATGCTAAGGAGGAATATTTGGGATCCCTGCATTTAGATGCAGAACCTCCATCGTTTATCCTCCCTCTCAACGATTCTGTTGTTACAATGCCTTGATTACGTTCTCTGTGTTGTGCTTTGGTTCCTACATCTAGGAGTTGAACGCAGGCGGATTTATGATATAGTGAATGTCCTGGAATCTCTTGATCTTGTTAGCCGAGTGGCTAAGAATCAGTACTGTTGGCATGGCCGTCACAGCTTGAGCCAGACTCTGAAAAAACTCCAAGAAATAGGAGAGCTACAAAAATATGAAGAACTCATGGCTTCTTTCCAGCAGAAAGAACTCGACTTTGAGTGTAGATTTGGAGAACACAAAAAAGAGAGCTTTATATATTTCCAAGACCGACAGTTGCTTGACTTCTCAGAGACAGATTGTCCGTCTGGTAAGTTAAGGAAGGAAACTGGCATTGTTAAAAAATGTCTGTAAAAAGTATATGCCATGTTATTTTATTTTAAATTTTAAAACAAATCATTACATTCAAATGATAGTCTTCTTTAGATTCAAATGGTCAATCACATTTCAAGCAATTCTTGTGCTTTTGTCCTCAAGTTATGGCCAATATATGGCCATTGCCTCATACCTTGATGCCATGCTTCTGGTATAATAGATGGATAATAGGGAGGTGCAGCAGTTCAGATCTGAAGCAGAAATAGTTGTTTTAGAACAGGTATGGGCATGTGCACTACACCAGTCAGACTGGTTTTCCAGAGGCATATACAGTAGTTGTGTCTTCCCAGAAAAATATGTTTTTGTTAAGGAGGGACATACCATATATGACAAGGTGCTTCAGATTCAAAGCGTTGCACATCCCTAATGAATAATCATTCCAACTGCACTTGTTCAAGATATCATTTTACAGCCCTTTCATCTGTCCTGGAGATAGTTAAAGTGCAGCTATCCATCTGGTACAGGCAATTATTTTCTGCTCATTAAAAACATGCTTTTCAACAAAGCTTTTGTTTCTTTCTCCTTTTTTTTCCTGTAGAAGTCTTTATAATATTTTCTTGGCTTTTAATATTGTAACATGTTGAGACTTGGGTTCTGTTTTGTAATGCAGCGTCTGCAAACAGCAGAAAGGACAAATCATTGAGGATTATGAGCCAGAAATTTGTCATGCTGTTCCTTGTCTCCAAGACCAAGATAGTCACTCTTGACATAGCAGCAAAAATATTGATAGAAGAAAGCCAAGATACAGCTGATCACAGCAAGTTTAAAAGTAAGTATCACTTCTGGGGAATGAATAATCTCAGTCAGCAAGGAAAGTAATGGTTGTATTGGCAGAACTAGAGAACATATATAGTTTTTTTAAAGTCTTTCTGGAGCAATTTCAATTGGAAATAATATTATACAAATGCCAAGAAAGCCTCTTTCAAACTTCGTTAACAAAATGAAAATTAGTTAACAAAATAGAGATTTCTTGTGATGTTTACTGAAATGATGTCACACAAAACAAATATGACATCTCTTGTCACAGGCTATGTTACTAACACATTTCACATAGTGTACAATCTTGCTTGATTAAAATCAGTGTTAAAAAAAATTAAAACTCTAGTATTACTTGGAATATTAGTTTTATGTTCTTGAAAATGCTGTGGTTATGATTTGTTGTCAAGAAAACAACATGACACATCCATGAACTTACCAGGGTTTGAGTCCAACCTGAGAGACCTTGTCATTACTTTACCCACTGATAAATCCTTGAATATATACCATATTAAGTTTTCTAGAATCTATCCACTTATTTATTCATTCAACATTTTGAGGGACATTTTATTTTTGTGCCAATTCACCATAATTTTAGTTTTCCAGCAACAGTGCTTTTTTCTAACTTGTTACATTCATTTGTAATGTCCTCATTCATTTGAGCTGTAGTTATTTTCCTTTCAGCAAAGGTAAGAAGACTGTATGATATTGCTAATGTCTTGACAAGTCTTGGGCTTATAAAGAAAGTGCATGTAACAGAAGAAAGAGGTCGTAAACCAGCCTTCAAATGGATTGGGCCTGTGGAATTCACTGGAAATAATGGTACTTTTCTCTTTTTGCATTACCAACAATTCACTTCACAGATAGCCCTACATTGATTTCTGGATTGATGAAGAAAACTGATGATATCCAGATAAAACTATAAAAAACTGAATAGGCATTGTCAGGTGATAGAAAAACAGTTCTGCCTGTGACTTCATTTTGCCAAGTATTTAATTTAAGTGGTTTACTATCCTTGTGATGTGCCAAGGCTACATCAGGGGTGAGTAATTTGTGAATATATGAATATTTAACATGGCAAGCTCTAAATGAGACATGACAGAACAGATATGGAGAGAGGATGTAAATACACAGCAAATATAAGTCCTATCAAACAAGTTGCCAGCATGTCAATGACATTCTGAAGCAAGTCAAGGAGTAATTTTACTATTATATACGATAGGCAAATAGTTAGGAAGCAGAAATACAAATTATGGTAAGAATACTGTTAGAAGGAAAAAGAGGTTCATTTTTTCTTCCATGTAGAAGATGGAGCAGAAAAAGTAATAAAGGGACTATATGTTTCACTACAGGACTCATGGTATAGTAAATAATAGAATAGGTCATCCTTTGACTAGTCAACTTAACATGAGTGCATTTTTTTTAGGTGATATAAAAATGGAAGTTCGAACCTGTGCTACGCATACTGAAGTGAAACGACCAGCACGTGTTCCACATCAAGCTTGCTCTAATAGAAAAGATCGACTATCACGCCATGCTTCTTTCAGTGTTCCTCAGCCTTCTGAACTGGTCAAGAGAAAAGTTAGTTCTGAACCAAGCAGCCCACACAAAGAGAGGCAAGGTAAATATTGGGACAAGTATTCTATCAAAACCATAGTTCTTCTAATAGCTTTCAATTAATAGCTAGAAGTTTGTATATTTATTTTTGGGTAAGACAGCTCCTGTCTGTAAGCTAAAATTACACTACTAATAAATAAAGAGAATATCTGTAACTGAGGGTTGAACTGTGGAGTTCTTGGTGCTCTTTCAGCTTGGTTGTTTGCTTGCAGGCATTTCATGACCCAACTAGGTAGCATAGTCAGCTGATGTTACCTAGTTGGGTAATGAAACGTCTGCAAGGAAGCTCAAAGAACACAACACCACTACTGATTAATTTTAATTCTTTGTAAGAATTTTATTTATTTGTGCCTTCGAATCAGTGTTGATTCCTGGCAACTGCCTGGACAAGTCCATGCAGTTATTATTTTTTTGGCAAGATTTTGGTAGTGGTTTGCCATTACCTTCTTTCTACCCAATGAAATCACTTTTATATCCATATTATGCATATAGAAATATACAACATAGAGATAGTTCATATAATATATTAAACATTGCAAAGTTGAAGTCCTATGGTGCCTAGATGAGAATGCCAGGAGTCGCAGAAGTAGAAATCCCCAACTTTGGAGACCCAGTGGACAAATTGAAATGGGGTGAGGGGGACATTTTATGGGCAATCTCATAAAATAGTTGGTGAAAGGTTGGTCCATTCCAAAATGTCTGGCCTGAGGAACATAACCAGATGTATGTTACCTTATCAGATTGTTAATAGTCTAGCTCTCTTCTGCAATCCCACCTCCTATCTTTGTTTCCCTTTGTCCTTTTTTCAGGTCACTGGACGTATTTCCAAATAAAGGATGGGGTAGTAACCTACTGTATCTATTTTCTAAACATGTTTACGTGACCAATTTGGGGCCCAAAGGCATTCATGAAAGTAAAAAAGGATGCAGGAAGCTGGAATTTCTTTAATTAAAAGATTTTTTCCTAAATTATAAAAAGTCAGATGGATCAAGTGGGAAAGTGTTTGTGGTATATTAGCATTCCTGAGTGCCACGTTATGGACAAGTCTAGAAAATATATAAAAGGTTGTATTCCTGATCCTTTGTGATGGCGGTCATCAAAGAGATTGTGGGATGTATTTTCTGACTTTTCTTTCTGCTTAATCAATCCTAGATGCTACGCATGTTTCTCTAAAAAGGCATCACTAGGTTTTTCTTTCTTTCTTTCTTTCTTTCTTTCTTTCTTTCTTTCTTTCTTTCTTTCTATCTATCTATCTATCTATCTATCTATCTTTCTATCTATCTGTATTACAGTCACACATTGGTAACTGATTTGACTTTCTGATTTTATTTAGATGATTACTGTTCCAAAATGATAAATCTAGCATCTGTTTGCTGCCAGAACTTGGAAGATAATAAAAGGTATATAGAAATTCAAAACTGATGTCTTGCAAAAACATGATGCTCTGCTTTATATTTGATTATAATCTACCATGGAGGGAGGTCTACAATTTAGTGGTAGAGGACAGACATCTGTGTTTCACGAACAACTGAATGGGGTACAGTAGCCATTCTTGCTGGGCTGAATTATGGCTTTACAATGCAGATATACATATTATAACGTGGAGTGACATTAGAGTGAAAGGAACTCCTAGCATATTTGTTCTACCTATCATATTTATGGAATTGATATGTAGAATCCTTGTCAATTATATAAGGATGTAATGCATGAATGAAATATTTTTAATTAGAGTGATTAACCATTGTGTGAAGGAACTGATTAGTTCTAGTAGTAGGTATATTAATTCACATAGTGTCTGCAGCTTACCACAGGCCTTTTTCAGACCTAATTCTGTTGCCTAGACATTGCTTATCTGAATCTTCTTTCAGTTCTCCATATCTTCTTCCCATCATTAACTAAACCAAATAGTCTCCTTTAACTAAACCTCTAGATATTTGGGTTACATCCAAAGCTGTTTGAAAAAGATTGTATTAGAATGGGAATAGTTTAATGTACCATGACTCTGGTCAATTATTTTCCTTCATCTTTCTAGTAGAAGTATTGAAGCAGCAAGAAATATGGGCATCATTTCTTCCTTCTCAGTTCTTCCTGTTCCAGAAGATTCAGACTATTGTGCTAATGCCTTCACTCACTTTCCTGAAAAGACCAACTCAGACTCACCACACTGGTCTTTACCAAATGGACTAAATCAAAATTTACTGTCATCTGTGGTACCAGCTTCCAAAACTGAGACTGGGAAAACCAACATGCTCCCCAACCAACCTTTTGTTTACTTGCCATCCCCATCTCTCTATATGCTGTGTGGCAAACTTCATGAAGGCCAGCCAAGGGAGAGCTTTTCAGAAAAAAGAAGCGAAGACACGGAGGGCCACATTTCACCCTGCTCATCAGAAACTGCCAAATCTCCAGCTAACTATCGCAAGCGGAGTTCCCAGAAATGTATACCTCCCACTGCAGCTCCAGCTGAAGAGGAACCTATAGCCAAAAGACAAAGCCTGGAGCAGACTGATGGTCCCATTTCTTTAGTGGTATCCAAGGTAAGAGAAATTCAGAACACATACAAAACTTTTTCATGGAGTCATCCCAGAGAATAGCTACTGTGTTTATGAAACTGTATATTCCATCTCCTTTATATATCCCACGGTCATATTTTATGGTGACTATCTTTCCTGCTTTTTAACTTAGAAAGGGAATGTTGACTCTTACTCCTTTCTGCATGATCCATGAATTAACTCCTGTTGGTCCAGCAGCTCTATGAAAGTTTCCTCAAAGTTGGGGAGAAAGAATCCAATAGGAGCTATGTTTAACCTTTCAAGACTAGATAAGAATCATTGTGGCAGAGTCTCACACAGTAATGTACTGTATATTCCAAGGTGAGGTTATTTGTGTATTTTTTTTTTAGAAGACCATTCAGCCAGCAGATGCAAAGTCTTCTCCAGACAATAATTGCAGCTCCCTTGACCAACAAAGAGGCTTTCAACTTGAATCAGGGACTTCTGAAATTCTGGAAACTGCCATAACAGAAACCCAAGACCAAGAAGAACCATATAGGAGTAAAGATGTAAAAGAAAACTTGAAAGAAAAGGAACAGGCTTCTCAGGAAAATGGCAAGCCATCTTTTCTACCGCAGTATCTCTACGTACAGCCTGCAGCTGGTAAGGACTAAATTGAGAACATGCATGTTAAGAACATGTCAGAACAGCCATGAATTCCTAGAGAGATCTTTCAATAAAATGTCACCAACCCTTTAAAAAATTTGAGGGAGAAAGTCCAGGTAGGTACACAGTATGGCAGATACATAACTGAATTTCTTGATACTTTTCATCTTAACCCTTCCAGAAGTGTTCTAATTCTGATACAACCATGCCTGAGGCTGTGGAACACATCCAGTGATATTCAGTGAGGTTCAAATGGTATTTTGAGGTCAAAGTTTTGAATGTGAAAGCTTACACACCATTGCTATTTTGTCTTTATCCTTGAGAAGACAGGACCTTACTGTATTGGTACCTTTTTTCTTTGTTTGTTTTAGGATTAAATGGTTTTAATTTCCTGTTTCCTACCAACCAAGCTCCTGCTCCCGTCAGCCTATCTTCAAGCCGCCTCCCTTCACTTAATGTTCCCTGTATGATGGTTCCATCTACTGCACTGGCACCATTCCCTCTTATCTATTCCTCAGCAGCAGCAAGCCAACTTCATTCTTCATCTTCTAGCGCTTTCCCAAATGTCACCTGTGTGAATTTTAGTATGCCTGGCTTAACGTCTACAACTCCTGTTTTCATTGGGACCCCTGCTGTAGTAAATCCAAATTCATCACAGTTACCTACACTGGAACCACACCAGCAGTTTCATTCAGCTGCGCATCTGAATCCTCTCCTTGGATCTGCTTGCAACTCAGTTAAAACAGACTCATCAATTTGCATGGGACATCCAGTCACCTTTCTGAAACTACCACAGGTGAGAATACAAAAATTATTATAAAGCAAGGAGATAACATTCAAAAGAATATATAAAAAGTATCTACCTAAGCCAGGTGTTCTATTATTTCCAAAATTGTGGTACATATCTGTCAACTAGAGATCATAGTGTTATTGCTAAGTATTTTATTTTGTTATATTGTAAACAGGAGTTTCTGATTACAAGTCCCTCACTCAGGTGCTTACTCATATATGAAGACAGAAACTTGAACTTAGTTGTGCATATTTTAAATACTTCATTCTTAGGAACTTTGCATTTTGCAGTGCATATATATTCACACTGCTGGAGACAGACTTACATAATTGTTGTTGTTGTTGTTGTTGTTATTCAGCTTAAGAATCCCTGGTCAGAGGACAAACTCTTAACTCACAATTTTTGACCAAAATAATTCTCAGTTTTCATTAGAAGACTCAGTCACTATGGTCAGCTATTAACATTTATTTATTTATTTATTTATTTATTTATTGTTTTTATGCTGTTTCAATTATTTTGATTATAAGTAGCTAATAAGCAGCAAAATACAAACAATATAATACAATAACAATAACACAAATAAAAAAATAGCAATAGTAATTGCATTATAACAATCACAACTCTCATACAACATGGACATCAGAATCTCATTTCACACTCAAGTACACATGTCTCAGTTCCTGAATGTTGGTTCAGATGTTTTCTGAGTATTAAAAGCAGAAGTGTAGATCTTATTTGACAGGTGGGAGATTCCTGCAGAAAAAGCTTACGTCCAAGTCCCTTCCTGCAAAGTTTTGTGGGAAGTGAAGACTCTGCAGGCATGATTTGGACATCTAATAGATAATCAGGCCCCAAACCACATGGGATTTTAAAGGTTATAATCAGCACTTTGAATTGTACCCATAAACCTATTGGCGTTACATGACAATGCTGAGTTGTCCCAGTTAATGTGCAGGCTGCTAAATTTTCACTAACTGCAGTTTCAAGATGGCCTTCAAGAGCAGTCCCAGGCAGAGCACATCACAGTAGTTGAAACATGAAATGACAAGGGGAAGAATTACTGTAGTCAGTGCTTTCTGCTCCAAGAATAGTTGCAATTCATGCACCAGCTGAACGTGGGCAAAAGCTCTCCTGTCTATTCAACCATTGTCTATTCCATTGTCTATTCAACCGCACAGTATTCCTTCTTTTATATTGCCCCCCAATGTGAAATAAAGCTAGCATATGGAATCAGATCACTGATTAATTGAACCCAATATCATTAACACAAGAGCTTCAAACAGTGGTCTTTGAAGACAGAGTACTACCAGAGTATGGCCTCTCAAATCATTTTCTCTAGTAAGAACTTTGTTCCACTGTTTCAAATCTAACAATCAGTGTTGTATTTATTTCTGTGAGGTTGAGCATTTCTTACAATGCTAGAAGTTTTGCTGAGTGAGAGGGGAATGGATTGTTATATGCAAATTCTCTATTCAATCATTTTGTCTCATTTTGTAAATAGCCTTCTACAACTCCACTAACTCCTAAGAATATGCGTCCAACAACCCAAGAAACATTTTTCAAGACACCTGGCAGCCTAGAAGATCCTATTATATGGAGGAAAAATGAAGGCAACCAGAGCAGAACATCAAGTTCTGTTCAAAGAAGATTAGAAATCTCCAGCAAAAGCTCTGACTAATCCACCCCATTACTGCAATACGGGTAGCTTAGAAAAGAGTCTTTTGCTTATTATAGAAAAAACAATTACTGCATTAAAAAAAGAGAAAATGTGTTAAAATATTGTTCCATAGGCACATTTGCCCACTGTGTATTTGCCCATTATTCTGTTAACTTGCTCCCTCGTGAATCACCCTAGTTGTATAAATACCAATTTTGATTAGAAATTCTAATTATGCAGATGCAGATATAAGGAAGCATCAAATTCTATTCCAGGGCTGAAAAAATAAAATGTATCAGAGATATGAGCAAGTTTAACTGTGATCCAAAGTTTAAAACGGAAGGCGGGGGCTGGCTAGCACTTAAATAGTGGGACACTCTTTACAAGGGTGCTATTTATCCTGTGTTGGGCGGGGTTGGCTGGATGGGCAGCAAGAACAGTAGTGTAGTCTGCTGAGTCTGATTTAGTCAAAAACATTTGTAACTTCAAAGCAGACTTTTGCAGAGTACTTGAATGTGACGGATGTACAATTTTTCCTGCACTTGTTAAGAAAAAGTCTAATAATCTACAGTAATGAACGAATGTACTCACATGAAATACTTTTAAGGCCAAAATAACTGTGAACTTGTTTTTGTATTAATGAACTTTGTAGTTTCTGTTTTTTTTTTCCTGCACAAAATGTTTGACTTTGTTACTAGTTGTCACACAAACTTGTTCCTAAAACTGTAGAGGCTGACAGGTTGTTTCAAGAATCATCAGCCTCTAAAATGTTTACTTTAAAATGTAGCTCATCCGTAGTTTAAATATATGAGTGAGCTACAGTCCTTGAGCCAGGACTTCTTTTACAGCATTACACAGAGCTCATCTTATCCGTAATTCTGCCAAAGGAACTGAAAGAATTATCTTTGACCGATGTGACTGTATTGTGTAGTTGTATGAATTCCACAATTAATATACCTAAATGTTCATTAAGAAACACTTTAAGCACAGTATTTATGGCATGAATGACCATTGAGGTCAGAAGGAACATACGATGTAGGAGATGGAAGACCTGCAACCTAATATGAGTTAAATTAATCAATGCACCATTTTTTTTAATTAACAGCAGAACAGGAGGAATAGAGAATACATCTTAACTGGTAGTCCACAAGTTTAAAATATTGACACTTGAGGGCAGTTCATATTCACAGTGTAATTACTATAGCATTCAAAAATTTAATAGAGTAAAATACCTTAAAGGGCACAGATACTGGATTTTAAAAATTATCATGTTACTTTTGAGTTTATAATCAAGTAAATGGCTTTTTTTAACCTAGAAAGACTTTGAATTCATGATGTATGTTTCTTAAGGTCAGACACATTTTCTGATCTATCATTTCATTAGGTTTTAGGAAGAATTATGGCTTTAGTATGTTTAATTTTTAATAACGGAATATGTTACCAAAATGAAGTTAAAGATGATCAGTTTAGTGGAGCTGAAATTGAGAATATAAATAACTTCCCATTAGATTAGACCAGTAAGAACCTTACAAGGAGGGTGTTTGGTAAGACTTACATTTCTTAAATCTCAGCAGTAAAATCTTATTGGGAGATTTACTGTTAATTTAAAAAATACTTTACACTACAGAATTTGCAGGTTTATGTGCCTTTATCCTAGTACATATGTGTGCATTCAAGTGTGGCCCAATGGAATGCAGTTTTCTGCTTGCAGCAAGTACTGCAGCAATGGGCAACTTGTGTTTCTGTTCATCCGCTTGTTCAAGTCAATGCCAGTGTAGGCTCAAAGGAGATGATTGCTCTTAGCAGAAAGACCATGCAGTGCGCCTGTTTTTTATCAGTCTTTTATCGCCTTGTTTCAGTACAGGAAAGACTAAGGCTGGTTTAAAGCTTTCAGATATAAAGACAATGTTTTGTTTTATTTTGTTTCATAATTGACTATCCTTTCATGTTCCCTGCTTCTTGGGCAAGTTGGCTATGTTGGTCTCATAGGACAAGGAAACTGAAAGTGAAGTAGTTTCACTGGGACAGCTTCTTTCAGTTTATTTATTTATTCAAACATCCAGCTTCACAAAACTCTTGGGTTCAAACAGAATGTTCTGTGAGGCATAAACACTTGTGAAATGCTGCCATGAACATTTGGACCAGCAAAGGGCATCATTTCCTGGGAAGAGATGGGAAATTCCTCTGCATTTGAACTGTTTAAACCTCTGCAAAGTGCACCAGTAGCACAATCTGTGCTGGTCTTACAGTTTCTACCTGTTAGTCTAATAAGGAGGCTGGAGATCTTCACATGGCCTGAGCAAAAACAGATCCTAAGTGCTATAGTACGCTGGGGAGGGAAACCAGATCAAATCCAGGCCCAGACTGATAGAGGAAGGTGAAATGTATTTTGAGCCTCCTTTTTATCAAAGGCATTGGCAAGATTATCTCTGTTGTAAGTGGAAATGCAGGAATGAAGCTGGGTGACCAAGAGTCTCTGGCCTGATAGGATGCTGGGGTGATTACAATTCCAATAATTATTCCCATAAAGCTATGGCAAAAGTGCGTCAAGAAAAAGGGGTCCATAGCTTATACTGACACAAGTGCATATGTACAGCACTAAGTTGTGCAGGATTTCAGGGCTTTTAAAATCTTCATGTTCTGGTACTCAAGTGTTTGCTGGGCGGGGAGGGTGTGTATAATTTATATACTTGAATCTACATACCACGTTTACATTTCTCAATTTATGTAAAAGGTGCTATTCCTGTATTTAAAAAGCTGTGGTGTTTTGTAATGTAAAGCTGCTTTATGTTTATAACATTGCACTGCTAGTTTATTATCTTGATATTAACTTTACAGCCGCTTGTGGATTTCCTTCATTGAACAGAAATTACTTCTGTCTTAGGTTCCTTGCTACACTCTGGATATAAAAATATTAAGAACACACACAATTGTTGGAGGAGCATATTTTTATACTTTCAGTTAGAAAACTAATCTTTATAATATAATAAAAATAAAGCCAAAAATTAAGAGGTTGTGTTTTTAATATTTTGGGGGTGGGGTTGTTAAAAAAAAAACAGCTGTGTATTGCAGGAGCTAGTCTACACAGTTAATCCTGAGAGTTCCCATATCCCTGAACTATCTGAGAGAAAGTTCTCCAGGTAAAATCAAGAAAACAATCAAGATAAACTAGCCCTCTGTTGCTCTAATCCAAAGTGGCTCCTTGCTTTTAAGAAGAAATATCCAAAGATAAACATTCTACATTTCTGTCTGTCCTTAAAACATTTACAATAATTGAGTTTCTAATTAATCTGGATTCATGAAATCAATTATTGTAAACATTTAATGTAGGAAATCTACCATTTGGCCACTGCAAGATCTTTAAAAAGTTCTCAAACATTATTTTAAAGGAATATATCAATCATCTAGACAACATCTTCACTCAGATCTAATCTAAGGAAATTACTTTCAACTGAGATCAGTTGACATACATATCTATTGAGCTATTCACTTTTGGGGTAAGCAGTGTTACTGCGACACAGAGAAAGGGCATAAGCTAAGAAAAAATAAATATATATCTAAACTTAGTTTCCACCAAAATATTCACTGTGATTCTACATACCTTTCTGTCCTTACAAACCATCCTTGTCTATATCACTTCCATACACTACTACACATTGCCTTTTGTTCCTTAAACTTCCTTCTTTTTCCAAGGTCATTGATTTTCACCAGTGATAACTTTCTCTGTAGTTTCTTCTCATTCAAGTT
The DNA here is from genome assembly GCF_035149785.1 of Candoia aspera. Lineage (NCBI taxonomy): Eukaryota > Metazoa > Chordata > Lepidosauria > Squamata > Candoiidae > Candoia > Candoia aspera. The sequence goes on from NC_086159.1 coordinate 43,485,284, forward strand.
TGCACTCCAGTCCCCTACCAATACAACTCTAATGTCACCACAGCACTCCTTATACATTTATAAACATTTGTTTTTATTTTAAACTATTCACTTTTATTTATATTTGTTTTATATTCTGATCATCCATATAACCAAGCAATTTCAACATAATCAAATGAAGTTTGTTTACACTTCAAGACCAAACTGAAGAAAAAGACCAACAAAACAATAAATATAATGAAGCAATAATTGCAAGAAAAATTTGAGGCAATTAACAGCTAACAACATGAGGGAGGAACCAGCTGGATTCTAAGAGCTATAGCTATTGATAGAAATTTTGCAACCTTCTTAGAGGTTTCAAAGAGTGCACATCCAAAAAGAGAGTTGTTAACAATTGGACATAATAAGTTCAATCCCACTGGCTGTACAATAGACATTTTAGTAGCACATGTGAAACAGATTCTCTCTCATTTTGGCTATCTAAATCCCAAATCCTCTGCTTCAGTTCAACCAGTTTTATTAAGGCCCCAAGCAAGATAATGCTGGCAAGGAAAGCCCAGCATATGCCAAATCATTGAAGACTTCTCGGTCTTGGCTACAATCAAATGTAGTATCTCAGCATACTCAGTTTGTACTGGACACTCCATTTTGTATTCAACAAAATGCACCCATTCATTTTCACCCAGGACTGCCACAAGCAAGTGCGCAAATTGTGCACTGCACAAAGGTGTCATGACACGGGGGGCTCCAAATGACGGGAACGGTAGGAGAAGAACCTCGTCCAGCATATCTGCACACACGCTGTAGAAGAAAAAGGAGAACAAAGCATCATGAAGCTGCAGCTGCCACGTGACATGAGTTGAGACTCTGGCAGCAAACAACTTTTTGCACAAAGGTGCCTTGCAGGTCAGTGGCTTTACTCAACACATTTCCTATTCTTTTTTCTTTTTTTATTGATAAGTTACAGCAACTACAACTACAACAAAATACACAAGTGATTATACAATAAAAAAGACATGCAATATATTGGTTAACACAAATATAAAATATTGTGTACAGAAGCACATTCTCTCTAGCAGCTTTTGCATGTCTTAAAGTTTCTTCCTGTTCATGGTCCTCACATCATTCAATCTAATATTTGCTGGAAATCATTCCAGTTCTTAATCAACATCACAGCGTTGTCTGCATACAAAAGTAGGCATATTAACATCCCCTACCAATACACCTCTAATATCACCACAGCATTCCTTACACATTTATAAACATTTATTTTTATACGTTTATATGCACACAAGTTTAATAAATTGTTATTTATCTATAAAATCATTAAAAAACTAAGGGCACATTGCACCTACTCCCTGATTAATGAACTATTCATTAAGCATTCCATTTCATCTTTACATACATATCATTCTTATATATTTAGCATCCAATTTTCAACTCCATATTCATGTAACATTCTGTAAAGTAAGGCAATGCACTTTATTATACATTTTATCTACATCATCAAACATAAAATTCATTTTATTTCCTCACATTCCTACATTTGTCAGTGACCCACTGAAGAGCAAAAGTCCTGCTCAACATAAAGCTGCATTGCACTTCCCAGATTTTGCCACTGTCTCTTCGTGTACCCTTTAAATCAAAATTATGACAAATAACTTCCCAGGCACATTTAACAAATTAATCCCCTTACAACTTTTGCATTCACTTTTGCTGCCTTGCCTTTTGTATCAGGGAATAATAACAGCATTCTTCCAACTGTCAAGCACAGATGCTTACCCATCAGTCAGTTGCACAGCCACTTCCTAAACAAACTACTCTACATCCATATTGTAACATTTCTCCAGTTACACCTCTACACCTCTAGCTTAAACATTTTTCAATATTCTCACATCAATTTATCTTAATTGTATCATTTTATAGGATTTGTTTCAAGTCCACTCTTCAACATACCGCTATAATTCCTGTAGACTTCCTAAAGTAGATTCTAGTATTCCCTCACTTCTGTTTCATCCCAAATAATTTCATTCACTCAGCGTTTTTTACCCTCTTCTAATACTTTTTTATTTCCATCAAAATCACTCTGCATTTATTCTCCCTGTTTTAATCTGAATGGTTCGATGTTCTTTTTGACTATGTTATTTGCGACTCGCTTTTTACCTGTATAAATATTCTACAACATCTTTCTCTCAACTTTATTTTTTGCAGCAATCATTTCTTAAATGCCTTTTCCCTTATCTATAGTGTTTTTCACTTCATAATTCCACCAATCATCCTTTATTCATATTTCCCATTAGCATAACTCCTTGAGACTTCTGTGGCACTTTAGATTATAATTATTTTTACTTTATTCTAAGCACCTTCTGCATCCTTCCTCCTTAGGAATATTTTCCATTCATTCTATTGGGATAATCTACCCCAGTGTTTCTCAGCCTTGGCCACTGGAAGATGTGTGGACTTCAACTCCCAGAATTCCCCAGCCAGCTGGCTGGGGAATTCTGGGAGTTGAAGTCCATATATATCTTCCAGTGGCCAAGGCTGAGAAACACTGATCTACCCTGAAATACTTTGTCGTACAGGATTCATACTATCTCTTTCTGCAGTTGCTCTACTTCCTCAGTACTTCCATTTTGTTTCATTTCTTTTTCCTTCTGTGAACTTTTCTTTCCAAGATCCAAACTTGACAATACCGAAAGATTGTCTGCTGCATGTTCATAGCCTCTCATTTCCCTTGTATTCTCCACTAATTTTCTCTCAGTCAACATAAATCATTTGATTTTTTTAAAAAAAATCATTCCTTTTCCACATGTATATATGAATGAACCTTCTATCAGATAAGCCTCCTCCTGGCCACAGTTGAATCTGGTTCTTTACAACAGCTGTCCTTTGGTACTTAGATGAAATGCGTCATATCATACAATCACATGGATTCCTTGCTATAATTCTGCACATCTTGGAATCAAATATTTCAAGCTAAATACATGTCCTTTATCTGAGGCATTATAGACAGAAATCTGGTAAATGTAAAGAGCATAGTTGGTTATATAATAATGCTTTAAAAACTTAGTCAAAGATATGCATGTATGTATATATATATTTTTTTTAAAAAAACCTTCTGACCCTTATGGGCGGTATGTGTCTTCCTCAACCTCAGGTCCTCTACCAGAGGCCTGGGAGTTTGAGGGTTCTGCACAGTATCTTGGCTGTTCCTAGCACTGCACTCTTCTGGACAGAGAGCTCTGAGGTTGTTCCTGGGATCTGTTGGAGCCACTCTCCCAGCTTGGGAGTCACAGACCCAAGTGCCCCTACCACCACTGGGACCTCTTGGGCCTTCACTTTCCACATCCTCTCTAGTTCCTCCTTCAGGCCCTGGTACTTCTCCAGCTTCTCATATTCCTTCTTCCTGATGTTGTGGTTGCTTGGCACCGCTACATCTATCACCACCACTGTCGGTCTGTCTGTCTGTCTGTCTGTCTGTCTCTCTCTATATATATATATATATGGAGTGAAACAAATGTTCTTAATATTAAGGAAATTTGTTTCACTTCTTTAAAAAAAAATTTTTTTCACTGAACCTAAAGTTCTAATTAAATTGGATGACTTTTGTAAGGCAAACCTTTTCATTGCGAACCTGAAACTTCTTGGTGTTCATCAAGACTAAGTTTTTGTTGTTGTACCTCTAGATACTGGAAACAAATACAAAAAGTTCCTTTTGTTTTGTTCTCAAATGCTAGATAACAAGTTGTTGAAGAGTGTGGTTCCCATTCTTTTGTACCATTCCCATACAAAGGATGTGCTTTGACTCACCACATGATGGCAGTAGTGTTTCTGTGATAAACCAGGCACTTAATAATTGCATTTTTAAAAAATGCATGGGCAATACATTTGCTTTCTGCATTTTGGGATTTCTTCCTGACACATATGCTTGAGCTGCCTTGAGACTACATCCCAGACCACTGCAAGACTGTGTTTGTTGCAGACTTTATTACACTCTTTCTAAACTTCACTGCTCACCAAATGGGTTCAAATGACTGTCCTAGGAGGCCACCATGTTAAAAAGGCTGCTGGATTGTGAGCTGATACACTTTTAAAATAAATAAGTGCTATAGAGAGCCAGTTTGGGGTAGTGGTTAAGGCCACAGGGTAGAAACCAGGAGACTGTGAGTTCTAGTTCTGCCTTAGGCACAAAGCCAGCTGGGTGACCTTGGGCCAGTCACTCTCTCTCAGCCCTAGGAAGGAGGCAATGGCAAACTACTTTTGAAAAACCTTGCCAAGAAAATGGCAGGGGCTTGTCCAGGCAGTCTTGGAGAATCAGACACAACTGAATGGATTTAAAAAATAAGTGCTATAGCACAATATGTGTTTATTTCAGCATCCCACAGTTGCACTGAGAAGCTAACTGTAATGATTGCCTATCCTAAAACACCATCAGACTCATGAACAGGTTCATAAAGATATCTGATTTATTAAAGAATAGTATGCAGGATCACAAAGAAAGCTAAGAATGGGAAAAGCGCGCCAAATGCAAACTAAAAAACCCTCGGTACAAACGAGATCCCTCACCCCATAGAATCTTCCCAGGCTCACAATCCCAGGTGCTCCTAATGGCTTCTGCTGGTCCATGGGAAAAGTCCTTGAGCAGAGCACATAACCCAAACACATTCCATTGAAATGAACCTAGATACAGAGCTTGGCACAAGGCTTCACAGCAGCTTCCTCCCAACAGAAACGCGTGTCAGCACCATGGCATGTGAAACGTTACGATGTACAGTGCACATTGAAACAGTGAACATGACATACCGCCCCCCCAAAAGAAAGAAAATTCTAAGCGGCAGGCTTCAAAGGGTAAGCTATGTGGAAACGGTTAACTAAATCAGGAGCATTAATGTGGCAAACAGGCACCCATTCAGGATGAGGAAAGTGTTTCCAGTGGATCAGGCACTGGAGGGTGCCTCGAAGCTTGCAAGAATCAACAACCTCCTTGACTTCAAAGTGTTGTTGCCCGTCAATCATGATCGGAGCAGGAGGAGGAGGGGATGCCAGTGGGAAGAGTGGTGGACAGGCTTGAGCAGGCTGCAATGGAAAACAGGGTGCAAGCATTTCAAATTGTGAGGCAAGTCCAGCTTGACAATAACTGGATTGACAATATCAACAATAGGGAAAGGAACAATGAATTTGGGAGCAAGCTTTTTCGAGGACTGTGGGGACTTTATGAATTTGGTAGAAAAATAAACCTGATCCCCAATGTTGAAATTGTGTTGCACAGAACGGCACTTATCGGCTTGGAATTTGTAAGCAGACTGGGCATCAGCCAAAGCCTGCTGAATCACCGGCCAGGAATCAGCCAGCTGAACAGCCCAGTCAGAGGCAGAACAGGACTGGGGAGGGGTTTGGGAACAAAGTCATGACCAGAAACCACACGAAAAGGGGTATGCCCAGTGCTCTGATGGACAGCATTGTTGTAAGCCACCTCAGCAAAGGGCAACAAGTCAACCCAGTTGTCCTGGTGGTAATTTATGTATGCCCTTAGGAATTGTTCAAAGGTAGAGTTCAAAACCTCTGTAGATCCGTCAGTCTCAGGTGCGACGATGTGGACAACGCCTGTTTGGTGCCAATCAATTTTAAAAATGATTTCCAAAACTGGGAAGTGAACTGTGTCCCGCGGTCGGTGACCAAATGGGAGGGGCTACCGTGGAGGCTGTAGATGTGGATGAGAAATAGGCGCGCCAATTGCAGGGCTGACGGGATGGATGCACATGGAATGAAATGGGCTTGTTTGGAGAAAAAATCCTGTACAACCCAAATGACAGTTTTCTTCTGACTGGGAGGCAGGTCCACAATAAAATCCATAGAAATCTCCTCCCAGGGACGGGATGGGCTGGCCACTGGATGCAGAAGCCCCTGTGGTTTACCCCCTTTCTGCTTTGACATGGCACAAACAGGACAGGAAGCAACATAGTCTTTTACATCACACCTTAAGGTTGGCCACCAAAATTGATGGCAAACCAAATGCAAGGTTTTGACAAAACCAAAGTGTCCAGCAAGTTTGTCGTCATAGGAACACTGCAAAACATCAGCCCTCAAAGTTTCAGGCATATAAAGGCGGTGTTCCACGCACGCCAGACCGTTTTCAAAAGAAACTTCGTCTCTATCAGCTAGCAACCAAGTGTCAGATTTCAGTGCCTGGAGAAAGTCCTTCTGTAACTGACAAGGAACTTGCATTTTTTGCCTCCCAGACGGGGCTGGGGGCGGGGTTGCCTGTGCATGGGTCTGGCTCCAGGTGATGGCAATCAAGCCCAGTTGTGGTTCAGTGAGAACAGTCCCCACTATATCTGCCAGACTATATCTCAGAGTCTTGAGGTAAACATGACAAAGCATCGGCCAGAAAGTTTTTCTTTCCCGGAATAAATTTTAACTGGAAGTTAAAGCTACTGAAAAATTGAGCCCAGCGAATTTGTTTAGGACTGAGACACCGGGGGGTGCGGAGGGCTTCCAAATTCCTGTGATCAGTCCAAACCTCGAAAGGGCATTTAGTGCCTTCCAGGAGGTGATGCCAGGCTTCCAAAGTGGCTTTTACAGCAAAAGCCTCTTTTTCCCAAACATGCCACCGGCGTTCAGTTTCAGAAAATTTTCTGGACAGATAAGCGCAGGGTTTTAAGTGATTTTCAGAATCTTTCTGTAACAATATAGCCCCAATTGAGAAGTCAGAAGCATCAACTTGAACTACAAAGGGGTGGTCAGGATCGGGGTGCTGTAAAATAGGCTCAGCAGTGAAAAGGGTTTTTAACTTTTTGAATGCTGCCTGGCATTCAGGTGTCCAATTCAGCACTGCCCCAGGATTTTTTTACCTTGCATGTCTCTCCCAAACCCTTGGTACGTAGTAAGTCAGTAAGGGGCAAAGAAATCTCAGCAAGTCCCTGGATAAACTGCCGATAGTAATTACTGAACCCTAAGAAACTTTGTAATTGCCTCCAGGTGCGGAGGTGTTCCCAACTTAAAATCGCCTGAATTTTTTCAGGGTCCATCTCAAAGCCTTTGTCAGATACCCTATAGCCTAGATAGTCGAGTTGGGTTTTGTGAAATTCACATTTGGAAAACTTGGCATAAAGTTTGGCATCTCTAAGCTTGCTTAACACCTGTTTGAGGAGGCGTTCGTGTTCCTCCTCGGTTTCAGTGTAAATGAGAACATCGTCTAAATAAACCAGGACCTCTTTAAACAAATGATCATGTAACACTTCATTAATCAATTGCATGAAGACCCCGGGCGCCCCTGCTAACCCAAAAGGGAGGACTTTGTACTGAAATGAACCCAATGGGCAATTAAAAGCAGTTTTCCATTCGTCTCCATCTCGTATGCGGATGTGAAAAGAGGCTTCATGAAGGTTGAGCTTGGAAAAAATCTTGCCCTCGTCTTTCATTAGTGGCAGAGGATATTTGTTGCAGACTGAGATGGAATTTAACGCCCGATAGTCCATACAAAGTCTAAGCGTGCCATCCTTCTTTTCCCGGAAAAGCACAGGGGCCCCAACTGGGGAATTTGCAGGTTCAATAAACCCCCTTGACAGATTTTTGTCGATGAAGTCCCGCAATGCCTCAAGCTCTTTCTGATTGACTCGGGCATCAAGCTAGTCGGCTCCTCGAGTCTCCCGGTCGTGGGTTTGGCTTTGGCCATCATTAACTGTTTTCCCTCACAAGAAACTAATCTTGGCAGGAGCTAATGGTACAACTTTGGTGATTCTCAGCTTTATGTAATGATTGCCTATCCTAAAACACCATCAGACTCATGAACAGGTTCATAAAGATAGCTGATTTATTAAAGAATAGTATGCAGGATCACAAAGAAAGCTGAGAATGGGAAAAGCGCGCCAAATGCAAACTAAAAAACCCTCGGTACAAACGAGATCCCTCCCCCCGTAGAATCTTCCCAGGCTCACAATCCCAGGTGCTCCTAACGGCTTCTGCTGGTCCGCGGGAAAAGTCCTTGAGCAGAGCATATAACCCAAACACATTCCATTGAAATGAACCTAGATACAGAGCTTGGCACAAGGCTTCACAGCAGCTCCCTCCTAACAGAAACGCGTGTCAGCGCCATGGCATGTGAAACGTTACGATGTACAGTGCACATTGAAACAGTGAACGTGACACTAACGGTTGAAGCTTGGTTCTAACTAGAGTTCGTTGTGAATCACACTGTCAGTTTTAGTTTTGCTTTGTCTCAAATTTATCCAAACAAATCCTGTTTGTTTTATGGCTGAAGTTTCTGAATGAAATCATGTTTGTTTTCATACAACTCTGGGATAAACTTCCCTTTTATATGTTCGATATGACTAATGTACCATTCTACCATTATTCCTGTAACACCTGGAGTCATTTCAGATTAAACCACTGAGCTCATCCTCCCATCCACCAAACCACAGTATGAATGTGCCCTGATAATTGGGTTTTTTTTTATGCCATCTTCCCATGATGTTGCCTTTGTCTCATCCCTATACCACAGATGAAGAAAATTAAGTTTCCCAACACAGATTTTGCCATGGATAAGGCCCACTTCATCAATGATCTGGATATTGACATGGTCATTCGTGAGATCTGCTCAGCTCCTGTTGACCCCTAACCTGCTGCAAGCGTGTTCCCTCCATTCCAGTCCCTGGGAACCACCCTCCATGGCCATTTTGTCTTAGACTGCAAGAGAGACATAGCACCTGGCTTTCTTGAGAGAACGCTAAACCTGTATCACCCAGTAGGTCAATCTAAACCAGGACAGTAGTGAGGTCTGCCAGTTGGATATTCCTGGTTTTGTCAACCCTGGGTTCATTATAGGTTTTCTGCTGATTCTACAACAAGGCATTTTGTATCACCATACTTTTTACTTTTCCTGTTACTTCACCTATTTACAGGTTAACTCCAGATGCTGCCAACTCTGAGGACAGAACTGGTTTCATTGTTGGCACTACTATTCCCTTGCAAGACTAATCAAGGATGGAGCTTGCTGCTATCAGTCACTCCTGCCCATTTCTTCCATGTCCCTTTTCGCTATGTCAGTTGGGCTATTTTTGGGCAATCTTTCAGAAGTACATTATAACTGTGTTCAGAATATGCCAACTGGTAGATCACAGGCACAGATCATTTCCAACTTGTCAGTTGGACAATCTGACAGGTTTCCAAACACACAGTTCCAAGCACATACCTACACTCACCTAACCCGGCCCCATCCCACATTAAGGAAAGTGGATGGCAGTTGTTTTTCCACCAATAGGTGATGCTTCATACAGGAAGAAACAATGCCAGAGGAATCAACCAATCATTTTCCTTAACTTGTTTGACATTAAAACATAAAGACAGCACCAGTCTTCAAGTTTGTTACTGTGGCAGAATTGGGCTCAGCAATCAGAGCAACACATTTTATGCCAGCATGCTTTTCTGCCTGGTAATGGATAGTACTTGGGACCAATCACTCTCTCTTAGCCAATCTATTTCACCTGTTCTTGTAAGGACTTGGAAGAAACTCTGTGAAAGCCCTCTTGATCTTTCAGAGATAACACAGGACAGAAATTTAATAAATTAAATTAATAAAGCATTGCAATTGTTTTCCAAGCTGCAGCTAAACATAAGTCATTAATGAAGTGCCACATATAAAACAGAAATGCATGGGACAACAGACATTTTCAACTGCCCTGCAATGAAGATGGCATGCACATCTCCAAGCAACAAGGCTTGGAGATGTGTATACCTATATTCATTCTTGTACAGCTCTCTGCTATACAGGAAGAAATCAAGCATTTTTCATGCAGGACTTTTTCTAGATTGTGAACAAAGGGACAAACTAATGTGAGTGTCATTGCTTGGCTATATCGCCACATTCTGGTGATAAATCTGCTACTTTCACTATGGTAAAATATTCTTATAAGCATTCATGTCTTATAAGACCCCAAGTGATTTCTTCTTACCATTCCATTTCATAAGAAATATGCCATTGTGAACAATTCAACATTCAATTTTTTAAAATTATCTTCTCTGGTTTTTCTGACATATATTTTATGAGTCCATAGTCTTGAAGCCATTACAAGAAATAGTCCCAGCATGAAATAGTCAATTGTGCTTTGAATCTGGAACAGCCATAAGATAATGCATTTAGGCTTCCAAATACCTATGGCTTTATAATATTTTTCCCCTAAGCATGTTGGACATGAATTATAAGAAAAATACACAGTGGGTAGGGAATGTTTACAATGTAAGCCAGATTTCAGTCCTCTCTGCTAAAAGTTGTCATTATTTGTCTATTGATATGTTTTAATTGATTAATAACTTGATGTATCATAATCAAGTTTTACAGTTCTAAGCTTTTTCTTTAAGCAACTTGAACCTCATAATCATATGGACTTATCTGATTCTGCAAACATTCAGACTTGTCAATTAGGAATGCAAAGAAATATCCAAAAGTCCTTTTTGGGTGTGCTAATGCCCAGTGTGGCCAGTTTGCATGTAAAAGTGTCCTGATTCTGCCCTTTTGGTTTGAGGACAAGGAATTTGGAGTGGCAAAACTGCTTTAATCACATAGCTATGTTGCAAGTATTCTGTTCCAGCAAAACAACATTTCTGCAGAAGGAAAAAAATGAGGTAAGAAATTTTAAATTCTTAAGTGCAAAGGAGTTCAGGGAAGGGAATCCCTTCAGCATTTCTTTGGCTACACATTTCCAGGCCAATAACATTTGGGATAGATTAATTTACAATACTTTTTATTTTTTTTAAAAAAAACTTATTAAATCGTTTAAAATCACCTTGGGGGGAAAAAAACCCTAGAGATTCACCTTCTACTGTGTTATTCGTTTTGAACAAAGGCCTGTTGGAAATATAGCACAGATTGTGCAGTGGATGCATCACAATTTCTGCTAGTATAGCATCGAATGGCATAGCTTGCAATAAAACATGCTGCCCTTCCAGTCCATGCTGTTGCAACACTCTGTGTATGTCCATATGCCCTACAGACATGGAGAAGTTGTGGCAGTGAGTTCAGAGTCACCAAAGAGGGCTGAAAAAGTGCAGGGTGCCCAAATATGCCAAGCAGTCAGGAGGTGATGGCTACTGGATCAGCTAACGCAGGTCAGTGGGAGAGGGCCTTAGACTGCAACAGGGTGATTCATAGGCTGGCTAGCAGAAGTCTGCAGAAGAGGTCCTTTGACAGAAGAAGAGTTTGACTAGTAGAGATACTGGAATGAGTGGCTGCCATGGCAGGGATCACTTTTAGCAAAGTTGGAAGAGACGGTGACAAGACGCAGTCAGGGTCATCAGCTAGGGGACCTTGGGCCAGTCACTTTCTCTCAGCCCTAGGAAGCAAACAATAGCAAACCACTTCTGAAAAACTTTCCAAGAAAATGGCAGGGGCTTGTCCAGGCAGTCTCTGAGAATCAGACACAACTGAACGGATTTTAAAAAAAAGTATCAGTATAGCACTTCCTTCTGAATTTTCCCAATGGGAGTAGTCCTGTGTCCTGCCTGAGTTTGTAATGTACGTAAACTTATGACAGCTCTCATTTCTTTGAGGCACAGTCTGGCCTCTGCTTGGCTGTTCCCTCTTCAGAGGATGTGTTTAAAAGGCACTTCCAGCAGGAACCACCTTTCTTACGCTAACACAATCTACAGCAACCGTAAGGACTAGGTTAGGCTGAGAAATGGCAACTGGCTCAAAACCACCCAGGACTTCCCAATCAAATTAGGGATTATCCAGGCAGCTGTTTAATAGGCTTTTCTCCAGTCCTTGATGTGGCACAAAAGAATGCCAGCATAATTTGCTTTGTCACGGGACTCCAATCGCCTTCAGTAATGCTCCTGACTTTGCTCTGTCAGGCAGAAAATGGTGCTGTCTTGACAGCTTTAAAGTAGAATAAGGAAAGTAATAAATGGATTCTCTGTGGGTGGGAAAGACAATCACTTTTCTTAATGCAGGGTAGGGCTGGGAGAAGAGGAAAGATTTGACAGATGACTAGCTCTATAAGTTTAGTCATTTGTCAGAACCTGATCTGTGCGGATCAGGTCTGCCTGTCCTGTGTTACTGTGAAACCCCTCTCACCCAGATTTCCCTGGGTTATCTCTGTCTATTGCTCAGCCTCTCTCACACTCTCATAGGCTCTCTTAGTTAGCCTTTCTCACTCTTACTCCCTCTCTATTGCTGTGATGAAATGTGAGGATGACCTTGGAAGATGGGGAAGAGATGCCACCTAGGGATCGATCGGATAAAAGAGAAAGGAGCCCGCAACAGTGTAAGGGCCACAGAAATAAATTTTGGAAAGGACCGCCCTAGTTACTCAGGTGGTAAAGAGGGAGGGCAGGAGATTTGTACTTTCAGACTTGCAAGATTCTGTTAATGTAGGCTTACAATAAAGTAGAATTAGCTCATCTCATTGTGTTTTCTGTCTGGTTTATCAGGGAGGCTGACATCAATCTTGCAAGTCTGAAAGTACAAATCTCCTGCCCTCCCTCTTTACTGCCTGAGTAATTAGGGTGGGATCTTCCTAAGTTTCTTTGTGTGGCCATTATTCTGTTGCAGGCTCCTTTCTCCTTTATCCGATCATTCCCTAGGTGGCATCTCTTCCCCCCCATCTTCCAAGGTCACCTCACATTCCATCACAATTGCTTTCCTACGCATTCAATGTTTCATGCTGTCTCTCTTGCACTTGTTCTCTTGCACACTACCACTCTCAATCTCTCATTCTCTTGCTCACTTGCTCTAAGAACAGCTGATACTCCCTCCCATTTTTGCTGTCTTTGTTCTGTTGTTTTAACTGTGGTGTTACTCCCGCTACTGTCAGGCAAAATGAACAGGAGACAGAAAGTGTGACTGCAGAAAGAGAAGTCTCTGGTGTCCTTGGCATGGACAGCCACAAACATTTGCTCTGCTTAGATAGCTGTGCTCTGGTAGGCAGATTTCCTGACCAGCTTTTTCTGTTATATTCCATTCATAATTCACTGATGTTATAATGACTGCCAGTGTTGAATATAGTGACCTTTCTGTGGCAGGAGATAAAACAAATAGATATGATCTTAGAAAAATATATCCCAAGGAATTTTTTTCCTTGTTACATCATCTGAAAAGTCATCAAAGCATCACCAGGAGACAGGAAACCTGTCTCCAAAAATGTGTATATTAAGTACACAAGAAAGGAGCAGCCTTATATAGTCATCTGGCAGAAGAATAGAGAATTGCCTTCTTTTAAAGCAAGTCAATATACCCATATCATATCATTCTAGTATGGACCTCCAGTTTTCTCTCTTTCAGTGTTTCTCAACCTTGGCAACTTCTTTCTTAAAGAACAAAAAAAGAAAAAGAATAATTGATACAAAAATATAGTATTTATAAGTGTGCAGAGGAATTACCAAGATTGTACAATTAGTACTTAGTATATCATTGATGAGAAATTAACCATAAAAAACAAAGTACATTAAATTGGTTAATGATGTACAGATTTGAATCTCTGAGCTAAGTGCCAAAATCTCCACTATTTGTTGTTTAAGACTACAAAAGAAAAAGAAAAACTACTAAAAATATTATAAATATTAGTTTCTAACATCCCCTTTGTTGTATTGCAACTAATGTACAATATTAATAGACTTTTAAAATGTTTGTTTCTGCTTTCAATCCTTTAGTCAGTCTTTTTCCCCTTAAAAACTATACTTTGAATCCAATTATTTGCCTTGCTGCATAATATATAGTATATATGGAAGACATTCTTGCTTAAATTTGGTTAGTTTTTTTGTGAATATATGCTGTTAATTTTGCTATTACTGCATGTTTTCCAACTTTAAGTTCCCAGTCTGTTACCATCAGTAACGTATCTCTTTTCCAATGTTGAGCTAAAATTATCCTTGGAACCTTAAACATTATATTAATACATTGTGATTTTTGTTGTTATGTTTTGGAATTATGCCAGGTAAGAAGAATTGTGGTTTCATTTCAAATTTGTTTTCTAAAATTCTCTGAATGGTGCTATGTATTTCTTTCCAGTACTTTTGAGGAGGGGGGGGGGGTTTACATTTCTATCACATATGGTAAATGTTTTTCTCTCATGGCATTTCCAAAATTTATTACTGTATTTGTCTATTTTGGCAAGTATTGACAGAGTTGTACACCAACTATACAACATTTTATTCCAGTTTTGTCTTAAGATGTAACTTGGGATAAATTTCATAGATTTGTTCACTAATTCTTTCCATTGTGTTGGGACTGTTTCTTAAAGTTTTGCATACATTTTATCATGCAATTTTTTTATTTGTTCTATCTCCATGTCACAGCTGAGTAACAGTTTACATATATGCCCTAGTAGGTGGTCTTCATTCTATATGAGGATTTCAAATTTGGTCATTTTTTTCTTAGAAGCCCTCTCCCTCTCTTTTTAATAATTTTTATTGAAGAAGTTTTTCAACAGAATTAAAAACAGTACAAATTTTGAATTAAAGAATAAAAAAAGTAGTAAGAAAGTGAAAAAGAAATATAGAAAAAGGGGAAGGGAAGGGAAGGGAAGGGAAGGGGAGATTCTAAGGAAGTGGCTTCTGATCTTGACAGCGGTTATACAGTAGATACATTTATGTTTTATCTTCTCCCTCTAAGTTACATCATAATCTCCTTCTTTCCATAGTCTACCCTTTCTAATCTTCAAACCCATAAATCACAAGTACTTTTTTTTTCTTTTTTCAGCACAAATTCCATAAGGGGTTTCCAGTCATTAAAAAATGTACTTACTGATCTTTTTCTAATCAAACAAGTTCATTTTGCCATCTCTGCTAGTTCTGTCATCTTCATCAACCAATTCTCTATAGAAGATGTAAACCAGGATAAGCACCCAGTGGTGGCATCACTGATCCCCAGTGGGCTTAATTTAGCTTGTGAGCACATCTGGATTCATGTCTGACAATGCTGATATATGTGCTGGAAATGTTATTAGAGTAAAGAACTCCAGTGAGCTGCTTCTACAAAAACTGAACTCTAGCACACACACACACCCCATATCTCACTGCTCAGAAGTAAGGTGCATGCATATAAAAATGCACATGCACACCCAAGTGCAGAAACAGAAACCTTCTAAATTCCACTAAAATCCTTAGAGCTTCAACAAAACACCTTAAGGCTGTAGTGCAAATTTAAAAAGTGAAAGGTCCAATAATATAGTTTTCTTACACTGTAAGCTCAGAAGAACATTAGACTGTTTTTACAGCAGTAATTCTCTCCTATTTCCCCCCCAAACCTCCATCTCACACATACATACAGCAAACACATATAAAGTGATGGGAGAATATATTATTACTGAAAAAACAAAGCTTTTTGCCTGTGCTTCACACAACTCAGAAGCAGAAGTGAAAAAGCTGTTACCATCATATGTCAGGCTTCCTGCAGCTTGAAAACTTGGGGACTTCCTTCCTCTTCCTACCTTTTCTGTCTGAGAGCAAGTCTTTTAACAGAGCTACCTTTGTTGGCTTAATTCCTTCTTGCCGTCCTGTAGCTCCAACAACACATTCGGACTTTTGGATTTAGGAGTATGTTTGCCTTTCATTTAGCTCCTTTAGATCTCTGAAATCACACAGGCTCCAGACACTCATTTCTTTGGATTTTCAAGCCTCATTTTAAATAGCACACTTGTTCTTCAAAACAAGTTTTCAGCATCACCAATTGGCAGGTTCCATTTTGTTTTCCCACTGTAATTAAAAGCAATTTGCAAGTAAGCCCAGAGGAGACAAAAGCCCTGTTCACAAATCAAACACAGGAAACAAACTGCATCAAAATGACAATGGAATTATAGTGACAGACCTTGCCTGGTTTCTATGCATATAGCAGTTCTTATACACGTATCCCAGCCTATACACTACTGTAGGGTCTACATCTCCAGAGTCTCACATGATTGGAAATCTTACTTTTTGCATCTGTTATTTTGTGAAGCTGTGTCACAATGATTAACATATGCATTTACACAAACACCCAAATTAATCTGCAGCCTGTGAAGATTACATGCAAATGATCATGCCAGATTGGGTAAATGACCTTACAATTTTATCAGTTTACAATCGTGCATAATTGATGACTGATCTGTAACCAAACTCAGCCCTGCTTAGAGACCCAGAATTCATATCACATAATACAAGTCAATTCATTCCATTCCATTTAAAAATGGAATGAATGTGAAATTCCCTATCTACGAAAAGTTCATAGGAACTCTTTCTCATGTATATGTTTTGACATTTATTTCACTCAGTTCACAGGTCATATGTTTTTAACATTGAAATTTACATTCATATCATTAAAATCACTTTAGACCTATAATTATCTTTTTATTCTCAGAATGTAGCAAAGATATGCCGTAGGGTTTTCCAAAATATACGTTGGGAACAAAACAGTGATTCAGGCAACCTGTTTAGATTAGATGAATCACTTTTTCTGAAACAAGTGCACCAGTCACACATGTACCTGAACCTACACATAAACTATGAGAAGAGAAAAGGCCTAATATAATAGATCTCTCCCAGAATATTTTGCCAAACATCTTCAAATTCATGGCAAACATAAAATAAAACCTAAAACCTGACCAAATTAATTTTATAAATACACGTTACACTTTAATTATACAACGAGACAAATTTAACGTGGTATTTTAATTATATTGCTGAAGGGTAAATATTTTTTTAGATTTTTTTATCCCACCTTTATTATTTTTATAAATAACTCAGATGGGGAACATACCGAATACTCCTTCCTCCTCCTGTTTTCCCCACAACAACAACCCTGTGAGGTGAGTTGGGCTGAGAGAGAGTGACTGGCCCAAGGTCACCTAGCCGGCTTTCATGCCTAAGGCGGGACTAGAACTCTCAGTCTCCTGGTTTCTAGCCCGTTGCCTTAACCACTAGACCCAACTGGCTCTCTCTGGTTTGTTCAGAGGGTAACAGTCCAATACTGAAATGTAGTAACTTCTTTAAAAAAACTGCTGCAGTGTTTTTGGGGCCGACAGGTTAGTGCTCCCATGCTATTTACAGTGAGCTAGTTTATGAAAATTTAGCAGGAATGAAACAATGGGAAAAAGCTCAACAGTTTCTTATTAGTTTGCTATTATATGTCCTGCAGTAGAAAAGCAAAATGTTACCTAAATAGTCATTGCTTCTGTTAGAATTATGGCCAACAATCCCTTAATTTGTTTAATCTAGAGTCTGAATTTAAAACAATTTTGTCCAGCATCTCTTACTAGATGCTTGAGTACAGAGTTGTTCAAACTGTAAAATCAAATATGTGGATGTTGCATTTTATTTGTTTACTATCCTTATTCAAGACCAGTTATGGAGGAACTTGAATTTTAATGATTTATTTTGTAAAGAAAGATTTGGTGCATTCCTAATTATTAGTTAGGTAAAGGTAAAGGTTTCCCTTGACATTAGGTCCAGTCGTGTCCAACTCTAGGGGGCGGTGCTCATCTCCGTTTCAAATCCGAAGAGCCGGCGTTTGTCCATAGACACTTCCGTGGTCATGTGGCCGGCATGACTACATGGAATGCCGTTACCTGCCCGCCGAAGCGGTACCTATTAATCTACTCACATTTGCATGTTTTTGCACTGCTAGGTTGGCAGGAGCTGGGACTAGCAACGGGAGCTCACCCCGTCACACAGATTCAAACTGCCGACCTTCTGATCGGCAAGCTCAGCAGTTTAACCCGCAGCACCACCACGTCCCCCTTAATTATTAGTTAGGAACTAATAAAATGGAACTTTTCCATTCTTACTGGGCTCAGCCAGGATTGACACAGAGTCAGAATGGATAAAACTTTTTAAAACACATTATGTCTGCAATAAAATAAAATTATATAACT
This sequence comes from Candoia aspera, assembly GCF_035149785.1. Classification (NCBI taxonomy): domain Eukaryota; kingdom Metazoa; phylum Chordata; class Lepidosauria; order Squamata; family Candoiidae; genus Candoia; species Candoia aspera. The sequence goes on from NC_086159.1 coordinate 43,503,103, forward strand.
ACAAATAGACAAAAAACCACTGTTATTCCCCTTTTTCTTTATTTAGGAGTGATGCTGGGAAAAGATGCTGCATCTTGATATATGAAATCAAGAGAGAATTACTCTAACATATGGCATGGCAAGTGGGCATGATATTACCTGAAAGAGAACAAATCCCTATCTTTCCCAGCTGGACATCTTACTGTAAAAAATCACAATCTAACTATATCTCTTAACCTAGCTGCATTCAGTCTTTAGATTTAATCTGCTTACTATGATGTACCATTAATCTAAATAAGGAGTAACTATGCATGAAATTTGTCCTTCACTTATACTGTACATAGATGTTGCTTCATTCATTGCATTTGTTTGGTCCATCCAAAATATTTCAAGTGGACAATCACTGTTTAGGATCCCACTACTTTCTATGTTTCCTGCTGGCTTGGAATTCTGGGAGTTGCACTTACAAAACACCTGGAAAAGACAAGGTTGGGGAAAGCTAATATAAACTATTTATTAGCCAGGACTTTACTGAAAAAGAATTACGCATGTTAAAATTGTTGCAGTACCCTTCACATAACTTTGCTATTATTAATACAAGATTGTAAGGTACTTTTCTTTCCCATCTAGCTATTTTCCTATTAGATTTCAGCTTTCTACCCAATCTCAGCGCTATCTAACATAGCCTATGTTTGTTGTATATGTTTGCGTGCACATACTGTATATTATATGCATGTATATGAGATATTAAGCACTGAGTTCACCACACCTTACCTAGAACTATTTAAACATTTTTTTAAAATGTGGAAATTCTCCATTTGAAGCACTGAACATTTCAACAAATTACAAATCAAAACAAGATCTTAAAGCAGAAGAAAATGGACACATTCCAGCTGCAACAGAAATTTATAATATCAAAGATAACATATGAAAGAACTTAAAAATGACTGATGACTTTTGAAAGCTTTAAGTTCAGGGGTGAGTTATATATATAAGGTAAAGGTTTCCCCTGCACAGTCGTGTCCAACTCTAGGGGGCGGTGTTCATCTTTGTTTCTTAGCTGAAGAGCCAGCACTGTCTGAAGATAATTCCGTGGTCATGTGGCCAGCATGACAGACATGGAACGCTATTATCATCCCACCGAAGCGTTGCCTATTTATCTACTTGCATTTGCATGCTTTTGAATTGCTAGGTTGGCAGGAGCTGGGGCGAGTGCGGGAGCTCACTCCATCACACAGCGCTTGGGTCTCGAACCACTGAACTTGCAACCTTCCGATTGACATCTTAACCACTGAGCCATCATGCCCCTAGACAGACAGACAGACAGACAGACAGACAGACAGATAGATATAGGATAGATAGACAGAATAATCTCCTTGGTTCATAAAGCAATTACTAATTTTGTATGTGGTTGAAAGCTCATTTTTTTCACATTTGAATATGATGGAGAATTCCATGAGTAACCTCATTATATGTTATATATGTAGCAACAGTAGGCATTTTTCTTGCTGTATGGATTTCTTAAATTATAATCCTGGTTTAATTTGAAATAGTTGCTAGCAGTTGATTCAGTCTTTATCACTAATCTTGATTAGATTTACCTTAGTTATCAGCAGGATATCATACAACCAATTGTGGTGGATTGCATCACTCTGACTCTCAAACATTCATTAATATCTGCTCCCTATGCAGCTGTTCTATGGGAAGAAAAATTTGGATCACATCCATTACCTCTGTTCCCACTTTCAGTGCATTGAGGTAAAAGTCTATGCATATTTTATTCTGCATGGCAAGAGCTTTCATACATACAGCTAGTATGCTTATAGACTACATTCTCAATCATGCTAATGCAAATATGGTTTGATTTTGCTCAGCCTATAAAGGGAATGCAGCTATAGTGGGAATGCAGCTATAGTAAACCAAGATTTACAGCTTTACACAATGTGTGATGTCATTTTATGTGTTCAATTTACCAAATTTCTCTTTACAAGATATAGTAAATATCATTATTTTAAAAATCTCAGACATCAAAATATAAAAATTGAAGTACACATTTTCTAAGGGAGAAGTATCCAAATCAGCAACCAACTTACTCCCTTATCCATTGGACCTCTTGGTATAATGAAATGCACTAAATATCTAGCAAGCTATTTTTAAAAAACACACATCTTGAGATCAACACTTATTTATTATGCAATTTATTTATTAAGGGTAATATGTGACTCCACTTGAAATAACCTGAAACTTCAGTAGAGGCATTTAAAGTGCAAACACCTTTAATTCAGCCAGCAGGAGGAAAAATGGCGCACACACACACACACACACCCAAACCTATAGAATAGGGCTATAAATGGGCAGAGAAATGCTAGATAAGCAGTTGCATTTCAGAAAAGGCAGAGGGACGTGAAATCAGATAGCTAAAGAAATTGTTTAAAAGTTTCCCTTTGTTTTATTGTCTACAGCAAGACTTTTTATTGCATGGATCCTGGAATAAATTAAAACTAATGGGTGTTGTATAACACCTTACTGTTCTTCTGAGGAATAATATGACATGAGTTTGGAGAAACATAGTTCATTTGAAAGGGAGTATGAAAGGGAATAAAACAAGGATGTCTATTTTCTCCTTATCTGTTTAATTTGTCCAGCAAATATATAACAAGAATGGGAAGATTGCAAGAGATGACATTTGGAATCAAAATTAAAGGTTGAAACATTGACAGTCTGCAACATGCAGAAAACACCACTTTTTTAGCTAAAAAATAAATATGACTTTCATTATTAAAGTAAAAAGGGGAAGGGGGAAATGGGTGATTCTTAAAGGATCCCTGGATGAGATCCTTTAGCGCCTCCTTAGCTCTTGCCTTGGCCAGAGGATCCTCAAAATGCAGCTTTAACACTAACACAAAGTCTTCAAAGGACTCGAGCTCAGGGGAGTCAGCCTCCGTTAATTGGACATACCAGTCCGCCACTCTGCCTTTTAGCTTAGTGGCCACTGCCGTTATCTTAGCCTCTTCAGAAGGGAAGCATGGCCTGAATTGTCTCATGTAGCTCTTTGCCTTAGTTAGAAAAAAAGATAGCTTGGTGGGATCCCCATCAAATTTGACGGAAAAGTCCTTCACCGCCCCTCCTGCTGGAGCGGAACCGGTGGCAGCTCCAGTGGTGGGGCCCTAGGTCATGGTAGTGGTCCCTCTTCGGGGCGGAGATCTGTCCCGGAGCCATCTGCCGCCCTGCTCCGCCGCCGTTTTGGGGGGGGAGGATGGGGGATGGTTGCGTGAAGCTGGGACTTCCGTCGTACCTCTCCTGGCCACCCACTGCTAAAGACAGGTTTCTTAACAGATACTCCATTGATTCCATTTTCGCCTCCAGTACTCTCAGCCTCTCAGGGGTTTGAGATTCCTCCCCCTGTCGCACGTCAGGCGGTCTCCCCGTTGCTACCGTGGTAGATTCCCCCTCTGGGGTCAGCGGGAACCGGAGCTTCCAGGATGCCTGGGATGCCCCTGGCTGGGGCTCTCCCATCGTATCCCAGGTAATCAGCCCCGCAGGCGGTCCGCTCAGTGCCGGTTGCACTGGTTCTCCCCCATCGCTAGATCCCCCCATCTCAGGGCTGGAACTCAAATCCTTCTGGTAATATGAAAGTTCGGGGGTTGGGCTCATCTCTCTACTCCGGATCGTCGACTTCGGTAATGGGTTAGTCAGCTCCTCAAGTTCCCCAGACGCTAGTTTTGACTCTGCCATCGCTAACTGCTTCCCTCACAAGAATTGATCTTGGTAGGAGCTAATGGTGTACTTTGGTGATTCTCAGCTTTATGTGATGGTTGCCTATTCTAAAACATTCTCAGACTCACAAGCAGGAGCTTAATAATATCTGGTTTATTTAAGAATAGTATGCAAGTACAAAGAAAGCTGAGAATGATGAAAGCGCGCCAAAATCAAACTAAAAAACCCCAGTACAAGTGAAGTCCCACCCCCCATACAATCGTCTCAAATTCACAATCCCAGGTGCTCCTAACGAGTTCTGCTGATCAGAGGGAAAAGACCTTGAACAGAGAAGATAACCCAAACACATTCCATCTAAATGAACACAGATAGAGAGCTTGGTACAAGGTCCCACAGCAGCTCCCTCCCAACCAGAAACGTGCATCAGCGCCTTGGCATGTGAAACATTTCATTGTACAATGAACATTGAAACGGTGAACATGACACTTAAACATTAATAAAAGTAATGTCAACCTGCATGCTCAATTAACTCATAGTTGATGGCAAAGAAATGAAGGTAGTAGATAGTTTATTTCCTTAGGCTTAAGAGGAGATAAAATGTGCTGGAAAAGTGAAAAGGAGATTAATTCTAGGGAGAATGGCAATGATAACTATAGACAAGATCATGAAGAACGAAGATATTTCTAAAACAAGAAAGATCATAACAGTTAAAGCAATATTTTTTCCATATTAATGGGTAGGTGTAGAAACTGGGCACTGAGAAAGAGCCAGAGAAAGAAGATAAATACTTTTGAATTGTAGATTGGGAGACAATTACTAAAAGTACCCTAGATTGCAAGAAGAACCAACCAATTGATCTTGGATGAAATAAAGATTGACTGCTTGCTTGAGGTGATGATCAGCAAAGCAGAAACTCGCATATTTTGGCATGTAATGCAAGCATATAATGGACTAGAAAAAACATTTAAGTTTGGTAAGATTGAGGGAAGAAGAGAAACACTATGGATAAGGTGGACAGGCAAGATCAAGGAAAACACTAGAATATCTTTGGAAGAACTAAGGATTGTTGCCAGCAATGGGTCAAGATGGGAGATATTTGTCTACACAGTTACTAGTGATCTGGCCTGACTCAATAGCCCCTAAATGAACTACAGAGTCCTGTCTCTATTCAATATTATGCAGCATAAAATAGGATTAAATAACCCCTGCTTTTCCTTCTTTTCATATTTCATACAATTCAGGCAATGCTCATATCTAGGATATGAGGCCCTTTAAACATGTTAATGTATTCTTAGTTGATGTTTGGTAATCTTATAAACTAAGTGTTTTTTGTAATTACAGGAATTTATGGTACTGCCCATTAGATAATTCTCACATTGGCAGTCTTCCTTAAGAATGACTCCACTCAGTGTTTTCTAAGTACAGTAAGATCATATTGAAACAGCAACTCAAACATTCTGGCTAGCTACCAGGAACAGCCTGGGACTGTTTTATATATAATAAGAATCTCCCATAGGATGAAACTTAGACTAGGACATACTTGAATATTTATTTTAAAAATTACTTCCACCAGTTATATACATTTAAATATAAACACACAGGAATGGATCTTAAAACATCCTTTCACACACGGAAAGGCTAGTTTTGATTTAATAGAAGAATGCCATGTGATGATAGTGACACAAACATCCAGAGGAATTCCTCTGATTGTCCAAACTGTTCTGTAAGACTGAACACACAGACACGCCTTTACAACCTAAAAAAAAATCAGCCAGCACAGTTGATATGTATTCTACCCAATTTCTCACATTTTAATGCAATTCCTGATGCATTCAGAACTACACCGCGAAAGTTTTGTTCTAGCTTTCTCCCGTGCAAAAGTTCACAAAGCAGCACTAACGAATTACAGCTCACACATTGTGCTAAATCAAAGTAAGCAACTCACAGTGCTGCCCAGGTAGCAAATGGTAAGCAGTACTGGAAATTGTAGCCTAGCAACATCTGGAGTATCACAGGTTGCTTACTTCTCTGCTAAGATGAAGTTAAACTACAATTTATTGAGTAAACTACATTGATAAACTTACCACTGACTGAGTTCACACAATGGCAGGGTTCAGAAAACATCTGAAGCCAAAACCATCAAAACCCATTATGGTTTGTTGCAACGTAGGGCCCTTATCATTTTCTGTGGTTGCTTGCAATTATTTCATTGTTAAATCCAAAGTTACAATTCAGTTTTTGCTCTCAAGACAAAGGTTGCCTTGGATGCAGTTTGAATCCTGGTGCTTGACAGCAAAATGAAGAGAACAAATGACTGTAGAATGTTTGGAATTCCACAGAAAAATGTTTTTCAAGATAAAACTTCTTGCATAACCTTTAAATTTTGAGAATTTATAGCTAGCCCAGTTATTTGATGAATTACACCTTCAGCATTTATTACACAAAAAGGTCCCTTCATAAGAGGATTTAATGACTGCTAAGATTCATTAGCAAACATAATTTTGACCTAATTAGCCTTCTAATGTATCTATTATCCCTTACAGGGATATGTCCTCACAAATTAGTAAAATGGATTATAATTTATGCTAATCACCTTAATCTGGCTTGTCTTTAATTACACATGCAGTGGGGGATCCAATTAGAAAATTAAGAGTATTGTGGAAAGGACCAAAACTTATGCAAAGGAAAGATACTTTATTTTAAAAAGCCATTTGTATGTGTGTATGTTACTGCAGGATAGGCTTTGCAAACCTACAAAACAATTTTGTCTCCAGAACTTGCAGTTAAGTTTGGTTTATAAATATAATACTCACACTTATTGACGTTTATTTAGTGTGAGCATTCAAATCACTTTCCATATATTATCATGCAATCTTGCCTATGAGATACAAATTCTAGCATTACTGAATATCTTAGTATATCCCAAGTGTGTAATTAACACCCAATTTTTGCATTTCAGCAGCACATCCTGGAAATTTTAGCAATTTGTAAGGTAAATGATTACAGCAGTAAGAGCTTTGTTAACTGGACCTCATAAGAAGGCTGGTTTCATACTACCGTTGGAGACTTTTGTGCGTTTTTGTATAATAATGCAGGAAGGAATGCTTTGATAGAGCTAATCAAACGATATATGATAATTAAAAAATTTTACAGGACAATTCTGCAGCAGTTGGTCTATGCTACATCTCCAAGGCAATACATCATTTCATCAGAGATTATATTAAGTAAGAAACAGTGACATATAGCCAATTCAGAGGAAAGTCTTGGTTAACATAAAAGCAGAATCTATAACATACATCTTGAAGATTTGGTTCCTTCTCTGTATTTGAGGTTCTTTAATGGTCACTTGTGCAATTACACAAAACCACATTCAGAACCTTCTAGAACTTGCAGATTTTTGCCTTCTCTGTATGTCATACATATAAAGACGGTGCAGCTGCCACTAACCCTCTCAGCTTCTGAGAACAACAGTGAGAATCTCCCTAACCAACATAGCTGATGTCATTAAAACCAGAGAAGGGATAGAGGGCAGGTTGCATGAATTCACAGATGATGACTTGAAGAACCTCAATTTCATTATAATCACTGAATATTGCTGAGTTGTCAGTTTCTTACCTGATGGAAGACAGTATTTATAAGATACATCTTCTGAAAAAGGAGGTCTAGACAATGGTGATGAATAAGCATAAAAGATTGGGCTCAGGTAGCTGCCCAGACAAATTTACTCTTATAGAATGGTTTCAAAGATCATAACAGAGTTTCATGGTAGCTATTGTCCATTTGGAGAAACATTGTGGCAACCGCCCTGAACCTTTAGACAGACCTTGAATAGACAAGAACAACTGGTGATCCTTTCTGAACACTACATTCTTCATAAATAAAAGGCTCTCATCTGTTGGACATCTAGGATATCTAAGGATATCTCCATCAGTGTGGAGGATTTCCAGAAGAAAATAGGTAAAAAAATATTTTGTCCCAAGTGAAACTTAAAGACAGACTTTGGTAGAAAAGATATGTCTGTTAGAGGACTACTTTATAATAACACAGAACCAGAAAATGTGTGTCCTTTACAGAGGCGTTGCATAGAGATACAATCATTAATTGATCCAGGATATCTCCTTTCATGATACATTCTTGGTCTATTTAGTTGCCTAGTGGAGAATGGAAACTTAGACAACCTTTGAGAAAAAGCACAGGTCACAGCCTGAGATGGCTGCTCTGATAAAGAGGTCTGATGTATAAAGCTTATTCACAGGATGGGACAGAAACCTCACTTAGTCTTCTTTTGTTTTTTACCTTGATTGGAATGGGCTGACCATTTTGATGGTTTTGATTGCTTGTTCAGTGATCTCCTGGTGCAAAACTTTGGAATAAGTCCTACAGGAGGATACTGATCTCAACATACATCAAAAAACCATCAGATGAACACCAGTGCTTTTCCTGAGACATGGTAGATATTTTAGATCAGTGGTTCTTCAACTGTTTGACCCAATTACCCCTTTTCCTGGTCTCAAATTATTTTACCCCCACAAAAAATCAGACTCTGTTGTTTTACATGAGCATCTCAGCAGCGGCAGTCCCAAACTAGATCCTCTACTCACAAACAAGGAATTACAAATTGTTCCATTACCCTGAGGATATGGCCAAATTACCCCCTTGGGAGTAATTACCCCCAGTTTAAGAAGCACTGATCTGGAATGCATGGGTTTTAAGAGGTTGGAGTTTCTGTAGCCTGTCAGTTTCAAAGTCTGATCTCAAGAATTCACTCCTAGTCAAGACAAATGGTTATAGCAGGCCTCTTTAGTAAAAGCATAGAAATACTTACAGGCCTACACCATGTCTTCCTTTCCAAGCCACAAAAGGGTGGAAGCATTTTACTGCAACTTTAGCACTCGGGGAATGGAGCCTTCAAGGCCATAGTGCTGAATCCATTTCTTTTTTTATCTCTTTTGTCCTCTTTTTGTTTCTCTGTATTTTGACAAGAAAACTTGTGGATGAAAACAGCATTCTATGTCAACAAACAGTCTACCAAAACAGTCTAAGGAGATTAACACGAACTACACCTAAACTGTGGTACACAGGGAGGGGTGGACTCTCACCAAAAATATATAAGCTCCAGAAAGTTCCAGATAGGAACCTATGCAGGCCCAATTACAGAGACCACAACAAAGAACTATTGCTTATTCTGTGGCAAATATCTTCTACTGCAGAAAATCAGTACATTTCACCTGCTAGCTATAGTTGACACACATCTATTAAAAACCATCAAAAGACACACACAAAAAGAAGTTAGTAATTTCATGAGATATGTATCTTTGGTGGGATGTAATGAATGTTCAAATGAACACATTATTGCAAAAGAGCCATAACAAAAGCAAACTAAATAGTAGATGACATAACATTAGGTTTCTAGTCCAGTCCATAGAATCTCTAGAGTTCAGAGAGCTTCCCACCTGAAATCCTGAATAACTATTGCTTGTCATTTGGTGTAGACACTACTAATCGAGACAGACAAGTCATCTAGCTTTCTCCAAAGAATCTGTTTCTGAATCTCTTCTAGTTCTCCATCTATTTCCCCAAGCAGAGTTTCAATTTATGATCCTGAAGGACTTTCCACTTAGAGCCTTCTGTTTCCCATCCGCTGCTCTCCTATGGCTTTCTTGGTTATCTCCATTTAACAAAAAGTCCACTGAAGGTTGGAAAAGGCCAAAGGCAGGGAAGGATGGCTGATTGCCAGATTCAGAGTTTCAAAAGCTAATGATTCGTGTTTGTAATAGCTGTCACATGATTACTGTTCTATTACAGAACCACTGGTACTGCTAAGGGGAATCTATGCAAAGTGACAAATGAACTTTAGTCAACATCTGCTAATCTCTTTAGGAGAATACAATTCATGCTATAGAGTACATTAAAGTTTACATTCCAGGAGTAATTTTTCTTTCCTTACTTTTTCTGAAGTACTCAAGAAATTTGTAGTCAGAGCACATTTGTCCAGTTGCCATTTGTTCATCAGTAAGATAATGCTTCCTACAGATTTTCCTCAGCTCACGTACCAACAGAATTAAAACTGATACAAGTTCATGCAATATTTGAATAGAGTTCTAGCTCTCATTCAGAATCAAATCCCAAACTCACTGTTTCTCACTCCCAGTACATCAACCCACTCATACTAATTATTCATTTTCTTCTCTTTTTTGGAAACAGATCTCCAACTCACTTTCTTTCTCTCATGGTTTCATACAGACACACAGCCAAGAGACATAACTCTCCTTCCCTTTTGAGTTGTTCACAGACCCCCACCCCCCAGGCCCATTCTCCTGCTCTCCATAACCCTTAGCCACTTCTTCCCATGCCCAAGCTCTTCTCTGCCTCCTCCTACTCTATTTTATTGCCTTCAGGTCAACTCTCCCTTCCCTACTTCTTCCTACCATTACACTGGATTTATTTCAATCCTGATCCAGTCCTGTACCAAGTGCCCCATAGTCATTTCTAAGCCTTCCCTCCCAGCAGGCAGTGATAATGGGATCTGTTGCTTTCTTTGGTGAAATGGTGGTCATTGAAATGATAGCTGCCAGCTGCCAGTCCTTACCATTTTTACTTCCTAAATATGCTTCTGTATCTACATGGCAAGAGGTTGGAAACCAACTCAGAATATGTCATAAAAAAATCATAACTAAGATTATCATCATTCAATAAATAGAAATGTCCATAGGGACAGTTTTGCAAAATCTCATTAGAAAGTTTCCATCAGAGAAAATGGCTTCTAGCAATAGAATGGAAGGTTCGGTTTGGCCTTTTTCCTGCCAACTCACACTTGAAATCTCTTCCAGAACAACACTCAAGGGATGCAGGGAGGGAAGAGAAGGATAGTTTCATTATATGAGTGGAAGTCCACTCAAGTGACACTGAATCTCACCTCATGTCTGCATGTGAAGCAGCTGCACCTGGGGATAAGTTCCATTGAACTCAGTGGAATGTGTGTGGGGGGGTGTGCATCTATAAGTATTTGTGCTCTTATGTATTACAGAATTAATCGTTTAAATACCTTTTTTTTAAAAAGATTTTTCTCACTTTATTCTTATGTCTAGAACATAATCCTTCAGAACTATAGAGATTGATGATCTTTCAGAAGGCCTTTAACACAAAGTTTCTGTCAAGTTTTGAATAATAATTTGTCATAATATATATTATTTGCATGACTTTGAACCTGTCTGAAGGCCAGGTACATAAGGAGGACCATGATGATTGGTCTGTGATGTTTTCAATTATTTTAATGACAACAATATCAGTAATAGTAATTGAGTGTTATTCCTTATAGCCACAGCAAAAACATGCTTGGATAACTGCCATTTACTGCTATGTCCTCATGAGCATGGCACTCGTGTCCTTAAAGTCCTTTGTTGCTTATTCATTTAGTCGCTTCCGACTCTTTGTGACTTCATGGACCAGCCCATGCCAGAGCTTCCTGTCGGTCGTCAACACCCCCAGCTCCCCCAAGGACGAATCCATCACCTCTAGAATATCATCTATCCACCTTGCCCTTGGTCGGCCCCTCTTCCCTTTGCCTTCCACTCTCCCTAGCATCAGCATCTTCTCCAGGGTGTCCTGTCTTCTCATTATGTGGCCAAAGTATTTCAGTTTTGCCTTTAATATCGTTCCCTCAAGTGAGCAGTCTGGCTTTATTTCCTGGAGGATGGACTGGTTTGATCTCCTTGCAGTCCAAGGCACTCTCAGAATTTTCCTCCAACACCACAGTTCAAAAGCATCTCTCTTCCTTCTCTCAGCCTTCCTTATGGTCCAGCTCTCAAAGCCATATGTTACTATGGGGAACACCGTTGCTTTAACTATGCAGACCTTTGTTGTCAGTGTGATGTCTCTGCTCTTAACTATTTTATTGAGATTTGTCATTGCTCTTCTCCCAAGGATTAAGCGTCTTCTGATTTCCTGACTGCAGTCAGCATCTGCAGTAATCTTCGCACCTAGAAATACAAAGTCTTTCACTGCTTCTACATTTTCTCCCTCTATTTGCCAGTTATCAATCAAGCTGGTTGCCATAATCTTGGTTTTTTTGAGGTTTAGCTGCAAGCCAGCTTTTGCACTTTCTTCTTTCACCTTCATCAGAAGGCTCCTCAGTTCCTCTTAGCTTTCAGCCATCAAAGTGGTATCACCTGCATATCTGAGATTAGTGTTTCTTCCAGCGATTTTAACTCCAGCCTTGGATTCCTCAAGCCCAGCATGTCGCATGATGTGTTCTGCATACAAGTTGAATAGGTAAGGTGAGAGTATACAGCCCTGCCGTACTCCTTTCCCATTCTTAAACCAGTCCGTTGTTCCGTGGTCTGTTCTTACTGTTGCTACTTGGTCGTTATACAGATTGCTCAGGAGGCAGACAAGATGACTTGGTATCCCCATACCACTAAGAATTTGCCACCATTTGTTATGGTCCACACAGTCAAAGGCTTTAGAATAGTCAATAAAACAGAAATAGATGTTTTTCTGAAACTCCCTGGCTTTTTCCATTATCCAGCAGATATTGGCAATTTGGTCCCTAGTTCCTCTGCCTTTTCTAAACCCAGCTTGTACATCTGGCAATTCTCGCTCCATGAATTGCTGAAGTCTACCTTGCAGGATCTTGAGCATTACCTTGCTGGCATGTGAAATGAGTGCCACTATTCGATAGTTTGAACATTCTTTAGTGTTTCCCTTTTTTGGTATGGAGATATAAGTTGATGTTTTCCAGTCTGATGGCCATTCTTGTGTTTTCCAAATCTGCTGGCATATAGCATGCATTACCTTAACAGCATCATCTTGCAAGATTTTGAACAGTTCAGCTGGGATGCCATCGTCTCCTGCTGCCTTGTTATTAGCAATGCTTCTTAAGGCCCATTCAACCTCACTCTTCAGGATGTCTGGCTCTAGCTCACTGACCACACCATCAAAGCTATCCCCGATATTGTTATCCTTCCTATACAGGTCTTCTGTATATTCTTGCCACCTTTTCTTGATCTCTTCTTCTTCTGTTAGGTCCTTGCCATCTTTGTTTTTGATCATACCCATTTTTGCCTGGAATTTACCTCCGATGTTTCTAATTTTCTGGAAGAGGTCTCTTGTCCTTCCTATTCTATTGTCTTCTTCCACTTCCGCACATTGCTTGTTTAAAAATAATTCCTTATCTCTTCTGGCTAACCTCTGGAATTTTGCATTTAATTGGGCATATCTCCCCCTATCACTGTTGCCTTTTGCTTTCCTTCTTTCTTGGGCTACTTCTAGTGTCTCAGCAGACAGCCATTTTGCCTTCTTGGTTTTCTCTTTCTTTGGGATGTATTTTGTTGCCGCCTCCTGAACAATGTTGCGAATTTCTGTCCATAGTTCTTCTGGGACCCTATCTACTACTGTCCAGTCCCTTAAATCTATTCTTCACCTCCACTGCATATTCTTTAGGAATATTAGTGAGCTCATATCTAGGTGATCTGTGGGTCTTCCCTAATCTCTTTAGTCTGATCCTAAATTGTGCAATAAGAAGTTTGTGATCAGAACTACAGTCAGCTCCAGGTCTTGTTTTTACCAACTGTATGATGTCTGCCACCTTTGGCTGCAAAGGATGTAGTCAATCAGATTTCGATGTTGTCCATCTGGTGAAGTCCATGTATAAAGCCGTCCCTTAGGTTGTTGGAAGAGAGTGTTTGTGATGCAGAGTGAGTTGTCTTGGCAAAATTCTATCAGCCTATGTCCCGCTTTGTTTTGTTCTCCCAGGCCATGCTTACCTGTAATTCCAGGTGTCATTTGACTGCCCACCTTAGGATTCCAGTCTCCTGTGATGAAAACAACATCTCTTTTAGGCGTGTTGTCCAGTAGGTGCTGCAGATCCTCACAGAACTGATCTACTTCAGCTTCTTCCGCATGTGTGGTTGGGGCGTATATTTGGATCACTGTGATGTTAGATGGCTTGCCCTGCATTCGAATTGAGATCATTCTATCATTTTTTGGATTGTATCCGAGCACTGCTTTAGCCACTTTACTATTAATTATGAAGGCTACTCCATTTCTTCTGTGGTCCTCTTGTCCACAGTAGTAGATCTGGTGGTCATTTGATGTGAAGTGGCCCATTCCAGTCCATTTCAGTTCACTGACGCCCAAAATGTCTATCTTTAATCTGGACATCTCACTAATAAACACATCCAATTTGCCCTGGCTCATAGATCTTACATTCCAGGTTCCAATGGTGTGTTGATCCTTAGAACATTGGATGCGCCGTTCACCACCAGCACCGTCGGCCGCTAGCCGTCCTTTCGGCTTTGAGCTAGCTGCGTCATCATGTCTGGGGCTAGTTGAACTCATCCTCTGTTCCTCCCCAGTAGCATTTTGACCATCTTCCGACCTGGGGGTCTCATCTTCCGATGGCATACCGACATATCTCTGGTTGTACTGATCCATTTAGTTTTCACGGCAAGAATACTGGGGCGGGTTGCCATTACCTTCCCCAGGGATCGCATTTAGTCTGACCTCTCTGTCATGACCTTCCTGTCTTGGGTGGCCCTTCACAGTTTAGCTCATGGCGTCACTGAGGTGCTCAAGCTCCAGCACCATGACAAGGTAACAATCCTTTGCTGAAGGTCAAGTCCTTAGCAGTTCCAATTTTAAAGTTAGATTTTTCTCTTCTATTAACACGATTTTTGGCTTGCATATGATTTGGAACCCATCATGGTTGTTGATCTATCAGGGGGTTGGATGAGCCCAGAATCTACTCCCCACTTTAGGCTACAGTAGGCATGCCTCCTCCCCTCCTATTAGTAGCAATTTGATTGTGTTGCAAGAAAGACGGGACACCTGGCTTCTACAAAGGGATCTACCTCTATAATGCCTGAATGGAGTTCTCCACAGGTTTGGTACTACAACTATGTCCAGAAGCACCTGGCAGACATGGACGAGGGGATGTGCTGGTTAGGGGCATAGTTACAGTGACCATATTTTCTTGGAAAAAATAAAGGAGAAACCTGAAAAAGGGGCAAATATGAAAGAGGTTCATAAGGATAAAAAAAATGTAATTGTATATGTTAATAACTTTGTTTTACAAAGGAAAATCCAAGAACAAAACCAGGAAAATAAATAATTAAATTAAATAAACCTAAAGGACAGCTTTCTGAAATAAAGGACTGTCCTTTATAATTAAGAGTGTATAATCACTGTAGGCATAGTTGTTTTGTTGTTGTTGTAGTTAGTTGCCATCGAAAGAGGGCTATTTTTAAAACATGGTTTTGCATTCTTCCAGAAAAGCACTAGACCTATATTCAGAAGTAGTATGACTGACAGGTAACAGCTGCGGAGAAGGCATTGCTAGGTGCATCAATATTGCTCCTGTCTGCTTCACCTCATGGCCCTCCTTATTACCTGACACCTCTTAATTGGGAAATTTGCCAATGGCTAAACACATCTAAGTTTGTCCTGCCCCACATTATCCCATATTAAGAAGAATAATGGTGGTTGCTTTTCCTGCTGACAAGAGACACTTGGTGGGAAGAGAAACAAAACCAGGGGTATTCACCAATCTTTGGCACACCATAAATAAATATAATCATCATTTGCCAATCCTACTATTATGGCAAAATAGGGATTGGAGATAGGGGCGGCACAATTTATGCCAGCATACTTTTCTGACAGGTCAAGGACTGGTGGAGAGCATTTAAACTTTGCCATCTGATCTTTTGAGCAGCTACAATTGGATTTATGCTAACAGCAGGAAAACCAGACTACCAACCAAGATGACTGCACTTCTCAGTGGCAAATGCTGAACTATCGTAATTCTGAAAGCTAATATAACTCCTGAGAGCCAGTTTGGTGTAGTGGTTAAGGCATCAGGCTAGAAACTGGGAGACCATGAGTTCTGGTCCCGCCTTAGGCACAAAGCCAGCTGTTTGGCCTTCAGCTTCACTGTCTCTCAGCCCTAGGAAGGAGGCAATGGCAAGCCACTTCCGAAAAACCTTGCCAAGAAAATTGCAGGGACTTGTCCAGGCAGTCACCAGGAGTCGACACTAACCTAAAGGCACAATCTCTCTCTCTCTCTCTCCTCTCCTAGGGAGTATATAGGATGGTTTCCTACAAAAGTACCAATGAGTGAACTGAAGCCCCAAACAGTTATTAAAAACGGATACAAATGAAGCAGTGATGTGAGTGACTGTAGATGGCATTTGACATTACTGTTAATAGTCATATTGTTCTCTGACTAAAATTTACCAGCTAGGCTATGGAAAACATGTGCTTTTTAGAATCCATTTATATGGAAACTTTATCAAGGCCACTTCACAATTTTGGCAAATTATTATTTACTCCTTCAGAATCTATTGTAACAAGACTGCTATTAATAAAGTTGGTTATTGTGCATATAACTGTGACATATGGAAAATCTGCCATGTATGGGAAATCTGTTCTCATAATGAATGTTAAAGGCCAGCATTTACAGCACAAGCAACAGTACTAACAAAAGCCTGCCCTGTGCAGTGAGACGGCCATCAGCTTAGAA
Source organism: Candoia aspera (assembly GCF_035149785.1). NCBI lineage: Eukaryota > Metazoa > Chordata > Lepidosauria > Squamata > Candoiidae > Candoia > Candoia aspera. The sequence continues at coordinate 43,519,316 of NC_086159.1, forward strand.
TCTGACAAATTTGAACCAATTAAATAGCCTGTACCGTGTGACGTGTATCTGCAAAGCTAATGCAATTTATTTTTCTAAATAAATTAATCCCAGTAGCTAATCTGTTAACCTTGATGCTCACCGGTCATTTTGTGCTCAATCCATTAAATTCCTATCCAGTGTTGTTATTGTGGCCATAGCAAAAACAATGTGGGCTGCAGCCAGGGCTTGGAAAAGTAGTATAAGGAGATGTACACAGCCATTCTTGGAATGATGGAGGTAGAGTTCCAGATCCAAGATAGTGCTTCCAGATCATCAGGAAACTAAGTGGTTTCATCTGGGCAAGAACCAAGCCTTCCAGGGCTTCACAGTGGTAACCTAAGGAAATACTGGCCTGCTTCACATATCACATTAAGCCTATATAGCTTAGTGGATTGTATAAACCCAGCAAAAGCAAAACAAATTTTAGTATAATTTATGTACAAAATTATTGAGTATTAATTATCACATTGCTGAATGGTCACTGATAATGTCCATTGTATTTAATCTACATCTTGTCTGATCAGAATTTTCATATTAAACATGTACATGATTTTTTCAATCAATTAATAATAGAGTGCTGTGTGGATTATTTTCAGTACTGACATTACATATATGCTTATTAAATATGTACATCTTTTTCTTTAAGGAGCTCAGAATGACATACAGACAGACTCCTTCAAGCCAGCCAAGTATTTAGACTAGCTAACAATTGCTAAATATTGAAGGGTTTTTTCATTACTCCGATTTGATGTTTTTCCATCAGCAGTTCCCAAAGGTAGATATAGGAAGATCCCCTATCTAAAAAGACTCCCAAAAGAATCTTGCCCTTCTTTGTCACTCTGCCATCTTGTTTTTCATAAAGACATAGTGTTGGGTAGTTGAAACTCTGCTCAAAATTTGAATCTCCAATGGGCAGAATCAGTAGTGAAACCCAATTCTATTTCACCACTGGCCTAGAGTGCAATCTCACAGTCAGGATAGTCTGGCACTTTGCTCTATATTACTTCTTCCTTCAGTGATTCCTCTGCCAGGCATGATGTATAAGTACTTTACCTAGATCACAGTTCACAAACCTGCAATATGTCTTTATATTTTACACTGAAAAGATTGGAAATAAATCTACAAGTCACCTCAACTCCATATTCCCTCTTCTGTGGAATTTCTGAAGCCATTCTTACTAGGAACCATACTTGGTGCATAGTTGCGCCTGAGTGGACTTGGAACAGCTTTTTCCAGCTCAGTGCCCTCGTTTGATTTTATTACCCATACTTTGTAGCTAACATGGCCAGTGATCACACTGTTTAAGGGCTTTGGGGGTTAACATTCAACACATTCGGAGGGCACTAAGCTAGTGCAGGCCCACCAAATGTCTCAGCTAAAAGAATTACAATATTTTCACAACCCAAGATTATATGTTACTACATGTATCAGTTGTGCCTTCTGTAAGTTACACAAGAAGCAGCAGATAGACAGAGCCATCCAGAGGATATCATACAATTTGATGAGGTGTTATTTTGAATTAGGGTTGAATCCCTCTACCCACACCATTCAAAGCCAGAAATCTAATTATTCACTGCAGAGTTGGAGGGGATGTTTGCTTTATCAGATAAATTAATTATTATTTTCAGCATTTCTGAATAAAGGGTGAGAAACACCCCCACCCCATCTATACCCAGTAATCTCATTTATGTGAAACATACAAAGACAGCACTGTATCCAGAGCGGGCTTGTACCGTCCTACTGAAGTACTCTTAATTAGCTGTCATTGCTGCTTCAAAGTTAATGAATGGTAATAATTTATAAACAATTGCTGCTAATCAGAATGAGTTTCAGTAGCAATTGGATACAATTGTATAAGACATGATTGTATGACGACATATTAGGTAACTGATTTGCTATGTGCACATTTATAGATGCAGATTGATTCCCTCCTCCCCGCAAAAGCCCTGAATAACAATTTGCAGAACAAGTGACCCTGGAACTTGTGATCTTGTTTACCTTTCATTTTGCGCTTTTGAAATAAACCAATGGAACATCCACAAAAACAGCATGATTTGTATGGAACAGCATCTGATGATGGACATATGTTAGCTTGAGCATGTCTTATGACTAAGAGAATAGCCCTATTATCTAATTTCAGACAAGATTCCATAATTGCAGGAACAAGAGTAGAGGCTAAGAAATGAGATGGCCAAATTATTTTGCATTCACAGTATATAGCTGTACTGTACAGAAACAAAAAAACTGATCATTACACTTCTCATTTAATTAATCCTGGCTGAAATATTTCATCCCTATAACTATCCACAGAAAGTTAAACAAAATAGAAAGAGTAAAGGAGACTTTTAAATAGTGACTGCTGCCAAAAACAAAATATGGAAAACTATCTATTTTTCCAAACTGCTCTATATTTTGAACAGTACTGAAAAATATATACAATTTTTGCCAACAATAATATGTACTTTTAATCAAGTATGTCTTCCAAGTGATTTATTATATAACTACTTAAGACAAAATACAGCAAGTATTTGTATTTTTCTGTAAGTTTAATTATGTGCATAGTCATGTTTCTATATAATAATTCACTGTTATATTATATATATAAATGTATATTTCCATAATACATTTATATTTTCCATAATATATCTGTTTGTCCAGAGATTATTGAATTGTACCTAAAAAGCAACATAATTTTTTGTTATATCAATAATGTGCTGCTAAAGTAAAAGTAAGCAACCCAGAGATTTTGATAGATTAATAATATTTTAGTGCATCAGGAAAAAAAGAGAGTCATTCAGAACTGTTAAAGAGAAGAAAAGGATATGGAGATAACAGGACATTAACCTTAGGCAAGAACTGGTTTTGTGAGAAATCAATGGAATAAAGAATTGCTTTTATTTATAACATTGTGCTAGATATCAGTTAACCTTTGGCTATGCCACACTAAGCTATGTTAATCTGAACCCTGATTTGCTGAAATGCAACAAACTAGTTCATAAAACACAATGCTGGATTCACACAGTTTGCTAACCCATATGGGGGTTGTTTTCTGGCTTATTGTGCTACGTGGACAGATTTCAAAGTAGGTATGTGTAAGATTTTATGGTTAGAGGCATTACCAACATTCTTCAACAAGAATGTTCAAGTTGTAATTGAACCCTTATGACAATAAAGGTTTATTTCTCAATATCCAGCAAGAAAGGGCAATTCCTTATCCAAACAAAAACTCTGTTCAAAATTCTTTAGGCATTATCTCTTAGTTTACCTGGCAAAAAACATACGTGGGAGCACTCTCCTAATGTATTTGAGAATAGATCTGGCTAAAGCAGTGGGGACATAAAAATGATGGCAATAGACCCCTACATAAAAAGATCTAAAACCAATATCATTTCAAACAAAATAAAGCTCACTTGAGATATAGCAGGAAATAGCATGGGGAAGAATGTAAATTATGAAGAGAAATGCAACAGAGACCAAAGGCAGCCTCTTTTTATGAACATGTATTTTCTCCTTCAAGAACTAACCCTAACCCTTTATCTACACTATCATCCATACATGCTCCAATCTCATGGAGACATGACAATAAGCCCTATTGAAGTCAATAGGTTTTACTTCTTACTAAACACATTAACCTTTGCCTTTCTCAACTAGGAGCCTTCCAAATATGTCAGACTAAGTACCACCAGTATGACCAAAGACCACACTAGCTGGAAATTCTTGGAGCTGAAATTCAATCATCTGAAGGGTATTAGTTATGACACACTTCTGTGCATGTTTACTTGGAAATGTAATTAATTCAATGGGTGAACAATTCATGGAAGCATGCATAGGATCTCAAACAAAATCTGAAATCTATGTTCTAATAATTACAAATGTAAAACACAACACTAATTAAGAACACAGTTATCAGAAGGATATATGAAAATAAATCGGAGGAACCACTGTATACTACTGAGTAACAGTTGCTCAAGAACAAACAAGGAGCTTGGTTTACAAATTGCATTAATCAATGTGTTGCTTGGTTCAGAAATCATTGCAAAGCCATGATATGTTTAAGCATGCTTTGTGGAACAAACCACAGTTGACTATATTCACATACCTCATTGAACAACAAACAAGCAGACACATTATAGCTTAATAAGATGTCTGAACCCAGTCAGCAGTCAAAAACAGCTTTTAATTTTACTTCAAAGGAAGGAAAAGAAAATGGACAGAATAATATAACCAAATATATATATATTTCCAGGAACATAAACCACATTTTTGAAGGATTGGAGAGGAAAGGAGCTATTATTTAAACCATCAACATTTACTTCAGTACACAATCCTGCCATGTTGAATGTGTCATGAGACTTCATTATGCATGTATCAAAGGTTATTCAGTAACCTTCTCGCAATATCAGCTTGTATAAATTTTACAATTACATACATTTACAGTCTACAAACTTCAGCAAAGGATCGTTACCTTGTTGTGGTGCTGGAGCTTGAGCACCTCAGTGATGCCATGAGCTAAACCATGAAGGGCCACCCAAGACAGGAAGGTCATGACAGAGAGGTCAGACTAAATGCAATCCCTGGGGAAGGTAATGGCAACCCACCCCAGTATTCTTGCCATGAAAACTAAATGGATCAGTACAACCAGAGATATGTCGGTATACCATCGGAAGATGAGACCCCTAGGTCAGAAGATGGTCAAAATGCTACTGGGGAGGAACAGAGGATGAGTTCAACTAGCCCCAGACGTGATGACGCAGCTAGCTCAAAGCCGAAAGGACGGCTAGCGGCCAACGCTGCTGGTGGTGAACGGCGAATCCGATGTTCTAAGGATCAACACACCATTGGAACCTGGAATGTAAGATCTATGAGCCAGGGCAAATTGGATGTGTTTATTAGTGAGATGTCCAGATTAAAGATAGACATTTTGGGCGTCAGTGAACTGAAATGGACTGGAATGGGCCACTTCACATCAAATGACCACCAGATCTACTACTGTGGACAAGAGGACCACAGAAGAAATGGAGTAGCCTTCATAATTAATAGTAAAGTGGCTAAAGCAGTGCTCGGATACAATCCAAAAAACAATAGAATGATCTCAATTCAAATGCAGGGCAAGCCATCTAATATCACAGTGATCCAAATATACGCCCCAACCACACATGCGGAAGAAGCTGAAGTAGATCAGTTCTGTGAGGATCTGCAGCACCTACTGGACAACACGCCTAAAAGAGATGTTATTTTCATCACAGGAGACTGGAATCCTAAGGTGGGCAGTCAAATGACACCTGGAATTACAGGTAAGCATGGCCTGGGAGAACAAAACAAAGCGGGACATAGGCTGATAGAATTTTGCCAAGACAACTTACTCTGCATCACAAACACTCTCTTCCAACAACCTAAGAGACGGCTTTATACATGGACTTCACCAGATGGACAACACCGAAATCAGATTGACTACATCCTTTGCAGCCAAAGGTGGCAGACATCTATACAGTCAGTAAAACAAGACCTGGAGCTGACTGTAGTTCCGATCACGAACTTCTTATTGCACAATTTAGGATCAGACTAAAGAGATTAGGGAAGACCCACAGATCAGCTAGATATAAGCTCACTAATATTCCTAAGGAATATGCAGTGGAGGTGAAGAATAGATTTAAGGGACTGGACAGTAGTAGATAGGGTCCCGGAAGAACTATGGACAGAAGTTCGCAACATTGTTCAGGAGGCGGCAACAAAATACATCCCAAAGAAAGAGAAAACCAAGAAGGCAAAATGGCTGTCTGCTGAGACACTAGAAGTAGCCCAAGAAAGAAGGAAAGCAAAAGGCAACAGTGATAGGGGGAGATATGCCCAATTAAATGCAAAATTCCAGAGGTTAGCCAGAAGAGATAAGGAATTATTTTTAAACAAGCAATGCGCGGAAGTGGAAGAAGACAATAGAATAGGAAGGACAAGAGACCTCTTCCAGAAAATTAGAAACATCGGAGGTAAATTCCAGGCAAAAATGGATATGATCAAAAACAAAGATGGCAAGGACCTAACAGAAGAAGAAGAGATCAAGAAGAGGTGGCAAGAATATACAGAAGACCTGTATAGGAAGGATAACAATATCAGGGATAGCTTTGACGGTGTGGTCAGTGAGCTAGAGCCAGACATCCTGAAGAGTGAGGTTGAATGGGCCTTGAGAAGCATTGCTAATAACAAGGCAGCAGGAGGCGACGGCATCCCAGCTGAACTGTTCAAAATCTTGCAAGATGATGCTGTCAAGGTAATGCATGCTATATGCCAGCAAATTTGGAAAACACAAGAATGGCCATCAGACTGGAAAACATCAACATATCCCCATACCAAAAAAGGGAAACACTAAAGAATGTTCAAACTATCGAACAGTGGCACTCATTTCACATGCCAGTAAGGTAATGCTCAAGATCCTGCAAGGTAGACTTCAGCAATTCATGGAGCGAGAATTGCCAGATGTACAAGCTGGGTTTAGAAAAGGCAGAGGAACTAGGGACCAAATTGCCAATATCCGCTGGATAATGGAAAAAGCCAGGGAGTTTCAGAAAAACATCTATTTCTGTTTTATTGACTATTCTAAAGCCTTTGACTGTGTGGACCATAACAAATGGTGGCAAATTCTTAGTGGTATGGGGATACCAAGTCATCTTGTATGCCTCCTGAGCAATCTGTATAACGACCAAGTAGCAACAGTAAGAACAGACCACGGAACAACGGACTGGTTTAAGAATGGGAAAGGAGTACGGCAGGCTTTATATTCTCACCCTACCTATTCAACTTGTATGCAGAACACATCATGCGACATGCTGGGCTTGAGGAATCCAAGGCTGGAGTTAAAATTGCTGGAAGAAACACTAATCTCAGATATGCAGATGATACCACTTTGATGGCTGAAAGCGAAGAGGAACTGAGGAGCCTTCTGATGAAGGTGAAAGAAGAAAGTGCAAAAGCTGGCTTGCAGCTAAACCTCAAAAAAACCAAGATTATGGCAACCAGCTTGATTGATAAATGTAGAAGCAGTGAAAGACTTTGTATTTCTAGGTGCGAAGATTACTGCAGATGCTGACTGCAGTCAGGAAATCAGAAGACGCTTAATCCTTGGGAGAAGAGCAATGACAAATCTCAATAAAATAGTTAAGAGCAGAGACATCACACTGACAACAAAGGTCTGCATAGTTAAAGCAACGGTGTTCCCTGTAGTAACATATGGCTTTGAGAGCTGGACCATAAGGAAGGCTGAGAGAAGGAAGATAGATGCTTTGGAACTGTATTGTTGGAGGACAATTCTACGAGTGCCTTGGACTGCAAGAAGATCAAACCAGTCCATCCTCCAAGAAATAAAGCCAGACTGCTCACTTGCAGGAATGATATTAAAGGGAAAACTGAAATACTTTGGCCACATAATGAGAAGACAGGACACCCTGGAGAAGATGCTGATGCTAGGGAGAGTGGAAGGCAAAGGGAAGAGGGGCCGACCAAGGGCAAGGTGGCTGGATGATATTCTAGAGGTGACGGACTCGTCCTTGGGGGAGCTGGGGGTGTTGATGACCAACAGGAAGCTCTGGCATGGACTTGTCCATGAAGTCACAAAGAGTCAAAGCGACTAAATGAATAGACAACAAAGGATTTTAAGGACACGAGTGCCATGCTCATGAGGACATAGCAGTAAATGGCAGTTATCCAAGCATGTTTTTGCTGTGGCTATAAGGAATAACACTCAATTACTATTACTGATATTGTTGTCATTAAAATAATTGAAAACATCACAGACCAATCATCATGGTCCTCCTTATGTACCTGGCCTTCAGACAGGTTCAAAGTCATGCAAATAATATATATTATGACAAATTATTATTCAAAACTTGACAGAAACTGTCAACAGAGGTGATGGACTCGTCCCTGGGGGAGCTGGGGGTGTTGACGACCGACAGGAAGCTCTGGGTGGGCTGGTCCATGAAGTCACGAAGAGTCGGAAGCGACTAAACGAATAAACAACGAACAGTCTACAAAGCAGTAAATTATTTATTGAGGTTTTTTAATTTGCAAAGAAGGTAAAGCACTCAGCACAACTGGGAATGAAAAAATAGAATGATAATGTTAAGAGTATAGCTAGTATGCATGTGTGTCAAATACCCTCATTTTCACAACTAGCAAGTATTTACAAAAATTAATCTCTTTTGGTATGCATTGTTACAGAATCACCAAAATAATGGCCCTGCTCTTGGCTGATGTGTTAATATTCCACAGTGAAGGAATCCGGAGCAAGTCACCTGACAGAAATAGTTTTCTGCAAAAGCCATATTGGCAAAACATTTTTATTTCCTCTTCGGGGAAGTAAGAATAACTGAGGCACTAAGTGACAACTCTGCCAGCTGCCTGTAGAATTGAGCCATAGCTTCTTAATAAAATCAAAGCATAAAAATGGGGTGAGATCATTTTAATTAAAACGTATCCAGGTTGGAATGCATCAGTTCAATTAATAAAAAGCTAGCTTTATGGAATTAACAAATCACATAACTTTTTAGAGAAATAAATACAGAAAATAGTATGTATAACAGCCGAAGACTAGTTACAGCTAGTTTCATACATTGTACTAAACTGTAATATAATTGGTTGCCTTTAGTTTCAAGCCCATTAAGTGCAGAGCACAATCAAAGAAGCGATCTTCCTGAAGATTTTAATGACAAAAATTGGAGGTTAAAGTACAGACTTTTGAGACCTCATGTAGGATCCTTCCAGCCCTCCTTTCTTAATGAGTTCAGTAAGGTGGGGTCTCTTTGAAGCTTTTTAATTTCTTTTTCCCAGGCTGTTTACATGATGGGCTAAGAATCTGTTGCTTTGATAATTCTGCAGTCACCTCTTCTCATTATGAGCTCATTATGGCTCTTCAGAATGCCAACAGGGTGGGGGCCATCCAGATCTCAGGGGGAACCTCATTCCAGAGTACCAAAAGATTCAAGGCAGCAGGCAGAAGTTTGGATTAGAAATAAAAACTCCTCCGTGTACTGTCTTTGAGGCATTTAAAGGTATCCTCCTCTAGAATATTAGGACAAGGGGAAACACTGGTTAATTTGGCAAAGCAATCAAGAAAGTCAAGTTGGGGGACTGGGTAAATCAAAAATAAGATATAGACTGTACCTAATTCAAAAAAGAGGGTATGTTTGCATATTGATTTGTATGTTAATTTATGTAATATTTGCATAATTTATCTATTATTTTGAGTAACGTTTTTAGTCATTTGCCCCCAATAAACCCATCTTATACCTTTAGTTGGATTTACTATTTTTTGTTTCAATAATTTGTAATACTCTTTTTTAAAAACAAACTTTTATTCCTTTTTTATTTTTTTTAAATTTTTAAATACTTTATTAGAAAGCAAAGTAACATAAACAACATAATACATACAAATACATATAACAATGAACAAAGAGAAAAGAAGGAAAAAAAGACAAAAGACAAAAAGAAAAGAAAACAACAAAGCTTATTAGAAAGTGGTTTCCGACTATCTAAACTGTGATTTTGGATCTATAGTTGTGTTCTCTTAACTTCTTCTCTATTTTCAATCTATGTCACCCCTATTTCTATTTGATTAAGTGTTTAGTTACTAAATCCTATATACATATTATTTTTTGCGTTGTCCTTATATAATCGAGAAAAGGTTGCCATTCATTCTTAAAATCGTCCATATTTTTATCATTTAACAGGTCTGTTAGTTTTGCCATTTGGGCCAAGTCCATTATCTTAATTATCCATTCTTCTGTTGATGGGGTAGACTCTTCTTTCCACCTTGAGGCGTAAATAATTCGTATGGCAGTAATCATGTACTGTAGGAACTTTCCATGTTTTTTTTCTAATTCTTCTTCCATTAGATCCAGTAAGTATAATTCTGGTTTTTGGATTATGTCCATTGCCAACATTTTTTGAATAACATTGTGTATTGATGCCCAGAATTTTTTTGCTTTTTTACAAGACCATCACATGTGATAAAACGTACCTGTTTCACTTCTACATTTCCAACAAGTGTTGGATGTATTTTTAAACATTCTTGATATTTTATCAGGAGTTATATACCATCTATACATAATTTTGTAAAAGTTCTCCTTCAGATTATAATTCAATGTAAATTTTAATCCTCTAGTCCACATCCTTTCCCATTGGTCATACATAATGTTATACTCGAAGTTGTTTGCCCATTTATTCATACATTCTTTAATTTTCCCATTTTAATTGTAATATTTTATATATCTTAGCTATAATATGATCAGCATCAGTACAAAATTGACTATCCCACCATGTTGAATATTTTTCAGTAAAGTTGGATTCTTCAGCAAAATACATGGAAATCTTTGCTTTGCTGTCTGTCCTTTTTGACTTACCTCACTTTTCTTTGGTTTGCTTTGCTGTCTTACTTATCCACACTGCCTTGTTGCCCTTAGCCATAATTGACTGACCACCATTTCTGAGGACAAAAACAGACATCACCCTCACCATCCCCCAGTCACCATCACAGTGACCTGAGGGCATGTTTTTCTGCTCCGCTTTTGAAGTATACTTTTCCACCTTATACTACCTTAAGGGTCCAGTTTGCTCCAGCCTAATTCTAGTGGTTCGTTGTTAGTTTGTGAACTGCTGGGTTAGCCTGCAACAAACTGAAGCATGCTATCTGAAACAGACAGGAGCCATAGTCTCTAATATCCTTTGGAGCTACCTTTCCTGTGAGTACTATAATAGCTCAATGATTATAATACATGCATTGCAAATAGAAAGTTGCTGGTTTGAACCCCAGCAGAGAAGTGAGGATTTTTATTATTATTTTCTTTTCCTGAGCTTCCTTCTTTTCCTTGTGTGTCTAAAAAAATCTAGTGGTGCTCTGTTTTCAGTCACCTGAGATAGAAGGGTTTCACCCCCTTTTCCCAAATAGCCCATAAGAAAGACAAACAGTAATTTTAAAAAATCTGCAGGTTTCAAACCAGCAACCTTCTATTTACCCAACAAGTATCATAACATTATGCTCTTACAGAATTCATGGTAAGGTTCTAAAAGACATTAGAAAATAATAGGGCAGTAAGAAAAGGGTTTTTTTATTTTAAAAAAAACCCTATCTGTTGTGCCTGCAAATCAGTGCATTTTTATACTTTCACTTTGTGTGTGTGTGTGTATATTAATTTCACTTGATATGTGTGTGTGCATATATATGCAGGGAGGAAGTATATATAACTATGAAGACCCACCCACAGGAAGGAAAGTGATTGGCAGCTGCTTTCCTGAAATAAAAGGGTGGGAGGAAACCACAGTACTGTAACTGTCCAATGGAAGGACATGATAGCCTGCTGTTCAGACTGAATACCTTGCAAGCTGTTGCCAAAGTATCTCAGTTTGGACAGGATTTTCTTAAGCTGGCTTACAAGCTATGAGCACCGGACTGGAGCAGCTTAAAAGATAAATGTGAGTGTATTCTCTGCCTTATTCACCAACAAGAGGATGAGGACGTTTGCATAAAAGAGAACTATCCATTAACATAGCTGAGAAAACAACAACAAAGTGGAGAATGAGAAATAAGAAATTAAGAGAAGGAATAATCATTAGCTTGGGATGCCTTACGTCACATTTGAGTTTCCTAATACATAGATAGTCCTCACTTAACCTCTACTCGTTCAGTGACTTCAAAGTTATGACGGTGCTGAACAAGGAGGATTTACAATGGGTCCTCATATTTGTGGTTGTCCCAGCATCCCCATGGTCACATGATTGAGATTTGGGCGCTTGGCAACTGGCTCGCAATTATGACATTGCAGCATTCCACAGCATTCCAAATGATCGCCATTTGCGACCTTCACTGCCAGCTTCTGACAAGCAAAGTCAATGGGGAAGCTGGTGGGAGGTTGCAAATGGTGAACACATGACCGCAGGAGCTGCAACTGCACAGGATTCACCTAACAATGGCAACTGGGATTGCGGGAATTGCTGTTATAAGTTGGCATGATCACATGTCATTGCACCTTATGACCACATTGCTTAGCAACGGAGTTCCAGATCCCAATTATTGTCAGTAAGTGAGGACTACCTGCATTAGCTTTTGAATTAGAAGCAGCCTATGAGAAGACAAGACTAAAAGTTCAACAGGGGCTTCTGTTCTTGTATTCTGTAAAAGCCATGCATACAAGTAGATAGACAGGTAGATAATAAGCACAGCCTGTGGCAAAAATTGCATGTTCTAAATTGTTCATTTCCAACACAAAACTGGGCTTCCTGGCATGTAACATCACTGTTTTTTCTCTGATTCAGTCTAAACATTCTGAGCCAAATCAGATTTGAGGCCCACAGTTTGACTCTACTTTTCTATTTCTAGTTGAAATTTACAGTCTATGCTCTGATCTGTCAGAGAAGCTTGTCATTGTGTAGTGTTATAGGAGTATGTGTTATATAACCATGTCCTTCATAAGTGGCATTGCTGGAGACAATTACTGAACAAATGTAGATAACAGATTGTGATCAGTACATAAAAGAAAGTATTGGTGTCTTTATCATTTTTCTGCTCTACAACTCCTTTCAGAGAAAGGGGACCCGATTGCCAAGGCTGTGTTTTGACAAATAGCCCTCTAGGTACACAGCTGTTATCTCTCAATACTGGAGGCAAGGAGAATGATGTAATTCCAAACAATATAAAAAACGGAAACACCATCAGAGGTAGTGATTTCAGTGATGAACTAGAATCTAACAGATACACTCAAGTAGTTAACCAGGCTTAATCTTGATTTTTTTTAATCAATAAAGGCAATACAAATTTGAAGAAGCAAGTTAGGAGGAATATTGATGTTTCTGAACTTTAGTGTCGGAGAAGACTCTTGAAAATACCATGGAAAGCCAAGAAAACAAACAAATGGATCATAAACCAATCAACCAGAGTTCTCACTCAAGGCACAAATGACCAGGCTCAAATTATCCTACTTTGGACACATTATACAAAGACCCAGCTCTCTAGATGCTCTCTAATGCTGGAAAAAGTGGAGGAAAGAGAGAAAGGGCATGATCACCAGAAAGGTGGATGGACTCAGTTACGGGAGCAATGAGTACACTGCTGGAAGACCTGAAAGACCAGGTTAAGGATGGACCATCAGGGAGAAAATCTATCTATGTGGCTGCTAGGAATTGACAACAACTTGATGGCATGTAATCAATGAATCAGTCATTCAATCAATCACAATAGAAATACAGCTAAACCAAAAAGTTTAGTTAATATGTATATGCACTCCACCAATTTACATCAGACTCTTTTTATCATATGTGGCTCTTTTACCAAAGACCCAAACATAAAGGCTTAGTTACCAATCCTCATGTCCATGAATCCCAGTATGATGCCCAAACCAGAGTGCCACCATTTGGGATTTATGGACATGAAGATTTGTAACTAACCCTTTATGTACTGTATATCACAATTTCCAGTTTCCCTAAAGCAAAATTGGCTGTGAGGTGCATATGAAGGGATAAGATCACATTGTAACTACAATTGTTAACTAGACATCTTGATTTAATACCATGTATTACATACCATTTAATACCAAATATCTATGAACAGATATGTTCATGATGGTAGAGCCAGAAGTTGTGTGAATACTCCCAAATTTATCAGCCATGAAACTCAGTAGGTAATATTGAACCAGTTTTAATTTCCTCCCCATGTATTCATACATCACACTAATCAAAAATCAAACAAACTGTGTTAGTGTGTTGAGAAAATCCAACCACTGTGATTTTTAAACTATGCTTTGTGATTTAGTGTATTGTAAGAACTCAGACATTTGTAATTTATTCAATTAGAGTAATACAAAAACCCAGCATTAATTTAATCCATCCCATCAGGCTTTTGCTGAATGTAATAAGGAAGAAACCATGCCCACCATCCCAAACTTCTTGGAGGAAAGGCAGTTGTCTTTTAACTCCCTAAAAGGAAAACATCGACTCACTTTTTATACAACTGCAGTGTGGTCCAAGACATACAACATGCCAGCTGATATTATTAGTTTTTATTAACTCATCACATCCTTACATAGCTCCAAATCTTTGGATTCATATTAGTGGGATCAGACAATGAAGTCCACAATTATACATGGTGATTTTTTCTGGAATTAGGTGCAACTACTTTTCTGTGATTTTACTCTCAAGCTTTTCAGATTAGTATGCCAATATTGTCATATGGAAGGGGACAAACTGGAACATTTAATCCCACAGGTATTTAATATTCAGGCTGTCATGCTCCCAGATCAAACGTTCTCAGAACAATTGACTGGACTCGCATGCATGTTTCAGTCAATACGTGTATTATTCTTGCGAGTCAAAGGCACGGGAGGGGGAACATCGTTGGAGTGTGAAATCATTTTGTTTGAACTATCTTGTAATGCCAAGGTCGTTTGTGAGGAGCCGTTGAAGACAGCTGAAGATTCTTACACTAACTGGAGGGAGGGAGGGGTGCATACCTGAGATGGGGAGTGGGGCGGAATTTGAATTGAACTGAAGATGTTTAATGGGGGAAAAGCGCAGACTTTTCCATTCGCAACTTTTTCCTTTGTATTGAACACTTCACACCATTAAAGAGAATTCTAAGTAAATGCTTAGGAGTCAATGATTTAATGGGAAGTTGAGTGTTCCAGTCATCACACAGGCAAAAGGTCTTGCCTGAGATAAATATTGGTTTGGGATGACTGTTGTTTAGGTGACAGAACTTCAGTTGTGACAGCCTTCATTTTGGCCCATGAGGCAAAGGTTTATTATTCTCCCAGAGCTATGTAGCCTCTTCATAGATTCATCCCAAACTTCCTACTTGGCCTTCCTTTAGTTTCTAGCAAAGCTTTGTTTGTTCCCTTCTGTTTCTAGTTTCTCTCTGTCTTCTTCTTCTCCAATGACTGTATCTTGAGGTCAGTTTATCTGGTGGTGATAATTACCCACATCTCTTTTCTGCTCAGCTGTACCTGCAACTCTAGTTGGCTGCAACCACACAGCACTCTCATGTGGTATTATTGGGAAGGCTAGGAAAGAGGAAAAAGCATTAAAGAATTTGGGTAACCCATTGGAACAGCATATAAATGGCAAAAATAAAAAAGTTTATCTTGGCTCAGATTTCCTTGGAGAAATACAGCATCACATACTCATGACCAGAAAAACAAGCTTCAGCAATCCGTGGTTTACATTGCACATATTCATTAATTACATGTAGGATTATACAGAACTTGTGTACTCTGTTCTTCTTGTTTTAGATACATCTGCTTAAAACCTCTGTATAATTAAAACTATGAGTAAAGGAAACATTTTTTTAAATATCTTTCTGAGTGTGGTTTTTATAATTGCTTAAATATTTTTTTAAAAACCCTCCATGTTCACCCATTTAATGAACATCCATATTCATCATAAGATTGTAGAATTTTGTTGACTAGACAGCATGTAATCACTCACTTTTAAGATTATATGTTAGAGTCCCTTTAAACTCATTAGACACTATTATCATGCGTAATAATTTCACGGAAGAAACTAGAAACATATAAGCAGCACCATATTAATTCAAGCAAAACTGCAAGACAATCTGGAGCCAATGCAGATTTAAAATTCTTCAAATTCATTATTATATATTTGTATTGTTTCCACAGCAGAAATCTTTAGCACAATTTTTAAGTAATTAGATGGATATGGAATGATCAAAGATTCTGTACAGTACAACTCTCAAGTACATCCTCTGGTTATAGTCACAACATTACATTAACTGATGAATTTTTAAAATCACACTGAAATTCTTAGATAGACAATAAGTCACAATGGATTAAGTTCACTTTCTTTTTTTGCTTGATTTATACACCGCTTTTACTCTGCGAGTAGAGTAAACCTAACACTCTTTCCTCCAATTTTTTCCACCAGAAACGCTATGACGTGTTTGGGCTGAAAGATAGTGCTTGTCCCAGAACCACCTATTTGCTTCTTGCCTTAAACCTGGGTCTTCCTAGTCTTAGTCCAATGCCTATAGCTCTCATAAATCATCATTTATAAATACAGTGACTAGGCCCAAATCAAATGAACAGCATTGTAACTCAGTAAGATGTGTGAACCCAGTCTATATCAATCTTCCCCAACCTGGTGTCCACCACAGATATAGGACTTTCAGTATTCACCATCTGTAGAATGTATGGCAAATGGCTCTACTGGACAGGAATTCTGAAAGCAAGAAATCTAATTCAGTTTAAAAGTACCGTGTTTAAGAATGCTGACCTATATTTAAATAGCAATTCCCTTTCCTATCATCAACAAACTTCTATAAGGCTTATTCATAAGTAAGCCCTACTCACTAATGATCTTTTCCAACATTTATTTAAAAACTTCTTGCTTTAAGGCTCTGACCCTTTCACTGCTTCCTGCTGAGCATGGCTGGATGATTTCTAATGAATAACTTCATTCTGGACCCGAGTTATACAATATTAATCACTCTGAATATTAATTTTATACAGGCTAACTACAGAGTATGCAATTGTGTATATAAAAATGCATATTTGGGTCTTTGCAATTCAAACCCATAATAGAAAAATAGAAAGCAATTAAATGATTCATGAAAATATGCCTACCTTCAAACCAAAACAATGGTTTTCTATTACAGAGTTATTTAGAAGTTATGCCTGAATGACAAAATAAAACAAAGAGGGCCTTGTGTTTAGAAATACTATTTAGTTGATACAAACACTGATCCTCAAAAGTTCAGCTGGCACAACCCCCTGCAAACTAAATTAATGCCTTTTAGTCTAATTAAGAAGGCAGGTTTGATACAGGAAGGTAGCTTTCTAAATAAATAGTCAAGGAAGGGTATAGAACCAATTTTCTGTTTCTTTCTTGCAAATCTGTAATCTAGTGATGGAAAGAGACAAGTCTTAGGTTTCACAGAACTAAATTAAACTATGATCAACAAAGGACTTGCGAAATAACAGGGCACTGCTCTCAGGGGAAGAAAAAAAATCTTGTTAATATTTGCCATTTTGCAAAGCCTGAGACGAAAGTTCTATACTTTTATTATAACTAAAAAACAACTTTTAACAAGTTTGTGGCCAAGAATTGGGAGTGGGGCGTTGAGGCATGTTTGTTTGAGTCACCCTGGGCCATACCATTTAACCAGAAAAGTTCAGCGGGGGTGAAGAAATGTAGGAAGGCCACTCCAGCCCCCATAACTATGGGCCTGCCAAGAGCCACAATTAACATTTCCAGGGAGGCTTAATATATATCACACTTCAGAATGGGACTTGATTTTTCAGAGAGTGTGATATGTAAATTTTAGGATTTACACTGCAATTTGCATTATACACACACACTTGGTGAAACATATCTTTAGGATACTGTGTATTTCATTCTAATCGGTTCTTCTCAAAACCAACATTGCAGAGCTGGAAAATGTGCAGATGCAAGGAAATAAGATAGTAAGTAGGCTGGCCAATTTTCTCACAGAGAAAAGGCTAAATTGTTTTGAAATTGTCTAATTTAGAAACAAAACAAAGCACCTACCGGGATAAAGAATGGTGGCTTACAACATTTTTCAAGTTGTATAGAAAACATTTTTTCCTCCCTTACAGCACTAGAAAATATTATAAAATGAAATGGATTCAAGATGAACCAATGCACATAGTTCACTGCCCCAAGACTGTGTAATGGTCTTCCATTTGGACTACCACCAAGAAACTTTAGTTTCAAGTATCAGTTCTGCAAACCAAAATGGCAGCCATTCTCAGTTTACATGATTCATGTAGATTCAGGAAAGCTTCATCGTGGGTAAGATGCAAAGGTAAGGTAGCAGGACATGCAACTTGATTAATATGACCCCGTGACTTTGCATGTCCTGATATGGGACATGCTAGGATACGGAGACCTTTTAACTGGGGATATTGTGGATGGATGAAGGCATAGTAGCACTTAAGGTAATCCCGTCTTGACAATGGTGGTTACTTTACTTTACTTTAATCTACCTGATTTAAGGCTATGGAAATAGAGTAATGGTTAACGTTATGAACATCACCAAGGCAGGCTATACATATAATAAATAAATGTAAGAAAAGCCATAATGGATAAGTCAAAGATCTGTGTCACAATGGCCATTGCTAAACACATCTAAGTTTATATTTCCCTTCCTTGTAGTTGCTCTCTAAGAATTGGTACAATTTCCATGTCCTATCAGTGTTCAAAGCTAAATACGAGTCTATATCCAAAATAATCATTTATTAAATATATTCAAAATTTGGATGCTGAGAGAACATCTAGAATACTCCTGCTGAACTAGTAAGGGATTTCACATTTCAAGTTCACTCTGCATCCTAAAAGGATTAAATTCCAAAATTGCCTACTACTCTGGAGAAATGCAAAAAATGTTGCCTTCCATAGGGGCCATTGGAACCTCACGCGAAGGCAACCAGAGAGACGGCGGGGAGCAGCTACCACCCCGAAACACAGCACGAAGAGCTCATTTTGCTGCAGCTGGCGAACGGCAGTAGGAGGCGGGGACTCGGGTGCATACGCTGTGCGGTTGCTCCACCCCCCTGCGAAAGCCTATAAACAGGCACCGGGGTGGTGGGGGGCTTGGTTGGAGCTTGTTCCAGCGGGAGCGGACCGTCGCGGGGTTGTTGGTAGGTGTCGAAGCGAGGTGCGCCAGATAGGGAGGCGGGGGTCACACTGCCGTGACTTCTCCCGCGGGTTGCTTTCTTTACCCGCCTCGTCCACCCTCGCTTTTTCCCCTTAGCCTGGCTTGGCGGCTCCTGAAGTTAACTGCCTGCTGGCCAGCCCGAGAGGTTTTGCGGGAAGGTCTCGCTGGGCTCGGACTGGTGGCACCGATGGAATCACTTTTGGAAGGGCCGTCAAATGCGACCACCTCTTACGGGGGGCAGGGCCGTTTCCAAAGGTGCTTATTTCTAAAATGGAAGTTTTGTGAGGTTTTTTTTAAAGCGTCGGCTGGAATGAATTACTTCTTTCGCCTGGAGAACTGGCTCTCTCATAATTAAGTATGGGTGGATGCAGAACAGCGGTACAGCCGTGTCTTTGGGCGTTTCATGATTTTTCTAGAATTGATCTTTCTAAATCTTGTCCCCACCCTTAAGTAGGTAGCCGTCTTTGTTTTCTTCTCCTGCGGTTCCCTCTCCGCCTCCCTCCCGTCATTAATTGCACTAATAAGGAGCTCATTCAACCCAGATGTCTTCCACTTAACATTTTTTGTAACTGTGTTCCAGCACTGCAAACTTTCCTCCCATAAAGGCTTGCATGACATCAGCGTCCCACCCTGGCTTGTTCTAGAGGATGCTGAACTTTCCTTTCAGTTGGTTTTTAGATCAGCTGCTGAGATCCCCCTCTGAGTGTATTTTCGGAAAGTTACAGCATTTTTAGTTGAGTGGTAATCTACTTGAAGGAATCTATTATATCCTGGCCTGAAGATAGTTGTAGTTTGTGAAATGGATGTGAATATATAGTTTAATGGAATGAAAGAAGAGTTTAGCTTGATCCCACTTATGAAATCTGTATTGCTTATGAGAGAGCAGGATATATATGGAATTGTAGCCTCACCTTTTTCTACTCACAGATTTTATTAAAAGGCATCCACTTTGATGAACTGTAGCTCATCTAGTTTATATCTACCAGCAAATTGTTAAAAAGTACGCTGCTCACTTAATGTAATCTGTGAATAATACCATTGTGAGTAGTAGTGGTGTTAAATAGTTGAGTAAAACTCGGTTCCTTTTAGTGCATTTGTGTTGTGCTAGTGCGGAAATGTTTGAGATTTCTCCAGTTACAATGGATATCCACTGGGGTTGGATATTAATTTCTAATAGAAGACATTACAAGGTAGCTGTCTTTTTTTTTTTTAAATGCAGCCTGCCTATTAATCTGTTGGACATTCCCATTTTCCTGTTTTGTGAGATGCCTTTTTAATTAGATGTACTTTAGTAAAAGTATGAGTACTTGTGGTAAACCTTTTTGTAGAAAGCTAGCTGATGCATGTAATGTAGCTTAATCACATTCATTGACAGCTGGTTTGTGTGGCTGGCTTGCTGATGTTGCCTATCCTGTGCGTAAAGGCTCTGATGGAAATTCCTGTCTTCTGAAAATGAATGAGAACATACTGAGAATGTAAATGTAACAAAAATGCTGAATGAGCTATTTTGTGAAAGTGGCTTTGGAGACTTTTTATCCCAGTATCTGGACATACTGAAGCAGAAATACGAAAATATGAATACTGTTGTAAAATGTACTACCAAGGTTTATTATTACAACACCGAAATCAGATTGACTACATCCTTTGCAGCCAAAGATGGTGGACATCTATACAGTTGGTAAAAACAAGACCTGGAGCTGACTGTAGTTCCGATCATGAACTTCTTGCACAATTTAGGATCAGACTAAAGAGATTAGGGAAGACCCACAGATCAGCTAGATATGAGCTCACTAATATTCCTAAGGAATATGCAGTGGAGGTGAAGAATAGATTTAAGGGACTGGACTTAGTAGATAGGGTCCCAGAAGAACTATGAACAGAAGTTCGCAACATTGTTCAGGAGGCGGCAACAAAATACATCCCAAAGAAAGAGAAAACCAAGAAGGCAAAATGGCTGTCTGCTGAGACACTAGAAGTAGCCCAAGAAAGAAAGAAAGCAAAAGGCAACAGTGATAGGGGGAGATATGCCCAATTAAATGCAAAATTCCAGAGGTTAGCCAGAAGAGATAAGGAATTATTTTTAAACAAGCAATGCGCGGAAGTGGAAGAAGACAATAGAATAGGAAGGACAAGAGACCTCTTCCAGAAAATTAGAAACATCGGAGGTAAATTCCAGGCAAAAATGGGTATGATCAAAAACAAAGATGGCAAGGACCGAACAGAAGAAAAAGAGATCAAGAAAAGGTGGCAAGAATATACAGAAGACCTGTATAGGAAGGATAACAATATCGGGGATAGCTTTGATGGTGTGGTCAGTGAGCTAGAGCCAGACATCCTGAAGAGTGAGGTTGAATGGGCCTTAAGAAGCATTGCTAATAACAAGGCAGCAGGAGACGACGGCATCCCAGCTGAACCGTTCAAAATCTTGCAAGATGATGCTGTCAAGGTAATGCATGCTATATGCCAGCAGATTTGGAAAACACAAGAATGGCCATCAGACTGGAAAAATCAACTTATATCCCCATACCAAAAAAGGGAAACACTAAAGAATGTTCAAACTATCGAACAGTGGTACTCATTTCGCATGCCAGCAAGGTAATGCTCAAGATCCTGCAAGGTAGACTTCAGCAATTCATGGAGCGAGAATTGCCAGATGTACAAGCTGGGTTTAGAAAAGGCAGAGGAACTTGGGACCAAATTGCCAGTATCCACTGGATAATGGAAAAAGCCTGGGAGTTTCAGAAAAACATCTATTTCTGTTTTATTGAGTATTCTAAAGCCTTTGACTGTGTGGACCATAACAAATTGTGGCAAATTCTTAGTGGTATGGGGATACCAAGTCATCTTGTCTGCCTCCTGAGCAATCTGTATAACGACCAAGTAGCAACAGTAAGAACAGACCACGGCACAACGGACTGGTTTAAGAATGGGAAAGGAGTACGGCAGGGCTGTATACTCTCACCCTACCTATTCAACTTGTATGCAGAACACATCATGCAACATGCTGGGCTTGAGGAATCCAAGGCTGGAGTTAAAATCGCTGGAAGAAACACTAATCTCAGATATGCAGATGATACCACTTTGATGGCTGAAAGCGAAAAGGAACTGAGGAGCCTTATGATGAAGGTGAAAGAAGAGTGCAAAAGCTGGCTTGCAGCTAAACCTCAAAAAAACCAAGATTATGGCAACCAGCTTGATTGATAACTGGCAAATAGAGGGAGAAAATGTAGAAGCAGTGAAAGACTTTGTATTTCTAGGTGCAAAGATTACTGCAGATGCTGACTGCAGTCAGGAAATCAGAAGACGCTTAATCCTTGGGAGAAGAGCAATGACAAATCTCGATAAAATAGTTAAGAGCAGAGACATCACACTGACAACAAAGGTCCACATAGTTAAAGCAATGGTGTTCCCCGTAGTAACATATGGCTTTGAGAGCTGGACCATAAGGAAGGCTGAGAGAAGGAAGATAGATGCTTTTGAACTGTGGTGTTGGAGGACAATTCTGCGAGTGCCTTGGACTGCAAGGAGATCAAACCAGTCCATACTCCAGGAAATAAAGCCAGACTGCGCACTTGAGGGAACGATATTAAAGGCAAAACTGAAATACTTTGGCCACATAATGAGAAGACAGGACACCCTGGAGAAGATGCTGATGCTAGTGAGAGTGGAGGGCAAAAGGAAGAGGGGCTGACCAAGGGCAAGATGGATGGATGATATTCTAGAGGTGATGGACTCGTCCCTGGGGGAGCTGGGGGTGTTGACCGACAGGAAGCTCTGGCGTTGTCTGGTCCATGAAGTCACAAGTCGGAAGCCACTAAACGAATAAACAATACATTTTACTTTTGTGCCAGCCAATTAATGAGAAACAATATCTATTACTGTCCCTTGCTGGATGGATTTGTAAATTTGATGCTGTCTTTTTCTATACTTTCGAAATGGTTTTGTTTGAATTTTGCCAGTGGAATATTTTGAAGCTTTTCAGGAAATTTTATCTTGAACAGGATACAAAATCTAACACAAGGAGTTCTGGAATTATATTCTGTGTGTTTTTACTTTCGTCCACCAATTTTTTTTATTTTTAGAATGAATTCTCTCTCTTCAACACACAGAACAGGTTTTGTCATGAAGATACAAAGGAAGGATGGAAAATCTAGTGCTGTTGCTCTGAGGATAGAGCCAAAGAATTATGCAACCACCATATCTGATTCACAGAACTTGTTGTACAGCTTCCGTGTTGTATATAGAATATTTTTTAGGTAGAGGTGTTAAACAGCATGAAAATGGGTAGCAGAAGCTAATTTTAGGTGTTTTACTGTACTTATTTAACCCTAGTTGCCATTCCTGTGATGAGGATATCCAAGATAAAATCGTATAGTATGAAAATAATACATTTTTATCTTGCTTTACAATCATAATAAAAAACATACCATTGTAGAAATACTGGGTCAACCTTTGTCAAAATCATGGATTGAATACATTTGTAGGAAGATGGAACTAGTAAACATTTATATCATTTTCTTGAAGTAGAGGAAATAACATAAAATGCATATTAAGAGAAATACAATAAATAAGCTGCTTAGATTTTTGTAACTTACTGAAATATGTGAAATACCTTGCATTTATTTTATTTTCTAAAAGTCTTTGGGACTTGGGGCCAAAGTATATGTTACATTACCATTATGTTGTGTGCTTTAGAACTTAAAAAAAAGGTCATAGAAACTGAAAACTAAGATTGTCGGCTAAAGATTAAATAGTCTTTAATACAGTAGCTTCAGAGGGACCTTAGATCTAACACAGCAAGATTTAAAGTCTGAAGAATACAAATGCTCAGTAAGATAAGCTATTGTTTCAAATATAAATAATCAAGCTTTCTTTTTGTATAACAAACTGCACAATGCTTGGGAATTTAATCACTGCAGTAAATGTTTTTCTTGCCAGAGTTCACAAAATATTGTAAGCTGCTATAAAATGTGTTGACCAGTTTGTGACTCAGTGTGATTGATTTACGGTTCAGTGTGGTGTGAAAACCTAGAAAATCTGGTTAATCCCATTAACCATGGGTACTATGTTGTGTGAACACAGCCTTTCTGTGTTCTCATTCTCCAGGTATGTGTAAATTTTCTTCTGGATGATGGTGTAAAATCTGAGCCTAGTTATTTCTTATCTACTGAATATGAAGAACTGACTTGATGAGTAGCTGTACTGTAAGAAGGTTACCTTTCACATTTAATTGCTGAGTGTTTCTGTGTATCATAGAGGATTGAGTTAGAGGGCTAATCCCAAAGTTTAGATCCTATAAGTATGACTAGAATGAATTCTCTTTCATAACTAAAAAAAATCTGGTTTTCACCTTCTCTTGCTCTTCTGGGAAAGCCTTTCTTTTCCAAAACATGAATAAATGCTATTAAATGATTGCATATCTCAGATTAAAAGCAACCCTTTTTAGGGTGACCCTTTCTCTGTTGGGCAGGAATGGGCCACAGAACTATTCTGGCTATTTGGTGGTTAAAGTTGCTCAGATCCACACTGTGTTGGACTCCAACAAAGATCTGGCAGAGGTCTTGCGTGGGGGCTTGGTCTGGTGGTATGATGTGGGATGAATTTGAGATAGTGAGTCTTGAAGTGGACAAGGTTCTCTGCACTGTTAGATTGGCCACTTATTTCTTGGACCTAGGCCAAGGATCATTAAGGCAGCCAGGCAGAGAACTGTAGTTGGGTGTATGTGGGGGTGTCAGCCTCTTTAAGAGAAGGAGTGGTGCCTTCCATCTTGAAGGACGTGGTGGTTTTTTCCCTTCTCAACAGACTATCCTTGGACCCAACCATCAGACAACTACCATCTGATGTCCAACCTTCACTTTCTAGGGGAGGTTGTTGACAAGGAGGTGGGGCTGCAGTTGAAGAGGACCCTTGAGGAAGCTAGATCCATTCCAGTCCGGGTTTCAGGCCAGGTTTCAGTACAGAGGCAGTCCTGGTCACACTTGTTGATGATCTGGAGCACAGCTGGAATGCAGTTGGTGAATCTATCCTTGTGCTTTTTGATCTTTCAGCAGCTTTTGATACTGTCAATCCTGGCATCCTTCTGGACTGGCTCCAGGGCTTGGGAATTGGGAGCAACATATTGTGGTGGGAGTTTTTTTACTTTTTTTCCCCCTTTGCTTCAAAGCTGGTTCTAGTTGGTGTTAGCGGGGAGGGGGAGAGGTTGCTCTCTTTTGTGCGGTGCCACAAGGTTCAGTGCGCTCTCCCCTCTTGTTCAACTTTTACATGAAATTGTTGGGTGAGGTCATCTGCCAGTTTGGGGTCTGGTGTCAGTATTCTGATGATACCCAATTATATTCCAGGCCAGCCAAGTGAAGTTGTTGAAGTCCTGTCCCAGTGCCTGGAAGCTGTGTAAGCCTGGAAGGGGAGGATTTGATTCTGCCTCAGTTCTACCAAAACCAAGTGGCTGTTGTTAGGATCACCTGAGGTTTTTCCATCCTTACTCCTGGATGGGGTTGCACTTCCCCATTCAGGAGTGATGTGCATTCGGGAGGTACTCTTGGACTCATAGCTCCTGCTCAAAGAGTAGCAGTGGCCAAGGCAACCTTTGCACAACTTCATGCGCTGCACCAGTTGTACCTCTTTCTGAATCAGGAGGCTCCCCAGACACTCACACCCTTGTCACCTCATGGCTCAACTATTTCAGTGCACTCTCCAGACACTCCTTGAAAACCACTTGGAAGTTTCAACTGGGCCAGAATATAACAGAGTAAGCAGTGGTGGGCCTACTCAGCATGCCCATGTGACACTCCTGCTTTGTGAACTGGTTGCCAGAATGCTTCTAGGTGCAAATCAAGGTGCTGATTATCACCTATAATGCCCTACATGGTATGGGGCCTGGTCATCTGAAAAACTGACTTTCTGTGAGGTTTTTATTTTAAGGCCTAATTTCAGAAACTCACAGCACAAGCCATGATGGATATGCAAAGTTCTTTATTAGGTCTTTACCTCAAACTGTCAAGGCCACAACTGGTTCCATTTCCTCCTGCCTCTCTCCTTTGTCCTCCCATCTTTTCTTTGTCCCACCCCTTCCTCTGTTGACAGCTAGCGTGATGGTAGTCTCTCAGTTGTGAATGGGGTTGCTGCCATTTGTTCTCTTCTTATCCCTTGCTCCTCCATTGCTCATAGTCTCCTCTATCCTTCCTTCCCTTTGATGTGTAAGGTTAGAGCACCAGGTCCAATTAACCATTGCCCCTGGGTTCTCCATTCTTACACTTTCTCCTGTGATTTTTGTCCAGATGGTAGGAGCCAACAGGCTATGCTCCAGGTCCCCTCAAACAGTGTCATCTTTCAGGACCTAGGAAGCACACCTTCTCTAAAGTGGCACCTACCCTCTGGAATGAGGGTCTCCCTGAGATCCAGACAGCTTCCACCCTGATGGCATTCCAGAAGGCCTTAAAGACCTTCCTTTTCTTCTAGGCCTTGGGATAGGGTGTATAGAACCCCCTTGTTAGATTTGTCTGTCATATGTCATGTATATTTTGGTGTAGTTGTCTGGATTTGCCATTTTATTTCCCTTTCTGTATTTCTATTTATTTTGTCTTGGTCTTATGTTTATAGTGTGAGCAGTCTGGAGTTGGGCAGCACCAAAGTCAAAATTGGTAAATACTTATAAGGGATTCTAGGTATGTTGCTGAAAGGGCTTCCAACTGTGCCCTGTTGTTTCATGCAGAATGGTACTAAACCCTGCTTGATAGAATCCTGCTGGAATTTGTCTTTTTTAAGGAGGGTTTAGGTGAATGGTAACCCAGAACTCAGATACGTTATAATACTTAATTGACTAAAACATCCAGCATCTTGGCTGCCTCTTACATCTTGCTCACTGTCTATTTATAGAAAGCTCTTGGAGATAGTTTGACTTAATCAGAAAATCATTAAGTCACTTATGGTGGTAAGCCAAGTCTAAAATGTAAACAAAATACATATCACTAAGTGAAACTCAAATATAAATCAAGCAATGAGATGTTGTATTACATGAAATTAGAGGGCCAACTGCATTTAAGGTCTTTCAAACTCTTCAAGTTGTCATACTATATTAGTTTTAAAATGTAGGTCTGTAATGAAACACATCATTTAAGGAGCAGTCATAGTAATCTCTAAATTCCTTCATGAACAAAAAGTTTTCTAAAACACACCAGAACAGACTAGAGCACCAAATCCTAGCACATATTTGCCTGTGTCACAGAAACGAAAATATACATTATTTGTAAAATCTTCCAAAGAATACTGCAGAATAAGGAATCTCTGTAGTATAGTTTATTATTGATTAGCCATTAGGCCATATCAAAACACCGAACGTAGAACTTAGGACCTTAATATCATATATGAAAATAGAATAAAAAATAAATTAGATAAGAAAAGGAATTCAAATGCAAATTATATTTCATAGTAACTTATTGTATGTCTGTATGGAAGTTCCAGGTTTAAATATTTCTTCCTTACACATTTCAGGGATTTTGCTATCTTGCTAAAAAAAAAAGTGACATTCCTTAATGCAAGAACACAGATCTTAATTATTAGTAATAATTCATTATTAGGGTTTCTATTGGCAGAAAAACTTGTATATAATTCTTGGTTGCTTAGATTGTTGTCAAAACAAAGTGTGGAATGACAGGAAGCTGGTTCTTAATCTTTAGGAGATGCTATAAAATGTGGGAGTCTTCTAGTGCAAAGGTTTTGAAACAGGCTTGTGTGTCTCTCGGACTCATACTTTGAATAGATGTTGAATAGTGAAACCAAACCATAGGATAAAATATATCCTTTTTTTGATTGAAATTTATGAAAAATTACAAGTACTTGAGGTACATGGCACATTGTCACTTTTCCATCTCATTTTTATCATTATATAATGCCAAACTATGCTATAAGCTAAAATTCTCAAAATATAGCATTACTAGCATGTTACTACTAAATCATGTATGTGTTGCAACAGTTAGCTGAAAATGATGACGATGTTGTATTTTGGATGAATTATTAATCTTATCCACATTCCAAGCATGTTTATGTCTAAGCAATGGTCTAGCAACCATTGTTTAACAACTCCTACATATAAGTTCTACTGGAAAAGTAAACCATAATTAAACTGAAACAGTCCCTTTCAGACTGTTCTACTACTCTTCACTTACAGCTTAAATGGCAGGAAGAACAGTAAACTATCAGGTGTCTGTAATACTGGTAAACCTCTGTGCAAAAATAGTTCAGCTGAAATACCAATGGACTGGATGACAGCTGGAAGCTTCACCCAACATCCGTCCTCCATCCTAATGTTTGCACTGGTTATTTTTGGACAAAGGTTTACCAATCTTCTGAATGACTGGTAGACAAGTTTACCATTCTTTCTTTCGTTTGGAGTTTTAGAAAATTGGTGGACCTACACTCAGAAATAGCCTAAGTGACAAGTTACCAGGGCAGGCAAATGTGGCTAAAGCCTCTCTCCCAGGGACCCATCCTTGCTCATCCCATCCCAACAAGTGGGTCTTCAGCATCCAGTAGTTGACAGCAGAGGATCCATTGATCACCGCTCCTTTCTGCTCCCTCAACTTCTTTTGCAGACAGAATACCCTTTCTCTATTGCTAAGACAGAATTAGGGTTGGAAGTATGGTCAGCACTTATTTGAGCCAGTTTGCACCATGGATAACAGCGCTTCAGTGCTGTGGTGCAAAAGGGCCCTTAATGTAGTGCTTCCCAAACTTTTCTTCATTACCCAAAGCCACTTATCAGAAAGTCCTTTTTACTCAATGTAGATAAAACACTTTAAGTCATTTTAATGGGTTGGTGTGTCGTTGCTCAAGGAAAAACCACTTTTACCCAATTTTGGAAAATTTACCCAGGTTTGGGAAGCACTGCCTTAATGGGAGCACATTCTTTATCCTGTTGCTAATTGCTAGCATTTATTCTGCAGACTCAAAATGCCAAACTGGGGAGGTGGAAACAAATGTGGAACCTGCGGCAGAATTGTATACCATGCAGAAGAAGTCCAGTGTGATGGGAGAAGCTTCCACAGATGCTGCTTTCTTTGTAGTAAGTACCTATGAAACTCTTTTTGAATGATGTACCAGCATTGAGAAGTATGGATCATAAATAGCAAGAATCTAAATTTATTGAGCTACAGTATACAGTTGCCATCTTGTGGCTCCAAAGAACGAAGATCAGAATGTGAGGTGATATAAGGTTGTATTTTGCAAATTTGTGTTCCATATCTCTAGTGTGATTCATGCAAATTCCACCTTTGCAGAGCAAATGTATTGTTAAGAAAATGCTTTGAGATAGTCATTTAGCTCTGACTAATACTGGCAGTTTTAAAAGAGCAGCAAGTTAATATAATTCCGAAATATATCACCATACCTGCTAATGATATACAAGATTGTCACTTTGATCAATGTAGACAGCTTTGAATATAAACCTTATTACTTCAACTAGCAGGATACAGAATTATTCAGTCAAGATGCAGTTTTCATACTGCAAGCTGTTCTAGCAATTTACATTTTCAGTATCATTTTGAGAAATTATACACTAGTTTCTTCCTTCAGTGCTTATACCAAATAAGTTAATGATGTGATTTAGTTGGTTTTCTGTTTCACCCTAACAGAGGCAAAATTCTGTTGGCTTTGCTACAGCGGTTGTAGACTGCCTTTAAAAGCAGAGTTGATATGATTTTTCAGCCCAGCAGGTTATAAAAATGCTGAATTTTTGTACTAAAAAAACTTAATTAGAAGCTAAAACAATCATTTCAAACAAATGGCTGGTGGAACTGTCATGAATAGTACTGTCATTTGATAAAACCTAATTGTAGCTTACATAAAATAAGTGGATAAAAATGATTAAACTGAAAGTTGAATTGGAATCTTTACAAGGTACATTCAAGTAGAAGCTGGGTCAAGTTTCAACTGCTGTGAAAGATAACGCTTGCAGTAAAATCCATGAAGTAAATGGCAAGGGCTGAGAAGAATAAATACTTAGTTTTACAGTCTGCTTTCAGGATTGCTTCTTCACATTTTACAGAACTGAACATCAAGAAGAAATAGGTTTCTAAAATGTACAAACTATACTCAGTGATGAAGGAATACGTACTATAATTAAAATTAGCTTCTCTAAATGTAGGATTAAGCCCAAAAGCTTCTTTGTCAAAAGACATGACTTGTAATTGGTGAATCCAATGAGTTTCAAAATTAGAAACATAGCAGTGTTTTAGGGAAGTGTGAAACACACTGATACTGTGCACAATCTAACAAATAATTAAACTGAAGCATGGAATTCAATTTAAGTACCTGAACAAAAATGAAATCAGGAACAGAAACAAAACCATTTCTAAAACATACTGCAGTGATACGGCTAAGCTCTGATGTGGAAAAGTGACTTCCAGACAGGATATGACAAAAGTGCATCTCTTTTCACTAAATTTTGCTAATAACAACCTGGTGGGGGAAAGGAGACAGACATA
Organism: Candoia aspera; assembly: GCF_035149785.1. NCBI lineage: Eukaryota > Metazoa > Chordata > Lepidosauria > Squamata > Candoiidae > Candoia > Candoia aspera. The sequence goes on from NC_086159.1 coordinate 43,549,484, forward strand.
ATTCCATAAAGAGTTAATTCTTTCATGCTGCAATCCTGATTTCTGCTGCCCTTAGCTTGAAATTTAGAGTGGCTTTTCATTTGTATTAACATCTGGTTTGGTACTGATGCTACTGTTTCGATGCAGATGCTTTTATAGTCTTAGTTGTGGAAGAATCTAATTTACTGGGTGACCATTATGGTCTTCTACTATATTTATCCTAAAATGCCTGTTTTTGATCAAATACTCAAAGCAATACTGTTTTCAGCAAGTGTAACTTGAACTATTTTACTCTGTACTTTCATAAAATGTGTATAATGGGGAACTGTAAGTGATTGTATAAAAGCTTTTATTTGCTCATTAATATAGAGATGCTGGCCTGTTTCCCAGCCAACTAAACAAGCAATCTGCATCTAAAAGAGAAATAAATAATAAGCTAGTTATGATATTCTAGGACATGGATTTAAGAGTTGGCTCTGTATTTTAGTAGTTTCACACAAAGTATTAATGGAACAGCTAGAAAAATGTAGTCCTTGATTGGCATAAAGTTGTGGATATTTCGTAAAGTAAAAGTGGCCTTGGGAAGCTTATTGGCACAGATATAAATGGCAGTTCTGTGAGTTTCAAAACAATGAAGAAAAACTGCTAGTTCTTTCATAGCCTCACAAATTAAACCGATCAAGTTTCCCTTCTGCAAATGCAAATCATAAAAGCCAAAGGGGGCAGAATGTCTTAATAGAACAAAATGCAAGACTGTCATTCGAAGAACCAGCCTCCTCAGTTTTTCATTAGGCAGTAGCTTACTAAAAGATACCCCAAGTAAAATAAACTTTCAGGTAATAAACAGAGATCTAATTTCTTCCTTAGTGATATGCCGGAAAAACCTGGATAGCACGACTGTGGCCATGCATGATGAAGAAATATACTGCAAGTCTTGCTATGGGAAAAAATATGGCCCCAAAGGATATGGGTATGGGCAAGGAGCAGGCACTCTCAACATGGACAGAGGGGAAAGGCTTGGCATAAAACATGACAAGTAAGTACAGCAGTTATTTACCTCTAGCTGACTACAATTTGAACTGTAGCAAATAACTGGATGCAGAAAATAGCAATCTCTTTGCCTCAGTCCTAGCTTGAGACATTAGATGTGTTACCTATTAGATACAAACCACAACAACCATAAAGAAAAATGGAATAAAAAGATCACCCTGCTTCTGTACCTGCGTGTTAATGATCTGAAGCTGTTCAAAGGAGCATCACCTTCCGAAAATTGTCAGTTCTTTTTTATTTGTATATAATGGATTGGTACATCCTGTGAGAGCAAAGCTCAAAAAAGCAAATATATATTTTTGTCAAGATCAATTCCTGCTATTGACTGAAGTTTTATGATCAGATGAAACACTGTGAAGAGTGTTTAAGAAGTAGACTTCTGTCTAGTCTCTTGTTGAATCATGTTAAGATCTTAAACTTTAAGTGCCACATTTAATGTTAGATTGAGCAATCTTATATTCAGATGCAACACAAACCATGGTTTCCCACTGGAGGAATATGGTTGTATGTTCTTCTTCCTTCAGCTCAAACTTGGCTGCAGTTACTTCCTCTTGCCTCCAAACCAGCATGTACATGCCTTGCTTTCTGGTGGAAGAGACAGCAGACAAATTTAGTAACAACAATAACCAAAGCATTGTGGAGGAAAGACTTACTGATCTATGTAAATAGACCAATGCGTTATATCCTTTGCAGCCCATTTTCCTCAAGCAAACCTGATCTTTTATCTAAGAATTCCTTCTTTCACTTGCCACAGAAATGTGGATGGATTGAAGTTGCTGCTGTCTCACTCTTTATTGACGTGTGATCCTATTGGGATCGATAAAGCAACCAGATCTGGACAATATACCCTCCCTTGCTGTCATTCTTCGTAGAGCTAGAGTTACTGTTAGGGGGAGAAAAAAAAGACCCTGATTTTGCAGTACTAAACTGTTAATGAGAGCTCAGTCTAGCCTACCTGTTCACTGCTGATTCAGGAAGACATTCGTTCCAGGACTTCTTTTCATTTTAGTGCGCCTTCTCATCGACCTGCAACAAGTCCAAATACTTCAAAATTTGCTCAGAAATTTGGAGGGTCAGAAAAATGTTCCAGGTGCGGTGACTCCGTATATGCAGCTGAGAAAGTAATAGGAGCTGGAAAGGTAAGGTAACATATTCTTGCAAATGCCCTGTCAAACAATTCTGGACTTGCTTGGTAATTTAATTGAGAGAAATGAACTTGACTTGTTAGAATTGGATTATTTGTTTTCATTTGCTTTAATGAATTTGGTAAGAAAGATCACTATCTGGGAATGGTGGCTAATTCATTTTCTCAAATGTAGTTGCATCGGAATGCTTTCTACTAAAAAGCAATCTAATACGAAAAACATAATCATCCCTAGAAGACTAGATCAATTGTGTGGGATCAAGTTGGTGTTGTCCGTGAGCGACCACATAGATTTTCTCCATGAAAAAGACTGTATGCATCTACTGAAAAAAAAATGCTACATTTAAAATGATGAAACATTGAAGTCTGAAATAATTTGTTTTCTTTCTAGCCTTGGCACAAAAATTGTTTTCGCTGTGCCAAGTGTGGTAAAAGTCTTGAATCAACAACTCTTACAGAGAAGGAGGGGGAAATTTATTGCAAAGGTAAGATAAAATATTGCAGTTGTTCCAGTGTAAGATACATAGCTTTGAATCTGAAAAAGAAAGGGGATTACCATTAATCTAATGTCATTTATCACACTGATTTAGTTTAAGCAGACAAAATTATAAGTGATACTATGCTCCAGTTATTGTCATATGGGACAGCTCTATTGAATGGTGAGAGATCTTTATATATACTCTGTATAACATCTACACAAGATACATGTATAGGGAGATTGGTTCACATCAGCAAACTGATATTCTCTGTACCTGATTATATTAAAACCCACCATATTTATGGTTGAATGGAACTAATAGTTTACTCTTCATCTCTGCAGGTTGTTATGCAAAGAACTTTGGCCCCAAAGGATTTGGCTATGGCCAGGGAGCTGGTGCTCTTGTTCATGCTCAGTGACACATTAGCTTCTTGGCACAGAGAGGGTTCTCTTTTTCCAAGGCACAACTTAAAATGCTACCATTTACTGTGAAACGGCTATTGGCTTATGCTACTGCTTTTTCCGTAGGTAACGCATGTTTTCAAGTCTTGAAGCAGATTTTTATATAACCTGTCAATCAATTTCAATAAAGCTTTGTATTTAGACACTCATTTGAGTTGAAAGGTCTGCTGGAGAAAATCATTCAAATTCCATTGCTTAAAGAACAACTTCCTTTCTAAAATAAATTTGAAACATCATGCAAGTATTTTATGGCATCTATATTATACCAATTTATGGCAAATTGGTATAATATAGAATAATATAGAAAATTGGTGTAAAATATATTCAGTACAACTATGTTTGGGGTGGCGGTGTAAGGGACGCGGTGGCGCTGCGGGTTAAACCGCTGAGCTGTCGATCGGAAGGTCGGCGGTTCGAAACCGCGCGGCGGGGTGAGCTCCCGTTGCTCGTCCCAGCTTCTGCACACCAAGCAGTTCGAAAACATGCAAATGTGAGTAGATTAATTGGTACCGCTTCGGCGGGAAGGTAACGGCGTTCCGTGTCGTCATGCTGGCCACATGACCCGGAAGTGTCCTATGGACAACGCCGGCTCCAAGGCTTTGAAACGGAGATGAGCACCGCCCCCTAGAGTCGGACACGACTGGACTTTACGTCAAGGGAAACCTTTACCTTTACCTTATGTTTGGGGTACACCATGTAAGTGTTCCAGAGGTTCAGGAAACAAAAGGTGTGACATCCCTGATATTCTTCAAGGATACAACCTCTGTTGCATAAAAAAACACAAATTACTTGTGGGCATTGAGCATGTAGCTTTAAAGACACTTCTGAGGCATTTGACATGAAATTAGTCAACTGAATGATATTTCATTCTAATTAATACTTGATTCCAGCTATTAATACTTTGATAATATATTGGATAAAAATAATTGCAGAAAATTCAGCAGCAAATAACGGATAAAGCTTTTAAAAAGACAGTTTGCTGTAGTGGTTAAAGGCATTGAGCTAAAAACTGGGAGACCATGTAGGAAGAAGGCAAGGGCAAACCACTTCTGAAAATGTTGCCAACAAAACCACAGACTTGTCCAGGCAGTTGCCAGGAGTCAACACTGACTTACACATACCTCAACCAAAATAAGAAAAATCTTTTAAAAATAAAGACTCAAGCAAATCTTGACTTGGTGGTATAAAACAACAAAGAAAATTACCCTTGAAGTTAGAAAAGCGCAGCTAGAATTTTACTCTTTAACATATTAACTGTTGAGTGATTAGGTGCCATCAAGTCGGTGTCAAGGCTTAGCAATGATGTAGGATGATCCAGCCATTTTATTAACTAAGACTGAGTCTGCAACAATCTCTTCTCCAGTGTCCCGAACACTCTGCAGAATACTTGATAGCACTCTGAAAGAAGTTCGTTAAAAGTCTGCTTAAGCTCACAACAGAACTCTGCAAAGTCTTCTTTGAAATCTTCCATGCTTCAGACAGATTATGGCACCCCCTTGTTACTTGACTCATGCAGAAAGGAGTTAATAAAAAACTTCCATTTAAAATTGGCAAGAGAAAAATACACTAGCAAACAAATCCCAAACAAAATGAACAGAAAACTGAAGATTTAAAACAGCAAACCCAATGTGTAAGAAAATATTCCATCCTTCAAATTCAGTACCAAAAATAATAGGAAGGCAATTATGTATTCTCAATCCTTATTACACTTTAAATGGGGAAACAAGCTAAAACTTTAAAAAAAATAAAAAATATAATCCAGAAATAATGATAGGCAGCAAGAGATTCTGCTTCTTCTTACTGTAGAAAGGGTACATAACTTTAAAAAAAAAATGTGTTTTAGAAATGGGAAGGCAGGACTTACTGTCCCTTGAAGGGCTGCAGCCTGGCTTGGAAAAGATGAAATCCCAGCCTCCTGGTGAAGTCTTGCCAGTCGATCACACATGCTGTTCACTATCTCCTGGCTGCAGTTCGCCATCTGGAGGACAAATGGTCAATTCCCAGCATTTTCCTTGCCTGGAAAAACACTCTGGGCTACAGGAGAAACCAGCCTGTGCCCCCAAAAAAACTGCCACAATGCCAGCTCTGCCCACGGAGCTCGCAGGCACAGCTGCTCAGTCCATATCCCACCGCCATATCCCACCAGAAGCCCCAAGTATCATAAGTTTAGATTGACCTTTAAACTGTATTACTTGTTTTTCCCACGAATACATGGTTTTGGAGTGATTAACTGACCAGTCTAAATTCAGTCATAGTAAGCACCAGGAAGAGTTATATTTATTTCAAGAACTAGCTATTGCATTTTCTATTTGAACCTTAAATTAAATGCTCCCAAATCTCTCTGTCCTTCAGGGTGATCCACTGAGGGCCATGTGGCTTTTGCCTGGCCTGTTGCCTCTTTTCATCCAGTCTTAATACTGTCTCTCACTCTGGGGCTAAAACCATATTTCAATGTCTGAAGTGTTTCTCTTGCTTGAATTCCTTAGGTCCCTAGTTCAGTCAAACACAGCTTCACCCACTGCTACTTTAGGTTGATGAAGGATCAAGAAAAGTTAAAAAAAAAAATACAAATCCTAGTAACATTCTCACTCTATGATTGTAATCTTTCCTTGTGTGACGATTCAACCATGTCAGGTGTTAAAAGGGTTGAATGCTGTCATTCTTGGGGATTCTATGAATTGATAGAGGAATGTTGCTGGGATACTTTTGAAGATCTGACAGTCTTCAACATCTAAAAATCCAGGATTTAGCACTTGCAGCAGAATTCGTAGAAATATAGGAAATTTGGAGTATGTTGAAACTGCAAGACATTTCTGTTGCAAGCTTGATGAACAGGAAGACCTTCCTTCAGGAAAAAGGCCATTGTCCAGTCTTGCTGGGAAGCTGCAAACAAGATCTCTGTTAAGTATTGTTTCGAAAGCCTGGAGAATACAGTAGGACAATACCTTCCACATGGAAGAATGCCTGGACATTGAATTTAACTATGCATTGGTTTCAACATAGCCTCAGCAACTGGATAGTTGTACAATTATCATTTGGGGAGAAAATGCAGAACTTTGCTGAGAGGATGAAAGAGATGAGAAGCACTATATCTCTTAATGTTACTTTTTGCTTCAAAGATCTCAGACATACAAGTTTTTGCATCAAAGGCAAAAGCGGTGATGGACAACAAATAAATATTGGCTACAGCTCCAACTATTTCCATATTTTTCCCAGAATGCCAGAGAGCTCGGAGGCATTTCAGGAAAAACAAAATGGTTGGCTTCTGAAAATTCAGCAAAAGCTTTCCTTCTCAGCACTCTGACACTGACAGGACACGCTACTGTATATAAACAGGGAAGAAACCCCACGCTAGCACTGACAATGTTGCCTAGTTGGGTAATGAAACATCTGCAAGCAAACAACTAAGCATGGAGAGCACCACAGTTCAACCCTGAGCTATATTCTCTTCTGTTGAAGCCAGAGGCGCTGGTTCTGTGGCTGGATGTTGAAGCCCCTTATTACTGATGCTTTTAATGGAACTCCTGAAGGTAATTATCCTAAAAGTGATGTTTGTAACCAATATCATGGGGCCACTTGTCTGTTCCAAGGAATATGGAAGGTAACATTTGCTTGATTACCACTATATTCATACTATTTGGATTGTGTAAATCATGTAAACCCCTAAAAGTAGTGGGTGAAAACAAAAGGATGAAGGAAGATGGATACATTGGGCTCCAACGAATCGAAATTTTCATTTCAGGATTTCATTCAACATACTAAATACGTTGAAGTATATAAACATTTGATCTGATTCTAGCAGATACACTGTTCAGCTGAATAATACATCTGTACAGTTGAGGCAGTTCCACACAGACATACAGTAAGTTACTTTGAAAGTTTAGATGGCTCTTGGCCCCTTTGCAATTGTCTACAAACCAAATAGAAGCTGCAGGAATCAATCTCTGCATAATTCAATTTGCATAATAGCACAGACCATTCACAGACAGCTGTCATTGTGCAAGCTTCAACAGCTGTTTCTGCTCCTTATGTGGGGGTGTTTGTTCCCACAAATTCCAACTGTATTCGAAGTACCACAACATACATGACCAAGGGCAGAGAAAGTAGCCCTGCTAGACATAATCCATTGGAGGAAGTGAATGAGATAGGGAACCTTGTCCTTTTCCTTATTTACAATGCAAGACACCAGTTATTCCATTGTGTCTTGAAATATTTACTTGTTAACATTCAAGATGAATTGTAGAGTGAGGTGCATTTCATTGTTAAGGAAGAATTCTTATTCAGGTGTTCAAAAATTGAGGGAATTTGCCTCCTTTTATCAATCAGATAGTATTAGCCTCCTTAGGACATTCATAGTAATAGCACAGGTATCATAATCAAAAAGCCCTTTGCATGTGAAAAATGTTCCTGAGTAATGCATAGACTTGCATGAAGCCTTTCTCCAGGCATAAATACGCACAATGTTCTGAGGCTAATATCACATGAGTGACATCTGTGAGGTGTGTTTACCAAAGCAAGTGGAGTGAGTTTTCCCTGTTTTGATATATCTGCAAAGGACAAGATTAATTACCATTAGACCCTTCCTGCTTTTTCTTGGATCTCAGGAACAGGGAGCTGATGAGAAGGTAAAGGTAGAACTGCAGGATAGTCTGTAAAAATAATTTTCTCACCCTTCAGCATTTGCATTATTTTTCATTCTCCTCACCTATTTATTAACAAAGTAGATGATACATTCTTTTTACTTTAATCAGGATAGATTCGAAGAACTATGGCCATTTGTCAAGCAGTTAGAAACCTGACACTTGAGGAGAAACAGAAGCCTTCTAATTTGGGTTCAGACAGACTCTTAACACGGTATTTCTCAACCTTGACAACTTTAAGATGTGTGGACTTCAACTCCCAGAACCCCAGCCAGTATGGCTGGCTGGGAAATTCTGTGAGTTGAAGTCCACGCATCTTAGTTGTTAAGCTTGAGAAACAGTGCTATAACAGTTAAGAGATCCAGAGAGATGGGCCACTTGACCATAACAAGCAGGGAGAGTAAGCAAAGCCAGTACAAAAGCTAAGACAAACACTAGTATCTAGGAGACAAATATTTATTTGGTTAATAACTTACAAAAATGACAACTTTATGGAAGGAACTATTTTATTAAACCTTTTACAGATTTTGTTCACAATGTAATACATCAGTCTTAACAGTAAAATAATACTTGGCACAGTTATAAATAAATTAGAAAAACAAAATACTCAATTTAAAACAGTGATGCACTTTTAATGCATATTAATTGTTGAAAAGAAAATCAGGGAGGGAGTTGTGCACTGGAAAACTTAAAACCTGCATAATATATGTATCATTTTTCTACGTCACAGACAACATGTTAATCCTTAAATCAATGAATGTCAAACTTTTTAATTGGGTTCACAGAGGCCTTAGGATATTGTGCTGCAATACATGCAACAAGCAGAAAAAATTCTCTACGGATTTTCCCTTTTCAGATTTCAGAATATACATTTCAAAATTTCTGGCAATAGAATAATTCTAGGCGCCTCAAATACTGAACCTTATCTTCCACTATTATTTCTCTGACAATTATGCAGAGTACAAAAACAGAATTTGTACTTTTTTCCTCACTTAAGCAGTATTTACTTTTTCTTTTATGAAGGACAGTTATTTGGACAAGGACTCTATATGGTATATATTTTTAGATATAGCAGAAGAACTACAAATATATGTAACATCAATCTTATGAGGCCTTTCAAAAGTATTTTTTTTCTGTGGAAATACATTTTCCCCAAAATAGAGCCAAGGGTATTAAGACTGCAATCCTAAACATGCTTTTTAAAGGAGAAAATAAGTAGGGCTTCTCATTAAGCCTGCTGAGGATTGGGGTATTAAAATATGAAACAAAGTGCTGCCCAATCTTTTTCAGCTTTGAAATTAAAAGTTAGAAGGAATGATACAATAATATTATACTCTTATTTTTCTAAAATGTATCTATCAAACTGGCACAGGACTTTTGCCTCCCTGCACCTAATGTTAATTTTTTAACCTCAACAATAGTGTGTTATAGATAAGTTGAAGTTTCCCAGTATTAAATAGCCAAGTTATACTAAGGTTGCATTTCTGTAAATCTTGATATCTGGTACTTGCAAACTATGGATACCTGGCAATCAAAGAAACACCTTGAAGGGGGAAAAAGCATACTTGCAAATACTGAACATCAACTATTTACAGTTTCACTGCTCCTCTTTCTAAGGCAAGGGGTGGGAATACCACTGGATTGCTTTAATGCCTGTAATCTCAATATTACAGGAAATGCTAGTTTTGCAAAGCATCAAACATGCAGTGAACTTGCAGGGTACAGTGCCTATTAATAGCAATATTGATCATTACTAAAAAGCCCATTAGATATCATCCTACATTTTTTGTTGAATAAAATGAAATGAGCAGCTTTTAAATATACTAACATACACACATGTACACACACACACTTACAAAAACTAGTTGATAAATTATTTATATACAGATACACATTCTTTACACTGGTCTCTATTTCTGTATTAAAGATCCCTTCCCCAAATCCTCCTCACAGGATTTTTGAACCACTATGTTGCTACAGCACTTAAGAGAACTAAACATATTTCAAGTCTCTGTAAACAATATTTAAGGAAGCAGTAAAAAATTCACAAGGAATATATAAAAAGGCTGTAACTGAAAATCAGTGCATCACATTCAACAACAAAAAATTGCTTCTGGAATGTGACTTTACACAACTTCCTGTCTTTCAAATATACGTAAATTTCATAATTTGAAACAAATGTTTATTGTATTTTCCCACTTACCAACATACCATATAATTCATGACGCCTGTAATATCATTGTTAACGTACATGTGCTACAGAGAAATTTTTTTTTAGCTTAAATTTATTTTACCTTTACTAAAAAAAATTATTTTAACCTATCTCTGCTTCTTGGGAACAGCAACCAATTTAATAACAATCATATCCTAATTACTAACAATTTACCCTTTTATTTTTTGGCTCCCATATAACATCTTGTTGTGTTTTCCAATTTTCTAATGACGGTAGAATATATCATGCACAATGTCTCACATTACTTATGAAACAAAGTTGTATTAACAGCATATATTACAGTTTTCCTTAATTTTTTTCAGATCATATTTTATTTTTAATTTTAGAAAGTATCATCATGCACTTAAGTGATGTTTTATATTAGGCAGAAAAGTTGATCTCCTTTATGTTGCATTTTCTGCCCAGGATATACAACTTCATATAAGATTTATGAGTAATTTCTTGTATCAGAACCAAATCAGCCCTAACAACTGATCGCAATTACCATTATATTTAGGTAAGAGTTTTGTGACCAACATCCTGCTTCTGCAACTTCACACTTCATGGTAGATCCCGACAAAATTACATGATTCATCACAGTATTTAATGCACATTTTTCAATGCACATAATACTACAGCAAATCTATACAAAAATTCCATTGCAGTAAATATAATACAATCTCAAGAACTGATAGCTTCATGAAATTTAACTTTAACGTCAAATGAAATTGTTCAAATTATGAAATAAATATTGAATCTTCAGCACAGCATGACTTTATTCTGTGTGTATTTTTAACAAATCATGCTTCTTTGTGAAAATAAAATGTAATTGTGTGAATATGTCTTTCTGAGTTACTCCTGTAGTAAGGACAGTTAAAATTCCCTTCTTCTTCCTCATTGTCAGGATTGGCAGTTTATTCTGTCCTTTTTTAAACTTCTGTTAATAAAACAGATGCAAAGAAGGTACCATGAGATTCACTGTTAGCTCTATTCATAACATGCTACTGTTCAAGGGATGTGGATTCAAAAGAAACAGACTTCCAGGCACCACTCAGATATGATACGCTCACAGTTTGGAAGTGGGTGTTACACCAGCTGGTAGCCAGTTCCAGATGTCTGGTCATATTCTATTGTATACTGTCGTGTCCAGTCCACAATAACCGGGCGAAAAAGACCGCAACATCTGAATTCAAAGAAGTCTATAATATTTCTTATACATCCATGGCTAAAAAGAACAAAAAACAAAAATGGCATATGTACTTAATATTGCAACTAACAAATGCAATGTTACCCATATTAATAATATGGATGATTTTCACAGTAATTACTGTGCTCGTTGGTTCTGACAATATTCACAGTTACTGAACTGATGCAGTTGTAAGTTATTGAGTTCCTGATTCAAATAGCTCATTAGGAGTCTTACTTACAGTACACTGCCTTTTCTCAGCCTTGTAATGGGGACCGTGCTATCAATTTAGTATTTTGGATTTCCAAAAGGACTGATGGTGATACTATATTCAAGGAGTAATACATGCCATATAGCATTAGTTCTGATGGAACTAAGTATTATTTTTTTGGCTCGTTATATTTCACTGAAAAGTTTAAAAAATAATTTAAAAATCTACACAACCTGATTGGTTCATTGTGTCTCTAACCTATTTCACCTTGAGTATCATATGAACATTGAGTATCATATGAACATTTAAATACTATCGTATTCATATACTTACTTAAATGGACTTTCAATAGATGTTGTTGTAACTTTAAAGTGCTTATATCGTCTGGCATTCATTCTTTCATTTGTAGTAATACCTAAACAAGAAATCTAGGAAAAAACAAAATAGATAACCAATATTTAAAAGCATTGAAATTACAGGAATATCAAGCCACTAAAAACAGAATCAGTATTCATTTAGAGATAGAGTTGCATAAGATAATAAAATGTACTCTTTTCTGATTGCATGCTAACAGAATTCATTTTTTCACACACACAATAGATCTTCAGTACATTACAGCTACCGTAATAGCTACTCTGAACCAAGTTAAACATCAAGCCAACATCGGAGTCAATGCTTTCCTTTCTGAAATATTTAAGAGATAACTCAATACTTCACAGCTGATTGGGCAAAGGAGTTTCAAAACCTGGAGTAGTGTGAATACAACCCTCTATGCCAGTGACTCATGAAACAACCACGTCTCCTTCCAGGATCAAGCAGTCTTTTACAGACAGGTATGGCACTTACACTTTTTCCAAAACATTGGATTCTTAATGGAACCCAAAACACTGCACTGGGGTTGTGATAACATCTATTTAGCATTAAATTGTTCTCTTTTCATCAAAAAAATTCTCTTCATCTAACTGTATTTTGCTTTTTACTAGATACATAAGTGTAATTTAATAAGATGGCATGTGTGATTTATGAATAAATTAAAATAGTACTTAAAACCAAACTGTACAAACAAAAACCCCAGGAAAGTTTTTTTTTAAATATTCAAATAAACTTTCAAGGACTAGCAATGCTAACAAACATGCATACATACACAAACACAGAACACTGAAACATGAAATCTATCTACTAAAATATTACTTAGACAGGGATGACCAAATTAATGGCTCTCACTATTAATAAAAGGAACACTTCCAAGATCAGACCCAGGCTTTCCAAACACTAATGGCATTTTAGGTTCATTGTTTTACCTCAACTTCATGTTCTCAGAAATGGTGGTGGTGGTGGTAAAATCTTACTGACAGTATTGGGTTATCTTTCACAAATAGAATAGCTGCATCCAGTATGTACTTTTGTAAGTCTTTTCTAGCCTCTTACAGTATGTGTTTCTTCCACTTACGATAGTTTATAATAAAAGATCCATGAGAACATACTCAAAATCACAATTTGCCCTACCAAACTAACCACATCCTACAAAAACAGTATTATATTCAGTGCCATCCAGACTTAAGAAATCAACTCATTTAAAATTTGGTAATTTGTATTAAATAGAATAGCTACAGTAGGAGAGAATATATATATATATCCTCATGCATGGAGTTATTTTCTATGGTAACATTCCATATATTCAGCAGAAGATTTCTGTATGTAAATAAGTTTTTTTCCTACCTGATACATTTGACACATTAGTAGTACAGCAACCCACATGAAATGAAACACACTGTTCAAAAACATCCAGAACATCCAAGGCGAACAAGTGGCAATTTGTGTAATATATGTCCAAAAACCATCTGTTGTATAACTGGTGTGACAGTGGATTCCCCAGTCTAAAATAAATATATATATATATATATATATATCACATTTTTAGAAAATACTTCTGTATGATTTCAGTGTTTAAATGGAATTTTTTTGCTCCAAGAGTAAACTATATGAAAATAGTTTCAAAATGAAAGTGTTTTAATGATAAAAATCAGATAAACAGATAAATTAATATGAAGAAAAATATACAAAATTGATGCACAGAGCACAGATGCATTGATTTAAGCTAGGCAATTAGAAATATATGAAACAAACTAAACTTACATGAGATACATCCATAAATCATCCAGCAAATCATGAAGAGTAAAAAGAATAGATACCCCATGAAATAACGATGATTGCCTGCTCCTGTGAAAAAACAAAGTATTGCAATAAAACATTCATTTTTGTACTACATTAACAGGACAAAAAAGATAATGCACAGGCCTAACTTTTCTGCCAGAATATTTAAGAGAATCTTGTTCCAGCTGGAGAGTACACCTCATTGGGTGGTTTGCAAATAAATCACAAGCCTCTTAGGGAACCAATGAAGGCAGACATACTGAAATGAATCAGATGTACTAATGAGCATAAATATGAAATATAAAACCAGATGTTTTGCTCAATTTTTTTTATTATCCCCTGAGATGACAACACAGTACAAAGATTAGTACTGGAAATTATTCAAATGCAAACTTTAAAATTATGGCTTGCATTCTACATTTTGACCTATCTATGAGAATAATCCATCACAAGAGTTTCACTCAAGATGCTTCAGCTGCTGAAAAGGAGAGTACAAACCCTGCAGATTTCTCAACTTTGTATAGCCCCAGAACTTACTTCTGAAGATCTGAACAAATGGATCCTTTCTATCTGTGGGAGACAGATACTGTTTCCCAAGTTTACATTTTAAGTTTTGCAGTTACCAGTATTTTATAAATCATACTATTTTATGAATCATACTGTTTATAAATCATACTTACCTCTACCCCAAATCTAGCCCAACTTAATTATTTAGCAGGTGATTATTGAATTCTGTTTTTCTCAAAATGTTTCACTTCAAACGTTTCCACCAAATTCATATTTAAATATTATGTTAAGTGAAACCTGGAAGTAACTACTTCTAAGTTAAAAATTTGACTCTTCAGATTTAACCATCAGTTTCTACCTACATTAATATATAGTGGCTGCATTTATTATTGGCTCAAATTCATTAAAGCACCTCCCCCCCAAGGGATTTATTTATTTACTCCTATATTTTGCAACATTGCAACACACTATCATAAACATATCATAAACACTGTCTAGAAGAGGACAGATCCAAAGTGTAGGGTTACTTGGACTTCTGGTGGGGACATGGTGGACTGAACAGCTGTGCCCATGGGCTCCGTGGGCAGAACTGACAACATGACAGTTTTTTGGGCTCAGGCAGGTTTTCCCTGAAACCCAGGAGTGTTTTTCTGGAAAAAGGAAAACATCTGGAATCACCCCATCTGTCCTACAGACAGCTGCTTGCAGCCAGAAGGTCACAAACCGTGTTCGTGTTCGACTGATAAGAGCTAGCCGGGAGGCTGGGACGTCACCATTTTCCAAGCCGTGCTCTAGCCTTAAAGGGACACTAAGACTGGCCACCCCATTTCTAAATCACCCAATTTATACTTCTTTTACGTATGTGTACTCTAAGGCTTTCTAGCAAGGAGAAGCAGGCTCTCTTGGTGCTTATCGTTATTTTTGGAAATTTTTTAAAAATTCTTTTTAAGTTTTGGACTTTGTTTTCCCTCTTTTTGTAACTTTGAAAAAAAAATTTCTCTTGTGTTTCTACACTTTAGTTTTTTTCTCTTTCTAGTTTTTTTTTCTGTACCTTTTATCTTTGTTTGAAACTTAATAAAATGCTTATATTAAAAGAAAAAAAAATGTAGGGTTACTTATTACTTCTGTAGCATCGCTGAACTTAGAATTGGGGCTTCTTAACCATTTCTAGAGTAGTCTTACCCAACTGTACTGTATTACATGATTACTATTTAAAGAAATGTGAATTGCATGTTAACATGAACAGAAATGCTTGCCAAACTTTATTGGGTAATTTGAAGAAGGTAAAATTGCTTTCCAAGACACTCATAAATGGAAATAATTTAAGATATGGAATACTTTACATGCATAAATTATCCTCTACAACAGCAAAAAATTATACCTTTGAAATAATATATAAAATGTCTGTGGTCTCTTATTTTCACCACTGTTTTCTTACACAATAATGGAAGTTGCTGGAAAATAGTATACACATCCATTTTCTTGCCTTGCCCACACTAATTTTGACACACTTTGCATGGTAAATATATGCAAAATGTTCATTTCAGGGATATGATGTTCTGGAGAATATAGATCAGGCTGTTTTAGGGTATGCAGTTTTCTTGATGTAAATCCTTCTAGGATGGAATTGCTGTTTATCAGTGAACATCTGCAGTAGTCCCAATAGTTACTTTTGATGGGGTTGTATTACCCCTCCTCAAAAAAAAAAAAAAAAGCTGGTATGGGATGGTTCTCCTGGACTCTTGACTTCTGCTGAAACAGCAGGTGGGAGCCTTTCCCCAATTTTGCCTGGTGACCATTTATGATCTTATCTTGACCAAGATGCTCGCTGACAATTACTGATGCCCTGATCATCAACCCATAAAACTACTGTAATATGCTTTAAGTGGGGCTTCCTTTGAAGATAACTTGGTAGCTGCAACTGGTAGAAAATACTGCAGCAAGATTGCTGATCACATTATCTTGTTAGCATAGAATAACACTGCATTGGTCACCAACAGTTCACAGTGCAATTGAAAGTGCTGGTCATTGTCTTTCAAGCCCTCATGATGCAACAATGTCTTCCCTGTCCAGTTCAGACACCAGGGAGGGGCCTTCGGAAAGTCCCCCCTCCTCACAGCTTTCACGAGGTATAGACCAGGCAACACATCTTAGTGATGGCCTCCAGATTAAGGAACATCTTACCTGCCAGAAGTATAGATGGTCGCAACCACCTTATTTTAGGAAGCTTGTTAAAAATTAGTAGAATGCCAGTGAGCTTTTAGCCTGTTGTTCCTTTTGAATGACCTTATCATTTTAATTTTGTTTTATTGTATTGTATTCTGAACTATTATATGCCACCCAGAGTCAGTATGGATTTAACAATTATAAATATTGTTAAATATATCTTCAGGAAAGAAAGTCTGGAAAATTATTGGATCATACCTAGTACAGCCAGGTTAGTACAACCTGGAGCTGAAATGGAACATTCTGGAGTTCTGCACATACCAAATTCACAGGCATAAGGTTATGCTTATTTCTCTAGAATAAAAATGCATTGCTGGGCACATAAAAATTAAGGTACAGTGTTATGCTTAAAATAAAAAGCGTATTTGATAAATAAAATATACTGGACAGTATCTTCAAACAATACTTACCTACACAGTTACCAACCCATGGACAGTGGTGATCAAACTTGGCTATACATCGATTGCATACACCACAATGTTTGGACCTCACTGGTTTCCGTATCTGTTTGACAGATTTTAATATGCATACTATGTAACAACAGCTTTGCAAATATATATGAAATTTTGAATATGCAGTATCATCAAGAATTGTAGTGTGACCTCATTAAAAAAATCCTTTTGATTTTAAGCCTATTTCACTATGTGGCGCTGTGTGTGTGTGACAGACAGACAGACAGACAGGTAAAGAATATAAATTTAGAATGGAGTTTCCTTCTTATATAAATTCAGTGGTTTAAAAGAATATAGATAATTAGAAACTGAATAACTGGATTTGAAATAGCCAAACATGAACTGGAATTCTATCCCCTCTTCCCCAGTTCTTTCTTTAAGCTGTCAACATTAAAACAACAGAAGCCTGATCTTGAGACATAAATAGCTAAGACTTTACTAATGAAAAAAATATTTTACTGATTAATAATGAAGTCTTAAGGAAATTTATGGTTATCTAAAGATCAACTAATAACCCATGAATAATAAATTTCAAGCTACAGGGGAAATAACAAGAGATAAAGTTTCAGTATTATGCGTGAACATATTTCATCAAAATAAATGTTATCTTACACATACCAATGAAGTGAAACATTAACGTAGCAAGTACAAAATTAAGCTTTTAATTTCCTAAATTAGAAGTTAGATTTAATGTCTCAAAACTATCAAGATTAACATTTTACCATGTGTACTAGCATACTCATTTTACTTTACATATCTGTATCTATATCTGTTGCAGAAACTCTATGAGTTTTTGCAATATTCCTATGTACTGAATCACTCATACCCCCCCCCCTTTAGTTTGATATATCATGATTGTGCTTTTCCTTTCAAAGCTATAGATTTTGTTCGAAGCAGCCTGCTTTAAGTCAGGATTCAGATTAATCTTAAACTCATATACTGGATAACTAAGTGCCATACAAAAACATATTGTATATGATTTACAGAACTATAACAAAACTGCAAAATTCATCTTTAATTGCTGATAGAAATATACTTGTAGTTCGTGGCTGATACTTCACATTTAGACTACACATACTGAACATTTAGAAGTAGGAGAGAAAACAGGCTACAGAAAGGTGACATATATACGTCAATGAAGCAATGCAATAGTTTGAATGTTCCATCTGTCCAAATGAAAAATGAAAGCAGCTTAAGACAGAAAACATATATGATGCAGCCTAGCTATCATCTGGAACCCAGTATAAAATATGTTACACATAATTATAAAGGTACTGTAGTTATATTAGATTGACAATATGGAAGTAGAATGAAGTCAATAATTTAATGGGTGGAATGAAAATGACAAATTAGCAACAGAAATAACAGGAAGGTCTGGTAGCAGTAACTGAATTGAGCTGAATATTTATTACACTTATATGCTGTTCCATTTCCAGAGACAATGAGTGGCATGCAGTATCAATACCATTAAGATTAAAAACAAAAATTAATACAGTTATAACCATTCAGGCCAATGTACCACCATTCAGAGTAGCATGATCTTGAAAGTGAAAGGTCCCCTGTGCAAGCACTGAGTCATGTCTGACCCTTTGGGGGGACGCCGCTTTCTTGGCAGACTATAGCGGGGTGGTTTGCCATTGCCTTCCCCAGTTGTCACCTTCCCCAGCAAGCTGAGTACTCATTTTACCAACCTCAGAAGGATGGAAGACTGAGTTGACCAGAGCCGGCTACCCGAGAGAGAATCCAGCTTCCGTTGGGATTGAACTCGGGTTGTGCGGAAAGTTTCAGTCCCCAAATGCATTTCTTAAGAGTCAAGTTTTGTTTTTGTTTTGACTGTCCAATAAGAAAACAGAGGTGGCCCAGATATTTGAACTATTTCAAAGGATAAGAGCTATCAAGAAGAAGGCTTGATTCTGGGACCCCTAAAATGGCATCCCTCAGTGGTGGAACCCTCAGCAAGCCCTTTCTCCTAGATCTTATTGGACAGGTCAATTCAACTTGGAGAAGGTAGTCACAGAGATACCAAGGTCCTGAGCCAGGTACTGGCAAAGAGCACCTTGAAATTACCCAGAAGCTACCCAATTTACCCAAAGATGGACTAACTCTGAAGTCAGTTGACTTACAAATCCAAAGCCATCTTTGTCTTGGTAGGATTCAGTCTAAATCCCTTTCTCCCATCCAGACCCTAACCATCTCCAGGCACCAAGTCAGGACCTCCACATCTCTTGCCTGGCCAAGGTTGTGATATTATCAGAGCATATCAATGATACCTCACTCTGTGCAAGAGGATGACCCCTTCCAGCAGCTTTATGTAGTTATTTAGCTGTGCAGCATAATGAAATAGCCGAGAATTCGATCTTTCTCTAATTACTACCACAGACTGGAACTGGCCACTCAAGAAGAAGAATCACTGAAGAACAGTGTCCACCATTCCCAAATCTTGTAGCTGGCCTAGGAGGATACCACCATCAATGGTATCAAAGGATGCCAAAAGACTGAGCAGCACCAGGATAATTTCATTTCCACCATCCTAGTCCTGCCAATGGTCAACAAGAATGACTAATATGGTTTCAGTTGCACACTGAGGCCTCATAAAATTATAAGTATTATAAAATATATGATTCATGTCCAATGTTGTTAGCAAAGATAGAGATGGAAGCGAAAGCAAGTAACACTAGTACTCATGTTGCTCTGGAGATAATCAAGAACCAGAACTAGACAGCAACATAACCACTTGATCTAGTTACGGTCTGAAATAATAAGCAATAAAATTTGAACTCCAGACTTCAGAACTGTAATATAAAGTTGCCGTGATATTTCAGAATGACAAAATATAACGAAGTACAAAGAATTATTGCAATTGTGTCTACTAGATACTGTAGAAACAGCAAATCTTATCATGAAGGGTTTCAATACACGGTTCGCTTAGGAACATAGGGAAACTCATGTTTCACATTCTGAAGATGATTTTGTATTTCTGACCAGAGTTTGCATTGGAGTGGGGATAATTGGATTAGCTTGCACAGCTGCAAACCTTTCATATTCCTGATGTACCTGAAGCCAGTTTATGAGTGTGATAGCTATCACAGAGATAGCACAAGCATTACAATCAGCTGCTTCCTGATAAAATCAAAATGTAGGCATCCAAAATGTGTTCTCAAGATCACTGCACCAACATCTTCCCAAAGGCTAAGGCAATTTTTTTTAAACTTAGGCTTTAAACTACTTGTACATCTGTAATTGATTAATTGAAATTTTAAATTTTCCTTTAAAAAATATGTGCACATGTGTGCACATGTAATTGAGTAGAATGAACAAGCCAAAGTGAAATGAAATGGTACTTATCCTTCCCATTACTTCTACAGTAGCCAAATGAAATTCAACTGCTAGTAGGAAGCTATGGAACTCAGTGCTGACACACTGGTTGAATACATTGGCATGTCTTCCCCAAGCCGCCAATGGAATGTATGTAAAATGTTCTGTTGATGAAGACAAAGAACAAAATGGTCCCATTCAAGATATGGAACATCTATATTTAAGATGGTGCCCAGCTAGGGGTAGCGTTTTAGCTGCTGTGGTTTATTTGTTGTTTTGGGAATGGTTAGCCAGATGGAACTGAGAAAAAGGAAGCGGAAGGCACATCAGATAAGGAGAGGTGTTAGACAGTAATAGACTGATGAAGGTTAGAGGGATATCAAGATAGAGCAGATGGAATATTGTAACGGTCCTCTGACTGAGAGAGATAATAGCATAGCCCCAAGCCTGGACTGGACCGGAAGATGGCACAGAAGTCCTTTGATTACAACATGGTTGGTGAGCTCCACTGTGACACCTTCAGTGTGCGAATCCATAGGGGAATGAAAGATGACAGGCACTGTTATCATGCTAGAAGTGGTAAAGAGAACATTGATCCAGGATGAGAGCCTAAAATCTGTTTTTACCTTGCAAAGGTGCCATCTCCAGAAAGACCAGTAAGAGGGGCAGCAATGCAGGCAGAGACTAGCACAGAGGGCTGTCTGTAAAAGCAGAGTAGTGAAGAGTGAAAGGGAGAGTGAGACCATGTCTCATCTGCTCCAGAGTAAAAGACCAGAACAAACGTATGCCCAACTATGTAGATCAGAGGCACTACTACTTGTGACAAACCCTTGGTCACCATGGAGGCTATGAACTATTAAACTCTTCTAGAATCTCCTTAGGGTATGCACATGGAAATTACCCAAGATCAAAAGCCTTGGGGATTCCAAAACCATCCTCAAGCTGAGGTCCAGGAGTTCACAAAGCTGCTGCTGAGGCATTGTTCTTGTGTAGTCACTTTCCAGTTGCAAACCAAGCTCCTTGGTTTTTTGAGAAGCTGAGGGAGATGGAAGTGCTTGAAAAAACAACTAGAATAATAGCAGGAAACCAAAAGTGTGTATGACTGACCACTAGTACAAGCTCAGGTTAAACTCTACTCAATGGCAGTAAGAGCAGCAAAGTGCCATTTTTTCCTGTATTTATTGCAACCATAGATATCAGTGGGTGTTTTGTTCAAGGTGACCTAGATCCTTCTAGTGAAGAATGGGTGGGACAAGGCACCTGCAGACCATTTGGATGAGTTTGTAAGTTTTCCTTTGGATGAGGTTGCTGTATTTCCTTTGGTTTGGACATCAGCTTGGAGGGTCCAGTTGAGGTGAGTGGGGCAGCATCTTGCATCATGATCTGATATTCTTTTGAAATTATGGACTGCAAGTGAATAGGATTCAATATAGCATGAGCTCTGCTATCTACAGATTTGAATCTTGTCCTTCCTGACTCCTTTGCGTGGCTGGGTAAGTGTGGGAAGGTGGATTTGGAAGATGGTTAATACTTCTTGAAGAAGGGTGTTATGCTACTGGCTTTTTAATAGGTGGTGGTTCACTTTCCCTTGAGGAAGCCAATTCATTATATGATCATATTTTACAACTTTTGCCCTGTATTCGACCTTCCCTTTCTAGGAAAGGTTGTTGAGATGATGGTGGGATTCAGCTATAGAGGATCTTACAGAAAATGGTCTTGATCCATTTCAGGCAGGGTTCAAGCCTACCATGGGACTGAAACAGCATTGGTTGCTCTGGTAGAGGAACTTGTCAGCACTTGATAGGAAAAGTACACCTCTCCTTGCCCTTTTAGACCTTGCAATAGCCTTTGATATAATCAGTCATGGTGTTTTTTGATGGACTGCCTGCCTCTGTTGTTGTTGCTTTATGATGGTCCTGTTCCTACCTAAATGGACAGTTCCAGTCAGTAGTCATGGGGGATGAATGGTTGAGCCCTTGGCCACTCCACTGTGGCATGCTTCAAGGCTCAGTCCTATCCTCTACATTATTTAACATCTATATGAAGCTGCTGGGCGATATCATCTGTTGGTTTGAAGTAAGGTGTCATCATTATGTTGATGGCACTCAATTTTACGTTGCTACTCCAGGCCAAGCTGGAGATGCTGCAGAAGTCTTGTACTGGTGTTTGAAGGATGTAAGGGTCTAAATGGGGAGAAAGAAGCTCAGATTAGACCCTACCAAAATGGGAGCCACTGTTATCAAGCATCCTGTAATATTAGCCCTGTGTATGTTCCTGATGGGGACATACACTCCATGAAACACCTGTGTTGTGATCTGAGTCCTCCTGGACTCATGGCTCCTGCTATAATAGCAGATGGAAGCTGTGACCTGAGGGACATTCACCCAGCTATGACCAGGATGCTCTTGCAACAGTCTCTCACACCCAGATCATTGCATGATTGGACTACTGCAATGCACTCAATGCGAGGTTGCCTTTGAACATTGCAACCGGTGCATGAAACAGCAGATTACCAACTGGGGAAACCTGCTATGTGAGACTTACACCTATCCTCAGGTAGTTGCACTGGCTGCATAAGCCTCCAGATCCAATTCAAAATGATAGTATCTATAAAGCCCTATATAGCACGGCACCAGAATGTCTCAGAGACCACTTTACCAAGTATGATTCTGCCCTTCTAGTCTGGTAATCTAGAGAAGATCTGTTAAGAATACTGTCTCCTTGTAAAGCTTATGGAACAGAATCAAAAGATCAGGCCTTCTCTATTACAGCCCCCACACTATGGAATAGTCTTGACCCTAGAAATATGATTGGCCCAACTCTCCATGCCTTCAGAAGGGCCCTGAAGAAAATATTATTCCAATGAACTGGCAACCACTAGGTTTTTTTAAATGTTGCTTATATTATTTTTTCCTTCAGTCCTAGTCCTAGTGACTAGGAAAGATATACAAAAACTAACTAAATAAGTCTTAATAGAATTGTCATTTCCTGTAATTTCATATGCATTTCTCTACAGAAAGTTTAAAAAAAACCCTCTTAAACTTATGGTATAGCCATCTGTCAGAATTTATCTACTTTAATATGGGTTCATTACAAAATGTTACAGATATTTTAATTCTAAGTTCTAACCAGAGTCACCTAAATTAGTTTTCAGATGTTGCTGCTTCATCAGAATGAAGACTCTAATGAGGAACCTTGATATCCTACTTTTAGTTTCATATCAACAATAACACTAATGCTGCTCTTTATGGCTTTCATATGTCTGAATTCTGAATGAGCAAAGAATGAGTTATATTCTATGTGAATGTGTCTTCTTGCAATCCTAAAGTATACATTTATTTTTAAAACATTCAACATTAAAATGTATAGTTTAAATACATGTAAGCGTAGTGTAGTGTGTGTGTGTGTGTGTTAGGGAAAAAGCATACTACCAAACAGGTACTGCAGAATATACTGAGATCCAAGCTTCCTGTCTCTGCAAGTTCCACTATTGTCTGTAGAAAAATAAAACAAACAACACATTAAATCTTTTAAGGACTGAGTTAAGACATAGTATCTCCATTTTTATAAATAGAGTCAGATTAGCTTACATCTCAGTGTCTGACAAGTAAATCAAATTGTGCAATTTTACTGTGCTTCTGCTGCCTGGATGCCAAGCCATTAGAGCATGTTAACTAACCAGCTGTGTTCGTTGCCAGGCTGGGTCCAATCAAAAGGACTGTTATCATTCAGTTCTATATGTTTTGTATCTGTTACTAGAAAGATTGTCTGCACTTTTATGAGACTCTTAAACCTTTAAGATCTCAGTTAACACCATACTGT
The DNA here is from genome assembly GCF_035149785.1 of Candoia aspera. Lineage (NCBI taxonomy): Eukaryota > Metazoa > Chordata > Lepidosauria > Squamata > Candoiidae > Candoia > Candoia aspera. The sequence goes on from NC_086159.1 coordinate 43,573,322, forward strand.
TTAGGTTCGTAAGGCCACAACCTTTTTAATCATGGCCCCATAATTATGGATTAACATTGCTGTTTTTTTAAATGAACTGGGAAAAAAAATTGGTTATTTATCATTCATTTTAACATATTGGTTGATGTCAGCATACTGTAGGCTTTAAATTGTAAATTCAACCATTTTGACTATGTACTGTTGGTTTTGATATTAGTACTGAATATTATTATTATTAAACATTTGTATTTCGCCCAGCGCCCAACAACTCTGGGCATTTATCAAGTAAACAACATTAAAAGGAATAAAACAATGTAACAATAAACAAGAACAAGGAAAAAGTGAAGGCAAACTGGACAGGAGCAAAAACAAACCCAAACAAAAACAAAAACAATGGCAGTGCATTATAAAAATACTGAAGAATGTGAACATTCAAGTAAAACACATTTAATACCAGCAAGTTCCTGCAAAGAAGTAACTCCTAAATAACAACAATTTTAACTCTGGTAAAATTGTGCCAACATTATACATGGTGACTTGAAGTCCACACATCTTAAAGTTGCCATGGTTGAGAAACACTGTTGTACAGTATGAGTGGCAAGGCCCAAATGATGCCCTGTGTCTTCCATGCCCTAAACCTGCAAGTGACTATTCCCCTTCAGAGTGAAAGTCTTCTGCTGAGAGACCAGAGGACTGTGACCAAGCATGACACCTCAGATCATGGACTTAGTAGCACTCTCAGCACAATGTCTAAAAGTACTTAGATGTGGTTAGGACACTGCACTTACTTATTTCTAGATTTTTATTTTACTTTTTCTCCAGGAACTCAGATGTCTTACATAGGGAACTCCTTTCATTTTATCCAGAGAACAACAACCCTGTATGGTAGACTGGACTGAGAGAATATGGCTGGCCCAGAGTCACCAAGTGAATTTTTGTAGCTAAAGATGGACTTGAATTAGGCAGAATGAATTAGTTTCACACATGCAAGTATTTATAGTGCTTAAATTATCTGCAGCCTAAATCTTACCTTCCCAAAAATAATTTTTAAGACTTTCAAGTCTCTTACAGGTTACATTAAGGCAGAGTCCTCAACTCATTTTAAAACTTGTTATGTTTAATAAAATTAAAAACAGAAACAGATGCAGGAAACATGTGAAATTCATCCCTCTAATTTACAGGAGTCCTTGGCACTATATATAACAGTGTCCCTGTTTGTTAAAGTGTCGCTTTAGGAAGATTACATTTATCTAAATATAGTAGGGAAATGGGGCTTGCTCATTTTATATGAATTCGTTCTGGAACAGACAAGGAGGGTTGGGAGCATGTTTTTTCAGTAGTTTCACTCTTTCCTGCCTAGCTGATTCCAAAGGTGATTATTGATAGATTGATTCAAACCTCAACCTGGCTAAGTCACTGTGATGACTTATGGCTGGAAAGAGCTACATAAAACTGCACAAAAGGAAAAATTCAGACATTAAAAAAGGAAACAGAGCAACACAAACATTTTCCACATAACTGAAAAAATGAGAGGAATCAAAATGTAGCTGTTGTATGACTATCTTTTTGCTAAAATGTCCTCTGGGACCTTGGGTAAGTTCCTTACCTGATGCACAGAGACTATGAACGAGAAAGAATATTTTCATAAGACAAATACCTTAAGAATAAATACAGAAAATTAAACTTCATTATTTATTAACAAGTGCCAAATCTTGTTTACCTTTTTCTTTTGTTCTTCCGTGGCTTTAATTATTCCTGGGTCTGATTTCCAGGATTTTCCAAAATTATAGAAAAGTGCAACACTATTAGCAAGAAATGGAAGGTGGATAAACAGAAAACTGAGATGTACTATCATTAAGGAATTTAAATATAACATACTCAAGTAAATATTAGTTTTATTTTAAAACAGTGCAGTGTCCTTCAAACCAAAGTTTTCTTAATTAATGAAATTTACTTCTACTTTAGATACCAAAGAGTGTTCTTGATACAGGAGGCAGAGAAAAGAGGAGGATCAAGGAAGTTTCACTGGAAGACTGAGGAAAGCATTTGGACAATGGAATTCAAACCTCTCATACTTACTATTACATCCTGAGCTTGGGGGGTGGGGGATAACATCAAGTAAAGGAAATGAAAAACTTAAAGCACATCCAAGAAGGAGACTGAAAGTTATAAAGATTAGCAAGGGGTAAATCTCACTGTTCTAGGGTCCGTAGAACAACACAAATAATTTCTTCTTCCAGAACATTTATTTCCAAAAACTACTAAACCATTGCTAGATTAGCACATTTTGGAAGAAAAATGGAACATTCTAGTGTTTCCCTCAAAGTTCTAGCCTCAGAACAATTAATTTTCCACCAAGTTATAGCCATCTATCTGTCCTCATTTCCACTCTGCTGGTCTGTGCTGGCATGCCTTTGGAATTATTAGAACTTCTGAGATCAGAACACAATTATTAACATGGTAGAATTATTCTGCCCATATTTCTCCCAAAGACAATGCTAGATGGGAAATAATGAGAATTATAGCATAAAATATCTGTAGTGCAGATATTGCATCAGGTTGGGGAAGGCTGAACATTAACAAAATATTAAGGTTGTGTCTAGAAAATGACTTAAAACCATGTAGTCAAAAGTTTTCAATGGGACTTAATCTACTTTAAATTAAAATGTGTGATTATAACAAATAAAAGTCCTATAATGCATTCTAAATATTGAAGTACTGTATATATATAGACTTCTCAAGAAAATGGCAAAGATTACACATAGTTTATTAGGAAAAAGATGAATGGCATTACTTGTCTATATGCCACTACAGTTTTGGTAATGTCAGCTCTTTATAAACTTGGATATATATTTTTTAATCTAAGAATCTGCAAACCAAATTAACGTATTGGAAGTTATTTTCCACTCCCTGCTCATGGCCTTCTAAAACACAGTATGAGCAACAGTCTGCTTGATTTTATTATTCACAAAGCAAGTGACTGAATTTTTCATTTATTTTTTAATTTGTATTTAACATACTACTCATTAAAAGGAATCCCTTTTATTCTGTGAGAAGAAATTGTATCTTTTAAAGGTTTTACTGGAAAAAGAGTCTACTGCAGCTGAAAGAATGGAGAAGTGGTGGCATCAAAACATCATCCCTTAAAGTTGGCTGACATAACCTATAAAACAGCAGAATTTGTGTGTCATTTGGAGTCATTCATATGGGAATGGAAAATTTCCATGCTCTTAATTTCTACAGTTCTTTTAATATATGTATGTATATGTATGTATATATTTCTGGATAGACCGAATAATATATATTTTAAATGTTAAGAATAGTGATACATTTCTCAGTATAATGATTATATTTTTAGGTTCTTCAAAACTGAGATGCACAAAGAACAAAAATTTGCTTCACTTTGATCACAGAACATTACAACCCTGGGTTGTGTTAACCTGTTTTGGGCTGGCCAAAGTCTGGAAAAGCTAAATCTGGAACATAATGCCTGTACTGAGTTTGGGTTATCTGAAATCCAGAAGAGTTAATAGATTACACTTGAATTCAGAACAAGAGTCTTGCCTGCACAAATCTGAACAGCCACTAGAAGGCAGCAAAGCAAGACAAAAATCTCTACTTCTTTGCTGCCATCTACTGGTCACCCAGACTTTGCAGTCCAGACTTGGTAGCCTTAGCCCTAGCCTTCCTTGAGCTTAGCAGGCAAAGAAACAAATTTTACCCTGGGATATAGGTATTCTTACTAAAAGGAGTGTGATGGGTGATTGGCTGGCTCTATGTGTTTCTGAGCTCTCACACAACACAATTCTTTCAATAAATTACCTCTTCTAGGGCACGAACACATGCTGGCAAAAAATATTAAATTAATTCCAAGTGGTATATCATCAAGGGGACACTTAAGCATCTTCTCCCAAACTAGGTCATGTGTCCCTGTGTCATGTTCGCCATTGCGATGTTTGATTTACATCATAACGTTTCGCATGCCATGGTGCTGACGTGCGTTCCAGTTGGGAGGGAGCTGCTGGGAGACCTTGTACCAGGCTGTCTATCTGTTTTCTTGGGGATGGAATGTGTTTGGGTTATCGTGTGTGTTCAAGGTCTTTTTACCCGTTGATTAGCTGAACTCGTTAGGGGCACCTGGGATGGGGAACTTGAAATAGTTGTAAGCGGGGAGGGCTTACATTCGCACCGACGGTTTTTAGTTTGTATTTGGCGTGCTTCTGCTCATTCTCAGCTTTCTTTGTACTTGCACACTATTCCTAAATAAACCAGATTTGTTTCAAGCCATTGCTTGTGAGCCTGAGTGTGTTTAGGATAGGCAAACATTACACCCTGAACCTAACTTTGCAGTCAGTAAGGAACATGAACCAAGTCTCTCCACTCTGCCTGGTAGACTGAGCAAGCAAGTTAGATGTTGCCTGGGAGAGAAGCCCCACTTGGAAAACTCAAAATTCCCTCCTTGCCTGGTTGCCAGCATTTACATCTGTAATGAAATTAAGTTTAGATTACACTATACTATAGTATACTACATTGCATACATTACATTTTTTACCACACGCAGTAATAAAATTATTCAAGTCATACAAACACTTTCCCTCACCAGAATGTCTCTTTTAACACCTGAATTGCTTACAAACTGCAGCAAACAGGTAAAAAACCCAAGCTCAAACATACTTGCAAGCAAATTGCGCTACAGTATTAGATTTATATCCTGCCTTTCATTCAGGGACCTAGGGCAGTGTACATAGCACTTCCTCCTCCTTTTATTTTCTACAACGATCTTGAGAAGTTGTTTGGGCTGAGAGAGAAAGTGAGCTTCCATGCTGAGGGTGGACATAAACCTGGACTTCCCTGGTGTCAGACCAATAGCTTAACCACTAAACCACACTGGCTCTGACTGTACCAACAATGCAAAACAGCATGAGTAAGGTGCGCGTACAGGCCACTCAGCCTTGACCTTTGTATTTTTAAATGCATTTTGAGGACTCCACAAATAAAAGAACTCAAGATAATGCGATGCCTACAATGCAAGAAAATGAATCAGTGGCAACACCAGAGTGAAATACTCCAAGAGCCAATCAATCAGAGCTACCCTTTGCTTTTCAATGCACTCAAAGCCAAACATTTTCCGAAGAAAAATAAACTACATTGATGGTAGCTTGCTGGGTTTAGCTATGCACATGGTGCTCTTGAAAATGAAGACACTCGCTGCAAAGGATTCTCAGTCTCATCATTAAAAGGAATCAAGAGCATGAAGAGAATGCACACACATCTCTAAGTAGCAGACCAACAAAACCAATATTTACTAGTACTTTTTCCATGTACATGACTTATGTGTGAACTTAAACATGTATCACATGCAAGCACCAATCTTTAAGGTTGTCTCTGCATTTCATTTGCTGCTTTTTAGAAGGTCACAAACATTAACCCACTCACATGCACTTCAACTTTACATAGGAATCTCTACAAAAATAAGCCATAGTTTATCTTCCATGCAGTCAGGCAATGGCATTAGTAGCAAAGAAAGAATAAAGTTATTTTTCTTTAGCCTGGGCTGTATTGTCTGCTGCTGCCTAGAGCATTTCCATGTTTTATGTGTGAGTGATGTGACTGCATGTAACCTCAGTTTCACTCAACTGGGTCATGATCTGGGGCCCAGCAACATCATCACTGGCCATCTCTAGAGGTAGACTGAGTTGCTTTCTGGCTTACCCAGCACAGAATGAACCTTCTACACTGCTGACCAAGCCATGGATACTTATTTTCTCCATGGCAATGTGCTAAGCATGCTCTTTGAAGTTTAGCTTAATGTGCTTGAGCTGCCAAGCAGAATCCCATGCCAGAAATGGGACCCAAACTGCTACTATTGCTAGCGGAGGAACATCTGATGGACAGCTTAGCACCCTCTTCCTAGTTCTGTCTTAATTTTCTTTCCTCCACCTGGGCCACTTCCACAACCATAACTCTCCATCAGGAGAGGTAGACAATCATCTCTTCTTGATCACACAGTATAGCTTGCTTGGAAAGCAAAGGCAATCCAATGTGAACTTTGGTTGCCAAGGCTCTGCTGTTTTCAGTTTTCAGCTCTTCCTAAAGTTTACATGACAATGTCCACTACCAATGTGATAATCAGTGAAAAAGGGGGAAAAACCTAGGGAATCTAGGAAAAGGAAGATACTAAAAAGAGAGCCCCAGGAATTTCACAAACAACCCTGGACAAATTTCATTTTGCCATAAACCAGGTAAACTTCATTTAGTATTGTGCCTGGAATAATTCAGACAGATGATTCTATAGGTTTTAACTATTGCTACTTCTGTTGTATATTATCAAGGAAATGCTGCACTATTCTGCATACTTAAACGTCTTCCTGGAACAAATGCTGAGATCAAGAGAAAGGATATCATTCCAAAACCAGAAAAACCACGTTACATACATCCAGAATTTTGTTGCTAGATAGATCCCAAGAGGCAGAGCACTATGCATGGAGTGATCAAAGAATGATCTGTGGGACAGAGAAACAACATCACATAATTGACTAGTATATATGCTACATATCTTTGTTTGCTTAATATAGTTGAATCTGTTTAAAAAGTTATATAGGCTAAAATAATAGGTAAGTTCACTTTACTGGAAAAGATGTTTAACAACATCATTCGATAAATGCTTGCTAGGTTCCCAACTGACAGATTCAGAAATTGCTCTGTTCAGCCTGCAATCCTCAAGTATCAATTAAGCCAATTAAGCATTATTTCTATCATAAGATTTTATCCAGTTTATTTTTAAAATATACATAAACACTGAGGCTGACCAGACTGCTTTACCTTTGCATTTTATCCTTTTCATCATTCATTTACCTTACTATAAATTTGGCCACCGGAATAAGCACCCTTTTGTCCAGCATTAATCTACTCTATTTAGGTCAATTTCCTCTATTGTTTCTTTACTTCTTCCTGGAAGTATTATCTTTAATGAGGTAACTGAATTTCAAAACTGGAATCCACCATGATGTTGCTGGGAATTAACAGCGAATAATGCAGTTAAGATACATTTGTCCAGCAAATACATCAACACTAGCAACCACCTGGATGAATTTTTAAACATTTGTCCAGTAAAGCATATAAATGTTATGTCAATCTTCACACACACAAAAACTTTCTCATACATGCCCTCTTTCTAGCAGAATCAATGAAGAAGTAAGAGGAAAAACACTGCGAAGAGAACTGGACAGGAAAAGAAAGAACAGAGAGTGTGAAGTTCTGCTCAGATATTACAAAAAATGTTCCCACTCAGGTAGCAGGGATGAATCCCATCCCTCCCAAGTTGGGCTGAAATCTTAAAGACATATGCGCTTTTGAGAAATGTAACCTTAGCTAGTTGGATTTGGGAGGAAAGGAGCTTATGCCCACTGCTCTCCAATAGATTTTAATCATTTTAATCTTTTTGCAAGGCCTGAGCAGGAATATACTGCTTGCCCTTAATGTACAGAATATTCACAATGTGGCAAGAAATAAAGAAGAAAAAACCCCACTGCCACTGCTTCTGCATTTTCATCTACAGACTCCATCGCTATTTTTGTTGTTCTCCAATTATAAAACTATCAATACACATCTCACACATGCTTCAGTGGTAATTGAGGAAAAGATTATACTGTACTTCCTTTAATTTAAACTCATCTGTATACTGGTAGTATAATTTTTTTCTTGCTTATGATAAACAGAACTCTAAAATTGTTTATTTTAAAGTCAGAGAGTAAAATTTATTTTAAAACTCCACTTAGCCAAACTCAAAATGACAGCTATTTAACTGACTTTAAGTAAAAGCTAAACCAAGAGGGTAAGCTGTAATAATGTAGTCTTTTACTTTTATACCAAAGAGCCCAAAGTTTAAAATATTGATCTGACATGGATTATATTTCTTATACTGGCAATAAATTGAATGCATTTCTTTTTGCCATTAAGATTATATGGATATAAGCAATCCTAGTTTTGTCTACTCTTAAATTTTTAAGATAGCCTTTTAAAGGAAATAAGATTTCCAGTAAAGCATTACATCGTGGAAATAAGTGAAAAAATATTTTCCACTGCTACAAGAAGTGTGTTAATTAATTAATTAAGAGACTTCAGTGTTTATGGCTAACAGACAATCATATCAAAACTGTGAAAGAGGAACCACTTTTGATTAATTTCTTCACTGTCATACTACAAAATGAAATAATGATTGATATATTGATTGAACAGTAAAGTTATTTTCCATTGAAAGCTACATTATGAATACTACTTTCATCTAGCATCTAACATGACCAAATATCAAGAAGTCAGGATATAAGGACATCACAGCACATTTCCTTACATAAGACATCTAATATTTTCACTATCTGTCCTTAATATTAATGCACAATGAAAGAATGAAAGCAGATAAAACTACTTCCTTTCAAACTAAGCATCTTAATGTATCTGACAGTATATTACATAATAAACAAATTGACTTTTTTGAGTACCTACTTGGAAAGAAACTGAACCATAGCCCAAACACCTCCATACATTAGTCCTTTGATTAGCCAAGAATCAATATCAAGATCTGCTATAAATCCAACCAGCCAAATAACTAGGAAAGGTGTTCCTAGCATCACCTTCTGACGGAATTCCTACAAAAAACAGCAAATATTTATTATTCTATTTTTAAATGAACTAGTAGAAAAGTGTAATTTTTACTCAAACACTTCACAGTATCTTTAATTAAAAAGGATTAAAGAAGTTCTATGTTCAATAAAATATATGAGGCCTAGGTATGGTCAGTCACTTCACCCCAGTAGGAAAAGTAATTTTTTAAAAAGTCTATTAATTTAAAAGATGCAAAAGCACAAGGTTTTAAATACCTCTTGACATCATTTCAAGAAATTACATGTCAACATGAGCCAAAGTTTATCAATTTATTAAATATTATTCTCACCTTATCGGCCCTCAGCTTCCTGAGAAAAGATGGATTGTCATAACCTTTTGCTTGCCTCGCCTCCTGTAGATGATTTATCATCCAAACGTTTTTTCTTTGCTTTGCTAAATCAAGTGGTGATTCTCCCTATTAAAATATAAAAGATTTAAAATAATTTTAGATTAAAAGTGGAAAATATGTAACAATTTCACTTAAAATATTATTTAAAAGTTTTAGAAATATTAAATTAGTTCACTATATTATATAGTTCACTAGTCTGGAACAAGAGGCTCTCTTTCACGTGTTAACAAGCAGCAGAGGCAAGGAAAAAGTCAATTTCATTCATAGGATTTAGCTAACAGATATGTTTGTGCTATTACCAATATCTCATGTAGATGTTCACTCTATACATTAGATTGATTGAAAGTCAATTAGAGATTAAAGCATGTTTTAAACATCCTTATAAGTGGTGAATTTTGCTCCCACCAAATGTTTATATTTTAACTAAATATATGAATAGGTGCTTACATGTGCTTTTGCACATCTAGATTCTGTCAGAAGGTTCTATATACTTTATTGTGTACAGATCACATATTCAAAAATTATATCTCTATGGGCATTCTGTAAGATTAAATCCAACAACTGAGCTATCACAGTTCTTCAGTTTAATCTGCATTTGTGTACATGAAAAGGCACATTAGGACCTGCTGATGTTAATATGAACTTTAAACTGTAAGAAATGTTTTAGTTTTCAAAATCATTGCTACAATAGATCTAAGAAATAAAAAATAATAATGAATAATTTTCATTCTTCCTCTTAGATACATTAATAATGGGTTCTGATCACTTCAATCTGCAAGTCTCATAAATTTTGCATGAAGTAACACAATGTTATAAGAGTGTGGCAATCTCTTTATATAATTCATCACCAAATACAGAAATCCTACCAATGTCCAAAAAAGTTAAAATCACTTGCAAAACAATGCTGGCTGGTTTCCTATCAGAGACTTGGGACAAAGCAGTCGGGTTCATTGACATCTAAAGGAAGCAAAGCTCTTATGGAACAGAGGAGGCAAAGGACAACCAACTGAAGGTACCTTCAGCTCCAGTTTTGCACTCCTCCTCTCTTCTACGGAAGGTAATTCCCCTCCTAAACAAATATTCATGGAGGCTTGAAAAATGGCTGAATCCTCCATCGTTTGGCCCCCGCCTAAAAAAAAATGAGACAGGTACCAGAAACTGAAACGTTACCCAGAAGAGGCATAAATCCTTTGAAACAAAGCACAAATTGCAAGGATTACACACATGGATTCCGGCATCAACAGAAACCAGATTACCTCAGAAGTAGGCAGTAATTTCTATTGATAGGATTTGCACACAAAAGCCCTGTGGGGCAGCATCAAAATCTTAGCCAACAAACCACCATCAGAGATTTCAGCAGAAATAAAAAATCAGTTGACAGTATTTTCTGCTCCCTAGGAGTTTCCTTCCATTTCCACTGTGTATTTAAAGAGCGGACCCCAGTGAACCCCATCAAACTGTTTAAGATCAAGAGCTGCTATGGACCCCTCCCCCCCAAGACATTCTTGCTATAAGAAAATCAGTGCTGACGTAATCTGGAGATGCCAGGCTGGGCAAAGCCAAACCAAAGGAACCTCCATCTCTTTCTGGCTCACCTTTCCACTATGGTTCTGCCTGAGTACAATTTCAGATTGTGCAAATAACATAAAATAATAGCGTAGGGCTGCTTAATTGCTTTGGTCCCTGAAGACAAACTACAATGCTACAACTCAGCCCCAAAATGTGTTAACTGCAGGATGAGGTTTCATACAAATGTGGATGATTCCTAACTGACCTACTAGAAAGGATAGAAAACAGAAAGAAGAGTCGCTACTTTATTTTTAGTTAGAGAAAATGCTAGAGAAATGAAGCAGAAGTAAATACTCTATTTTGAACATCTAGTGCAGCAGGAAGTACTAGTACTTTTTTTACAAACTGAAATACAACAGTTCTGAATTGCAGTTTTCTAGCTCATTTCTAATATCAGAACCATGCATTTGAAAGCATGTGAACAGAGCCACGTTAAGAAGGAAAAAGGGTGCTCCCTTTTTCCTTCTTAACGTGGCTCTGTTCACATGCCACGTTAAATGGCATGTGAACGTGGCTCTGTTCACATGCCACGTTAAATAGTACAAGTCCCAGTTTCCTGGCAGAACTCTTCATCTGAATCACAAATGCAGTATGGAGGGATGAAAATAATTTGTCCCTTCCTCATCCATGTGGTTAAAAGTAACTATTAGTATGGTTGGAGTTAAAAAAAATCACTTATGTGGGAAGAGAAAAGATTTTGTATGTCAGGATCATTTGGACTGGAAGCAGACTAAGATATTATGTTTTATATGGGGGGAAAAAACTCTGCCATACAAGGACATAGACTCAAGATCTGATTTAAGTTTAATGTAAAATAAATAGTAATTTGTAGTTGAATCTGAAGTCCCAAACACTGTCTACCTGAATTGGCTACCTATATGCAAACATATGGAGTTTTAAGAACAACAGAACTGAATGCATTCAAGATTTTGCAACACAAAGTTACAACTCAGTGTTTTATTTTTATGTCATGATGTTAAGGTCTCCAGAAAATATCTTAATAAGTGTGGGAATATTGGGTTCTGTAAAACAGCAATTGATAATAGAATTATCAATTATCAAGAACTGAGAAACTGAGAAGATGAAAGACAATGAGCAGTAACCATAAGAGAGTAAAACTGCCTTCTGCTCTCACAGACGCAGCACCTCTGCCATAGCATGTATGCTTTCAGTCCTTGTTTTCCTTTCACTCTGTACAGAACAAGACAAACAACTTTTGCCCTATGGCTCTTTCCCTAAAGATGGAAACGTGTAGCTTTACTAAAAAAGAGGCAAAGTATCACAAAGCAAACATACAGTTTTAAAAGAAATAATAATATTTAGCAGTGACATCCACATCTTGACCAATCAGAGCCCCTTCCCCATTAACTAGAATAACCTGGGTATCAGGCTTACATAATGGTTGAGGTTGGCAAGGCAGGAGCCAATGGTTCCCAGAAAAATATATAAATTTATCTCAACTACCTAAGGCTACCAAGTGACCAGCTAATTATCTGTTAATTTGGAACAGGAGGAGGAAGAAGCGTAGAGTTTATACTCTGGAGGATAGATATACAGTCAGGACCAGAAATATTGGAACAAGGATAACTGTTTTGGCATTTGGCCTCTGTACACCACCACAATGAAGTTGAAAGGAAGCATACCCAGATGGGAGCGAAGTCAGGACTTTCAGCTGTAATTCAAGGGGTTTGACAAAAGTGGGGCACTAACCATTCAGGAAGTACAGCCAGTGGCATACACCCCCCCCCCATCATTGGTGGTTCGTAAGTAATGGAAGGAATGGCTGACAAGCAGCTGCATGGCCAGGTGTGGCCTGTTTCCTGGCCCATGATTGGTTCCCATGACTAATCAAGCAGATAAAAGGCCTGGAGGTGGTTCTGAGTGTTACATTTGCATTTGGTAGCTGTTCACTGGAACTCTCAACATGAGGTCCAAAGAGGTGTCCATGAGAGTGAAGGAGGCCATCATTAGGCTGAGAAAACTGAATAAACCCATCAGAGAGATAACAAAAATATTGGGAGTGGCCAATACAACAGTTTGGAACATCCTGAAAAAGAAGGAATTAACTGGCAAGCTCAGCAACAGCAAAAGGCCTGGAAGACCATGGAAGACAACTAAAGTGGATGACTGCAGAATTCTGCTCATGGTGAAGAGGAACCTTTTCATCTAGCCAGGTTAAGAAACGCTCTTGAGGAGGTAGGTATGTCATTGTCAACATCTACGGTCAAGAGACGGCTTTATGAATGTAAATACAGAGGCTTCACAACAAGGTGCAAACCACTGGTAATGCTCAAGAACAGAAAGGCCAGATTAGATTTTGCCAGCAAACACCTAAAAAAGCCTGCCCAGTTCTGGAATAAGATTCTTTGAACTGATGAAACCAAGATTAACTTGCACCAGAATGATGGGAAAAGTATGGAGAAGGAAAGGAACAGCTCATGATCAAAAGCGTACCACATCATCTGTCAAACATGGTGGAGGCAGTGTTATGCCATGGGCATGTATGGCTGCCAATGGAACCGGGTCACTGGTGTTTATTGATGACCTGACTGCTGATAAAAGCAGCAGGATGAATTCTGAAGTGTCTAGGACTATACTTTCTGAATCTTTCTAGATTCAGCCAAATGCTGCCAAACTGATAGGACACTGCTTCATATTGCAGATGGATAATGATCCAAAACTTACAGCAAAAGTTACCTTAGAGTTTCTCAAGGCAAAGAAGTGGGATGTTTTTCAATGGCCCAGTCAGCCACCTGATCTCAATCTAATAGTGCATGCTTTTCACTTACTAAAGACAAGACTGAAGGCAGAAAGCCCCACAAACAAGAAGCAGCTGAAGGCAGCTGCAGTAAAGGCCTGGCAAAGCATCTCAAGGGAGGAGACTCAGCATTTGGTCATGTCCATGGGTTCCAAACTTCAGGCAGTCATTGACTGCAAAGGATTTTCATCCAGGTATTAAAGGCGATCCTTATGTTTGTAATGATGTTGGTTGATTCCATTACTTACGAGCCACCAACGATGGGTGTGTGTGTATGCCACTGGCTGTACTTCCTGAATGGTTAGTGCCCCACTTTTGTCAAACCCCTTGAATTACAGCTGAAAGTCCTGACTTCACTCCCATCTGGGTGTGTTTCCTTTCAACTTCATTGTGGTGGTGTACAGAGGCCAAATGCCAAAACAGTTATCCTTGTTCCAATATTTCTGGTCCTGACTGTATAGATCTACAACTTCTCTGTGTTACAGTGGGTAATTATTGTTTTTGAGATTTCATTCCTCACTGTTGTCTGTAATGAAGATTCTACTCTAAGTAACTAATGTCTAAGGGCTAAGTATCTAGAGGTCAGTGATTTACTGCTGAGCCTAGATGTGAGTTTGTTCCCAATGCTATGAGAGGAGTTTTTACCTGTGAGCTGAGGATTAACATGATAGTTAGTTACCCCATTATCAGGCAAATTACTGATGCCTTGTTTCAATATTGTAACAGAATCAAGTGTCACCACATATGGTAAATTAACCAGATGATGAATCAGTTAGCTCAGCAGGGAGGAGAGAATCTACCAAAGCCAGTAATAGTTTTAACAGTCCTGGCCTGAAACCCAGGAGCCAGAGCTGCAGCAATTGTTAGAATATGCAAGGTCAGAACCCAAAGGCTTGACACTAGACCAGCTACAATAACAATGCACAAATGCCAACAATATTCAAATTCTTCTGCAAAGCAGCAAGTGGCTTGCAGACCATTACTGGGAAAAAGAGATGTAAGATAGGAATCTTGGTCTACTATATGAACAGCAATTTGCAAAAATTACTTTGTTTTGTTTGTTACTAATGGCTTTTCTAACATCTGCAATAAAACTATCTTATCAAAAAATGTGCCCTTCAATCTATATGCAAACCTTCTAGTTAACGTATCAGTGTCAGGGGAATTGGCGAAGAAACCACGCTGAGTCGGGTTTGCAACTCTAGTTTATTGTTCTTGGCTCATACAGAAGCTTACCAGACTAAAGGTCTCCTAACTCAGGGGTCCCCAACCCCCGGGCTGTGGACCGGTACCGGTCCGTGGCCTGTTAGGAACCGGGCCGCACAGCAGGAGGTGAGCAGTGGGCAAGCAAGCGAATTTACAGCCTGAGTATTTACAGCCACTCCCCATTGCTCGCATTACCGCCTGAGCTCCGCCTCCTGTCAGAGAAAGTAAGCCCATTGGCTGCTATCTCCAAACAGCACTGTCAGGAAAAAGGAAGCGCTTGAATCATCCTGAAACCATCCCCCCCACAGTCCGTGGAAAAATTGTCTTCCACGAAACCAGTCCCTGGTGCCAAAAAGGTTGGGAACTGCTATCCTAACTGATCTAAAAGGAAAAATATTCTTGGAAATCTAGGGTGGGGCTAGTCTAACTTTCTTCCTCAGCCTCCCCCACACACACACTCCAAGCTGTGAGAACGTTTATCAGCTTAGAATGCGCTCTCCTCTCCCCCAGTTCCAAGCTCCATCACAATCAGTCTGGCTAAAGCAAAATAATACTTAGGATCATCTAACGCAGATTAGAGCCCTACATGGAAAAAGAGATGCCAGATATTCACGCTGCCTTTAGAAAAGGCCAAGGTACGTGAGACATTATTGTTGATGCACGTGAAATAATTGACGAAGCCAAAGAATATTGAAAAGTCCTATGTGCTTTACTGATTTTAGAAAGGCTTTTGATTGTGTCAATCACATCAAGCTGTGGAACATGCTCAGAAAAAAGCACATCCCAGAACATCTCACTGTCCTCATGAGAAATTTATATACAGGTCAGGAAGCCACAGTACAGACAGAACATGGTAAAACACACTGGCTCCAAGTCAAGCTATACGCTGAATATATATTAAAGGAAAGATGGATTGGAAGATGAGCATGGTTTTAAAACTGGAGAAAGAAACATCAATAACCTGCACTATGCTGATGACACTATTCTGATAGCCAAAAAATACAAAGGATCTGCAAGATCTAGTAATAAAAGTTAAGGAGCAAAGTGAAAAAAAAACAGGACTAAAATTAAATATAAAGAAGATTAAACAAATGAGAACAGGAAGAACAACCAGTCTTAGAATTGGCACTGAATATATCGAAGTGATGGATGGCTTCTGTCTTTTGGGATCAACCTTCAATAGTAAAGGAACAAGCATTCAAGAAACATGCCACAGACTAGCACTTGGTAGAGCAGCCATGAAGGCATTGGAAAAGATATTCAAATGCCATGAAGTCTCTATATCTACAAAGATAAGAATCATGCAAGCCATGGTATTTCCTGTGACACTCCATGGAAGCAAAAGTTGGACTTTGAAGAAGCAGAACAGGAAGAGTATTGATGCTTTTGAACTCTGGTGCTGGAGAAGACTCCTGAGAATACTGCAGACATCCAAGAAAACAAACAAATGTATCATCAAACAAATAAATGCAGAGTTCTCACTCGAGGCACAAATGACCAGGCTCAAATTATCCTACTTCGAACAAATTATGTGAAGACCTAGCTTCCTAGAGAAGGCTCTGATGCTGGGAAAGGTGGAAGGAAAGAGAAGAGGACAACCAGCAGCAAAGTGGATGGACTCAGTTTCAGTGGTGATGAGTGCACCATTGGAAGAGCTGAAGAACCAGTTAGGGACAGATCATCATGAAGAAAATCTATCTATGTGGCCACTAAGAGTCAAAAATGACTTGATGGCACATAATCAATTAAAAAGCATGACAGAAAAACTCTATTCCTACTCCCAGATTTACTTTAGAAAAAAAGACTTTGCTTTCCTAGACAAAGACCCATAACTATCAACCATCTTGTTATTCTACGATGGATCAAGTAGCCAGTGCCTTGCTCCAGTATCAGTACCAAGTGATGTTGTATCAGAACCAGGTAACAGTTCAGATGAACCAACTGACCCAGCTGATGAATCTACTAGACTCAGCAGATAGGCCAGAATGTATCTCTGTCTGCCACCGCAGCACCCCTGAGCTCAGCAGTAATTTTCTTCTGATTGTGCCCATATAAGATTTCTAATTGGTCTTTTGACAGATCCTCAAAGTGGGTAACTCCTCTTCTGCAACAGAACAAACTGGAAAGGCACAATTATACTAACTTTATAGCAGGGCTCAAAGCTGCCCCTTATATCCATTTTTCCCTTTATTATTAGATAAACTGTTCTGAACCATTTCCCCCTTTAAAAACAAAAACAAAACATCCAACCTATATCTGTCATTCAGTTGAATATTTAAAGAGAAAAAAAGGCACGCTTTTTAAAAGGTTACCTTAATATAAAGAGAACCCATACGTTTTAAATACCAGCAGTAAACGTACTGCTGTTTTTCTTTTAAATGAAGTCTATCTGGCCATTTAGACAGAACATCTGGAATACCACAACACCTACCTCCAGTTCCAGAAGTTATTCCCAGAGGACTAACAGACTAATCCCCCAAATGGCCAGATAGACATGCTTTGAAGAAACAAAATGTTTAGGCGTTATCTAGAACATTTTGTTTGCCAAATTATACATTTTGCACATTCCTACTGAATACTGGGTCATTTTCAATTATCAACTTTCCTCCTAAGCCTAATAAATCCTCTCACTGGAGCCAAATGGAGCCCTAGTTGCTGCACCAGAAGCTCAGAAAGGCTTTAAGGTTGTTCATCACCTTGTTTCTTTGGAATGGTGGCCCAACCACTTGGGCAGATCATTTCTTTTAACAGCATAAGACTTTGACCACCGACATGAAGATTTGAGGGTAATAAGATATAGAAATAAATTTTATTTATTTTATTCCATATCCTTCAGAGGCCCACTAAGGCAATGTACAACTTCTTGTGGGGTAAACTAGGTTGACAGTGATTGAGCCGAAGTAATCCAGTAAGTTTCCATGGTTGAGGACAAATTTGAACCTAGGTCTCCTCAGTTCTAGTCTAGCACCTTAACCATTATATCACACTGACCCCATATATAAGATACACTTCCGGTACATTACTGGAAACCAGCATTCTAAAAAGGCAGTTGTTGGCATTACAAACAACAAGAGCACAGATGTTGAAAGTAAACTATCCATCATGCACAGTCTAGAGTGCAGAGATAACAAACTGTAATGAGTCATCTTCCATTACTCATTCCCCACTCCCCTAAGTTTGTTAAGGAAAACAGGAAAAATTAAGGAATGCATATGAGTGTAGAACACGTGACTGAGTATTTAAACTACAGAAAGCACAAAGAGCTTTTGAGTTTCAATGCTGACTCAGCACAAGACACAGACTCATAATTTCTTTTATTTTACTGATGGAAGAGAGACGATTGTCATCTAGCATTCAGTTATAAACAAAGCAAGCATCCTATCTACCTTTCAAGGAACACTTCTGCAAACTCTGAAAAATACCTTTTAATTTTTTTAGTAATATCTCATTTGAGAGCTTTCAGCTCTCAATATTCTTTTCCCCTTTTTATAAGTACACATCGCAAGAAAATAAATATTTTTTCCTCTGGAATTGTCACTGCCTAGACGTTGCAGGCCTTCTTGAGTTATCTCCCCCTCTTCAATAAATTATAAAACAAGTAACTATATATCTGGATGTGTCAGCCTTCTGCAGCAAAAACAAGAAAAACTGTGCTTTGTAAAGATTAATTTGTTATATCCCAAGCTTCTGTGCATTACATTCACTTCACTGAAAACAGTTCATAAAAACATGGGTTATAGTATCTGTATTTGTTTTTAAGATACCACAAAATTCTTTATTGGATTTTCTATCCATTTGTTTCAATATAAATAAATAAATAACATGTAAATATCCCATGGCCAACTGCTGCTTGCCATTTAATGAAGAGAAAGCAAAGATGTTCCAGACCATGGAAGCTATTTTTAGATAAATCTGTCCAGAAAACCACTTTATTAGTCTTTTGCAAAAACAAAAACAACAACAACACTAGTCTCTCACAGGACCTTAAAAATTAACCAGTGTGATGTTACAAGTTCTGATGAATCACAATCTAACAAAGTGATATTGTCCCACAAAAGCTTACATAATAATAACATTAAGAAGTTTTCAAGGTGTTACAGGGCACTTTGCTTTTTCTTTAATAAATATATGAATACTTTATTTTCAGGGATCCAAACAGTGTGCCTGTAATTACAGTATTTCCAAAAACATTCTTTGACAATAAAATGATTGCTGCTTGCAGCTCAGTGCTTGGTTTGAAAGGGTGCCCACCTGTCCAGGAAAAAAAAAAAACAGCCAAGTTAAGGTGAGATATTAAGCTGACATCTTTGGGCACAGGAAACTAACCACACCAGTTTCCCTTGTGGAAAAAGGGGTTTTTATGACTGGCCATACCCACCATGGCAGCAATTTTGTGAGAGTATCAAGACGTGCTCTCAAAATTCCACAAATTCCACCTGGCAGGGTCCAGGAAGTGGGCCTTCTCTGCAGTAGCCCCCACCCTTTGGAACATTCTTCCCCCAGAGGTAAGGCAAGCCCCCCCTCTCCTGGACTTTCGTAAAAAACTGAAGACATGGTTTTGTCAGTGTGCCTGGGGGGGAGGGGAATTGTCTTTCTTGGGGATGGTAACACCTTAGAATAGCCCCTTAAATATTCATGGACTGAAACAGAACCTTATTGCCATCTGGATTTTATTGCATTTTATATTTTTACCTTCTATTTGTATTTATATGTATTGCATTTTAAATTTTATTTTTATTGTAAACCGCCCAGAGTCCCTCCTTGGGGGGGAGATGGGTGGTGATAGCAATTTCATAAATAAATAGATAAATATGTTAACCACCCCAAAAACACTGGGGATCTCTGAATATTTCATAAAATAATAACTCAGTGGAGGAATGGGTAACAGAAAATGTTAAGTCAAAAGAGATTTTAATGAAGTAATTATATACTCTTTAGCACTGATTTCATAAGACTGGGAATCATGTCACAGATAAAATGGTCCTGAATATAAGGCAGACAGTGATATAAGATGAAAGAGGTCCTAGAAGATACGGGGCTAGGCTTGTATAATATGAGAGACAATGCAACTCAAAGAAAACAAAGCCAAATAAACATTAAAACCATGAGCACAGCACAGGGATGGAGAGAACGTGCATGAAGAGTTAAACAGCTAAAAAGTGAAATGAACACCAGGCAATGGATGTGAGAAAAGAGCTAAAAGTATATGCAATGCAGAAGAGCTTTTACTGAATTTATGTACTGGAATATTGATCTTGTTCTTACTAAAAATAACCAACAGAATGTGAAAATTTCTACTACATGAAGACATACTACCTTGATATTTTGGGCATCAACATTAGCTCCAGCTTCTAACAGAAGACTAATCACTGTGGTATTTCCTGCTAGAACTGCCCAGTGTAGTGCTGTATTCTTATGATATTTGTCTCCCAGATTGACTGAAACATTAAAAGTAAGCAGCAACCGAGTAGGGTCCACACTGGAAATTAACAAAAACATTATATAAACAAAGACTTATCATTTTGTTCATTTTTGCTAGATAACAAATTCCTTGGAGAAAGAGTATATATCCTTTCGGACTGGATTGGGCTGGTTTCTGCATTATTTTAAGTACAAATGAGTGGTTTATTACTACTGAGTCAATTCAGTTCAAAGAATATTCTATCAAATAAGGACACTATAATTTATTTTTAATTCTGTCTTACATAGGTGCTAAAAAAGAAAGAAAAAGAAAAATAGTGTTACTCATTTTAATATAAAACTAAGTATTTGTTCTTACTGCAAGAAATATTATTTTTCTTCCTCATCTAAGGGGCAATTTCAATATAGAATCCTAAGAATAACTGCATGGTCAATATCTAGTACATTAATGCAGGGAAGACATGCAAAATAATGTTATTGTAATGGGCTTCTGAAGATGAAAACTTCCCTGATTTTTTTCCTCTAAATTACTATGAAAAATATAAACAATCTAAGTAAAGTTTCTTCCCATTAATCTAAATTTGCTTTAAGAACAGAGAAATAAAAAAATAGAGAAAGTTGGCTGAATCTAGAGAATCAATTAGCTATCAACTATTTGCTTATGTATATTTTTATTGGATTTATTTCTACCCTTTCTGCCTACTTTGGAAAATATTCAAACACAGTAACCCACATTAAAAGCTAAAACAGAATATAAAATATTAAAACACACAAAAAAATTAATAAAATAAATAGGTATTAAAATGACAGAACCGACAATCATGTTAAGACTAGTAAAAGTGATGCATCTTTAATGATTTTCTAAATGCTGAGAGTTGGAGAAAAGTGACAATTCTGAGGGATTATTTATTTTATTACATAAGCTTCCATACTGTCTAAGGCAGTTTACAAGAAACACAAAACACAATGCAGAATCATAAAAATGTATTCCCTCCATAAAATACACAGCTGCAAAATGTAAAAATAAAACAGCATAAAAACAATCTAAACCCAACAAAAAAACAAACCAGAAAGTAGCCCACTACCATTATTAGCACCTGACTGCTTCTCAGAAGATGAATCATTAAAGGTCTTCTAAAACCCCAGTAAGATGGCCAACCTCTGGGACTAATTGGTTCCATAATGGATTACCTATGACCTCTTATATGGTGAGGAACACATGCATTTCCTCTCAACAACAGGACAGGCTGATTCTAGTTGGAAGAGATGGTTCTGAAGATCACCAAGAACCAAGTCATGTAGGGTTTTAATAGTTAGAGACAAGAACTTTGAACTGGACCCAGAATATACTGATTATTTCTTTCAGCAGTTTCATTTAAATGTTAAATACCATGGTGGAGAGACAGCCACGCTGGAACAACCACAGGAACCCCCCTTCACTGGCTGGAACTGCCCATGCATGAAGAAGCAGAACCATCAAAACAGAACCCAACCCTCACAAGCAGTCCCAAAAGATACTATGTTTAATGGTATCAAATGCATCTAAGAGGTCTAACGATCCCAACAAATGTTATACACCAGAGCAACCAACATAGTCTCAGTCCCAAGTCCAGGTCTGAAATATGAGTGGAAAAAATCCAGATAATCCATTTCACCTAGGAACCTTTTTAACTGAAGTCCTACCATCTTCTCTATAATTTTCCCTAAAAAGGGCAGACTAGAAATTGAGTGGAAGTTGTCCAAGAAGGTTAGATCAAGAGATGGCCTTTTAAGCAGAGGTGCACACTGCCTCCTTTGATGATGACTATGTAGCACCCTTCACCAAAGAAGTATTTATCTCTTCCTGAATCCAGCTACACACACCCCATCTAGCTTCTTGAAAGAGCCAAGCTGGGCATGGATCCAACTTAGTGGAAGCTAACTTCCATGTTATTGAAAGTCTTACTCTCTCACTTCACTAATTCAAAAAGTCCCAAATGACCTTACAAAATATTGCTCTGGTCATGTCACTAGACTGTCCAAAAGCTGTTGAATCTGGAGCAAATGTCAGGAATTTTATCTGCAAAGGACCTTCCAAACATGATGCAGGGACAAGGAGAACAGTTTTCCTAACTATTCTGAGAATGCTATTACAGTGGAGAAGTACAATGTTTCATTGGTCTGATCATCGCTATATATTGCCAAATGTGGGCCTGTTCAGTGACATTAATTCTTCACTTTCCTCAGTCCCACAGCCCATTTTTGTATTTATCAATAGGACTGCCATGTTGTTTGGATTCAATTTCATTTTCTTTTCCTCATTTAGCCATTATTACATTTCAGTGATGTCCAAGCCTATTGAATATTTCCTTGGAATCGGATGATAACTAGCAAGAGCTAGTTATCATCAGCATAATAATGACAGGCCACTCCACTGCACTGGATAACATTCTGCAACAGATCTAATATAAAAAATAGAACTATGCATGGTTTAAAAATGATTTGGAAGAAGTGTTATCAGCCCTTGTATAAATGCAGTATTTCTCAGCTATTCGTTAAAGCAGAATTACCTTTTTCAGGTTTCTACAAAAACTTGAAAAAAAGATGCTGGTGCTCTAAAAATGTGATAGAATGTCAAATAGACCCAGAGAAAACAGAAGAGGAAATAAGAATGTTGCAAAAGAGAAAGATCAGCTCATGGGGACTAGGGGGGCAGAGGGGAGGTGTGAGAAAGAGACTCAGAGAAACTTCACCTTAATTATGCTAGATATATGTTGAGTGTAAGAACTGCTTTGACAGGCTTTAAAGATTTTGTTACGTTACCCTATTAGCAATAAAAATCTTTCCAGAAATGCAAGTGGTTCTTTTTTCCTGAGTTTGCTAGCTTTGCAGAACTTGACAAAAAGTTGAACTATCTAAATGAACAGTAGAAAGATGCTGCACTCATGTGAGGCCTGAACCACTTCTTTCAAATCATTTTTAAGAGTACAAAGTTCTAACGTATTTTGTACTATGTGTAATCTATTTGATTATTAAAAAGAAAGACCAACAGATAAAAGTTTAAATGAGCAGATTACCTGTGTGTTCTATAAGCTGCCCACATTAAAGGTGTCATTCCATTTTGATCCATCATATCAACATCCTGATGAAAACAGAAATAATCAGGTATAAAGAGAGAATACTGAGGGAAAATTTCTAGATATCTCCTCTGAAGGAAACTAAGACTAGTGTACTGCTATAGTAAGGCAAAAGCTATTATGAAGTATCTTAGATATTGACTGAAGTTCTTACATTTTTGCAGAATATATTAAACAATTTTGTGTAAATGTATTTGATCACATGTAAAATATGTTAGAGCACCATCTACTGTTTTAGGTCAGTCACGTTTGAAAATGAAATTATTAATTTATAATACTAAATCTTCTAATTAGTATGAGGAACAGAAACTTTGGGGAGATGTGGATGTCAGCTAAGATTTGAAGCAATGTACAGCTAATTCTTCATGCACATGAAAGTCCGGACTCTCATTTCTTTGAACAAAAGACCCTAATGAATCATATAGCAAACTGCTTTCAAAATAGAGAAAGGCTTCCATTCAAAATGGGGTTTTGTTCATAGCAAGCCAAAAATCCACAACAGGCATGCACATGGCTTGACTAAAAGGGTTAGGCATTATCTGCAATTCCTCTTGTTTATGTATGAGTTAATTCTATATCATTAACTATAACTTAATCTTCTTAAATTCACAAATATTTGAGCATAAAAACCCAACATTTTCAATTGCTTCAACTACTGAAAAGGAAAAGGGAATAGTTAGAGATTATGTGTCTTTGGTCCCTGCATTTTCTGCAATTTTCAGTACTAGTAGTAAAACTACAATTTTATATTAGTTGACCAGTATTGTGTTTAAACAAGAATTTCATTATTTTCTTACTGTCACCTGTATCCAAGAAAATGCTGTTCTGGAAGTTTCACATAGCCTTGGAATTGTGACAGAAATAGTGCCAGACCACCAAATTAAATTATTTTTAAAAAAATCTAATTATCTGCTCCACTTCAATTACATTGTAAAAAGATTCAAAAGAATAATAAGCATGGATATATTTTAAAATATTTAAATTTTAAAATAGCTATAGATTTGGACAAAGAAAAGGCATATTTCTATCAAGATGAGTACTATGTTGACATGATAAATTTAGCAAGTTTAGCTACATAGTATTAACTCAAACTGCTTAAATTCCCTATTTGCATTTGAATCTTAAAAATTCCAGGTTATCTATTGTTACTAGTACTATATTCAATTATTCAGAGGTAAATTCTGTTGAATTCAAAGAGTTATACCCAGGAAATTAGGCACAATATTGCATATGTTAATCTCAGAAATACAGTGATAAAATACACATGTATATATATTTTAGCATTAATAATTCAGCAAAACGAGATCTGCATATGTAATTATCACTCCCAAAGTTATGAAACGAAGTACATACCTGTCCCTTGGCTATTAGGTAAGCGACAATAGATGTATGTCCAAACTGGGCTGCTAAATGAATACAACTACATCCTTCTCCATCAATTAATGATGGATCTGCACCATATTTCATAAGCTGTACAACCATTGATAAATGACCCTGTCTAAAACATTAAAAATCAGGATTAAATTTTGTAATTTAGCTTTCACGTTATTTTTAAATTATTGTACAGATACCTAGAGGAGAAATAAAAATCTATTTAAACCTATCTATAGACAAGACCCTTTGTTCTCAAGATCATCCTAGGTAAGAATTTCAAAAATGTTGCTCCCTTGAAATTTCTTGAAAGTGAGATTTTTACCTTTACCTAGCCAGCAATCAACTTGACTGAAGAATTTTTATGCTATTTCAAGTCCTTAACATTTTGCATAATGAAAAATCCTTAAGTTCTTCAGCCCCATCAATCTAAATTTCTCTAGATCTGCAGGGAAGACAAAAAGCCACCTGGTCTTTGCTCCTGATCAAACAAGAGCCACTAAAAAAACTGCACCTTCACATTTTCATAGAGACCATGATAACTTTAGATGATGAGAATTATAATGGAACACATCTGGGTGGCACAAGTTTGGGAAAAATCTGGTTTATATGACCTAGTTTCTTGACATAATTCAAATATGGAAATACTCCATGAGCAGATAGAACTCTTTTAGTTTTTACATTCCTCAGTCTTGCAACTTGCTCTTTCACTTTGTAAATATGCTAAATGTTTGGCTACGTTTACTTAAAAATCGATTCTCAGAAATTAGTGAATGTACAGATAAACCCTTTTTTGGTTAACATCCAGAATCACTAAAGAGCAAATAATGAACTTTTGATTTATTGAGTTGACTGATAACCCACTGTTGTCTGCTAAGACTGCTAACAGTTATCAAATATACATAATATCAATGGTAAATATAAATAAAATAGCAAATAAATCTAAATGTCCCAAACTAAGATCAAAACCAAACTCAGCAAGAAAAGCCCAGATGGCAGTTGCTTACTCTTTGGAGCACTTGGTTTCAGCATCTTCTGAAATGAGCACACCAAAGAGGCTGGTCTGATCTCAACCAGAAGGCTGTCCAAAGAGGCAATACTATCAAAGAAAAGCAACAGCTCTGTGCATCATCCCACCCCTACTTTGTGGAAGTGGGGTGCTACTTACATCTTCTTTGGGACAACTGAGTCAGCCGGGCCAGTTCCAGTTGCAGAACGTGGTTCTAGAGATCACTCACTAACAAGCCATTCAGGGCTTTAGAAATTGAAACCAACATTTTGAATTTCAGCCATAAGCTTACTGGAAGTTCGTGCAGGACCTGCAGTATAATATGCTCCTGGCAATGTGTGCCAGCTAACAGGCGGGTCTCTGTATTTCAAACCAACTGTAACCTCCAGATGGTCTTTAAAAGCAGCCCCTGCACTGAACACTGTAGTAGTCCAAGTGGGTGGAGATGAGAGTGAGTTATTTTAGGTATGTCCTTCCGCTCCAGATAGAATCATAACTGGTTTACCAACCAAAATTGGGCAAAGGCTGACCTGTCTATGGCCTACACCTGCCCAGCAAGCAGTAGCTGTGAGTCCAAGTTGCAGATCTGCTTCCTCAGTGTCTGATAGAGATGATACAAAATCCCAATGCACAACCAGCAACTCTGTCTTGCTAAGATTAAATTTGATGTACAACATTGCAAAAATGCTTTGTGTGAAAGGTGAAAGGTCCCCTGTGCAAGCACCAAGTCACGTCTGACCCCATTAAATAATAAAAAAATATATGTGAAAACATCCAATATTTCCCACCTAGTTGCCCAATGTAGCGGTGTGGAGTTCAGGTCACCCCCAAGCTGGTCAACAATAGCACCTTTTGATATGTAGTACCTGTTGACATAGAATAAATACAAATGGGAAGACAGAAACTGATAACATGGTCATCAAGAAATGCAGGACACAAAAACAGCTTTTATATTCATATAAACAGCTTTTATATGAATATAAAACAGTACTTTATATTCATTTTATTTTTAGATTAAGAGTAAATGATATATCCCTTTTAAATAGTTAAAGATTAGGGGAATCAAAGTACATTTAAAGGGAACACATCTCAAAGAACAATGCTTAATCAGTTGACTTTTAGAAGTAAAACTGTTCACATAAGTATATACAGAAATTAACTGGTAAAATATCTTAAATGCACGTTCATTCTGTTACCATTAGTTTTTATCAGATAAAAAAAAAACAAGCCTAAGATAAGCAACTCCAGCACCCAGAGTCCACTGGAGTTAGGTGGCCAATAAATTTAAACAAAACAAAACAAAACAAAACTCTATATTCACTGTGGGGAAGCCATACAGCAATTTTCAGTATCACTGCTCAAGAAGCATTAAAAGTTTCAAGGGTAATGTAAAGACAGCATTCCAGAATCCATGTACATTGACTTTAGCTCCAATGCTCTTCTCTGCATGATATCCTACTGTCACAGGAGATAATGACCAGACAGAGAAAGAGTTTCACTTGTGGTAATCCATTTGCCTAAGCTGTCATCTCTCCAGTGCCAATGTCTCTCAAGCACTTTTTAAAATCTGTTTCCCTGCTTTTTTAAAAAGTGCTATTTCAGTTGTTTTATGCTACAGTTTTTAATGTTATGGATTACCAAGCAATCTTAGAGTGAAAAAAACTATACATGTTCATAAATAAAAAGCTTCCTCTAAGCAACATACATAGCACTCCTACTTCTTTACAAACTATGATCATTAAAAAGCTGAAAAATAATCTTGACCATTTCATTGCTACATAAGGAGTTAACTGACAGGCTTCTCTCCAATCCCTTCTGTACCATATAGATGTTCCTCTACTGCATACTGCAAGTAGGATAGATGGTGATGTCAGCCAACTAGAGAACCAACCACAGTATTTAAAAGTAGCAGATTCAGGTTTTGTAGTTTTACCAAGTAAATCAGGACTGGAGAGATTTTAACTATATTTAAACATTTGAATGTGGGTACTTTTAAAAGGAAAAATCTTATGAATCATGTATGAATTCCAAAAGTTTTAGTATTTATTTTATGCATATAACACATTTGTGTACAGGTGTATTAATATATTAAATATTATATTTGTATTTTCTGTTTTAAAATATTCATATTTAAATTTCTCAACAGCGATCCTCAAGGTGATAGTAACAAAATAATTCAAATATATTATAAAAACAATGCAAACCATTAGCCTGGCTAAGGCATAATTCTCTACAATGTCTCTAATCAGTTTTGCTTGATTTTTGATATTCAGCATTTATTTTTATGAACATAAAGTAGCTTCATTCATTCCTTAAATACAGCTTTCCTTATATTTCAAACTGAACAAATTACGCTATTTGAAGGCATTGCATACTATTGTTTCAGTAATGACTAAAGTGGAAATGGAAATAACATTTATTAGTGTACCAAAGGAAATGAACAGCTGCTCTATTTTTTGAGTTTACTAATCTAAAATGGATAGAAATTTGGCTGCTGGGCAATCCATAGTTTTGACCATTATATAATTATTCATAAAATGGCTATCAAAATCTATAGACAACCCTGATTTGATTTTTTTATTAATTGCTGTGATTATTTACTTGTTGAGGAAGTAATTCAAACACTGTAAAAAAACAATAATCACTATTTGAATGACTAAATGAATGAATGAACGATTTTTTTTTTTATTACAGCCTTTGGCCAATCAACTAATCGCTATTTAAAGTAAATGACTGTACACAATATATTTATGCCTGATCCTACTATGATACAAATATGAAGAGTTAAACTCGTGTTAAGCAAACTAAAAACTGATTGTGGCAGAAAAGTAGCACTTACTTCACTAAGTCTAATCTGTTGTTGATTGCAGCCCAGTGGAGAAGGGTAACGTTTTCTTTATCAGGTTGCCGTACATCATAGCCTGCTTCTACCAACTCACAACAACGATCATAAATTCCATACCTTGAAGAAAAATCTCATTAGTCAGTAATTAATAAAACTAAATATTTGAATTTGAAAAACACTGGACAGAATCCAGAAAAAAATGAAGACCATCTCTTTTATTTTCTTTTTCCAAATGACTTCTACATTTAAAATACAGTGCACAGCCTTTCCTGTTCTTCCAAGATGAAATCTTATTGTTTCTGCCCTACATAATCAACATTTTCAGTAAAAATTTTATATACTTTTATTATATAAGCCAAGGTTAGGTATTGCATTTTTGTAACAAGGAAAAATGTTTATTAGGCTAGATGATCAAAGTTATCACAAAAAACATTTGTATTTTATGAAGCTACCATAAGTATGCTTCCAAATATCCAAACAAATAATTATTCACATGCCCATTCTAACATATATGTTACTACAATAATCATTTGGGGTCCAGGAAGCAGTAACTGATTTGCCTAAAATGGGTGTGTGAGTGTGTCTTCTGCAGTGATGCAGCTAGATGGTAAATCATGAAGGTAATAACTATTCATGAGCATTACTTTTCTCTATTCCTTCTCCACCCTCCATCAATCCATCATTTATAAGAGCTTCTACATTTCTAATACATTCAGAATGAAAACACAGAGTTTGGCAATTTATACCACCTGTTGAAGAACAAGTTTGTGCAACACAGGGAAAGGAACACCCTACAGCCCTTCCTTTGTCTGCTTCTTTTAAAAGGCTCCACCTGCCTATGCTGGTAGCATAGGCAAGATAAAATTTACAACTCAAAGAAAGAAAGAGAAAGAAGACTTTTTTCCCCTTGCAGTTCAAGCTGGCTGAAGAGAATGAAGAGAGCTGAAAGTCTTTCCTTTCAGGAAAAGCAGAATTGTGCTTCAAGCCAGGAGCCAAAAACAGAGAACGCTACAGCTACAGCTATGAAGAGGCCTGATGGAAGGAGAGAGTAGCAAGACCCAGGACAGTCCACCAGCAGCATGGCTTAAAGAGGCTTGCTGTCAGATTTGGTAGGGAAGGACAGAAGAGGTTTGGTGAGGTGGCTGCCAAAAATGTCCAAAGGTACTAAGCAGTGCTGCAACTGAAGCCCACTGAAAACGACCAGTAGCAGACCCATGTGGGATTGTGTGGCCTACTGTAACAGCCCCTGTGGCTGAAACTTCCCACTATTCCCTTTCAAAGTAAGCATCATTATTCAAAGCACAAAAAAGGAATCAGAAACAAATAAGCAAAAGAAATTCAAAGCATTAGATAAAAAAGGAAACAGCTAAATCTAGTCTACACCGATGCCATTCACTATACTTTTCCCTACCTTTTGATCCTAAACAGTCTTTGCTTTTACCACGTCCATCCACAATTATGTAATAGTACAAAATTAATACTGTAAATGTTGTTTTCCACATGAAACAAATACCTATATGCTGACTAAAAAGGAAAAAAAACTTACTGTGTGGCTTTGACAATATCCCATGTGCTGTAATCATCAATGTGGCTTTTGCGCCCAAGGGATTCATTATATCCATGGTTATAGTGAGCCTGAGGTTTGATTTCCTGAAAAGAAGCAATTTTATTAAACTACTTGAAATATTAAAATATTAAAATTTCTAGAACAGAAGAATTTAAGTTCCACTAAATCAGCCTGATCTTTATGGTTCTTTTCCACAAAAGCTTGTATCCCTAGATCAAGCATGGGCAAATTTTGCCTTCCAGACTTCTGGAGGACCACAGAAGGCCTTCGAGGTGACCAATTTTTTTAGGTTCTCCCTCTTTCTTTTTTAAAGATTGATAAATGCAGGAATAAGCAAACTGCTCCCATTGCCATACGTAAGACCTTCCTCTCCCTAAAACAGCCTGTAATTGTTCAGCATAAATGTGACCATATTTATTTATTTTATTTTCTATCCCGCCTTCATTATTTTTATAAATAACTCAAAGCAGCAAACATACCTTCCTCCTCCTATTTTCCCCACAACAACAACCCTGTGAGCTGGGCAGAGGGAGAGTGACTGGCCCAAGGTCACCCAGCCGGCTTTCATGCCTAAGGCAGGACTAGAACTCACAGACTCCTGGTTTCTAGCCCGTTGCCTTAACCACTAGATCAAACTGGCTCTTATTATATTACTGCAGAATTTCAGCTGCATGATTTTTGACTGGTTTGGGGTAATTTAAAAGGTTGAGATGGGAGTCATTTTCTTTCTGAGAGCATCTTGATCCCATCCTGACCTCTATTAAAAAAAATATGTGTAATTTCAGGGCACTATATTTGCCACAAATTGAGATCTGGAAGCCCGCATGTAGTTTGTGGGCCACTGATTACCCCCCCCCCACTTCTTCTAGGCAGATTACAATCTGAATGATAGTTACAATCCTCTTTCACTATTAATCCCCAACTGGTATTCATGCACACTGCCTCTAAATCTAGGGCTTCCATATGGCCACTGTAAGACCCCCTGAAAGTCAGGAAGCACAAACTGCACATTAATTTCAGCACAATTTATCTTGATTTAGCCATTATTTATTTATATCCATCTATATGCTGTCTGTTTTAGTAACTCCAATTAGTAGTAACAGTACTAGTTACTGTGCAAATTGTTGTATAATTAAAATAAATATTACTTAAAACATTACCATGAAAAAAGTAATGCAGTTCTTTTGTTTAATGTTACTAGTTTTATATCCTGCCTTTTATTCAAGAGCTCAAGCGGCATATACCACAGTTGTCTCTCCTATTTTTTTCTTCAAAGCAACATCCTGTAAGGTAATTTGTGCTAAGACAGAATGACTGGTTTCCTTACCAGATTCCTCAATGACAGATTCTTCAACAATGACAGAGCTTCTAATGTACTGGAAAAGTTCTTAAAAATTCAGGAAGAGATGTATCTGCCTTGAAAGTAGCCAATGCTGAACTGTATATCCCAGTCAAACACCAGGAGTTGGAAATGTTTTATGAAATTTTGTATTATGTCATAAAATGTTTTATGATAATTTTTATGTCATAAAATTTGCTAAATTTCTATTCCACAGGAGTCATGGGTCCCAGATTTTGGACCTATGCTGTAAGTTGGTCCATTTGAGGTACCTTTGTTGAAAAAATTTTGCCCTATGATGCACCACTTCACCCAGTTAAAGGTTACAGTCACAAGAGTTTTAGTAGTATATAGATTAGGAAAAACAACAACAATATTACCAATAAATATTGTGTTTTGTTTTGAGCTTAAATTTGAATAAGATAACTTGGCTATATTTTTATTAATTTTATTTATGAAATTTTGCCACCACCCATCTCCCCCCCAAAAAGTATATTTTGTTATATATGCTGGCTTTAAACAAGGCCAAAATACTAGCCAGTTGATCAAATCCATTAATTAAGTTTCTACAGCGTTATTCTTTATCTCCTTTATTACCCACAGCAAGGTGCCTTCCAAAATTTAGTTTTAGCCTAGAAGGAGTGGGATGTACCACTGCAATGGTCACCAACCTTTGGGATATTTAGTAGATCAATCTACGTAGCCGCCCAATTGCATGTGACTCAGGGAAGCACACAAAGTTAAAAACAACAGATAGCAATGAAAAAATTAAATATAACAAAACATACTATACCTGAGCAACTTCAAATAACCAAAACCAACCAGAGCATTTAAAGTTGGACTCTGGCCAGATGGCCACCACCTGCTTTTTCTGAATGTTAGTCCTTGCTCACTTTGTCCAATCAATGCTAAGAGTAATGAGGGTACTAATTCAGCTAGAATTAGTCATGGATTGCAGCCATGGACTGCAAAGCAAGCACAGGCAGTACAACTACCACTAACCTCAGATAAGTGCTCCTGGTTTCAGGAACACTCACTATCAACCTCAATAGAGGCCCAAGTCGCATAAGCACCATCTAGTAGTTATAAATACCTTTCCAACATATTAGAAGACCTGCCTGTATCTCCCAGAAACCCTGGTTTGATCAGGATTGAGTGGGATTAATGACAGCTTTTAAAATTTACAGATTGAGCAACTGTTGATGTACCAAAAATCAATTAATTGACCAGAAAAAGCTTTATAAAATTTAATATTTTGTCAAAGCTTTTGCCCAGGCAAATTGGAAATGACTTTTTGTTCCTATTTTGGAAGCTAATCACTTGCTAGTCACATATGAGGAGAAATAGTTCTTAGAAGCTAGGATTTCAGCTGTTAGATGGAAAGAGTTCTACAGCATACCATAGCTCCTCCCTTGGCATAGCATCCCTCCCTGGACCCCAGGTTTCCTACTCAAAGATTCATAAACTAATTAACCAACTGAAAAGTGGGAAAGCCCCCAGTTGTGATCTAAAACCACTGGAGTTATTAAAAGGAAATGCTGCTTAGCAATCCCCTGTCTTGGCCTCCCCTTTCACTGACATCAACACAAAATACCAAATGCCAGGTGACTGGATTCAATCCCATACTGATTCCTGGACCCGATTCCCATCCCTAAGACACTATTGTTCAGTTATCTTATTAAGTGTGCCTAACAAGCAATATGCCCGCTTCTTGTATTTTAATGTACTGGACTGGCTGGACCAGGAGAAACTCCTAGCTCATGAGTAAGCAGAATTTGGGAAGGGAGAGGACAGTTCCACAATAGATACATGTGCCATCTTACCATTTCTAATGGAGAAATACATACATGGGCAACACTGCTCTTTATATGTTGGCTTCATTCAGTTAAAATCAGCCTTCAGTTCTATTCCTAGGGACAGACTCTGGTGGAAGCAGTCCCTCTCCATATGAAAATAGTCACCCAAGTTAGATATGAAAGAGCTAGCCACCTACTTTCAGACATTCTACCAAGGAGTGAGACAGTTGTATTCCAGCTTCCCCAAGTTTAGTAAAATTTAGTGTAGTGAATTCAGTAGCTGCCTTAACCAAAAAAAGAATTCCACCCTCCTAAACTTTGTGACAGGCATTTGGCAATACAGCTTATGCTGATGACCAATCAATCAATCAATCAATTTATTTATTTATTTTCCTGCTATTCATTCATTCATTTTCATGCAATTTATTTATTCATTTATTTATTTATTATCCTGCCTTAATTATTTTTTTATAAATAACTCAAGGCAGCAAGCATACCTACTGTAATACTCCTATTTCACTTACATAGGTAGGTGTCAGGACGTCTGCAGGCCTTAATGGAATTCTGTAAGGAGGAAGGTTTTACAACCAACTGCTCTAAGACCAAAATTATGGTTTTCTTGGGAAGACCTAGTCAGTACAAACATCAATGGCACATTGGAAATAATAAAAATTGAACAAGTTTCAGCTTTCAAATACTTTGACATAATTTTTCAATCCTCTGGAGCATGGTAGGAACACAGTAGAGTATTTTTTCTAAAGCCAACTATACCATCAAGAAAGTGTTGGCCTTTTTTCATGCCAAAGGAAGCAGATGTATACAGGTAGTCCTTGGTTAACAACCACTCATTCAGCAACTGTTCAAAGTTGCAATGGCACTGAACAAGTGGTACTTATGACCAGTCCTTGAAGTTCCAGCTATAACCCAAAGACTACCTCTACCTGGCACCATCAAGCTTTTCAAAACTAAAACTACCTCTCAAATGCTATTACAGTGCACAGGTATGCACATACTATGATTCAAAGCCTTTACACATTGTTCAATTTAAGGTTTTTTTTTACAAGTCACAAAATAAAAAGTCCAATAATTAAACATTCTAAATTGCCAGTTAAATCTCTAAAATAGCTACCTGGCATTTTCTCATACCCCATGAAATCATTCATACCTCAGCCAGAAAACTCTGGATGACTACTGTATCTTGTTTGGTCAAAGAAAATATGAATTATGTAAATAATTACTTTTGCATTGCACAATACCAGAGGCCAGCTGAAATATTCCTTTGTCTTAGGGAAGCAACCACATCCTAACTGAAAATTATTTAAATTTCTGTAAGGTAAGTCTCCTTTGAATCAAGTTTTATTCCTGGTGACTTCATGGTCAGCTCCGTGTAGGTTTTTTTGGCAGCAGTACAGAAGCAGTTTGCCCTTGTCTTCTGTAAGTTTTTTTTTTTTTTTTAAACTGTGCAAACTAGCCTACAGCTCTTCGATTTGACCCCAATTATTAACTAGGTCTAACCCTTCTTAGCTTTTTGAGATCAACCAAGATTGGTTAGATGTTGCCAGGAATCCTAACAATTATTTTTTCCCCCAGAATTTTTTTTTTTTTATAATTATGATCTTGTACTTCAGCAGGTGCTGAGGGCAAAGGAGACTTAATTATTAGGAATCCAACTGACTGGGTAGATGTTTAACATCTTCCTAGATATAAGCTGCCAGACATCTACAAGCAGAAAAGGAAGGTAGAATTACAAAATGAGTATGTTACTAATGTTTCTCCCAAAAAATCAATTTTGGAAGAAGCCTCTCCAAAAGCCTTTAGAGTAGAATGGAGTCAATGTAAGTTGTATACATGTATAATTTGTGAATCAAAACTATCCTACACATGAGGTCACTGTTACTTGTTTTAAAGGGAGAGACTGTAAAAACCAACTGCAGAAACTAGGATAAACAGCTGTCGAAATATGTTTATTAAAGCCTAACTGTAAACAATTTTGTGAAAGCTAATTAACATAATAGCTAAGATCTATTCAACATAACTTCTAATTCTTTTTCCATTATGCTTGTGAAATTTTTATATAGCAATGAAATGAATAGATATATGACAAGATCATTTAATCCAAACACTGTATTTGGAGGTCAAAAAAATTGTGTGATTTCATGCACAATTGGCTTGGAGCAAGTTATGATTTATTCCAGAAGAACATAGACCCCTCTGAATAGATACTATTCTTTAAACCAAAATATTCATGCATTAAAATTAATGGTAGACTTTCCAATGATTTCACTAGCCTAGAGAAACCACCTGTCCATATCAAGTCATAATGCAGAATTCATTTATTTTAAATATTTAAAAGGTCATTATTCATGCTATCAATTACAAAAACAAATACATATCTTTATGATTATATACAGGTAGTCCTCGACTTAACAGCCACAATTGGGACCAGAACTTCAATTGCTAAGAGAGGCAGTCGTTAAGTGAGGGATCACATTACTGTGCCTGATTTCACAACTTTTTTTGCCCTGGTTGTTAAGCGAATCTAGCTTCCCCCATTGATTTTGCTTGTCGGAAGCCAGCTGGCAAGGTTGCAAATGGAGATCATGTGACCTGGTGACGCTGCAACCATTGTAAATACATGCCATTTGCCAAGCACCTGAATTTTTATCACGCGACTGTGGGGACACTGTGACGGTTGCAAGTGTGAGGACCAGTCGCAAGTCACTTT
This sequence comes from Candoia aspera, assembly GCF_035149785.1. Classification (NCBI taxonomy): domain Eukaryota; kingdom Metazoa; phylum Chordata; class Lepidosauria; order Squamata; family Candoiidae; genus Candoia; species Candoia aspera. The sequence goes on from NC_086159.1 coordinate 43,609,033, forward strand.
TTCCAATGTCTTCATAACTTTGAACAGTCGCTAAATGAATGACTGAAAGTCAAGGACTACCTTTAACATCTACTATCATTAATGCTTATTGAGATAACAATTATCTAGTTAACAATTATCTACTTCTAAACAATGAGTAAAATTTTTAAAAATAAAGTGTTCATAAATGATAATCCATTCAAGAGAATCTCAATTTAGCAGACCCCAATACAAATGATTTTGTATGCAATGGAGAAAATTTTGGTAATGAATAATGCCATTTTCATGGTGATATCACTGTTTATTTGGTAAATTTATATAGCCACCCATCTCACATATGTGACTCTGAGTGGCATATAAAGTTAAAAACACAAAAACAGTACAAAATAACCAAAACTATAACAATAATTAAAAACATTTAAAAATGAAAACAATAAAAAACCATTACAAATGGTAAAAAAAATATAATCTGTGGCAGAGTGAGCTCAATTTCCCTAGCAATAAAGCCCCTTTGCAGGCTCCATACCCACTTTACTGGGTCTCCAGGCCAGATGGCAAAGCCATTTCTTCAGGACCTTCCAGAATGCCAACAAGATCAGAGCCAATCTGACCTTAGGGAGAATGATGTTCCAAAGGATGGACCTCAGAAAAGGCTCTCCTCCTGGATCCCATCAGATGACATTCCGTTGTGGACTGGACCAGTAACATGCCCTTCCTACCAGACCTGATGGGATGGGTTAGATCTGATCAGGGACAGGTACTCCCCCAAATAACGTACTCCCATGCCATGTAGGCCTTTACAGGTTATTACCAGCACCTGGAATTGAACCTGGAAGCAAACTGGTAACCAACGTAGCTCGCAGAGCAGAGGTATAATGTGAGCTTATCTAGGTGCACACATAACTGCTTGCATCGCTGCATTTGCACCAGCTGAAGACTCCGGATGCTCTTCAAGGGAAGCCCCATGTAGAGCATGTTGCAGTAATCCATACAGGAGATGACCAGGGCATGAGTGACTGAGTGAGTGAGCACAGAGCCTCCCGGTCCAGGAATGGGCACAACTGGTACACAATCCGAAGTTGTGCAAAAGCCCTCCTAGTTACAACTGCACCTGCACATTGAGCAGGAGTTGTGAGTCCAAAGGGACTCCCAGATTGCACACCAGGTATGTCTGGGCAATGCTACCCCATCCAAAACTAAAGATAGTAAGTTCCCAGATCCTGGTGGCCCCAAAGCTACTCAGTCTTGCTCAGGTTATGCAAATGACCATATGTGATGTAATTTGTGTTATTTGCATACCAGTGCTATGACATTAATGATGTAAATCTTCTAGAAGACATACTTTATTTATTTATTTATTTTTCAAATTTTACCACTGCCCTTCTCCCCCCAGAAGAGGGGCTCTGGGTAGTTTAACAGACTTTTTTTTTAAACAGACTTTTTAAAAAAATAGATACCCCCTTGCTCCAATTAGTTCATTCAAATGAGGTTTCACTGTACTAAGTTTTATTTCAATACCTTTACATATGCCTGTGCAATGTATTATACTCCTTTGTAGCAGCATACTAATTGTACTTAGTTGTATATAGTTATCCCAGATGCCATATTGAGTTGGGCAGCCCTATAATTTTGTTAATAAAATAAATAAAATCAAGCTACCCCATTCTAGCCTCTGGATATGGAGCTGATTTTCATTCTGGAGGTATGGAGGCAAGAAGAGGATGGGGTATGATTCAACTTTCTTCCATTCAGTATGCAGTGGCTCTGGCCTCATTTGAGCTATCATGAATTTTTGTTTTCTACCATAGAGAAAGTGGTGGACATTTTGCCATCATAAAGCTGTGATACCAGCAAACCACAGTTCTTCATGGTCTGCTATGTTATTTGGCATGGCACTCATGAATAACTCCAAATTAAGCATAACTTGTTATACAAACATTTGTTGTGGGTTTATAGCCTCTTTATAATCCTCCTGCCTATTGAATTACATTGTTTTACTTTTTCTTCCCTTTGTGAATTAGGCCTCATAACTGTAGCTGTGTGTGGTATATGGAAATTGACCCCTGAAGGCTCATAGTAACAAGCAATTACTGGTGATGTCACTGAAGCTGACAGAATGGGAAGTACTGGGAAGCTGTGATGTAGAGGTGTGTGCTGGAAATATATCTCACTGTCAGTCCACTGTCTCTTTCTGGATATGGGTGGCATTAGAGCATAATTATAAGCACAATTTTTGATTAGTGGAGAAAAATATTCCCAGGATATTCCAAATATCTCTACATTTTCACAACACCTTTGAATTTTTGTGTGTATTCAACTGAACACAGTATTCCAAGCAATCTCTTCTATTCCATAATCCCTGTATATTAGAGCACAGGATTGCTCTGTAAAAAAAAATCTTAATCTATTTTTCTAGACAAGTCATTATAATTTTGAAATTATTGTGTATATTTGCATCACAGTGTGATTAAAGTATGTCCACTGTAAAGCTTGGATTGTACTATTTTCATTGAGACACAATACAATTTTGTATATGTATTCTCAGAAATAAGTACCACTGAATTCCATAAGACTTATTTAAAATAAATACAGAATTGCAAGTTACAAAATAAGATTTCCAAATTTAAAGTACTTTCTCAAATAAAACTTCAAACTGTTGATGAAGAAAAACACACTCCACAAACACTTGTTGATATCTGGCACACTTTTTAATGACAGAATATTTGATATTAAACCAAAGCATGTTCTTCCTCATACTAGGAGGGAGGAAACCAAAAAGAAAAAAAAAAGTATTCCAGACATTTACCATATTGTAAAAGCAACTGCTAGAGTCCTAGAGTCTCTGAGGACTAAAACCAAGTTTCAAATTAAACTATTAGTGAAGACTGTTCTAAACACTCATGCAAAAACTGTTACAGTGTTCTCTTAGCTCTAGCCATATGTTTCAATATTGGAAAGAATGGGGCTAACTTCTGTGAAGCAACAAAGATCAGATGTTTTAATTTTATATGACATATGTCTTCTGGAGGAAAAATAAAAATAATTTGCCAACTTTTCTTTTTTATTATTTTAAGTATATCTGCAGGCAACTGGTGTGCCAAATACAGATAACATAAAATTTCATCCATGTGCTTACTTCACTATATAATCACCTTTCTAATTGAAAATATACTGGATAAACAAGTTTCTCGGAAGGAAATAAACATGCCCCAAAAAGATCAGTTTCCCAGCAACTTGATATCTGAGAAACAGGTAAGTTTGTCTAATTGCTAGATAAAGCTGCAACAAATAATGTTTATTGCTATATACTTTAAATCATACTTATAAATACATAGGTCAAGATATAACAACATCAGGCCTCAATCTGTATAGGTAACACTAAAGAAAGTAGATCAATAATCCTGTGAAATCAGAGAATGCTTTTTTAAAAATCTACTTTAGAACGTTTGCATTTTGCAGGCACAGAAATTAAACCTGTGAAACTCTGGAGTTCGTAAATTGTGCAACTCCCTGCTAGAAGGATAAGAACGGTTTGAAGCCTTTTTCTAGACAATAAACTAAACGAAGCATATAACAGAGCATGTAACTGTACTGCTCGTTCACACGAGAGAGTTTCAGAATCTGAACACCTCCAAGAACATAACAGGGATAGTACAACACCATCAAAACTGCCCCTCCTCCCCAAACCCCTTTGAGTGAACAGAGGAGCTTTTACACTTCGGACACCGAAGAAAAAGACAACACCGGGGGAGCGCAGGCTCAAAATAGCCACCTCAACCGACTTCCTTTCCCTTCTGTATGGAAAGCCGAATAATAAAAAGGGGAACAGCCGGAAACAAAATCTCTCTCCCCAACCTCTGTCCACACGAGACCACAATTTCTACACGCATCTCCGTTCATCTCATAACCCAGCAAGGCTCCCCGACCGCTTCTCTCTCTCTGACAATTCTTCCCGTGCCTCCGGGCCATCCTCCGCCCCCGCCCGAGAAGGGAGTGTCAAGGAAGGCGGCAGCAGCCACCAGTATCTGCTCCTCCCCCGCCGTTCGCTCGACCGGATCCTTTTCTCTCAACTGGGGCTGCAAAACACCCGAAAACCCATAGGGCCTCACCTCCGAGTGCAAAATAGGAACGCAGCCTGCTTCTTTCTCGTACTCATTTAGAGGCGCCGCCATCTTGGTGCGAACGCACTGCCTGCTGCATGCCGGGTAACGCGCTCTCTCACGACCTCTCTCTCTCTTTCTCTCTGTGCGCGAGAGGAGGGGAGGGAGGGAGGCAGGGGAGGTGGTGGGCAGCGCCAGCCCGGCTGGAAGCGGGGGATGAGGGCGGGCAGCGGATTGGATGAGCAACTGAAATTCGAACTCTTAGCATCACAGATTTGCCAATCCACTTCTGCGGACCGTACGGGATCGATTCATTTGCAGACATAAATGCTTTTACCTTGATCCCAACTGGTCAGAGTACTAGGAAGTTGTGGGGGGTGGAGAGAGAGAAGCGGATCATTCCGGGCCAAACTCTGAGTTATCCACCTCTGTCAATCAAATCAAGGCCGCTTTTCCCAACCCAATGGCCTCGGAACGTGCCGGACAGGAACAAGTGACTGGCAGAATTCGAGATGGGCACAATCCCGAATGGCGAAAAGGGCACTGCAGAAAAGTGCTTTAGGATGCTTCAGATGCAACCGACCCAAGCCCTTACTCTGGCTGTGTTCACACAATGCACTATTAACAGTAGTGAATTGTGAAAGCCAAAATTGGTAGGGTTTGCACAACAAATGAAGCCATAAACTATAGTATACAAACTATATTTATTTATTATTCAAATTTCTATCACAGCCCATCTCCCCCCAAAAAGGGGGACTTTTTGTCTGAATATACGTGTAACTTAAGCTACAAACAAGCAAACTTAAGATAGCTTAATGTGTGGTGCAAAAGCCACTTGAATGCAGAGTTAGGAGTCCACATTTTAACCTAGTTTTGCATTGTTTTGCTTTCTTTTGGTTCTTTGTGTATCACTGGCAGAGTGAGGGGCTGGATTTAGAATATAATTTATGTAGGGCTAGGGAAAGCACTGCCACAAGATTAATAATTTAATTATTTTCAAATTTCACTACCTAATTTGTATGACAATTTTTCAGAAGGCATCTTAAAATCTAGGCAATAATATGTTATAAATCAGATGTATTACCCAAATTGTGTTATATTAAGCTTTGGTGATTGAATAATGAACTGCTAATCAAAACAGGAAAAAGCCAGGGAGTTTCAGAAAAACATCTATTTCTGTTTTATTGACTATTCTAAAGCCTTTGACTGTGTGGACCATAACAAATTGTGGCAAGTTTTTAGTGGTATGGGGATACCAAGTCATCTTGCATGCCTCCTGAGGAATCTGTATAACGACCAAGTAGCAACAGTAAGAACAGACCACGGAACAACGGACTGGTTTAAGATTGGGAAAGGAGTACGGCAGGGCTGTATACTCTCACCCTACCTATTCAACTTGTACGCAGAACACATCATGCAACGTGCTGGGCTTGAGGAATCCAAGGCTGGAGTTAAAATCGCTGGAAGAAACACTAATCTCAGATATGCAGATGATACCGCTTTGATGGCTGAAAGCGAAGAAGAACTGAGGAGCCTTATGATGAAGGTGAAAGAAGAAAGTGCAAAAGCTGGCTTGCAGCTAAACCTCAAAAAAACCAAGATTATGGCAACCAGCTTGATTGATAACTGGCAAATAGAGGGAGAAAACATAGCGGCAGTGACAGACTTTGTATTTCTAGGTGCGAAGATTACTGCAGATGCTGACTGCAGTCAGGAAATCAGAAGACGCTTAATCCTTGGGAGAAGAGCAATGACAAATCTCAGTAAAATAGTTAAGAGCAGAGACATCACGCTGACAACAAAGGCCCGCATAGTTAAAGCAATGGTGTTCCCAGCAGTAACATGGCTGCGAGACCATATGGACCATAAGGAAGGCTGAGAGAAGGAAGATCGATGCTTTTGAACTGTGGTGTTGGAGGAAAATTCTGAGAGTGCCTTGGACTGCAAGAAGATCAAACCAGTCCATCCTCCAGGAAATAAAGCCAGACTGCTCACTTGAGGGAATGATATTAAAGGCAAAACTGAAATACTTTGGCCACATAATGAGAAGACAGGACACCCTGGAGAAGATGCTGATGCTAGGGAGAGTGGAAGGCAAAGGGAAGAGGGGCCGACCAAGGGCAAGGTGGATGGATGATATTCTAGAGTTGACCGACTCGTCCCTGGGGGAGCTGGGGGTGTTGACCGAGAGGAAGCTCTGGTGTGGGCTGGTCCGTGAAGTCACGAAGAGTCGGAAGCGACTGAACGAATAAACATTCAAAGCATGGCCGTGCAGGATCCCTCCTCCCAGTTTATATTGGGGGAGAGCGGGATTGAGAAGCCTGAAGGAAGTTTAGAGAGTCCTAGCTTAGGAAAAGACATTAGAGACACAGGATTATAAATATGTTTAGGTCTATGGAAGGAAAGTATTGACAGACTATAGATACGTTGTCTTATTACTATAACTGACTTTACTTTTGCTGAGGAAGAAAGGCAGATTAATCTTTTAGATGCTAGACATAGTCTTAAGGTTGCAGTCTGTTTTACTCTTTCTAATCCAATATAAAATTGAATACAAATTATGTAAATGGAGCTCAGTATATCCTGACTGACATGAAGTCTTCAGTTACAGAACGTGGTCATAGTTGGTGTACTGTAGTATGAGAAGCCAACAAAAGAAAGATTAAGTTCAAAATGAGCCAGGCCTGGTGGGGGGCAGCAGAGAAGAATGTTTCAGAACAAATTATCCCAAAGCATCCCTATAGGAGAGGCTGTTGGGAAATGGCTTGGAATGCCTCTAACTTAACTGCTCCATCCTAAACGCCATCTCTTTTCCTTCCTGGTTCTGTGATTGAGAACAGAGATAGTATTAAGGGATGGGGGGGAAAAAACCCAGAAGACATGTTCTATATGCTTCCACTCAACTCCAATTAGGTATTAGAGAGAAATGATGTAAAGGGTTTGGAACTCTATCCATTTGTTGACTCGCAGGGTAATTCTCAAAAACATCTGGAACAAATTTGGTGGGGTGGGGTGGGGCCAGGGGTTGGGGGTGCCAGCAGGAGAAAAGTTGAATTAAGAAATGGGCCAGATCCACCAGGTGCTGCAAAAAAGAAAAAAATCCCAATGCATGGCTACAAGAGAGGCAGCTGAGCAGCAGCACAGAATGTTATCCACTGTTCCATTCTGTGTGCCCTCTCGCTTCCTTTTTGGTCATGTGACCAACATCAATGCTATTATTAAGGATTGGAAAGAATTTCAGAGGCTGCACTCTGTATGCTTTCCCTATTTTATTATTCTTTCCAACCAAACAGGACGTGGGAAATAAATTATGTCAAGGAGACCAGTCTCTGTCTGTCAGCAAGATAACTCCTAAAACCAAACAAAATGGGAAACATTATTTTGAGGGGCAAAAAATAGATCAAGTTTGAAACCAGGCTATAGGGAAAAAAAATCCCTCAGTACATAGCTGTGTGAGAGGCAGTTGGGCAGCAGCTCAGCAACCAATTCCATGTGGGTTCAGATAAACCTTGCTCATAATGCAACTATGAAAAATAGGCTGTATGCGGCCTATACCATGGAATTGGTTTTGTTCTCTCTTCAGACTTTGTGGAAAGTTTCTTGAAAAGAGTATTAATCCTATTTTAAGGCATTCATACAATTCTTGCATATTTTCTTTCTCAAAATAGTAGGACATTGTGAAAGTAATTTTTAATGGTCACATTAGCAAACTATAAGTTGCCTAAAGGTAAAGGTAAAGGTTTCCCTTGACGTAAAGTCCAGTCGTGTCCGACTCTAGGGGGCGGTGCTCATCTCCGTTTCTAAGCCTTAGAGCCGGCGTTGTCATAGACACTTCCGGGTCATGTGGCCAGCATGACGACTTGGAACGCCGTTACCTTCCCGCCGAAACGGTACCTATTGATCTACTCACATTTGCATGTTTTCGAACTGCTAGGTGAGCAGGAGCTGGGACGAGCAATGGGAGCTCACCCCACTGCGCGGTTTCGAACCGCCGACCTTCCGATCCATTGTCTTATTTCATTGTAAGATGAACTTGTCATTTTTAAAAATTAAATTGTTTATAATTTCCCAAATATACTTTTTGTAAATACAAAACAGTTTAATACATACTTAATACATCAACTCTCATTTCATTATTTACACATAATTTGTGTTACACATATAGGTGGTCCTTGTTTAACGAGCACTAGTTCAGCAACCGTTCAAACTTGTGACGGTGCTGAATGAGTGGTAGTTACGACCAGTCCTTCAAGTTCTGGCCATCACAGTGTCCCCATGGTCATGGGCTCATGATCTGGGCACCCGGCTCCTGGCTTGCCATTACTATGTCAGAGTGAGCCACGGTCACATGATCATGATTTCTGACACTCCCTGCCAGATTCGCACAAGCAAAGTCAATGGGGAAACCAGCAGGAAGTTGGAAGTGATGGTGACATGAGAGAACCCATGATATTTTATGGTTTTAGTCAGACTAGGTTGGCTCCTCAGCTACTATGTAAGTTGCTGTATCTTATATTATGTTCTTGTATTGTTTTTAAAGGCACCCAGAGTTGCTGCTGTGAGATGGGTGACCATATAGTCCAATAAATAAATGAATAAATAAATTACAGGAATAATGTGTTGGTTACAATGGGACCCTTTAAAAATGTTTGTATACAATTCATTTTTCCAATCGAAAGCTATATAATTTGAACCTCCTTTTCCCATTGGTCAGTTGGTGGTAAAACAACTTATTTTTTATAGCATGTTCATATTACATGCATATAAATAGATAATGTGTTTGTAATTATTTTTCTGCCACATTTCCCTGGAATGTTGCAGGGAAGGGAAGAGAATTCTTCAGCCTCGACAGACATGGGGAGAAACAGTGGAAGAATCACAGAGCTTTCTTGAGCCAGCTACGCAGAGTAAGGGAGAGAAGGAGCACCAGGCTCTTCCAGGAGTGAGGAAGGAGAAGTGGGGCAACTTGAAAGGGGAGGTGGTAAGGGAGCTAGTTCTTATAAGGTCAAAAACAAAAAGGCTGAAATCAAACTACTGTAGTTGGGTAGAAACTGTTCCTCCTGCCCAGGGTTTGAAGAGATTGCTTCAAACCCTTATATCCCACAGATGGGAGAAAAGCGTACAAGAAATTAAACCTTAATTTCACTATAAATACAGTCTGTATTTGATACACAGCAATTGCTGGAATTCTTTCATAGAGTAATGGCTTCACCGGCTTTTCTATAATAAAGATGCTTATGAATGCTCTGTGTTCCTGAATACCTGTTTCTAGTCCAACTTATCAAGAGAAGCCTGACAGCATACTCCTGCCCACTTTTGTGTGATAGGGAGTGTTAACTGTGTCAGGAGAAACATAATGAATGAAATGGGAATAGGCCACTTAAGAATTGTTTAAGGTCAAACAGGAAGAGAGACAATACAGTAAAATGTGAAGGTCTGCTGAAACAAAAAATTCACTACTATGAATTGGATATGTTGTATGCTTTTGGTTACATAGAGAGAAAGATTGTGGATCAAAACACAAAATATATTAAGAAGAGAAAATGGAAGACCAAGAAAGTCAGAAGTGGATGGATTGATTAGATGTAAAAAAAAAAAATTTAAAGAGCTAAAGACAGTGTAAGAATCAGTACATGAATGGGATGAATACAAAATAAAGCTATGGGGAGGTATAATGAATTGTATTGCTGTAAACTAGAATTCAGCTTCCATTCATCTCCTGTTTCTAATTTTTTTTGTTTACTCCCCTTATTCTCGGTGTAAAGTTGTTTACAAGCACTTAAACATTTCTGATTCATTTATTTTTACACTCTTTTCTGCACATTAGGCAACAGTCTTACATGCCTTTAATTAGGAATCAATCCCTTTGAGCTCAATGGGTTAGGGTTTACAAATCAAAATTGTCTGATTCACAACACATAGATGCTTTGGCACAGAAAAATAGATTACCTGTGAACCCAGTCTGTGTGACATACCAAATGACTGTTTTGTGAAAGGCCATTGTTTCTAGAAAGTTAGCATTATTTGCATCTCGAGTATTTCTTCCTTTCTCTCCTTATGTTACTTTCCCTGCCCTGCCCTGCCCAACAATATTCTTTTTTCAGAAAGTAGCTTTTAGTACCCAAAAACCTGTACAAAAGAAAATTGTGTTAGTGTTTAAGGTGCCACACTATTCTTTTTTGGATTTTTTTTTCTGATTTGAGGAGATGAAAATCTAACAAGCAGCTTTGTTTCAGCAACCTCATAGTAGGATTTATCGAACACCTGCCTGAAGGCTTTGTTGATCTCAACTCATCTCCCTTTTATAATACAGCTAAGATTTCTGTTCTTTAAAAATAAGCACATCTCCCATCTTAATAACCTGAGCCCTAACAACTCTATATTAGTTAATGAATCTTTGAAATCCAAATAAATCCTATAACTTGGACAATTGTCTTTAATCAATATTGGTAAATATTGTATATTGTAAAGCCTCCAAGCAAACATGAAAACATGTGCTAGTCCTTATTGTCTCGCTTCTCTCTAGTGATTATAAAAGTTAGTTGTATAAAGAAATACATACAGATTTAACCTCTGAAAGAAAGCTATCCACAGACACCGACACTTTCAAAAGTACAACTAATAACATGTTCTAGTTGTTTACACTATCAGTCGTAAATTTCAGTAATTTTAAACAGAAAATGGAAGATAATCATACAAGTGATTTTTAAAATCAGCTGTAACTCATGAGCAGCGTAGATACAGCAACATACACATCGTTATTTTTAACATCACAAAAGCAAATGCCTTAGTATTTTCAAGGATATCTTTGCATCTGTTATCAGATATACTGAGAACAGTCCTGAGAGATGAACATACAATACACACACAGTTGTTTGTGGCTATTGGGATGGGAAGGAGAGACACAAGAAAAGGTAGAATGATAAAGTCAGTGACAGAGAGAGAATTACTTAAGATAGTGTCCATAATAAAGAAAATGTCTTGTTTCCAAGGGAGTGCCAGCAACCATGTCGGTCTATACATAATAAAAACCAGGAGTCCTGGGGCATCTTAAAAACCAACATAGCTGCTTTCATATGAGGTTATCATTCTGAGAAAAAAAATAGATCTATATTATTAGCAGGGACAGGAGAAAGAAGGAGAGAGGATAAATGGTAAAAAGAAAAAATGCAGGAAGAAACGTCCTAAGTAGAAGATGGATGTGATACAGATGTTTTGCACCAAATTGATACTTAAATACATATTTTGATAATAAGTCTTGGGTTTTTCTACCTGAAATTCATTCAAAGACTCATGAGGAGGCCTACCCCAGCTCTACAACCAGAATCATTGATTAGGATACTCCTGTTTCTACCTCCTTGGAAGTGGGAACATTCTCCCTATTCCTTTGAAAGGGTCACTAATTTCTATCTCCTCTGCTTCACAACCCACTACTCTCTTGTTAGTGTAATTTCAATGTACACACCTCCCCTAAAAATCCAAATGCCAAAATGAACACAAATGAACAATGAAAACAATACAATGAAACTTTGGGAAAGGGATTATTGTAACAATGTACAACTAAAAGGTTCTTTACACCCCTGGACTCTGTCTGCACCTCTCCAAGGGGCATACACCTCACAGTTTGGGAAACCCTGAACTATAGGATCATTAAGGTGTTAGGCAGACGAGTAGTTTCTGGAATATTTTGCTTAATTGGGCACAGCATCAACTGGTCTGCCAGGAAACTAGTCCTAAACTTAAACGTAAGGATACTGCACAATAAAGGAAGAAAATCATCAGCATCAGGAGTAAGACCCTGCCTAATAACATCCAAGCAGAAAGCCCAGATGATTCCTCTCAAACCATCCTCTTGACATGCTCTGTGAACATATTCTTAACCCAAGATCTTAACCTAGCAGATAATATGTTGCTAGTTTACTTGCTAAGAATTATTTAGATTTTTAAAAAACGTAATTGTTTTTGTTTGCTTTTTCTTCTTCTTTTCAATTAACTTCTTTCTATATTTTAAGATTTGGCTTCATTGGTGGAAAGACAGAATCGCTCATTAAACCTTACTGAGATATAACACTTTACAGTTGCATAGCTACCCATTGTGTTCTTAGGGTATTCACATGGTTTTGTTCAGTATTGTATATCTGGCCATTGGCAGAAAGATCCCAGGCAATTTTCTTTCTATTTTTTCTAAAACCAAGTTGAAGGTTGAGCTCCTTTGTACAAAGGCTAACAAATACCCGGCTGGACAAGCTGGAGTGTGTCAGGAGGTTCAGCCTATCACAGCCTATCTTAATTATTATGTTTTACTGGGGAACTCTCATTGGAAATTTATCTACTGTGGTCCAGCTTCCAACAGAATCAGAACAGTGGAATTCTGCTCAGGGGTTCAGTTGTGACTGTGAAAATAAGAAAGCTAGGCAAAAGATAAAACAGAAAGGAAAAAAGGCTTAATTTTCAAATTGGACATCTCTGAGTAAGCCTGCAGATTATAGGATGCTAAGCACATTCACAAAAGACAGTGATATAAAGTCTTTTTCAGCTCATACGAAAGGGCCTTTGAGTCCTTTTGAAAATACAAGAAAGCTCATGTGAAATAATTTCACTCTAACAATCAGTAGGACATTGGAGGAAGTATGCTAAGATTTCGCTAATTCTGAATATATTATTATTTTTAAAAAGCAGAATCAGAACGTGTGTTGGACTAACCGTAGAACAAAGCAGTAAAAGTAGGATGGGGTTGCTTGTTTTTGTCACAGGGAGAAGGGGCATTGTATGAGTAAAATAGATTACCCCAAGCTACAAAAGGGGAATCAGAATTTATCTTAATTCCAGTGTACAGAATGCATGTTGCAGAAAAACTCCAACCCCTTACTGAATTTGTCAGCTCCACTTCAGTTTCAGCTTCTTTGGGATCATGTCTGCACACATACGGGGTAGGAGTTTTTTCTGTCCAAACCTGGAACTATTCCATTGAGCCATTGACAGAAATGTTTTCTGAATAAACAAAAGGGATGGAAAGATATGGTTCAGATATAATCAGTGTCCATGAAAACTTATTTATTCCAGCCACAAAACTGTGAGGAGGAAATTGGACTATTGTATTCTTTGAAAGTACATCCATAGAAAGTTATAGTAGCCAATTAGGGTTGGAAAGGAACATGGAAAATAGCTATATAAAGAGTTGTAGGTACCAGACCTTGTAGGAAATTATTTGACAAAGAATGTGGCTTTTTTTTGAAACCCATAACATTTTATTTTTATCAGATTGCAACGGGGTATAATTTTATTAAATAAATATACTTAAATAAATATCCCCATTACAATCAGATGCCTCTCAGCAGCTTACAGGGTATCCAATATACAAAAGTTAAAACATCCACAGTATGATTAAAATGAATAAGAACATCTCAAGAACTTAATGTTCTTTAAGAACATTACGTTCTTTAATGTTCTTTAAGAGCATTATGTTCTTTAATGTTCTTTAAGAACAACTTAATGTTATTGAAACATGAAAAGGTCAGTACCATTTTCAGCATTTTCCCGAAAGCCAGCAGGGAGGAGGTAAATCTGATCTCTGTAGGGAGGCCATTCCAGAGCACTGGCGCTACCACAGAAAAGTAGTGCCTTTTAGCCTTGTGGGCCCCCCCACCTCCCAGAAGTATGGTATTAGCAGCAGCTTCTCCTTACAGGTTCTAATGGGTTGAGCTGATTCTGGATGGAGCAGGAGGTGCTGCAAGTATCCAGGCATTGATCCATGAAGGGCTTCATAGGTCAAACCAGAACCTTAATTCTACCGAGGAACTGATGGCAACTAGTATAGGCCCTGCAGAATCTGTGTTATGTGCTCCCAACGCTGGAAGCCAGCAAGTATGTGAGCCATTGCATTCTGGACCAGTTGCAGTTTCTGAGTAGTCTTTAAGAGCTGCCCCATGTAAAGTATGTTGCCATAGTCCAACCATGTGGTAATGAGGGCATGAGTTACTGTAGCTAGATCCTCCTGCACCAGGTAAGATAGCAATTGACAGACCTGCCAAAGCTGGACAAAAGTCACTGCTCACATAATATCTAGAAGAGCAGAACACAACACCATGACCACAATAGGGCAAAAAAACAGAGAACAAAAAAACTACATGCTCAGGAAACCTAACAAGAAGAGCACCACACCCAGATACTATCTTCTTACAAGCAGCCTGACCTATTGTAATGATTGCCTATTCTAATGTACATCAGACTCATAAGCAGGGTTTCAAAGATATCTGATTTATTGAAGAATAGTATGCAGGATCACAAAGAAAGCTGAGAATGATGAAAGCGCGGCAAATTCAAACTAAAAACCCTCAGTGCAAACGAAATCCCCCCCCCCCCGTTAGAATCTTCTCAAGTCCACAATCCCAGGTGCTCCTAACAGTTTCTGATGGTCTGTGGGAAAAGTCCTTGAACAGAGAAAATAACCCAAACACATTCCATTGATTTCACATACAGAGCTTGGTACAAGGTTTCACAGCAGCTCCCTCCCAAACAGAAACGTGTGTCAGCACCATGGCATGTGAAACGTTACGATGTATAAACTGGATTGAAACAGTGAACATGACACCTATCCTTAGGTGTAATTTCAGCAATTTTAACTGCTAAGAATCTATTTGCAATTACTAGAGTAAGGACTAGTAACATGCATCACCCTCTAGTTGAGTAACAACAGCACAAAGATTCTAATTGCTGATATAGTACCTGTGGAACTATAATGGTCAGTCAACTCAATTTCTGTATGCTCAGTTAATAAGCAGTCTTCTCAGAAATTTGAGTCTCAGAAAGTTCCAGAATCTATGAGGGTTTTGAAATGAAAAAGAGGAACTCGATATTCATCCCAGCATAGTAATACCTTTAGATAAGGAGTTGAGGACCCCAGGTTCTGAATGGAAAGATGATATTTATTTTGTGATAAAGAATACTTTTGGTTGATTTTTTAAAATAATAGCCTGCCATAGACTCTTGTATACTGAAATATTTTGTCTCAAAAATTTGGGAAATTATTATTACATTTTTTATTATTTGATTTTTATCCTGCCTTTTAAACATATATTTTGGTCAACTCAAGGCAGCAAACATACCTGTGAGGTGGGCTAGGTTGAGAGAGAGTGACTAGCCCCACTTTCATGCCTAAGGCAGGACTAGAACTCACAGTCTCCTGGGTTCTAGGCCAGCACCTGAATCACTACACCAAACTGGCTCTCTTATTCATATTTTAATGGGTCATTCCTCACTAAATGTATAATTTTAAGGTACTTGAAGGGATTGTTACTCACAGTTTTCATCAAATAAGTGCTAGTAAATAATTTCTACTAAAACGACTAAAAAGTTTCTAATTTCTACTAAAATGACTAAACACATGCAAACATGAGAAAACTAACACTATTCCATCCAAAGGAAAAGTCATTAAAATGGTTTAAGACAATGAATTAAATACCATGCTGAATAAAAACAAAATTGTTATTTTTTAGTATTGATTTAATATAGCAGCATCTTACAAATCTGCTCAAAAGCAGAGCCAAAATGATAGACCAGCAGCATCAAAGCCTTTGCCCATCTTAGCCCAGTGTTCCAGTTGCTATTCTTCCTGGACTGAGAAGTCTTAACCACAATCACTCCTACCTCACCACCCCATCTTCAGACTACTGCAGCTCATCCAATGCAGGGCTGCTTATGACGACAGATCAGAAACAGCAGTTGATACAAAATGTGGTGGCCAGGCTAGTTTTGCAGTTGCTGCATTGGTACCAGTAGCATTCCAGGCCCAATCCAAAGGGCTGGTTTTAACCTATAAGCCTTCCATAGCTTGGTGCCAGGTTATTTGAGGGACCATCTCCATTGACAGGATTCTGCCCATCATGGGACCTGGGGAGGCATTGCTGAAGGTCCCAATCTGGTGAGAGGTCAAGGGGGCACTGACCTGGAAACAGTCCTTCCCTGTTATGGTCCTGATGCTGTAGAATGGCCTGTCCCAGAGGTTCCCCTGGCATCTTCTCTTTTGGCTTTCCACCTTCCATACAATGCGGAAGACCATTGTATTTCAAGGAGTTTAAGTGACATATTTTGATTTCTCCTTCATATGAAGAAAATTACAGAAGTTTAGAGTTTATTCTGAGCTACAGTATGTTTAACCTGCTTGCTTTTCACTCTTGTTTGAAAAGTGGTGGAGAGAAGAGAAAACCCCAAGATTGTTTATGTTAGCACTAGCTTATCTGTATAGCTTCCCAGGCTCTTGGATCATGTCATAAACAGGTGCCCCAGACTCTGGGAACTAGCCAGTCAAGGTCAGACCCTGCAGTCGCAGTACCATGGAAACAGGGTCACGGGATTTTTGGGCCAGACTTTGATAAAAACCTGAGGACTGCCTTTTGAGTTTGGGAGCTTCTGCACAGGCCTGAGTGCAGGGTGCTGTGGAAATGGAGCTGCTCTGGAGTATCTCCGTTGTCCTTATGAAGGGGATCCTGGCAGCCTATGGGAGATTGGGTATCATCTTGCTTGGTATGTTATGATTTTTCTTTCTGTTATGCTGTTTATGCTTCTGTTTAATCTGTCTAAACTGTGTTTCTGTGACAAGTGAACAGTCCCCTGTGCAAGCACCGAGTCATGTCTGACCCTTTGGAGGGACGCAGCTTTTGCAACATTTTCTTGGCAGACTATAGCAGAGTGATTTGCCATTGCCTTCCCCAGTCATCACCTTCCCCAGCAAGCTGCGTACTCATTTTACTGTCCTTGGAAGGATGGAAGGCTGAGTCGACCTGAGCCGGCTACCCAAGAATCTAGCTTCCACTGGGATCGAACTTGGGTTGTGGGGAGAGTTGCAATTCTGCTGCCTACCACTCTGCGCCACACAAGGCTATATTAAAGGTGAAAGGTCCCCTGTGCAAGCACCGAGTCATGTCTGACCCTTTGGGGGGATGCCGCTTTCGCAACATTTTCTTGGCAAACTATAGAGGGGTGGTTTGCCATTGCCTTCCTCAGTCGTCACCTTCCCCAGCAAGCTGGGTACTCTTTTTACCGACCTCGGAAGGTACTATCTACTACTACTATCAATCTACTACTGTGAATGATGCCTTTCAGATGCAAAATTCCATGCTTAAGAAGTTAGTATTATAAGATCTGCAATATTTTCAAATGTTTTCTTTATTCTTTACTTTCTATGCTGTCTGACTATCTGTATCTGTATCTATATATATGGAATTCATGGATCTTATTTTAACGTTTTATTCTTAACGATATCATGTCCATGCTTTGTTTAATTAAAAAGGCAAAATCAGTCTTTAGTTCTTAAAAATGAGTAAAAGAAGGGAGAGATGAGAATTTAACAAGAAAGGGAGAGGATCAGCAACAGCAATAACAGAATTTGGTTACTTTATCATGAAGTAGAGATTTATTTACAGGTGAATTGAGCAACAAAAACTGGATTCAAAAATTAAAAATTCAGAATATAATAAAATTGATTCAACAAAAGCAAGATTTAGAAGCAAAACTGAATTCTTTTAAGATTGACTTCAGTGATAAACATGACAAACTGGCAACTAAATTAGAATAGCATAAAAAAAGATACCAAAGACATAAAAAAGACAACAACAATTATATTCAGATCAGAAAATTCAAAAGCCAGAGATAAAGAAGATGGTGGCCAGAATACATAAAGCAGAAACAGAGCTATATAGAAATAATTTAAAGTTTAGATGAATAAAGATTTTGATAAAGATTGAAGACTTTGAAAGAGAAGACTTAGAAAGAGAAATGTAAAATTTACTCAGAGAATATCTTGATTTAAATGAAAAGGAATATTTAAAGAAAAAAATCATGGACAGCACATCGAAAAAACTTACCATGTGATATTCAGTTCATGTACTGTATTTCAAGGCAAAGGATGCAATATTGGAATTAAACAGGTGTGATACTCTTTTAAAACTTAGAGAAAATAGAGATTTTACCAGATGTTCCTCTGGACATATTCAGAAAGAGAAGAGATTTGAGATTTTTTACATCCATTCACCAAGAAAGAAAGATCTAATACAGGTGGGCTACTCTATTTCATCTGGCGGTATTTATGAATGGCAGCAAAGTCTTTTAATATTCAATGAACGATGCCAAAAGAATGTCTGAACCATTAACAGTAAGATAAGGGGCTAAAAAAGGTCCAAACTGAAGATCAAAACAATGGATCAATTGATTAGCAGCTCTAATCTATTAATGACCTTATGGATCATATTCAAATATTTTCAACAAATATTAATGAACTGAATAGTCCATTTAAAAGGAAAAAGAATATTTGAAATTAAAAAAGGAAGATGTTGTGAGTACTGATGGTGAGCAGGAGGGGGCCACTATCCAGGGGCAAAAACGCATGCGTAGTTTAGAGACTTTGAGCTGTCATTCAAAGAGACACAGAACAGACCCGCCTTGACTTTTGGGGGTTTATCTGTCTGGGTTTTCCCACACTTCTTCAGTTTGGTAGGATTTTCTGTCTACTATAGCAATAATAAAGCACTAGAGACTTCTTCCTCATCTCGGCGTGGTTCTTGCTTAGGACAGAAAATGCACATAATGTATGTCTTCAAGAGACCCATATCAATGTCATTTTCTAGAATATAAATATCTCATTCAAAATTATGTGGCCTCGGACAGACAGAAAAAAACTGGAGTAGTCACATATACATTAGATATTCGAAAAACCTAAATACAAATTCAGGCTTAAGAAGGGAGATTTATACTATTACGATTTCAATCCGAACATGGTAAAATAATAATTGCTTTAATTTTTGCTCCAAATGACAATGTAACCAATTTTTAGGGGAAAAAAGCAATTACTTCTTGAAACTGCAGAGAGGATGTTTTGCTTCTTGGAGATAAAAATGAGGTTCTTTTCCCAAATGCTGATACATATGGTTCATATAAAAAGAATTCTGGTAAACTACCAGAAAAATGTTTCAGACTATATGTTGCTACTTTCTTTTTTTTAGGTCTAAAAACACAAATACTCTTTACAGAAAGAATATATCTACTATTCTTTTGCTCACAAAACTTACTCAAAAATAGTAAGCTGGATCTCCAGCTCATTATTAATAAAACTTACAGATGTAGAAGTAGTAGCTCTGTCTTACACAGATCATAACCCAAAAATTGTAAGACTGAGTAGAGGAACAGAGGTAGAGAAAAGGCAGTAATAATAGTCTATTATTACTGCAAGAAGATATTAAATTGAAGTGCCAATGTGAATTAAAGAGATTCTTCAAAATCAATTTAATTCCTGAGGTTTCTTTATCTATAGTACAGATAGATAGGGGATTCTAGTAAAGTGTTGATGAGAGGACTGTTTATTACCTTGGAAAGCCATGCAAAAATATATTTGTAACTACAATCCTACCCAAGGATTCTTTGATGGTACTGCATTTATTTATGACTTAACTATAAATGCTTGGGCACAGGATTACATTGCAGTTGTAAGCTATCCACTGCTTTACAAGGATGAGCAACCAGATACTCCTGAATTAAATTCTAGAATTCCTCACTGTTGGGTGAGATTGGAATTGAAGTTCAGCAGCATGTACAGGGCAGAAAGTTGCCCATCCCTGCACAGAATCAGCAGGATTTCTCTCCTCTCTTACCCAAAAAATTAGCTACCAATTTATTTTTTTTCTAAAAAGGTTTTCTAAGTTTAGCAACCACAAAATACGAAAAATTAGTCATTAAAAATGCAGTAGGGATGGAAGCTTAGATGATCCAATTCTACTTTTCATGCATCTACTCATAAAGTAGAAAACCTTGGTAAATCATATTAGTGGAGCAGGAAAAGGGAAAAATCAATTACCTGCATTGCCACTTGTTTACCTAATAGCTGGAATTATGTATCAAAGTAGGCCATAATGTTTAGTTTTGGGTTAGCCTGTTATATGAATCCAGCTAATGGTGGGTCACTCAACAAACCACAATTAAGTGAACCGTGTAAACTAGGTGTGAACTAGAATGTTTAAAATAGCATCCTATTTCATGTCACAGTAGTCAGCATTCAGAAATTTTATATTTGGATAAAAATACAGCTGTTCTAAGTCTGTATTCTGTTCACTGATTTTCACTGAAACAATCTAATTACTCTGGGAAATTCTATATAATAGACTTTGACATTTCAGCACATGGAACTCTGAAGTTCTTGGCTTCTGGGCTATAAGGGTATATAACACTTATGCAGTGTTTCTTAAGATTTCTATGCTGATGAGACAAAGGATGAAATCACAAGATTCCTTTTCAATGTAATTAGTTCACTAAGCCATGGGTTTTCTTTCCAACATGATCAAGCATTTGCAGTATTAAAGGATACCTGTTTTATACTGTAATGAATGAATACACCAACTTTAGTAACTTATATGCAAATTGTGCTACTTTTATGATACTGTCCAATGCTAAGTATCTAACTTTTTATAGGATATGAAAGAAATCCTGCTAAGCCAGTAGAACAGCAGGAAGCAGAAAAGGTTACAATTGTAGGCAAGACATTGCTGGCACAAAGAAAACACACACCTTAATGTAACCTTTAATCCTTATATGAATGACTACACCCTAACAATGATGCTTCTTTATACTAGACTCATGTATGGGTGTTATATAGATGTTGTGTTATACAGGCCCTTTTTAATTCCTGTTGTGTGCTCTGTTTCAAAAAGATGATTAAAGCACATAAGAAGATTCAGGCTTTGCTTGGCAGGATGCCTGGGGATAGACAAGAGCAAGGTTGTAATTGGCTCTACCATAGAGGCTTATGGATTCGATTTGCTCTTGCATCAACTTTTGTTTGTGTTGTGATGTGACGGGTGTGTACCAGTCTCGGTGAGTTCATGTGTATGCCTGAAATACTTGGCTATTGGCACAATTCTATTATTAGGCTGCTTAAATATTTAGGTCTCTAAAGAAGCTTCATAAATATTATTTACAATTAGAAGAATAGCACTGCTTTAACAGAAAGGCAAAATAAAACTGTAACTTTCCTGCTGGAGAAATGTGTCAGCATTAATAACATGTATGCTTATTAGCCAAAATTGAACTTAATGGATTATTTAAAGAAAATTAAAAATCACGCCAGTAAAATTTATTAAAATTTCAAAATAGTGCAAAATGTCTTAGTTGTACTTTAACTTTTAACTTTTCCTGAGGCATGTAATCTGAATGAAACCCGTATCAATAGCTCATCTTCAAATTTAACTTCTGCTAGCATAGCAGTTGTGCTGCAGAATTTAAAATAATATACGCCAACAGAATATCAAACTCACAATAATTTACATAGCAACATTTTGGTTTGTTAAACCACCATGGCTGCTGACAAAACATAATGTACAGGATTTACACATCAAATTAAGCCATACATTATTTTTGCCAGACCACTGACTAGGTTCACATACTAAGCTAACCAGAACATGGTTTGCTTTTGGTATAATATTTTGTGTTAACAAAATTATTTATGGTTTAGCATGTTGTATAAATCCAGCAAATTCTGGATTATTAAAAAAAACATGATTTACACAAGCTACAGTTTCCTGAGATATGTAAATCAAGCCAATGGCTGAAATCATATTACTGTACATGCATAGCCCAAACTAAGCAAACCGTAACATGGCTGACCTAGTCATGTACAGTGGAAGGAAATAGTTCTGTCAGCTAAGGAGTCTCATCTTCAGTTCCATATATGAAAGAAGGAAAATGGAAAATACTGAATTGTCTCATGAAATGCTGGGTCAGGAAAGTTGAACTGATTAATTATTCTCCAAGAACTCGCAGATAACAGCTTCTTAAAGGGAATTAGCAAACATGCTATTTATTATGACCTTGAGACAATTAGATTCAAACCTTTCTATATTTCTCAGAGATGGAATCTAATACTTGCTAAATATTTGCCTTTTGAGTAGAATTCTTTTGCATGTAACAGTTCTATTTAGATAGCTGTATAGGAGCAGATTTAAACATGAACTTAGTTTGTTGGGCTATGTCAACAAACATTATTGTAAGAATGTTGTTGTTTATTCGTTTAGTCGCTTCCGACTCTTCGTGACTTCATGGACCAGCCCACGCCAGAGCTTCCTGTCGGTCGTCAACACCCCCAGCTCCTCCAGGGACGAGTCCGTCACCTCTAGAATATCATCCATCCATCTTGCCCTTGGTCGGCCCCTCTTCCTTTTGCCTTCCACTCTCCCTAGCATCAGCATCTTCTCCAGGGTATCCTGTCTTCTCATTATGTGGCCAAAGTATTTCAGTTTTGCCTTTAATATCATTCCCTCAAGTGAGTAGTCTGGCTTTATTTCCTGGAGGATGGACTGGTTTGATCTTCTTGCAGTCCAAGGCACTCTCAGAATTTTCCTCCAACACCACAGTTCAAAAGCATCGATCTTCCTTCGCTCAGCCTTCCTTATGGTCCAGCTCTCAAAGCCATATGTTACTACGGGGAACACCATTGCTTTAACTATGCGGGCCTTTGTTGTCAGTGTGATGTCTCTGCTCTTAACTATTTTATCGAGATTGGTCATTGCTCTTCTCCCAAGGATTAAGCGTCTTCTGATTTCCTGACTGCAGTCAGCATCTGCAGTAATCTTCGCACCTAGGAATACAAAGTCTTTCACTGCTTCTACATTTTCTCCCTCTATTTGCCAGTTATCAATCAAGCTGGTTGCCATAATCTTGGTTTTTTTGAGGTTTAGCTGCAAGCCAGCTTTTGCACTTTCTTCTTTTACTTTCATCATAAGGCTCCTCAGTTCCTCTTCGCTTTCAGCCATCAAAGTGGTATCATCTGCATATCTGAGATTGTTAATGTTTCTTCCAGAGATTTTAACTCCAGCCTTGGATTCCTCAAGGCCAGCTTGTCGCATGATGTGTTCTGCGTACAAGTTGAATAGGTATTGTAAGAATACCACTGTCAAAACAGAATTCAGTTTCTGAATACATTATTGCTGATCTTGAAAGTTTAAAGATAAAAACATTAGTAGTAACAGATACTATGGCAACAAAAAAGTCCTAATGCTATTGGAGAGTGTTTACTATCTTACAGAAATAAAGGTGTTTTTTTTTCTTTTATGCTAACACAATGAGAGGTAATTGGAAGACATTTAGCTTCTCAGATGCATTACAGTTTGTCTTTTAAACCCTACCAAAAATGTTCTTTCTTCCTATTTTTGTACAATAGCCTCCTGAGACTGTCTTAAAAAATGCAAGCTGAGAAACATAAAGGTAACATATAAAATGCAAAATTTCACATTTCCAAAAATCTCTTTATGTCAACAGAATATGTGTTCCCTTCTGTCATTATACGATACAACTAAAAAAAAATCCATGGAACTTTTAATAATGCTTTATATTACAAAAAAGTTTTGAAGAAAGCCAAGATATGTCCTTTTTATCTAATTCTGTCTTTCAAAACCAGAATAAAGAACTAAACAAAATGCATCTGCACACGTTTTTCAAAACAAGCAGCTTGGGTATTTTACTTTTACACAGTTCTTCTAATCAGTGTTATAAGCTGTTCCAATAACAGCTATTCTAATTAAAAATTAAAACTAACAGCATTACCCAGAACTTCAAGTCACTAAACGATCAAAGTATTGATTTGTCAACTTGCATACTAACTCAAATCCAGATGCCTATTTAAAAATTCTTTTTAGCTATTCAGGTACATAACACATAGTAAAAAACTAAGGTCAGATAGCTAATAGGAGTGAATGCAACAAAGGTGTAAATATCTGGCAGATGGCCTTGGTATTTCCAGTAGAGTATTATATATACACACACACACATACACACACATACATAGATACACACAAACATACATACACACACACATACAGACACATACATATATATACATATATATATATATACACATACTGTCATGAGTACTGATGGCGAGCAGGAGGGGGCCTCTATCCAGGGGGGAAAATGCATGCGTAGTACTGAGGAATTAAGCAGCCATTCAAAGAGACACAGATCAGACCCGCCTTAACTTTTGGGGTGTATCTGTCTGGGTTTTCCCACGCTTCTTCAGTTTGTTAGGATTCTGTTTTATGTAGCAGTAATAAACACTAGAGACCTACTCCTCATCTCAGCATGATCCCTGACTGTTAGGACACATACATATATATACATATATTTATTTATTTATTACTCAAATTTAGCCACCGCCCATCTCCCCCAGAAGAGGGACTCTGGGCAGTTTACAATAAAATCCCACATAAAACATAAACATTAAAATCACATAAAACAATTATGATAAAACACAATAAATAAATAAAATCCAAGAGAGATGTAAAATCCAGGCTGGTGGGAGGGACTCTAGGGTGCGAGCCATCCCCAAGAATGGTTATTCACTTTCCCGCCCCAGGCGAGACGGCAGAACCAGGTCTTAAGGGCCTTCCCGAAGGTCAGGAGTGAAGGGGCCTGCCTCGCCTCCGGGGGCAAGATATCCCAGAGAGCGGGGGCCACCACAGAGAAGGCCCGCTTCCTGGACCCCACCAGATGAAATTCTTTCATGGACGGCGTCCGTAACATGCCCTCTCTGGATGATCGGGTGGGGCGGGCCGATGTAATGGGGATGAGACGGTCCCTCAGGTAACCTGGCCCCATGCCATGTAGGGCTTTAAAGGTAATAACCAACACCTTGACTTGGACCCGGAAGCAAACTGGCACCTAGTGCAGCTCGCGCAGCAACGGTGTTATATGTGCCCACCTAGGTGCACCAAAAATAGCCCGCGCGGCTGCATTTTGGACCAGCTGAAGCTTCTGGATACTCTTCAGGGGTAGCCCCATGTAGAGCGCATTGCAGTTGTCTATACTGGGGATAACCAGGGCGTGAGTGACTGTTCGGAGGGCTTCACGATCCAGGAACGGGTGTAACTGGTGCACAACCCGAAGTTGTGCAAAGGCCCTCCTGGCCACGACTGCCACCTGCTCTTTGAGCAGGAGTCGTGAGTCCAGGAGAACCCCCAGATTATGCACTGAGTCTGTCTGGAGCAGTGCCACCCCACCCAGAACTAAAGATGACAGTTTCCCGGAAGATGAAGCCCCATCAACCCACAGTCACTCCGTCTTATCAGGGTGGTATATACATACACACACACACAAACAACACACACACACAGCATATAAACTTTATTTAGAGATACATGAAACAGTACAAAATTAGGTAATGCTTTCATCTTTGTGTTAGCAATTAGCCAATCTGCGATAGTTTTATTTCAACCAACCAGATGTTCTACTTTTTATAAACTTAGTAATAATTTAAGGTTCCAAATGAGTTTCAAGGGGTGGGGTAGGTGTGTGTGCATGCCAGGTGAGGTGAAACATGACCACTTTTTAGTGTACGCCATAACATCGAATGGATTGGATGCGCTTTGTCTAGTCAGAATTTCAGAGTCCATTGGGAGATATTTTTGTTCTAAGGTAAATACATATAGATACACGTTTATTACAGCCCTTACGATTTTAAATCATATCATACTAATTGTTTTTAAATATATATATATATATATATATGCATGCATGCATGCAAGATTGTTACTATTATCTATTTTCATCGTATCTGGCCTTAGGGCTGTCATAAACGTGTATGTGTGTTCTAAGGTAAAAGACATTTCGATATTCGAACATCTGCTATTTCAGGTTAGTTGTGGTGGCAATGCACTGTTGTTTGTAAATCAACCTCTCCTGAAATACTGAATCCATATAAAAAAAAATAACCGATGACTCAGGAAAAGCGCAAAACCTGCAGGACTTCACAACAGCTGAGCGACCGGCACAAGGCCTTCCGCTCGCAGCTCTACAGAAGCCGAGGGCGGAGTCTCCCAGCTGTAACCTCAGCCCCGTGCTAAGGATGCCCAATCACGTGACGTCCCAGAAGGGCGTGGTTGGGTGCGAGAGCCCACCCTTTTCTAGCGCTGACTCGCGGTGTTCGTGAGCTGGAGGTGAGGGAGAGTTGTGGCGGCCGTTGATGAGAGAATCAAGCGGCGACGTCCTGAATAGTAACGGCAGCGGGAAAGAGAGAAGGCGAGAGAAACTGTGCGCGCGCGCGAGAGACAGACAGACGGGGGGACGCGTGTGTGTGCATTTCCATCTTCAAGGGACAAAAAGCAAGCATCCCGGAGCGCGAGCAGAATTCTCTCGACTTACGAAGGCTTGTCCCTTTCTCAAGCATCTGAGCGCTTGGCCCTTTCCCTTTCTGGAGCCGGAGGGTCCGGAGCCGGTGGATCACTCCTGCCCCTTGCATCTGGACCCCTGGAAAGAGAGGTAAGGGGGCGGGACGGAAGGAAGTGTAGCTCCAATCTCGTGGCGCTACTTAGAAGGCGAAGTGCTGCCCCGCCGAGCTGCGTCGCAGCCCGGTTCTGTGGGGAGACGTGGGCGGCGAGGCAGAATCCTCCCTGAGTTAAGCTTTTGCGGTGGCCGTCCTGGCATGTGTGCTGTGTTGCATGACCTTGGGCACGTCTCTTGGTTCTGGCAGCTCTGATAACTATCAAAAAAAGGTGATGATGATGATGATTCAAGTTGTGTCTCGTGACGGCTCGGGATGTGAACAAGAGTTTTAATGGTACGGCTTTCCTGTGCCTTCATGTGGATTTGCATCTTTTAAATATTTTTTGGTTGTGAAAACAGAAGTAATGTCTCCCCACTATTGCCCCAGAGTTCTGATTACTGTGCTACAACTACACTTAACATTTGTATGTTTGATCTTAGCACAGGGTTCCGTTTCCCGGGATCACCTATTAAAGATGTCAGATAAGCTTTCTGCCTTTTTAAAGCCTTAATACTGGGGCATTGGGTAGCCAGTCAATTTAACAAAGGTGTTGCAGAATAAACAGCTCAGAAATGGCTGTACAGTAATTTGCTGCAAGAGCCTCGAGTAAGTGAACTAGGCAGGCTGCTATATTGTGCTAAGTCAGTTGCACAAAAACAGCACACCATATTTATTATTGCCAATGTCTGATATAATTTGACATACCTTACTACTTCTTTCTATTAATCAGTTCCCAGTTCTGCATCACTACAATTGCTTATTCTGCCAATATATAGTTCAAGGTTCATAATTGAATACATGTAACTGTTGATTTTATAGATGTGTACTTTGAAGCAAATCTTTTTGTTTCAGTGCTGCTTGTTTCCACGTATGCCATAATTTTAAGCATATTTTTAAATATGTGGTGTATGTAAGCACAGGAAAGTTTGAAGGTATAATCTAAATCAAGGGTCTGAAGCTCAAATTGTCGTGAGGGTCATATGAGGACTAGTTCATTAGCTTGAAGGCAGCAACAGTGAAGTCTTTTCATAACTGATACAGAGGTCTACTGAATCAGAGATGAAGAGTATCACAGTATTCCATTAAAGTTAAATGTGTTAAATAAAAAGACCACAGCTTGATTGTGAAACAGATCTACTGTTTTGCTGTTTCACTTTGGCCACTTACCTTGTGTTTTTTCATTTACCAGAACACCAGTGTTCAGTATGGTTGTTGTTAAAAAAACAACATAAAAACTTGAATGTAATCATATGAAACCTGGCAGCATTTATCCTCTCAGGAAAAGCAACCATGCCTGAATATTATTTCCAGTTCTGCTGAGAAATAAAAATGATATTGGGAGTTTATGAAGGAAAAAAATTGTTTTGTCTTCAATTTTACATGTGTCATCTTCTCATAAGAGGCTGTAAATGCAGCTCACTTTCAGATTGCTTTTAATGAAAATCAGGCTAAAAGTTGATTAAAATACATTACAGGGCATAAGGGGGGGGGAAACAATGGCTTTTGGTGTTTTTCAGTTATAATTAACAGGGATGCATGGAGGTTTGGAGTTATAAATAAAGTTTTAAATTTGAGCCTAAGTCCCTCATAGGTCTGTCATCTGTGAGAATTGACCATTCTAGAATAGAAACTGGAACCAGCCCTTGGGGATTCATAGGGGCAAGGGGTAATTTAGTGGAGTCCTTGGTGCTCTCTGAGCCTTGTTTTCTTGCAGACATTTCATTGCCAGACTAGGCAACATCTTCAGTGCGAACAGGGAGAGGGCCTTGCTCTCTGTTTATATATAGTGGCTTGCCCTGCTTGTGTTGGTGGGGGTGTTGTTCTCTCCTTGGGAGTTCTTTGATTGGGCTGTTGTTTGCTGCTTGATTGACTGAGTTAATAGTTCCTTGATTAGGGTGTATTGTGCTGTTTGATTGTTCGTCTGGTGTTGATCCTAGTGTTGATTGTTGCATATCTGGGTGTTGACTGCTGGCAAGGGGGTGTACTTTTGGGTGTACTTTTGGCTTTTCTATTGTCCCTTTTGAATGGTATGTAAATGTTTACCTCTATGTGTCTGTTGATGGCTGCTTTGTCTGAGTGCCAGGCTTCCAGGAATTCTCTGGCATTTTTGGATTTGGCCTGGTTTAGGATGCTCACAGTTTCCCAGTTCAAACTATGGTTGAGTTTATCCATGTGTTTTGAGATTAAGGAGTTCTCTGCAGATGTTGCCTAGTCTGGCAATGAAATGTCTGCAAGAAAACAACAAGGCTCAGAGAGCACTAAGGACTCCACAGTTCAACCCGGAGCTACAAATATTCTCTTTGGTAATTTAGTACCAGAAATAGGTCAGTGGTGTGCTGAGGAACCCCATCTGAGCATAGCTCCTGGGTGTTAGGTGAGGAAGAGTCTTGAAGGGACAGTTTTGCAGGCTGTAAGTGGCAGAGTAGGGCTTGCAGAAGCTGTACCAGGGGTGCATCTTTCTTCCTGCTGCTTGAGCCAGGGTGGCATTGCATCCTCCTTCATGTAAAGAATCACTCTCCCCTCCCAGCCAAGTTCCCCAAGACTTGGTCCAAGATGGTCCAAGATGCTGCCTCCTACCTCTTTTCTGAACCAGCAGTCTTCTCACATCCTGTCTAACAGCTATGGAGCACAAGGTAGCCCTGAATCTTGCCTGTCCCGCTGTGTTTCTCCTCTGACTGGGGTGAGTTGAAGGAAGCCACCAGGAAGCCCATATTTAGCCACTAGGCTAGGTTTCACTATTGTATTGTCTATAAATATAGCAGAAAATACCTTGGTTATGGATCTATCAATTGGACTAGCAAAGCAATATATACTTGTGCGTAATAGTTCTTTTACCATGACAATTGAAAATTATTTACATGCATGGGTTACTGTACTTGTTGGTATCTCAACTGGTACAATTTTTAACTTAAGGTAGCTCCCCCATAGAGAAAATTGTAATATAGTAACATTAAAGACTTACTGTAGTCTTCAGTTCTGGATGCAATGGTAGTCAGATTTAAAAATTTAAAGATGAAATGGAATAGATGAAAGGATAAAATGAATCTGAGTCTAATAGGAATGAGGAAAAGAGAAAAATAGGGGTGACAATCTTTAGAGCTTGCAGAGTTAGCAAAGCACAAGTGCTGGATTTCTCCAATTTACTGTTGCTTTTCTTTCACTTACAGTATTCAGTCTGAGAATAAGAGCGGACTCTGGTGATTTTTTTAATGAAAGACTTTCTGTAACTTAGATCAGAAACTCTAATTAAATGAATTGATATATAAACAAGATCACACTGAAGTGATTAAGAACATCTTATATTTGGAATTGCCTCCTTTTTATATATCAAATGTTAGATGTTTTCATTTATGCCTCACAATTCAGTTTAACTAAACTGGCATAATTGCATGGCAATAGAAATTAATCCAGCAAAGGATATTACTTCCGCTGTTTTATGTTTTATAACTTCAGAGACCATATAGCTGTTTCAAAAATCAAACAGAGGTGTAGCTTTAAACTGCATGGTTCTTTGCAGTATATGAAACAAGAAGTGTTCTCAGATATGTAGTTTTGTTCCCTTTACTGCCTAGCTGTTAAAAAGATTAGGCAGAAATGTCCATGCATCTGTCATCATATGAATATGCTTTAACCTTCCATCATTTGGTTGCATTTTTAACATACTTTCTCACCCTTTGTTGTATAAAGGAAGGAAAAAAACCACACCCATCATGTGTCAGAATCTTTCAATAGAGAGATTTCAGCAAATATAACCTGGGATAACCAGTTATTTTTTCTTGTTAGATTTCTCAAGTATATCAGGTTGAGATAGTGATTAAGCATTGTATTGGGAATACTTTTTTAAAAAATACAATTTTATCCTTAAAGAGGTTTCTGGAGGTTTTACAGATATTTTAATGGCATGTTAATTATCTCTGTTTTAATTGTAGAATGAATCCTGATATGCCATGATTCATTCTACAATTAAAGTACAGTAGTTAGATAAAGTTACTTTATTTTCTTATTGAATACATGTAGTTCTTTACCTTAATAATCTTGCCTAGTAGAAAAAAATGAATAATTAAGGATTAGGATATCACATATGGTCTTGTCATATCCTTAGCTTTCTATTTGGGGATTTGCATTGAGAATTATGGGATTTCTCACATAGCATGCCAATCAATTGGTTGTTTATTCTTTGGTTTTGTTGTTGTATCCTTACGTTTTTAAATGGGGCTATGTGGTTATTGTTTTAATTGGTTTTAACCCCATTGTGGATATTTTAATTTTTGTTTATATAGCCTGAAAGAGTTGTTTGACTGTGACAAGGTAAGACTATAACAAATAGCTGTAAAAGAAAACCCCTCAGTTGACTCAGTTTACATATCATACCAACCCATAAGCCTTGGTTCCCAACCCACAGTGGCTGGGCTCATATATTAATACCATGCTAATTGTGTTGTAGCCTCATGTGTTGTGTGTGGAGTCAGCTATTATTTTTAGCTGTAATATAACTAGCAAAGTTTTGTAATGCTGAGCTTTAAAATATCTCCACATAAGTCTATTCTTCTGATTAAATGTAACTTCAGAATGGAAATGATGGCAAAATTCCAAAGAAAATTACTTATACCACTGAAATTAATTGCAAAAAAATTCTAATAAAGCAATTTTCTGTAGATTTGGGCACATAAATGTCATTTTCTTTATTTCTTTTGTAGTATTAACAGTGATTAAACAATAGATTATATTCGTGTTTAATCCTCTTAATGATTTTAGCATAGTTACCCTTACTGTGTTATTCTACAGTAGAGCAATTCTAAGAAGGAGGTACGTGTTGTGATTTATTTACTAGCAGGGGAAGCTGCTCTGTACTTCTCAAAGTTTGTTAATTGAAAATTATGAGAAGGGAAGTCAGAAATCTACCAAACACCTTCCCAAGTACAATGAACAAACTAATTCCCCTTTAAGTTTCAAATTCACTTTTGTTATCTTTCTGTTTGTATAAGGAAACAATAATGACATTTTTCTATTGTCAGGCAGAGATGTAGTCTTCAGAAATGAAACAAGTGCTGTGAGAATGTTGAAAAGGATTAAGGCTGCAGGAATAGAAGATACATGAAAAAATATTAAGCTAAGGATGTGGTTTGTTTGGAATAGCTGTGTGACTTGTTTAAAATTTCATTCAGTTTCACTCTTCAACACCTCACCATCATTCCCATACAAATCTATAAAATACTCCTGGCATTCTCTCCTTTCAGTTTCATCTGAAATCATGCCATCACTTTCATTCTTAATTCTAATTTTTCTTGCTGCTTGTATAGCTCTTTTTACCTCCTTCCAAACAATTTTTAAAAAGTTTTAATCTTTTTGATTCTGTATAGCCTTTTCTCTCTCTATATATTAAATCTTTAATTCTAATCTTTTACAGAAATTATATTCTGTGTATTTTTCCTCACCTACGGCTTCTTTCACTTCACTATGCCATCAAACATCCTTTTTCATACTTCTCAGTAGCATAACTGCACACTTTTGTGGTACTTTATAATCTTTTCACTTTATTCCAAGAAGCTTCCATATCATCTTTTTTAAGGTCTATTTTCCATTAATTCTGTTGGGAGACAGATTAATCTTTTTCATACTGGACTCATACTTTCTTTTCTTACATTCATTTTTTCAGAAAGATTTCTTTCACTTCTTTCCTTTTACGTCTATTTTTCTCAGATCCTCTCTCGACACTACCAAATAATGGTCTGTCCCATATTCAGAAGTTCTTACTGAATCATCCAATCATTTTTGCCCCTGTACTCATCTCTTTCCCACCTATACAAGCTAAAACATAACAACCCCCTCTCTTACTGCATTTATTCAGAATATTGGACAATTTTCTCTCCATTCTTGGTTCTTTATCACTATTCATGAGAGCATAATATGCAATTATCATCAATTTAAGAATTCCTCCTTTTGTACACACCCACAACACTTTAGATGATACCAGTTCATATATTTTAGTCCTTTTATTCATAATTAAACAGATACCTTCATTTTCAGATATATATTCTACATGATTTAATGTAATGTAATTTAATATAATTTAATTTATTGGATGTTGAAGCCACCCAACTCCAAAAAGGCGGAGTGTCTTAGAATATTTAAAACACATAGTTTATAAAACATGACAAAACCACATCAATAACATTCACAGAAAATTCAGCAGGGCGTCCATAAACACCCTAACCCCATGCCTAGGAACAGAGCCAGGTCTCCAGAACACTTGGAGAGTGAAGAGCCACACCCTAACCCCATGCATGGGGACAGAGCCAGGTCTCAAGGGAGTCCCAGAACACTTGGAGAGAGGGAGCCATACGTATCTCTGGGGAGATGTTGTTCCAGAGGGCAGGGGCTGTGAGAGAGAAGGCTTGCTTCCTCTGTACCACAAGATGACAATATTTAATAGATGGGGCCTGGAGTTCATTCAGATCTATTATGTTCCCCTTTCTCTTACTTTCACAGACAGATAAAATACCGTTTTTTTTCTTTTTTTAAAATTTTATTTGTTCATTCTCATTAACAGTTATTCCCCTAACAAGTCTCAATCTTCCATATGTCATATTTGTCAACAGATGGGCCTATTAATATTAATGTTGTGGGGAAAATAGGAGGACGGTGTATTAGGTATGTTTGCCACCTAATGTTATTTATAAAAATTATAAAGGTGGGATAGAAAATAAACAGACAAACCAATACCATATATCATGGCTTTGTTGAACCGAGGCTTTCATATAATGTTTTTTAATAAAATAATGAAAGCATAAAACTAGGTTACCAGGCTTAGTTATATCCAAGCTATATGCTCTGTTCTGTGCTAACAGTAAGGACACAATGCCAGCCACTTTTCTTACATTCTGGCTAATGTTGCATAAGTGCAACCAAAGTCTTGTTTCACCCCAAACATGCTCATGCTATTTTCTAATTATAAGGTTATCTTGCAAACCAATATACTGTTGCTAACATCCCACCAACTAGGTGGTACATGCAATGTAGCAAACCACATGGGATACACTGGATCTCTGTTTCTGATTTTGTGCATATGTAATTTTAATAACCTCATAATTCTATAAAATACTTTTGTTCTACAATACAGGTAGTCCTTGCTTAACAACTGCAATCAGGACCAGAATTTCCATTGCTAAGAGATGTCATAAAGTGAGACATCATATGACCACATTGCTTAGTGACAGCAATCCTGGCAATTCCCCTTGCCATAGTTAAGTGAATTTTACCGGTCATTAGCTGAGCATCCACCCCAATCCAAGTCATTCTGGGCTTGGTCCCTCTCAGCCCTGAGCCTCAGTAAGGTAAGAGACTGCCTCCAACTCCCCCCGCCCCCAGCTACCTCCCCACCATCTCTGCCCTTTTGGCCGCCCTGCACCCTGCCTTGCAGGGCAGCAAGCGGTCCCAGATCAGCGGAACTCAGGCTGCTTGCAGTGCTGCAGGTCAAGGGCTTCTTGGCTCTTCTTCCCCTTTTACTCACTTACATGCACCATGGCCTCCTTCCCTCATTCGCTCGCATGCGCTGCAGCCTCCTTCTCTCCTTGGCTTGCTCACATGCACCATGGACTCCTTTGCTTGCTTGCATGCACCTCAGCCTCCTGCCCTCTTTTGCTCGCAAGCAGCATTTGCAAAGGGGCATGCTTTCGCTGGCTTTGTGCTAAACCAGTTCCTGGAAAAGCTGCTTGCAATTTGCAAGCTGAACGAATGGTTGTTAAGTGAGGACTACCTGTAAGCCTTTATATGAAGGGCTACCTGTTCCCAAATAAAGCGGATGTTGAGCTTACTATTTGAGCTATTTCTCCATGCTCACCTTCAGACATTGTCAGGTGCCAGCCAGGAAAAGGGCATCTTTAGCTGTGGTCTTGCATTAATGTCTTCTGTAAAGAGGTTGAGCAGGTCAAATTGGAAAGCTTTCTGAGCAGCAGGGTAGAGATTGTTCAGATAGTTTAAAATCTTTAATTCTGATGATTCTGCTAAATACTAATACTGATTTCAACCTAATATACATATTAATTGTTATATCTTAATGTTTTAGATTGTTGTCCTTTGAATTTAAACACAAATTCACTTGTAATATATCTTCAATAAACAGTGCTGAAAAGATTGAACAACACTTGTATTATTTACCATGATAAACACTAGACAGCATTTGCTAACCACTTTAATACTCACTAAGAATGAACCTTGAATAGTGTTTTTGTAAAAATCCATGATCAAGAAGGGAAAAGAGAAGACTGTAGTGTCAGAGATTCATCTTAATCTTTTTTCCATGATTAAAAGAAAGTCAGCTTTATTTTATCCAGAATATTGTTTTACTGGTAGATTGAATTTCTACTAGGAAGGAATTGTAATGTTGGGCTTCTGGTGGGAATGGTGTTTTGAACAGCATCTCTTCGCGAATTAGCTTCGCAAGTAGACCTGGCAGCACGGCGTTTTAGGGCTTGGGCAGGATCCCCTGGAGCCCCAAAGTGTTCCCTCAATAAAGGAGAAACCTAGGAATTACCCTCTGTGTCATCTGGACAATCATAGCAAGAAGATCATAAACGGAGTTTATAGATCGAGTGGTGAATGATCAGCTGGGAGGTGGGAGTGTCATCCTTTCCCAAGCCACACTGCAGCCATTTAAACGGATTCTAAAACCGACCACCCCATTTCTTAACGAACCAATTTATTTTCCTTTTCTTTGTTTAAAAGAGGCTTTTTCCAACACAAAGATAAGATTTCTCTTGGTAACTTTTACATTATTTTTGAAACTTAACTGTTGAGCATTTGAACTTGGTTTTGTATTTTACATTTTGGGCAAAAAGAACTGAAAGCTGAACTGTGGATTTATTTTATAGAAGCAAAGGAGGATGGATGGATGGATGGATGGATGGATTTAATTGGCAGTATTTTTACTGTTTCCTTTTGTTAGAACTTAGGAACATGGATTTTTGTCTGAGAGGAGTTCCTGAGGTGAAAGGGGAGAACATTGTTGAAAAAATCTTACAGGCTATGGCAAAATTATTGGATTGGGAGGAAGATAGAATAGAGGATGAATTAGATAAAGTTTTTTGCATCAACTCAAGTTACGCAGCTGTAAATAATAAACCAAGAGATGTTTTGGTTCACTTTGCTAGAAGGAAAACAAGAGACCAGTTTTTGCAAACTCACTTTGGCTCAAGATTAAATACTGACAATGTGGATATAATTGCTTTGAAAGAGATTCCTGTAAGGATTTTGAGAAAGAGAAAAGACTATGCTTTTTTAATGGAGATTTTGAAAAAGAACAAAATTGGTTTTCAGTGGGAAAGCTTGGAAGGTGTGAGTTTTATGTTCCAACAGCAAAGATTCAGATTGACCTCCATCCATAACGCCAAGGACTTTCTTGCTAGATATGGATCTAGTTTGGATTGGGGTGTAGATGAGAAACCTGCACCTGGAACTAGACCCCAAGAATCTGCTCTACAAGGTGTAGACTACATCTAAGGACTTTGAACAGATGTCTGCTTAATCACGGCTTGCACTTAACTTACTTGGAATGTGAACGGGGCAAATGCCCCACACAAAATATTTTTTTATTATTATTTGAAGAAATTAAACCATTATGTGATATGTTTATAGGAGACTCATAAGGAAAAAAGATATTAAATATTTGATGAATAAACATTTGAGAGACTAATTTATTTTAGCAGGTTTGAAGAAGATAAATGGACTTGTAATATATGTTAAACCACAGTTGAAACCACGTTTATTGCTTTCTGACGAACATGGCAGATATATAGCAGTGGAAGTTGAGCTTAATTGTCAGGCTCAGCCCAAGAACAATGAAGAATCAGTCCATTCAAACTCCAGTTCTTAATTTGCTCACACCATATAGAAAGAATCTTGCCAGACTAAAGCTACTCTAACTAACCTAAGGGGAAATAACCTGGGAGACTCTAGGGTGGGGCTATCCTGACCCTGTTCATTTTCCCACCATTGCCTCCACTTATCTCCTCCACCTCCTTGGAATGTGCTCCCTCCTTCCTGAGAACCAGCGGCAACCACCAAAATCCACCACATCACCCCCCCCCTTCAGAGACTCGTTCCATAACATTAATGGACTTAAATCTATTGTTGTGGGGTTATATGTACCAAATGAGAATAAAAGTAAATTTTTTAGATATCTTCTGAATGAATTGTTGTCTTTTTCATATCAAACTGCTGTCTACTAGGAGATTGGAATGGTGTAACCTCCCCACGATTGGCTAAGATATCTGAAAAGGTAATTAAGCTTAAACAAGGAAGAGTCCCACAGTCCTTTTTTGACATGATAGATAATTTGGCATTAGTAGATTCCTGGTGACACAAAAATGGATTGACAAGGGAATATACTTTTTACTCAGAAAGACATAAATCTTTTTCAAGAATTGACATGAAAGCCAGAAAAAAGGCAACTGATTTTTCAGCAGTTTTTCAGCAGTTTCTCCTGATGAGCTACTTTATTTATTAAGATTATTTATTTTATATATGTCACAAAGGTAAGATAAATCTTCACTCCCACAGATAGTCAAGTTATTCAAGAAAATGTATATATGATTTTTTCCCACTTAATATAATATTGGCAATTTCCAATTTCCAATTAAAAAAAACACTTAAGTAATTAAGGCTGTGGTTGATGTGAAGCTTTTAGTGACTGATCATTTGTTAATCTGTGTTTTCTACCCCAGAGATGAGATACAATGTGTATTTTGAATGAGATACAATGTGTATTTTGAATTCTGCCCCTTTACCAGGTAGTTTGGTTACCAGGTAAGAAGGATGAATAAGCATCAAGTGAACTTTGAGTTAGCTGATAGTGGAAAACTTATATAAGTAGCTTGAACAGAAGACAGTGCCTAGGTATTTTATATGGGCAAAGGAGACTGCAAAGGAAATGTTCTCTCTTGTTTCATTTCATTGCCGTATTGGATTGAGAGGCTGACATCTCAATTGCAACTGCTGTAGTTACTTCTAGTTACTTGGGAAGGGAATTACCTATGAAAAAAGATGCATAACTTCATATTTATTTATCTTCTTTTTAGAAATGTATTAATCTGCTTTTAATCTACTCAATTTAATCTATTCAAATGGACACAAGCAGGTTTTTGTTTATGTGCTAACAGTGATTTCCTGGACACAAGCAGGTTTTTGTTTATGTGCTAACAGTGATTTCCTGCTGAGATCTCTGTCTTTTCGCCAGATTGCCATGATGAAATAGTTTATGTAACATAATTTCCTTTGGATATTGTTTTAAAAAGTTTGGGGTAAAATGTTGTATTAAATATAATCAACATACAACTAATGCAAAATATGTTTATAGTGAAGTATATTAAATGCTGCTTGGTAATACCATTGCTGTCTGATACAGAGAATGCCATGTATGTTACAGATTTCACAGTTTCCTATGACTGCAGATAGTATCATCAGCTTTTGAAGTCAGTAAACAGGATGCTCAAAATTGAAATGGCAAAATTACAGAGGAAATGTTACTGAATAACGTCTTGCTCAAGTATTTACTTTCTATGAAGTTTGTTGCATTATATGCTATGGAAGACTTCAGTTTAGTCCTTTAAACTATAGAAATAGTTTCTAGTATAG
This sequence comes from Candoia aspera, assembly GCF_035149785.1. Taxonomy (NCBI): domain Eukaryota; kingdom Metazoa; phylum Chordata; class Lepidosauria; order Squamata; family Candoiidae; genus Candoia; species Candoia aspera. The sequence goes on from NC_086159.1 coordinate 43,647,037, forward strand.
TGTAGCAAGAGTCAGGAAGAGCATGGGAGAAATAGTAGATAATTATTCTTGCTGTGGAAAAACATAATCTTACTTCATTTATTCCTTTTCCTTATAATTAATTGATATCTAGAGACAGACTACGGGAAAAACTGACAGTTACAAATCATGTTTTACTAAGTTTAATTGTAATATTGTGTGACGACAAGTATATCAGGGTACATGTATTACTCCAGGAGGCCTTTCAACCTCAGCAACTTTAAGATGTATGGACTTCAACTCCCAGAATTCTCCAGCCAGCATGAAGCCCACTCATCTTAAACTTGCTGATGTTGAGGAACATTGTTCTAGAAGAAGGGATTTCAAACTTTTTCAGGCCATGGAAACTATTGAAAAAAAAATCAGAACCCTGATTAATAGATAAAACATTGGTGATAGAAAAGTGGTAATAAAATGAAACGTGTTGGTTATAATTTATTTATAGAAATTTATATATTAAAATCACTTGAATTTCACAGAAATGGATGCCCCAATTATGACAATAGAATTTGCTTTACTTTTTTTACCTGTTGCTGTACTGCTGCTGTACTAGGTTGTAGCTGATATTCATATCTTGGAAAATGTTCACATTACATAAATATGTATTAGGCCTAATTAAAAAAAAAAACAAGCTAAAATATGCATATGCTGAGGATGAGTATGACAGTTTAATACTGCAAAGTTGAAAAATTATGCAGCAGAATCATCATTGGTGATGTCACTTAGAATGAATCCCTTACTTAGAAATGCTGAGAGCCTGATATGCATAAAAATGACATACCGCATAATCAGAAATAATGGATTAATATAGTGAAATTAAATTTGATTTTTTCCCACTATAAATGCTTGGCTAAAACCACTTAAGCACCTATCCTTTTCCTTCCTTTGCAAATACAGTTCCCATATATGTTTACTCTGGAGGAAGTCCCACTCCAAAGGGATTTGAGGCACATACGCACTGCAGCTGAGCAGTGCAATCCTAAATTTATTAATTCCCATGTAGCTCAATGGACTTTCTCCTAAGTAAGTATGCACAGGATGCTGCCTTAATAAGTAAGCTGACCTCTTGGAGACATGCCCATACATACAGAGAAATAGGTCTGCAACATAGAAAGAGATACATTGCTTTTAAAATCATCCTATCTCTTTTCACTCCATTTAGGACAAAGTGATAATCAGACCAAAATCAGAAGGATTTAGGCAGTGAAGAAGGGAGGGACTCACCATGATTGCTTTTGTGCTGCCACATAAATTAGAAACTCCCACTGGATTTTAAGCTCTCCCTGCTTGTTAGGTTTCTCATCATCCAAAAGCACTGGTCCCTTTTAACTTCCTTGGCTGCCCTTTAAAAAACAAACGAACGCTGGTTGCTTGATTCCTGGGGAAACGTTTGTTATAGTTTGGAGGCAGTCAGGAAATTGAGTTTTGTGTATGTGCATGTGGGAAGAGAGAAGATTGAAGTGGTGGTGAGGGAAAGGTAAAGGTTTTGTTGTAAACCACCCAGAGTCCCCTTTTTGGGAGAGATGGGCGGTGATAGAAATTTGAAAAATAAATAAAAGGCAACCAGCTGTCTCCTGCCTGGATTGCTTCCAGTTTTGACAACAAACTCTGGTGATGTACAGGTAGTCCTTGCTTAACAACCCTAACTGGAACCCTTCAACAGAGTCAGTAAACTCTAGCAGTGAAAAATCATATACATACACATACGCTTTCTGTCCAAAACAAAGGCATGTTAATTGTCTTAACAATTGAGGCCGATGTTGTTGAATAATGACTACAAGCTGTTCACAACGATCCTAGCTGATAGACTGAAAATAATTTTGCGAGAATTTATTAATGAGGATCAATGTGGGTTTTTACCTAAAAGATAGTTAAAGGGTGATCTTAGAAATGTGTTGGACATTTTGGAATATTTGGAGCAACATAATGAAAAAACAAGCTGCATTGAACTTCTTAAATGCAGAAAAAGCCTTTGACAATTTGAAGTGGGCTTTTTTGTTTAAGGTTTTGGAAGATAAGAATTTTGGAGAAAACTTCATAAAATGGATAAGACTGATCTACACTTCACAGAAAGCACAGATAATTGTTAATGGAGATTTAACAAAACCCTGTGAGATATAAAAGGGCACAAGACAGGGATGCCCTCTTTTGTTTATTTTAGTTCTGGAAATAATGAATAGCGATATAAGACAATATGAAAGGAAAGAGTTGTGGGATTAAAGATTTAAAAAGAACCTATAAGTTAAGGGTTTTTGCAGATGCCTTGGTGTTGGTTCTGGAAGGTCCTTTAAAGGGAATTGAAATATTAATGGGCAAATTTAAAAAAATTGGTGCACTAGCAAGTTTTTAAATTAATAAACAGAAGCTGAAGATGTTAACAAAAATATGAAAATAGTAGATCAAACAGAACTGATGAATAAAACAGGTTTTAAGAAAGAGAAGAAGGTAAAATATTTGGGTATCATTATGACAAATATGAACTGTATGTTATTTCAAAATGTTAAGATATGAAATGAAGTTAAAAAATATCTTAAGACGGGCAAAAGATTTATACCTAAATTTGTGTGGCAGGGGGAAAAAAACAAGTTAAATACAAGGTGTTACAAGATGCAAAGGAAAGAGGAGGACTGGTTTCACCTGATTTGAAATTGTATTTTGCAGCTTGCTGTTTGGTTTGGATGAAAGAGTGGGTGCTGCTGAGAAACAGAAGGCTCTTGGAGTTAGAAGGACACGACTTGAGATTTGGGTGATATGGGTATTTGTGGTACAATAAAGGCAAGGTCAATGTGGATTTTAAAAACCATTATGTTAGATGTGCCATATTGAGAATATGGAATAGATACAAACCCAGATTGTGCCCAAAAACACCTCTGTGGCTCTCAGCACAAGGATATTATAGATGAGAAATAATAAGCAAACACAAATGGCTAACTTACTGTGAGATACTAGAATTTTGTCCAGGGAAATACAAAATAAAATCAAGAGAAGAACTAGAGGCAGAGGGATATAATTGTCATTGGTTCTTTTATTTACAGTTGTTGGAAAGATTTAAAGTAGACAAAACAATTTATGATTTTGAACATTGAAATATAGAGTTTATTTTCTATCCCGCCTCTATTATTTTTATAAACAACTCAAGGTGGTGAACATACCTAATACTCCTTCTTCCTCCTATTTTCCCCACAACAATAACCCTGTTAAGTGAGTTGGGCTGAGAGAGAGTGACTGGCCCAAGGTCACCCATCCGGCTTTCATGCCTAAGGCGGGACTAGAACTCACAGACTCCTGGTTTCTAGTCCATTGCCTTAACCACTAGACCAGACTGGCTCTCTGTTAATGTGTTATAATCTTAAAGAGAATTTTTATAATGTGATGTACCATTGGTATTTGTCACCAGAAAAACTGTCTAGAATGTATAAAGGCACTTCAAATTTATGCTGGACATGTGAACAACATGAAGAGACTTTTTATCATTCGGTGGATATGTAAAAAATCTAGAAAATTCTGGATTCAGGTACATACATTGATTCAGAGGATCTTAAAGATTAATATACAATTAAAACCAGAGGTTTTTCTTTTGGGACTGGTGGAAAAACAGTTGGAAAAAGGTCATGGAACTTTGTTTTTGTATATGATATACAGTGAGGTTATTGTATGCACAAAGATGGAAAGATTCGGCATTACTCACAATGGTGGAATGGTTGGTGAAAATGATGGAACTTACTGAGATGGATAAATTGACTTCTTTGATCAGAGACAAGACAATATCCTCATTTACTGCTGACTGGAAACTCCTTATAGACTTTTTAGGTGAAACAGAAAAAATGAACGTATGATTTATGATTTTGATGATTAAACAATAGATTATAGAAAGAAGAGAGCTATGTTGTAACCATAGAGTAAGAGGTAAACTTATAATTGAACTTATAACTGCTGCAAAGATAATTGGAAGCTACTTCTTTGTATCTTTTTTCTTTTCTATTTTTTTCTTTATCTTTTTGCTTCCTTGCACATCTTTTTGATTTTTCTTTTTCTTTTCTTTTTCTTACCTTATATTAGTTTGTGTTAGTTTTTATACTCTTTTTAAAAATCTTTAATAAAATTATATTAAATTATCTTCACAATTGGAAAATAAATGATATTCACATTGTACAAGTAAAGGACTTTTAAAACCTAGATGTCATGTTTTAGTCATCTATAGGTTGGAAGAAAGAAACAAGCAGTACCACAGCTGACCCCCAAAGAGCTTCCAGTGTCATAATTTGATTCATTAGCTGCAGCGAAAGTAATTTTTCCTCTCTACAGTAAAAATATTTAACTTAGGGAGCCTTCTGCTTTATGGAGCTCAGCTTGTGGTTATAAGGGCCCAAGAGCTTTAGAAGCAACTCATCCTGATGTAAGAACTGACACCATTAGTCCCAATATTGACCCAACTCATGCACAATTCGAATATGCAGAATTCAGGTTTATTGAGAACAAGCGTACAGAACAAAAGAAAGCTGTGATTGGTTTCCGGTATGGGAGCAATGGCGTCAGGTTGAACTCTACTGAAGCTCCGCAGATAGAGTTCTCATTGCGGCTTGATACGACAAGCTGGAAGGTTTTTTCCAGATCGAAAGCAACTCCTGGCGAAAGGAGCTGTGAGTGTGAAAGCGAAAGTGTTCTCCGGACAGCTGACAAGCAAGAAAAATGGCAGATGTCACTTCTTTGTGAAGCAGAGATTCAGCTGAGAAGCACCTTCTTTTCGGTAAGCAGAAGCTGCAATTGAATGTCTTGTTAAAAAGACAATATCTTTGACCACCCCACCTCCTTGATTATTTTACAACTTAATGGAAGAAAGAAGAAGAGACTAAATGTAGCTGTAGAGACTCAGGAAAGCCTGGTGAGTCGCTTTATTTCGAAACGGGTGGATGAATTGTGGAGAGATTAAAAGGAGAAAATAAGGACTATAGGAACAGAATGCCAGTTAATTATTAATATATAGTAGCCATTTTTTTGCAACTATATTATCTGTCGCCATATAGTGGACTTGGTGGATAAAAGTTGTATAGCAAGTTTCTTCTCATAACGTGGTGGATATAACCTTTAAAATACTGTGTATATTATATGAACACTATAACAATGAATACCAGGAGGCAAAACAGAAGAGAATCGGGAATAGGAAAAATGACAGACTTCGAGCAAAGTTTGAAGAGTTTTCTGGAAAGACTTCACAAACTATCTTGCAAAATGTAAATATAATGTTGGAAAAACGTTTTGAAGATTTTGAGAAACAATTGAAACAAAATTTAGATAAAATAAATGAGAAAATAGATGGGGAAATAAAAGTGATGAAAAGAGTAGAAGAATTGGAAGTAGAGAAAGAAAATGAACTAGACAGAATAACTCTTTTAGAACTAAGAGATAAGGAATTCAGTCTGAGGTTTAGGGATATACCAGAAGGAAAGGAAGATGAGATAGAGGAAATAATAGTCCGAACACTAGCAAATTTACTAAATTGGGAAGAAGATAAGATGGAAGAGGAGATTGAGAAGATGTTTCGTATAAATTCAAAATATGCACAGACACATAATAAACCTAGAGATATATTGAGTGAATTTTCAAGGAGGAAAATTAAAGAGATGATATTACATGCACACTTTGACAATAGAATTAGAATTAAAGGAAAGGATATTATAGTGCTCAAAGAAATACCGATAAGAATATTGAGAAAAAGAAAGGAATATGTAGGTTTAACGGAGATGTTGAAAAGAAACAACATACCATTTTGCTGGGAGAAATTAGAGGGGGTAAGCTTTATCTTTCAGGAAAGGAGGTTTAAGTTGAATTCAATGCAGAAGGTTAAAGAATTTCTAGAAAGATACAAAAAGGATTTAGATTATATTAAGACAAATATCAGAGAAACAAGTAGAGAAGAGCCAGCCACAACTTCTAAAGAATACGAAGAATTACTGGCATGATGGTTATTAGTTATATAACTTGGAATATTAATGGGGCAAATAGCCCCCCAAAAAGGAAAAAAATATTTCACCATCTTAAAAATTTAAATAATGATGTTATTTGCCTTCAAGAAACACATATAAAAAAAAAAGGATGTAAAGTATCTAGTTAATAGAAAATTGGGAAATGAATTTGTAACAGCAAATGATAAAATAAATGGTATAGTATTATATGTTAAATCTTACTTAAAACCACATGTACTATTTTCTGACGATCAAGGGAGATTTTTAGGAATTGAAGTTCAAGATATGAAAATAATTGTAGTGGGAGTATACACACCCCATAAAGATACGAAGGTTTTTTATGAGAATATAATGGAAGAACTATTAAAATATTCTTATACCAGTTGGATATTAATGGGTGACTGGAATGGGGTTACGATACTGGCATTAGACAGAAAATCAGATAAATTAAAGATAAGCAGGGAAAATTACCAAAAAAATTTTTTTGAATTAATGGAAAATTTAGCTTTGATAGACGCATGGAGACACAAAAATGGTTTAATGAAAGACTATACTTTTTTTTCTGATAGATTCAAATCCTTTTCAAGAATCGATATGGTTTGGGTATCTAAAAATTTAGCAAATAAAATAGCTGAAATTTTACCAAAAACATTTTCAGACCATAACCCAGTGAAAGTTATACTAAAGAGGATTTCTAAATGTACAAAACGGAGATTGAATGAGAGTATCTTAAAAAAAGAGGGAGTAATAGAGGAGTGTAAAAAGAAATTAAAAGAGTTTTTTGATATAAATTTGAACAATGAAGTGGACATTAGAACAGTTTGGGATGCTAGCAAGGGAGTAATGAGGGGACATTTTATATCTTTGAACTATAAAATAAAGAAACAATATCAACAAAATGTTCAATTAATAATGAATCAAATCAAAATAAAGGAAAGAAGTACAAGAAAATTCATCAGACGAAAATTTAATGTATCGATTTAAACTGTTACAACAACAACTTGAGCTTATGACAAAGACATGGAAACAAAATTACATTATGTAAAACAAAGAAATTTTGAATTTGCTAATAGACCAAGTAGATGGTTGGTTTACAGATTAAGAAAAGAGAGAGAAAAAAAATGATTACTAGAATAAGAGACACTGGGGAAGATGTGGTAGATGACAAAGGAATTAAAAAAGCATTTTTCACCTTCCCAAAGTTATATTAAAAGCAGGAAATTTCAGAAGAAAAAATTGATAACTATCTTAACAATCAAAATCTTCCCAAATTAACACAAAGTCAACACTTTAGTATTAACGGTCCGATTACTAACCAAGAAATTATAGATGCCGTAAAAAAACTTAAAATAGGAAGAACACCGGGCCCTGATGGTATATCTACAGGCTACTACAAATTATTTTTGGAACAAATTTTAATGCCACTTAAAGACTTAATGAACTCGATTCTGATGGGGTCTAAGATACCCAAGTCATGGTCTGAAGCCAATATTACTCTTATCCCAAAAGGAGAACAAGATCCCACTTTAACTAAAAATTATAGGACGATTTTGTTGCTTAATAATGATTATAAAATTTTTACGGCAGTATTAACTGAAAGATTAAAAATAGTCCTTCAAGAAATTATAGAGAAAGATCAAAATGGCTTTGTACCAAAAAGACAAATAAAAGACAACACAAGAGCAGTGATAGATATTTTGGAGTATGCACATCATCATAATGAAAGCCAAATAGCCTTAATATTTTTGGATCCTGAAAAGGCCTTTGATAATTTAAATTGGAGATTTATGATTAAGGTATTGGAAAAAATGGAGTTTGGAAAAGACTTTATGGTGGGGATCAAAGCAATCTATTCATCACAAAAAGCCAGAATAATAGTTAACGAAGAAATAACAGATAATTGTAAAATAGAAAAAGGAACAAGACAGGGATGTCCATTGTCACCTTTATTATTCATTCTTGTTTTGGAAGTTCTTATTAGAGAGATAAGATTTGATAAATGAATAGAAGGGATAAAAATTAAAAAACAAGTATTTAAATTGAAAGCATTTGCAGACAAGTTCGTGTTTACTTTACAAAACCCATTAGATTCAATAGACTATTTATTGAAAAAAATAACAGAATTTGGAGAGGTAGCAGGATTTATTTATTTATTTATTATACACATTTCTATCACCGCCCATCTCCCCCTAAAAGGGGGACTCTGGGTGGTTTACAATAAAATTCACCTTAAAACCTAACATCATAAAATCACCAATATTAAAATAATAAAAATATAAATATAAAATCCAAGTGGGAGATTTCCATTCCGTCGGGAGAACTCTACATCATCAGCCACCCCCAGGAAGAGCTATTCCCATCCCAGGCGAGGCGGCAAAACCAGGTCTTCAAGCCCCTCTGGAAGGTCGGGAGCGAAGGGGCCTGCCTCACCTCGGGGGGTAGAATGTTCCACAGGGCAGGCGCCACTGCAGAGAAGGCCTGCCTCCTGGACCCCGCCAGATGAAATTCTCTTATAGATGGGGTCCGCAACATGCCCTCTCTGCATGATCGGGTGGGACGAGTTGATGTTATAGGGATGAGACAGTCCCTCAGGTAGCCTGGCCCCATGCCATGTAGGGCTTTAAAGGTGATAACCAACACTTTGAATTGGACCCAGAAGCAAACTGGAACCCAATGCAGCTCACGCAGTAGAGGTGTTACATGTGCTGATCTTGGAGCACTCATCACTGTTCGCGCAGCGGCATTTTGGACCAACTGAAGCTTCCAGATACTCTTCAAGGGTAGCCCCATGTAGAGCGCATTGCAGTAGTCTATATGGGAGATGACCAGGGCATGAGTGACTGTCTGGAGAGCATTTCGATCCAGGAAAGGGTGTAACTGGTGCACAACCTGAAGTTGTGCAAAGGCCCTCCTAGCCACAACTGCCACCTGCTCTTCGAGCAGGAGTCATGAGTCTAGGAGGACCCCCAAGTTACGCACGGGTTCTGAATGGGGCAGTGCAACCCCATCCAGAACTAAAGATGACAACTTTCCAGATACCAAGGGGCCATCAGTCCACAGCCACTCCGTCTTACCAGGATTCAGCTGAAGCCTGTTGCTCCCCATCCAGGCCCCCACAGCCCCCAGGCACTGAGAAAGGGTATTGACCACATCACTTACTTCACCCGGGATGGAGATATATATCTGAGTATCATCAGCATACTGATGGTACCTCATCCCGTGGTGACGGATGACCTCACCCAGCGGTTTCATGTAGATGTTAAATAGGAGAGGGGAGAGAACCGAACCCTGCGGCACCCTACAAAGCAGGGGTTGAGGGTCGTATCTCTCATCTCCTATCACTACCGACTGGGACCGGCCCTGGAAGAAGGAGGTGAACTAGTGCAGAACCACGCCGCCCACCCCCAACTCCCTGAGTCATCCCAGAAGAATACCATGGTATCGAAAGCCACTGTGAGATCAAGGAGAGCGAGGATGGATGCACTGCCTCCATCCCGCTCCCGCCAGAGATCATCCATAAGCACAACCAATGCAGTCTCTGTCCCATATCCCGGCCTGAAACCTGACTGAAAGGGGTCTAGATAATCCGTTTCATCCAGAATCCTCTGAAGTTGTAACGCCACCACTTTCTCAACCACCTTCCCCAAAAAGGGGAGGTGGGAGACTGGACGAAAGTTGTCTAGGACAGTAGGGTCCAGCGATGGCTTTTTGAGGAGGGGGTGTACCAGTGGCTCTTTAAAGGCAACCGGAACCACTCCCTCCCTCAAAGATGCATTAACCATCACCTGGACCCAACCACATGTCACCTCCCGGGCTGCTTTCACAAGCCAGGAAGCGCATGGGTCTAGATGACACGTGGTGGCGTTTACAATCCGGAGGATCCTGTCCACTTCCTCAGGCCCAACAGGATCAAACTGTTCCCAGATAACCGGGTAAGTATGTTCCCTCAGCATCTCCCCAGACTCTGCCCCACACTTAGAGTCCAACTTGGACCGAATCTGAACGATTTTACCCTGCAGATGCTCAGCAAATTCCTCCGCACGGCCCTGTAGGTGGGAGACAGAAAACCCCCCCCCCACCTAATAGCAATCGCGTAATTTTAAACAGGGTTGTTGGGCAGCATTCTGCGGATGCAATAAGAGCGGAGAAATATTGATGTTTCGCCGCTCTTACCGCCACAAGGTAGGCCTTAATAGTGGCTCTAGCTTGTGTTCGGTGAGATTCAGTCTTTGTCTTCCTCCGGCAGCGCTCTAGGCGTCTCTTCACCCTCTTCAAAACCCGCAGTTCCTCCATAAACCATGGGGAGTGCCGGGTTTGAGTGGGCAAGAGAGGCCGCACAGGCGCGATCCTGTCCAAGGCCCCAACCGCTTCTCTATTCCAGGTTGTGGCCATGACCTCCACTGGACCGTGCAGTAGATCCCCAGGTATAACCCCCAGCTCCTTCTGAAACCTCACTGGGTCCATCAGTCTCCAGGGGTAGACTAATTGAATGGGCCCTGCCTTCCTGCAGAGGAGGGCAGCACAAGAGAATCTCAGGCCACCAGGGCGTGGTCTGACCATGACAATGGGGACAGATCTACCTCTACCCTCAGGTCACATTGCCACTGCTCCGACAAGAAAACCAAGTCCGGAGTGAGGCCACTGTCTCGAGTTGGGTCCCAAATGATCTGAGACAGGCCCATGGCTGCCAAGGTAGCCATGAACTCCTGAGCCACATCCGAGGCACGCCCCAGGGAAGGTAGGTTGGAGTTTCCCAAGACCATAAGCCTGGGGAACTCCACCACCAACCCTGAGACGACCTGAAGCAGCTCAGGCAGGGAGGTTGCCACGCAGCAGGGAGGCTGGTACAGCAGCAACACTCCCAAATGTTCTCGGGAGCTCAACTTGAGAAACAGGGTCTCACAACCGGCCACCTGTGGAGCAGCGCCCCTGAAGGCTACTAGAGATTCTCGGATGACAACTGCCACCCCACCTCCCCTGCCCCGGTGTCGTGGCTGGTGTCACACCTGAAACCCGGCTGGGCACATTTCTGAAAGGGCTACCCCCCCAGGTCTCCGTGATACACACCAGGTCTGCCCCAGCCAGGTCTCCGTGATACACGCCAGGTCTGCCCCCTCCTCTGCGATCAAGTCATTTATAAAGGAGGCTTTGTTGTTGACTGACCTGGCGTTCAGAAGCAGTAGTCGGAGACCAGGGCCCTCAGGGTTCTGCTGACCAGGACCTGGGTATGAACCTGGAGGGCCGGAACACGCTACCGGTAACAGACGCTAACCCGAATCTTCCCCCCGCCAGGAGCCGTGATCCCTATCGTAACATCCCCGGCCCGTCACCACCTTAATAGTGAAACCCGCCCTACAACCCCCAGAGTCGCCAGGCCCAGTTGCCTCCACTCCTGAACCACTGGCCACGCTGGGATACCGCAAGGTTCCCCTCCCCCATGCACACATCCTCCCACCCTCAGTCAACCTCAGGTGGAGGCAGGCCCTCCAGCGCACCAGCTCCTGCTCTCGGAGCTGTTGGAGCCTACCCCCCCATCCACTCACTCACTGTGCCCACCCCGCCACTGGTCATGGGGGGGCACCCCACCCATTCCTACCCACCTCCTGTCTCTCACTCAGGGGTGGGTACTCTTTCGTACCCCATTCAATCTTGGGCTCCCTCTGTGTACTCTCACCCCCGGAGGTAAGCCCACACTTACTCTGAGGGGCCCACCAAACTACTCTGCCACTTCTAACGAACGGGCATTCCCCAGACCCCCAGATACAGAGCCCAAGATCTCCGACAATCCCCAGTCCACCAATATCTATGAGTGTTCCACCAGAGTCCTGCCAGAGATCACAAGGTCCACCCAGGGGCCCGCAGTCTTCTGGTCCACACCATGGGACTCCACCTCCAAGGCCTCCAGTTTTCTGCCACCTTGTGGAGGCCGTCCAGATCTGCCAGGGTCTCTCGGGTCTGGCAGGGTCCACCCTGGCCCACCGATGATCTCTTGCAGTCAACCTGGGTCCACCGCTGTCCCAAGGAAGCCATTTCCACCGTGTCCCACGAAGGGAAACGGCCCCAGGGCCTGCCGCATTCTCTCCACGTTCTTGCACACACTGCCATGTTCTATCAGGCATCCGCCAGGTCCTCCGAGTCCAACCAGACATCCAGGGTCTACCCGGGTCCGCAGAGGTCTCCCCGAATCCACGGGAGGCTCCCTCATCCACAGAGGCTCCACAGAGTCAGCGGCCGCCCCAAAGGTCCGCTGCGTTCCTCTGCTCCGCCGGGCTCTGCTGCTCCACCGGTGGGGGGCTCCCACTGCCTCCAATGCCAGCTGTAGGCGTCAAGGCCAGAGAACAGCTGCCCTAAAGGTCCACCGCGTTCCTCCGCTCCGCTGTGCTCTGCTGCTCCACCTGGCAGGGGCTCCTGCTGCCTTCAATGCCAGCTGCAGGCGTCAAGGCCAGAGAACAGCCGCCCCAAGGGTCCACCGTGTTCTACAGCCGCCCCAAAGGTCCGCCACGTTCCTCCGCTCTGCTCAGCCGTGCTCTGCTGCTCCACCCGGGGGGGGGGGGCTCCCGCTGCCTCCAATGCCTACTGCAGGTGTCAAGGCCAGAGAACCCAAAATTTCAACAGGGTCTGTCTGTCTTCCCCAAGCCCCCCGCGGGCCTTGTTACCAGGAAGGGCTGGTAACAAGGCCCGCAGGGCTCTCAGCGACCCAAATCCTCCCCCCGCCAGGAGCCACGATCAGCATTATTAAAATCAATAACCAAAAAACTAAAATATTGAGTAAAAATATGACTCAAAAACAACAAGAAATTTTAAAAGGAAAAACTGGCTTTACAATAGAAAAGGAAATTAGATACCTGGGTATAATACTTTCAGCTAATAAAATGCATTATTCCACAATAACTATGAGAAAATGTGGTCTGAGATTAAATTAGATTTAGAGAGGTGGAGTATGTTATGATTATCTCTTCTAGGAAGAATATCAGCAGTTAAAATGAATGTATTACCAAAGATGTTATTTCTGTTTCAAACAATTCCAATTTTGATAAATGAAAAAACCTTTAAGTTATGGCAAAAAGACATCTCGAAATTTATATGGCAAGGGAAAAAACTAAGAATTTAATTTAAACTATTGCAAGATGCCAAAGAGAAAGGAGGCCTGGGACTACTTGATCTTAAGTTATATCTGGAAGCTTGTTGTTTTCTATGGATTAAAGACTGGTTAACATTGGAAGATCAAAAACTTTTACAGTTAGAAGGACACAAAATTAAATTTGGCTGGCATGCTTATATCTGGTACGAAAAAGTAAAATTGAATAAAGAATTTAACAATCACATTATTAGAAAAACATTACTTAAGACCTGGGACAAATACAAAAGAAGATTCCTTCCAAATATACCAAATTGAATATCACCATTAGAAGCCTTATCAAGAAGAGAAAGCTTAGGGGACCAGGTTAAATGATTTATTAAGATATAAAGATTTATTAAAATTTGATCAAGGTGGTCTACCTATTCTAAAATCTCGGAAAGAACTACAAAATGAAGGCCACACGTATAATTGGTTTACTTACCTTCAACGAAATGAACGATTTAAGTCAGATAAAAAGAACTATAAATTTAAAAAAGAATCAGAAGTTGAAAAGCAATTACATTTAAATAATGATCATATTATCATTAAAATGTATAAAATCTTGTTACAAACCAATCAAGAAAATGAACAAGTTAAAACATGCATGATTAATTGGGCAAGAAATACTGATTATGACATTCCATTAGAAAAATGGGAAAATGTGTACTAAAGATTTAAAGTTTTCATTATAATTTAAAGGAAAATTTTTATAAGATGATGTTTAGGTGGTACTTGACACCACAAAAATTAGCAAAAATGTACAATAACACCTCAAATATATGTTGGAAATGTCAGCAAATGGAAGGAACGTTCTATCATATGTGGTGGACTTGTAGCAAAGCTAAAAAAATTTGGGCACAGATTCATGAAATGTTTCAGAAAATTTTTAAGAAAAAGAAAAACCATATTTTTTTTTATTAGGTCTCTTTGATGGTGATCAACAAGAAAATATAGTAATTCGATGCTTTACATGATCACAGCGGCCAGATTAGTATATGCACAGTATTGGAAAAGGGAAACTATTCCAACAATGGAAGAATGGATAATAAAACTCATCGAATTAGCACAAATGGCAAAATTAACATGTCTAATGAAAGATACTATTTTGAGATTTAAGGAGACGTGGCAACCAATTCTAGATTACCTGTATTCAATTGTAGAAAATGAAGTAATGATATTGGATTTCTTACTGTAAAGAAACGAATATTTAGAAATAAATAGTAAAATAAGAGTTCAAAACTATTGGGAGTTACATTAGGGGTTTTAATATATATCTTTAGCTAGTTCAGTCGGAAACCTTTTACTTACATGATTTTGTATATGTTGATACACCTTTTTTCTTTTTGAGAAAGAAAGGTTAAAATCGTAAGATGTATCACTAACACAGTACATTATAGCAAGATGTGTAGAAATGTATGTTGATTTTTTCGTTACTTTGTTTTGTTGAAAAATCTTTTTGTATATATGTCTTGTAGAATTTCTTTGTAGAAGTTTTTAATGAATAAAATTTTGTTAAAAAAAGAAAGCTGCAATTAAAAGATTCCCACCTAAACTCACTCATTAAAAGTTTCCAATGCCCCCCTCCCCCCTCCTGTCTCTTTCTCACCCAACCTCTAACCGTCAGCCATACCAGCCACAGATGTCTCTGGCAGTACGACCTTGACTCCCCCTTTTCCAGCCCAAAAAGTGATTCACACTCCTTGCAATTCCCCCCTCCCATCTTCCTTCTTGGCACGCGTTGATCCATCATTGCAGATGAACACGATCAAAAGACTCAACAATCCTTTGATTGTGGAGTCTGAATTCTTAGAGTTATGCTTCCCATTATCTACCAGAATGTTTTTCTCTGGCTGGAATTTGACGTTACCTCCATAAGATCTGCCAATTAAGTAATTGCTAACAGTAGAGGTGTGCAATATTCAGAACCAAAGCAGGCAAAGGTGCTTTGTTTCACCACCTCTGTTCCTCTCAGCAGCTCTTTAAAGGAGCATGTTTTTTCCCTGGATTCACACAGTAGCTGTGTGGACTCAGGAAATTATGCATTTGACTTCAGAAGATGTCAACAGTGAAATATTGTACACTGTCTCTAATACTAATGCCTCCTGAACTCAGGTATTTTCCTAAGCCATGCCGCTTCCACGTGAGGCCAGGAAAAAGTACAACCATCCTGGATATGAAGTGTCTGTGCTTGCTTCAGACACAAATACTGCACAACTTTGATTAAATCTAGACTTTTTGGAAGAACGTCCAGTTAATCTTCTCTGATAAGTTTGTTCCTTCCTGTAAGAAGACAGTGTTGAGTCCCTTACACCCATTTGCATGATTAACAAAGCAGGAATTGCAAAGATTTTAATAAGGAATTTTAATGCAAGAATTAGAGGTAAATACTGATGCTTGGAAACTCCAACAGGAACCTCTAGCCTTCATTTATTAGTCAGTTTATTAAAGCAGAGTCTCTTTTGGAAGTTTTGAATCTCTTCTTTGTGGGCTTTCTGCAACCTAGACTAGCAAAAGATAGGAGCAAAGATCCTTATTACTGCGATGGAGCCTCTGTGGCAGATCTGTTACTTTACATCATCTTTTAAAGGATAATTTTCACTGGCTGTATGCAGGGTTTTGTGAACTATGGTTTTAAAGGGATTTAATAATACAGTACAGTGATACCAGATCACCTCTTTCATTATCTCTCAGGACAATTTAAATAATATTGCCCTTTATATCAGCTCTTATATTTTAAATAATAATACCCTTATTAATAAACTGTTTGGGTCAGCCTAATGAGCAAAACAGCTTTTTAAATATATCGTATAGGAATACTTAGGAAGATGGCTAAATGTTGTTTAATTATAATTGCCATAGGAAAAGCATTGTATTGCATCTGATTATGATAAGGGTCTGCATTTAATTATGTAAATTTGTTGAAAGATTTACTCCTGTCCAATTGGTTTCAGTTCATTCCATTGCTTTTCTTTTTCTTATTGTGTTAATTTCCCATTTTGTTTTTATTTGACTGTATTGTATTTGATATTTTAGTGTTCATTAATAAAAAAACACAGTGTTAGTCATACCTTGAGAAAATATAATCTTGCTTCTTGGATTCGGTCTCTTTCAGTAATTCAACAGAATATTTTAGGATAATTGCATTCAGATCTGGCATATAGTATGTGGAAAAGTTGCTGTATCATCATTTCTGTCAAACAGATCATTCATTGCCTTTTTATTTATTTATTTTAGGAAATCTTTCTATTCCTGTATGTTCTTTCTACTTTTTTATTCTTTTGGGATGGGATTTCTGATAACATCCTTCAAAGAAGCTCAGTTTTCCATATCAAATATTTCATAGTTATTTTCCCTTTTTTTGGTAGACTGAAGAATGGAAGGACTTTAAGGGAAAGAAAAGCTGTGCCCTCAGCATGGAAATTGCTTCATTTGAAGGGGATTCTGATAGAGCTTCGGTGAGTAATTTTGTACAAAGTAGTGGGCAGATAATCTATAGAGAAGGACTTTCCTAAAATATATGCATTTGTACAAAAATACATTCCTTTCTACGACTAATTTTAACCAAGGTCTTTTTTAGATAAATAATCTCATGCCCTGCTTTAAAGCTATGTCCTTCAGTAATTTTATTTAAAATTTTAAGATGAATAAAAATACATGATTAAGGGACTAGTTTGGTGTGGTGTTTAAAGGTACTGATCTGGAAACGAGGAGACTTCAGTTCTAGTCATTAGAAACTTTGGGCCAATCCCTCTCTTTCAGGTCTAGGAAGAAAGCAGTAGCAAACCTCTTCAAATAATGTTGCCAAGAAAATTGCAGGGATTTGTTCATGTGATCTCCAAGAGTCAAGACTGACGAAGGCACCAACCCCCACCCCTCAAGCAACTCCCCCAGACTAAAACAAATCAAAGCATTTCTGGGTTTAGAAAAAAAAATGTTATTTTTAAGGTCAAAATATGTTTCAGTTATTAGCAGGAACTCCTTACTTAACACAAATGCTTGAATTCTAAACAGTGTTGAAGATACAGCAAAACATAGGTTACTTTCAGTGTCTTGCATGCATTGTGCTTTATTTTTATACCCATAAGAGCAGAAAAAATAGCTACATAAAAGAGAATGATATGAAGAAAAACCAGATTAGACTTAACCCTGTTAATTACAGACCTATTAACTTACTTAATACAATAAGTAAGCTACACAATATGCAAAATATCTTTACTTAAACTATCGGATTGGGTTCGAAGTGAAAATATTCTTGTTGAGGAACTTACCTGGCAGGGGAGAAACCTTGATCACGAATAGATAGAAAACAGAACTAAAGGAAAAAAGAAAAAACTATAGAAGTGTCAATAGAGAAAAAACAAACGGAAAGTGACTTCCGACTTTCTCCAATACAGATATAAATTTACAAATCTAGGCTCTTATGATTAGTTAAACTATAACAACTTTATTTCTATTAAAACAAACCATTTAATCACTAAAACCAAAAGTCAAAACATTTTTTTCTATTACAAGCAAATAGTATAAAAGTGGTTGCCAAGTAGATATAAATCCAGAAACAGAATGTTCTCTTATTAATACTATTAATTTAGCCATTTGAGCCAAGTCCATTAATTTAACAATCCAATCTTCAACAGTGGGTATTTGTGGATCTTCAGATTCTTTATTCTAACAACTCATTGAGAGTCAGATACTCCTGCTGGGGGCAATTTTTTGGAGTCATTTCCACCAAAAGAGGGCTACAGCAAAGGTGCATTCTAGCCCCCTTATTTTTCAATCTGTACATTAATTCAATAATTCAGGCTCTCCCATCTTCTAATCATCATTCTCCAATGTTAGCAGAGTGTGCGATTCTAGCCTTGCTATATGCAGATGATGTAGTAATTTTGTCAGTTTCTCAGGTGGGAATGAGAAGGCATTGAGGGCATTGGCTTCCTATTGCGTAAAATAACAACTTGTAGTAATTTTTTTAAAAACTAAACTGTTAGGCCTTGCGCAACATAACCGTACAATGCATAAATGGCAAAGTAATGGGACCCCAATACAATGGATATATACTTATAAATAACTTGGGATGCAGTTCTAAGCTTCCTTATCTTGGGACACACATTTCTCTTATAGGGTAAGTGTTGCTCAACATAGCTCCATAGCTGTTTTAAGATTATTCCATTCAAAGGGGGAACATTTTATTCCTGCAGCTTGCAAGGTTTTTCTTGCTGACACTTTCTCAGCTTCTTCATGGTATTCAGATTTGCATTTTTACAAAGTTTAATAACTTGGAAGCTGCCCAGTCCAAATTTGTAAGAGCTATACTTGCAGTTCCAAGATGCATCAAGAATGCTGCCTTATGGTTAGAGACACTTGATGTCACTTGAGTTTCGATAGAAAGTGCAAAGAGAAGTCTCAAACTATGTACTTGGAATGCAGGTTTGCACAGTTTCTTTTAAGGAAAACTTACTTTTTTTAGAATTTCAGTATACTTTATTTGGAATTCCTTTAAATAAATCAAGTGACCTTTCTAAGAGCGTCACTATTTGTAAGTCAAGTTTCTTTCTTGATATCATCTACTACTAAATATGAAAGGAATCCTCTATGGGGATTTCAGTAGTCATAAATTTTAATGGGAGATTTATAGGATGGATAAGAATTGTTGGAAAAAGCTTAGTGAAGATTTTGATTTAGTTTTCCATAATAATGGCAGTCATACTCAGATGTAGAACATTTTTACGGATGTATCATGTCTTATTGTGGCTGGAAATTTCTCCAAGACATCAACATGAGAAGTAAAGATTTTCTTATGGAGATTAAGCTTTTACTGATGAAATAGAGCAGGTTCTTATATGGAACTTCAAAATATAAGTGGGATTAATTAAAAAAAAATAGCCTTTATGGTAAACAGCCAATCCAGATGAATTTTTGAAACCTTTGATTCATGATATAATTAATACTGCAATTAATCAGGCTATAGACTTGATAAACTTAAAGCTGATTAACTTTTTTAGCTTATAAAGAGAAATTAAAACTTTGGTTCTATAACATTGCTGAATATACCAAATTGATTTGTGAATGCAATGCTGTATTGAGAAGATTTAAATGAATTTTGGCAGTTGATCTTCAGCAATACCAGCACTGTAATGCCGTAGCTAAGAGAACTGTTAGGCTAAAATAAATATTTAAAGGCAGTTTTGTAGATTATTTATTTATTATTTATTTATTCTGAAATTATATTGAGAGAAGCTGGAAGAAGATGAGCATTCCTTTAAAATTGGAGGAAGGAACTTCATGAATGTGTGCTGTGGTGATTACACCATTCTGATAGCTGAAAATACAAAGGATCTGCAAGTAATGAAAGTCACAGAACAGAGTAAAAAACACAGGGCTAACATGTTCAAAACATGACAATATAGAAAAGGTTATATAGCAAAATAAATATAGAAAATTCAGATTATTTAGCAGTTCTATGTTCATGTTTTTTAACATCACTGAAACACAAGCTGTTAAAAATTAGTTCAGTGTAATTAGCTGTGTTGCCTGTTTCTCTTCCCTGCCGCCCCCCACCACTCCCCCCCCCAAAAAAAGTCAGTGGAAGTTGTCAGTTTCAACAGAGGAATGTCAGGGAGGAAGGACTACTCAACTTTTTCCTGCAGCCATTTGCATTTACAATATAGCCTCCTTTCCAGCTGACTTTCTTCCCATATGAGGAAAACCCAAAACAATTGTTTTTCCCATGAGAAGAAGAGCAGTTCTGATGAAGGTAGTTTTGAGTCAGAAATAGGTCTAAATAACTCTTTCTGCGCTTAGACTTGCAGCTTCTGAAAGCAACTGTTAATAAACCTATAGTATTGTTTGTGGTTTGTGCCTGTCAGATGATATTTATTTTAGATCCATTGTGGTATATTTTACCCTTTTGAGAGTACAGTTAATAATTATATATTTATTCAGCTATAGGGGATACAAAAAAGTATAATGAAGCTTAAAGCATGATTACAATAATCAAAATGATTGTATGAAAGAAAATATTGACTGAACAAATTGTACAGAATCACATTATACAGTTAAAATGGAACTTTCAACAAAAAGTTTCTCCCTGTTCCCCTTCACATTAAATTAATGCTCCTGGTTAGGGCACCATCTAGATTGAAACAGCATCTTTGCAGTGATTCTTAAACTTTAGGATGAGGCCAAGCTAAGGAACCAATAGGCACAAAGGACACTTTTTTTCTTTCCATTTGTCACAGAATTCTGAGATAAAAAGAGCTCCAGGCAGAACACAGATAATTCTTACTGTGATCAATCATTCTCATTAACTATGTGCACTACAAAAAATAAACTTTATTAAGTGAACAATGAAGTGCTTAGTTAGTCTGCATTTCCTGTTTCCTTTGTAGTTACTCTAATTTATTTTAACTTGCTCAGCATCTGTCGTAGAGCATAATCGTATATCTAAAGTGTACTGTCTACTGGATCTTCCTTCTACTCCACTTCTGTCATGCTGAGTCCTTGTCTTATGTTCTTTGCACCTCCACTTTGCTCTAATCAACTCCCAGCTGATCTTAATCACTTCAGTGTTATTCTTTCCTCTTTATCTGGCAGCAAGTTTATTCAGCTCTATTAACAGCTTTGCTGTAGTCTAACTTTAGTTCACTACCTTAGCTTACCAGTTCACTGTATTCCTTACCTGTCTATTTTCTATCATAACTTTACTTCATCTGTCCATCTATCCAACCATCCATCTCTATTTTAAATTCCATGTCCTTCTTGCTCTACCTCAGCGTCCTAATTTTATGTTTAAAGTTGAATATATTAGCAATTGAATTTTATTTCAGTGCTGACAATATTCTCCAAGGCACCTAAGGATAGGATAGCTTGGAGTGCAGAATGAGCCATGTGGTGCATACGTGTTCATTCCATACTTCTCAACATCAACTGCCTAAGGTAGCTGCCTCTGTTTATCCAATCTATAGCTAGTCCTCCTTGCAAGGAGGATGATTTTCTTTTGATTTATGGAACTTGTTGCCAAATCCTATTCCCTTCCCTATGGAGTACTTAAAATAAGTTGCTTGAAATTTGACACGGTTGGTAATTTTTTCCCCTTACTCCCTCAGTTTCTTTATCTATTGGCTACCCTCTCAACATTTGGAAATTCACAGGGAAATTCCTTTTCAGGATGTTTTGGGGTTTAAGTCTTGTAGTTGGTTTTAACTGAAAAATATCTCTATTTCTCCATACATAAGATTGTGGTGTTTGCATATTTGGGAGATATCTGTTTAGTAGCCTATGTCTTGCTTCCAATTTCATTATTCAATCTATAATATTTCCATCTTCACTTACTGAACTTGGTGCAACAGAAAAATATATACATGTAGCAACAATGAGTTGGCTGCTGTTAGACTGAGTGCTTGATTTCTAGTTTTGTTTCAGTAATGTTAATGGACTTTTAATATATACTGGATATATCTTATCTTCGTCTCTTGTTTACAGTATTTTCTTTCAAATTTCTAAAAAGAAATAAAGCCATGCTTCATTCCTAATTTCCTATGTCAGGTAACACTTGGAGCTGGAATATTATATGATGAATAAATTAAAAGAACTTTGGGAAAAATATTTGTATTTCCAGACAGAACTAGCCTTATTACAATAACAAGCTAAGAATTACTTTTGCTAAACATACTTGCCTATGCCTTTTTAAAAAAATTCCTCTATTAAGAAATTAAATTTAAAAAATCTGTCAGATTTCATATGCATGTTGTATTTTTAGTTTCAAACTAACCTGCTGTTTTCCTTGTTCTTCTTTCTTTTTTGTTTTACCTCCTGTGTTCCTCCTCCTCCTCTTTTTTTCTTTTTGGCCTGGATGCTTTTTTCTGCTGTTCTCCGTACTCAATTGCACTGTACCTCCAGCATCATGGTGAGATCAAAGAATGGCAGGGAACTTCAAGTAAGTAAATAGTTTCTGCAGCAACATCCAAAGAGCTGTATTTTCATAAGGCCATTTCTTCATTCCATATTATTAGCAAATTCCGAGCATTTAATAAATTCAGAAACCGAAGGAATAAAATACATAAATAGGAGACTGGAACGCTATGCATGCTGCATTGAGTTGTACAAAGGGCAGGATATAATAATAACAACTACAACAACTATAAAGCCTAATGTGACAAATACATGCTTTCCATAAGTACATATAGAATATCCAGGAAACAGCAGTTGTTAATCTTATTTATCAACTTTCAGAAAATGTGCCAGCATACATAGCTTTCTTATACAACTATAAGCATAAGCTTTAACCCCTGAACAGATTTATTTAAGGGATTGCTATCAATAAAATCTAGTTCATTTGTGATTTTGTATCATCTTGCTATCTTAAATTTTTCAGTCATGTTATTCTGTGTAGGTCTTTTTCTTTAAAAATTAGGAGCTTTTAAGGAAAGATATTGTGTATTTGAAATAGGTTGCAGTCTAACTTATAGAGTACAAAAATAAAGGCCCTTAGAAATAATATTCTTAATAGCCAATTCATAATTCCATTTTCTGCTTAGTAAATTTAAATAATTAATTTGCAAACAGCAAATGTACTTGATAAATTCTATAAGACTGGCTATCTAACAGTATTTACATTATTTGATACATATGAATCAATCTTATAACATTCGCTTTATATCATAGGTGTGGATGTAAATAATAGTTGGATGCTATCAGAATATTATAACTTCTTGTCCATTTGGCATTTCTCCAGTATGGCTTTGTAACAACTTGAACAAAATTTGCTTGTTTAATGCAAAAATTCAGTAATAGACATTATCTTGTATCTCCATTCTTCACTATAAATATATGCCTTGATCTTTTCCAGTTTCTAGAGACCACTTGAATCATTCTTTTCTTTCTAATGTTGGAAATATTTTTGCTGCTCAGTTTTACAATGTCTCCTATCTCTTTCCATACTCTTCAGATTTTCTTTACCATAAGTTAAGCATACAGAATCTATTAGTTGCATTGATCTGCCTTTATGTCTTAGGTCAAATTTTGCTGATACATCTTGTCATGAGTGAGGATGGCGAGCAGGGGGCTCCCATCCAGGCTGTAAAGCGCATGCTTAGTACTGAGGAATTAGGTGGCCATTCAAAGAGACACAGATCGGGCCCGCCTTAGTCTTTGGGGTTTATATGTCTGGATTTTTCCCATGCTTATTCAGTTTGTTAGGATTCTCTGTTATGTAGCAGTAAATAAACACTAGAGACCTATTCCTTGTCTCAGCGTGGAACAGCTTGTCTCTGGCTGTTAGGACTTCAATCCTAACAAACTCCTACTCCCATCGAAAGAGGGAGGAACAAAGAATTTAAAGGGGAGACATTTGGAAATGTCTTCAGAAAACCAAGAAATTCGGCTTGCCATCCAACAATTGGCAGCAGCCCTGCAACAACACCAACAACAGGTAGATCTACAGGTCAACACATTACAAGCTGCCATGCTACAGCAGTTACAACAACCAGCTCCGATTAACCCACAACCGGTGCCAGCAGCAGCAGCAGCTCTGCCAGTAGTCTTGAGATCCCAGGGCAGTCTACCAGAGAAGTTTGGAGGAGAAGCAGGACAGTTGAGAACCTTTCTCACACAGTGCACTATGTTTTTCGACAGCAGACCAGCAGAGTTTCCCACAGACAGAACCAGAGTCACCTTCATCCTAAGTCTGCTAAAGGGACCAGCAGCCAAATGGGCTATTCCCATGGTGGAGAACAACGACCCGATTCTGAACGACTACCAGAACTTTTTGGCAAGTTTCCGAGCACACTTTGACGACCCGATCAGAGAGGTCACTGCCAGCCGGGAAATTCGGAAGCTCAAGCAAGGTAACAAGAGGGTGGGAATCTACATTGCTGATTTCAAGTTGTTAGCAGGAGATCTGGACTGGAATGAGAGTGCATTAAAAGACCAATTCAAACAGGGGCTGGATGAAGAAATTAAGAATGAATTAGTGCGCCAGGGAACACCAGCTACCCTAGAAGCCTTATATCAGTTGTCTATGGTCATAGATGCCAGGCTAGAAGAGCTCAGACAGATGCAGCCGGGGAGTAACAGGGCCCTCAGAACGCTTCAGCTGTTCTGAGGATTTCCAGCTCTCTCCGTGGCATCCACTCACTCAGGACCAGAGGAGCCGATGCAGATCGGGGCGAGCAGGAGGCTTATTTCTGAGGCTGAGAGGCAGAGAATGAGAGAGAGAGCCCTCTGTTTTTACTGCGGAGCCCAGGGGCACGTTGTGAGAGCTTGCCCAGCGAGAAGCCAAGCAACTTCAGTAAGACCCCCAGGGCAAGCAGCTGAACCAAGAGCCACCTCCGCCTCTACTTCCAACCAGGGAAACTCCGTCGGTCTCCCTCCACAGAGCTCAGCAGGGAGACCATCAATCAATTAAGGGCTCATTCTGAGGATTCCAGGCAATCCTTTTACTACTTACCAGTAATAAATGCACCCAGATCACCAGGTCAAGCTAGAGGCCCTCGTGGATTCTGGAGCTTCCATCAATTTTATTGATGTACAGACTGTACAAGACTTCAACATCCCGACCATAGAATTGCCACGTCCCATAGAAGTGGAGACTATTGATGGCCAGCCCCTCAAGGCAGGGCCGATTAGAAGGTTCACAGAACCCTTGCAACTAACAATGGGAGACCACACTGAGTGGATCCAACTTTATGTTACAGCATCACTTAATGTACCTATAGTCCTGGGCACATCTTGGCTGAAGATCCACAACCCATTGTTGAACTGGACTATGGGAGCAATCTCCTTCCCAGCTAAGGAATGCCAGCACCACAAGATTCAAGCCGCTCTCCGCTCTCCAGCAACCAACGCATTCACGGAAGCGGGGGATCCAGTTGCCAGCCAAGTATGCAGATTTTGCAGACGTTTTCAGCGAACAAGAGGCCACAGCACTACCCCCCCATAGGGACTGTGACTGCACCATTGAGTTGATACCAGGAGCCAGGATTCCAGCAAGGAAACAATATCCCATGTCTCCCAAGGAACTAGCCACCTTAAAGGATTACTTGGATTCTAATCTCCCAAAGGGGTTCATCTGACCATCTACTTCCCCAGCATCTGCTCCTACCTTCTTCGTACCAAAGAAGCCTGACCCGTTGGCACCTGCAACCCAGGAGACACCCATGAGAGTGGTCCACGATTTCAGTTTTTTAAATAAAAAAAGAAACTTATCCATTGCCTTTAATCTCTGATCTGCTGGATTGCTTACAGAAAGCACGCATTTTTACCAGGTTGGATCTCAGGAATGCGTACAATCTGATCCGGATGAAAGAGGGGCACTAATATCTAACTGCCTTCGACACCAGGTTTGGTAAATTTGAGTACCTTGTTTTGCCCTTTGGCTTGTCTAATGCAGGAGCCATATTTTCCAGATTTATGAATCAAATTTTCTCTGATTTACTAGATAAGTATCTGGTCATTTATCTAGATGACATATTAATTTTCTCTGAGGATGCTACAACTCATGTAACCCATGTACGTAATGTCTTACAAAGACTGAGAGAGAACAAGCTATTTGCCAAGCTAGAGAAGTGTCCCTTTGATTTAACTGAATTACATTTCCTGGGCTATAAAGTATCAACAGAAGGCATATCCATGGATCCTTCTAAGGTCCAGGCAATTCTCTCTTGGCCACCTCCCCGAAATGTTAAAGAAGTACAAAGATATCTAGGATTTTGCAATTTCTACAGGCGGTTCATAAAAAACTTTAGTGACAAGGCTAGACCCCTCACACAGCTTTTGAAGAAAGGATCAAAATTCATTTGGGGGGAGAGAGAGCAAGCAGCCTTCCAAGAATTTAAGCAACGCTTTGCATCCCAGCCGCTGTTAAGACACCCTGATCCCACGAAGCAATTCATAATGCATTCAGGTGCTTCCGATATTGCCATTGGGGCACTGTTATTGCAATATACAAACAAAACCGAGAATACATTGCTTCCGTGTGCCTTTTTTTCACGCATGCTCTCACCAGCAGAGAGAAACTATGATGTTTTTAACAAGGAGTTGCTAGCAATTAAAGCAGCATTCCAAGAGTGGAAGCACTGGCTAGAAGGTGCAGCCTTTCCTGTGAAAGTTTGCACCGATCACAAGAATTTACAGCTTCTACAAAACACCAGATCCCTCACCCCACGCCAAATCAGATGGAGCCAGTTTTTCTCCCGTTTCAATTTTGTTATTTCTTATGTGCCCGGGGCGCAAAACTGCTTGGCAGACACCCTGTCTCGATCCTTTCAGGCAACCCCCGCCACTCACCAGGAGGTACAGGCTACTATATTACAACCTCACAACTTTGATCAGCCTATGAGGGGGAACCAAACAGATTTTAGCAGCAGGCAGACAAGCAGAGGACCTATTTACAAGAGTCAGAGCTCAGCAGCAACAGGACCCATATGCCAGGGCCAGGATGGATGACCTCCAGAGGGGCCCGCAAGACACTGCCCCCCCATTCAATGTGGAGGCAGGAATCCTCTGGCATAGTGGGTGATTATATATTCCCCCTTCATTGAGGGAAGAAGTACTGAGACTTTGCCATGACCACCAAACGGCAGGCCACGGAGGTGTTTTCAAAACTCTCCATAGAGCTCTGAGAGACTACTGGTGACCTAAGATGACTGCAGACATAAAGGGTTACGTTGCTTCTTGTCATACCTGCAGATGAGCCAAGCCTCTCCCAGGGAAGCCCACGGGACTCTTGCAACCCCTACCCACCCCCAGTAGGCCTTGGGATACTATCTCCATGGATTTCATCACTGATTTACCCCCGGTCCAGGGGCTGACTTCCATACTAGTGGTGGTGGACCTTTTCACAAAAATGGCGCATTTTATTCCTTGCAAGGGCCTCCCATCTGCACCAGCCACAGTGCAGTTGTCCATGGACCATGTTTTTAGGTATAGAGGCATGGTGAATCACTTGGTGAGTGACAGAGGCCCACAGTTCACTTCCAGGTTCTGGAGGGCCCTTTTCCAGTCATTAGGGGTCCAGATCCACCTGTCATCAGCGCATCATCCAGCTAGTAACGGGCAAGCTGAGAAAATTAACCAATGGTTACAGCAGTATCTCAGGTGTTACACCACTTATCAGCAAGACAATTGGCCAGCCCTGCTCCCCATGGCAGAATTTACTTATAACAATTCTGTGCAATCCTCGACCAAGATGTCCCCTTTCCAGGCACTCTACGGGGTTAACCCTTGGGTGTTGCCCACCTCCTCCCAGCAGGGAACTGTTCCAGCCGCGACTGATTTTCTTAAAGAGCAACAAGCCGCACAGGAGTTGTTAAAGGAGCAGCTGAACAGGGCAAAGAGTGCTTATAAGAGAGCCGCAGATGCTCACAGGCAGGAGGGGCCAGCGATTGCAGTAGGAGACAAAGTGTGGCTCTCTACCAAGTTTTTGACCTCTACCAGGCCCTCCAGGAAGTTGGACTCTAAGTTTGTGGGCCGTTTCACTGTGGTACAGCAGATAAATCCAGTGGCTTATCGTTTACAGCTATCAGCATCCATGAAAGTCCATCCAGTGTTTCACAGATCATTGCTAGCCAAAGACCCTCCCCCAAGTGCCTTACGATGGCAACTGCCCCCCCCCACCTCCAGTAATTGTGGAGGGGGAGGAGGAATACGAAGTCGAGGAAATTCTGGACTCTAGGAGGAGGGGAAGGGGCATCCAATATTTCATACACTGGAAAGGGTACCCTGAGGAAGAGCGCATGTGGGAAAATGCCAGAGATGTACATGCTCCAGCACTGGTTCATCGATTCCATCAGCTTTTCCCTCACAAACCCAAGCCTCGCACTCTACCAGAGATTCCTCACTTGGATGAGCAGGCAGAGGAATTCGTAAGTTTGCACCTTCCACCCCCGCCTGAAGCCTTGACTCCAGTTACAGAGGGGGGGGCGCAGCCCTCCACCTCAGGCGTGCATTTCCCAGGGGGGAGGGGGGACGACTCTTCTAATTATCTAGCTATTTTCCAGCAGCAGCCACCTGGGCCAGAAGAGTTATCAGACCTGGAGAGCAGCACTGATTCGTCCTTGGAGTTTTCCTTTGAAGACTTTCCATCGTTGCCCAGTTCCCATGGGACCTTAGAAGGAGATGTCGAATCTTATCCAGTCTCTGGAAGGGAGGGGGCTGAAATGGAATGTGAATCTGGAGGGGAGGGTGATGTCATGAGTGAGGATGGCGAGCAGGGGGCTCCCATCCAGGCTGTAAAGCGCATGCGTAGTCCTGAGGAATTAGGTGGCCATTCAAAGAGACACAGATCAGGCCCGCCTTAGTCTTTGGGGTTTATATGTCTGGGTTTTTCCCACGCTTCTTCAGTTTGTTAGGATTCTCTGTTATGTAGCAGTAAATAAACACTAGAGACCTATTCCTTGTCTCAGCGTGGTTCCTGGCTGTTAGGACACATCTATTGTCTTTAATTTTTAAAATGTAGCCTATATATTTGACACTACTAATCATTGCTCTGTTCTACAATCTATGCTTGGAAATATCCTACGGAGGAGACTTCCAGGTGAGATAATGGCGGACTAAGACATCTCCGAAGGAGCAGAGGCGATGCTGCTGCAGAGACCAATGGCCAGGCAATAAATCCAAGCCAGTGGAGCCTCTCTGGACAAGGAGAGGCCAAGAGATTGTTCACTTGTGCTCCAGATGGTTGCTGTTGGCGAGGAGACCACGGGATTGTGGTCAACTCGTGAGTGTCGACTCCACTCCACTCAAATAAAACTTACTTTAAAAAAAGGAAGTATCCCGTTGAACTGAATCACTATTCTCCATAGTTTATTTGATTCAGATACATGTATCACCCAGCGATGTCCGGATGTGGAGATTGCATTTAAGTTGCTTATTACAGTTCTTCTAATTCTTCCTGTAACTCTGGATTCCTCCATCTCTCAGTTTTAACATTCCAATTACTTGTTAGTCACTGTATTTCCATTTTGTTTCTTACATGTTGCTCATCTTGTAATTTGCCAGAGAATTCCTCAGTGCCTTCTACCATTGTGTCTTTAATAATGGTATAAACTTGCATAATACAGATTTTTGCTGAATATTAACTAATTCTAACAGATACGGTCCTGTCATTTTGGAGGCTATAACTGAGCATATACTTAGCAATGTCCATCTAGAGTATCATTGCCTCTTTGTTTCTTTGTATGGGTTCATGCCCTTAATAGTGTATCATCTAGTCATCTGATTTCGTGGCCTATTCCTGTCCAATTTACTCCTAAAATTTCTAATTAGTGTTCTTCATTTCCACTTGACAGTTTCAAGTTTTTCCTTGGTTCATACTTCTTCAGGTTCCAATTGTATTTACCTTTGCAAATGAATGATTATTCCTTTAGTCCTGGCAGCATCAGTGACAATACTCCCTAATGCTTTGGTCTGGCAATGGCATCACCTCCAGGTTTATTCATGAAAGTGCTTTCCCAGTAGCTAGAGGAATGTCGTCATCCTGGAGAGCCTTGGCATCTACCACCCAAAGTTGACTAAATTCTTTAGCCTGGCCCATATATTTCCTTTATAGCAGTACAGGTTTGCCTTTGCCTTCTTCTGGGTTTTTTATTTTGGAATTTCTACTTGTAAGAGAGCTGGCTTCCCTGATCTACTCCAGAGCCTCACCTGCCATCACATTGTAGATTACTCTTAGCTTCACCAATCATTTCATTTATTTATAAAAAGAAACGTAAATAATATAATACAGTTTCGATTTGTGCAAATGCTGACATTTCAAGACTTCTAATTTTTCTCGTATATGAAACACAAAGAATAACTTGGCAATATTTATTTCTCATATTTCTACATTGCCCATCTCACAACCGACTCTGGGCAGTTTACAATTTAGTTAAAATAACAAGAGCTTAAAAACATAAAAACAAATACATAAAAATATAAATATAAAATATAGAAAAATATTTAAAATTTATATAAAATATCAATTCCTTAGAGCTACATCATGGCGCCAACCACCCCCATGATTGGCTATCCCCCTTCCCACCCCAAGCAAGGTGGCAAAACCAGATTTTCACTCCCTTTTGGAAGGCTGGGAGAGTGGGGGCCTGCCTCATCTCAGTGGTGTGTTCCACAGGGCGGAGGCCATGGCAGAGAAGGCCCTCTGAGTTCCCTGGTTAGGGGTCCCTCCAACCATACAACAACAGGCATACACCAAGCAATCACAGGGTGGTGGCGAGTTCCCCAGCACTTCAGCTTCCTCTCTCAGCACTGCGGGAACCCAACCACCCCATCTACCGCAACTCCTTCACCAGCCTCTCTCTCTAGCTGGCAGGGAGCACCCCACCCCCTTCTCCTCCTCCCTGACTCTTACTCAAGGAGGGAGGATCCCCACATACACACCTCATCCACTCCTGGGCTCCCTCCCCATCTCTCACCTCAGGGAGGGAGTATACTACTCATCGCACTGGCGGGACCCCGGCAGGGCACTCAGCTCCTCACCCCAGGGGGCTCACTGGCCCACTCGGGTCTTCACTTCGAGGTCCTGTCCGCTGCAGTGCTTGGCTCCTTATTCTGGTGGGCTGGGGGCTCGCAGGAGACTTATAGACAACCTGCTGGGTCCACTGGGCCACCCTAAAGGTCCGCCACACCGCTTGGTTGCCGTGCTGTGCCTCCACTGTTCTGGGGGAATCCATTTGGGCCCCCGGGGCTGTTCTCCGGGGGGCTCCGTGATAGGTCTACTGGGCCACCCTAAGAATTCGCTGCACCACTGGGTTGTCGCGCTGTACCTACTGGATTTGCTGTGCTACCTGGCTACCGTGCTGTACCTCTGCTGCTCTGGGGGGCTCTGTACTGAATCTGCCGGGCCACCCCAAGGGCTTTTCATAGCGCTTGGCTGCTGTGCCACACCTCCCAGCCTCTCTGCAGCTGCCCGGCTGTTGTGCCACGCCTCCACCGCTCCCCTGCTCTGGGTCTGCTGGGCCACTCTTTGTGCTCTGCACTGGGTCTCCCAGGCCACCCAAGGGGCTTTTCACTGCACTTGGCAGGCGGCTGCTTGGCTGCCATGCACCTCCTGGCCTTGCCGCAGCTGCCTGTGCCTCTCAGCCGCCACTCCTCCGCTGCTCTGCCGCTCCAGGAAGCTCTGTGGGGCTCCGTCTGGCTCCTCCAGCCCCGAACCATGGGGGTCGTGGCACCCACAGACATACCCCCTGAGAGCACTATCCAGTAAGGTGGATGAGGAGGGGTCTTCAGGCACCAAACAGACATCCTCTTTAACACAGCAGCTGGCATTGGCTTCCAGTCCCCATCTTGTATTAGTTAAGATATAAAATATAGTTTTAGGGGAATGTAGGAATGAAGAATAATGTGGCCTGGTTAGTCCTCTTCTTTAATCATTAACTCCCTGAAATAGCTTGTTTCATAGGACTCCCAAAATTATGCATAACTCTGCTTTCACTGCTTTGTGGTGAGTGAGAAGATGAGACTGAAAAGAAAGAGGAAAGGAACAAAAGGCAATGCAAAGTAGACTAATAACATGTTTCTTTGGCAAGTATATTTTCCCCTCCCCTCCGCTCTACTACTCGATTTGCTAGATAGTAGGCATAAATAAATAAGGCTTCTGGATTATATGAGACATTACAGCTCAGAGCTATGAGATTTTCCATCTGCAGAGCACAACCTAATAATATTGTTCAAGAATTTAGGAAACATACATTTTGTTGTAATGTCTCTAGAGGGCACTGTGACTGTAAAAAATCACAAATGGGGAAAATTAAGCAAGCAATTATATTGAGAGAAAAAAGGGATTAACATCTTAAAACTTAAAATTAAGTATGTGTTTGGGAATTAGGTTTTGGATTGATAAATATATAGAATCTGTAGCTTTTTAGTTTAGAATTTCAAACACACAGGCATAAGGAAGTTTGAGTATGGAACTGATAGAGTGGGGGAGTTGATTTTTTGAATATGTACTGTACATTGATTATATATTATATACATACAGTTTGATAATTTTCAGAATTTCAGTTTTCTGATAATAGAAGGTAACAGTATGAAGTAAGACTAAAATGCTATGTTTTTATAATAAAATTATTTAAATTGGACCTGCAAATCATGGGAAAATTACCAGTATAGTATAAAAGAAAACAATTACTTCTTTCATGTTACCCCCTCCAGACGTATTAGTCCATAGATATCACCATCTCTGGTTAATCGGGCCATTGTAAAGTTGATCTAAAAAGAAGAGGAATTGAATTTAGGAATATGGCATGCAGTGCATGTATTGAACACCAATCAATCAATTTAAAATTATCCTAATCTTCCATTAAATTAGGATAATTTAAACTTAAAAAGTATTCAAAAGTATGGATATACCTCCATTCAACTTTCTAAGTTTCTTTATATATTTTTAAAACTTAGTGGATATCCTTATTTCTATATACCTTTCTTACCACTTTTGAACCTAAATCGATTCCTATTTTCAAAACTCTAAAACTATGATCCCCGTTTTTTCTATCTATATATTTCCTGATGGAGCTCCAGCACCATCTGACAGTCTCCTGCTTCCTCGTTCCCTCTTTCTAGAGTAAATGATACATTCTTAAAACCTGCTTGAACCGATGACCTTCAAAACCCATCTTTTACAGTGAAAATTTTGCCTTAATATGCCTTACTGCAAATAAGTTTTACAATATACAGTGTAGCTGAAGGAATCACATATTATTTGCCTTTTTACTTCAGGTTCCATTTCCTTTCTTTTTCTGTGTTGAATTTTACATGGTAAGCTCCTTAGGGTGGGGACAAATTCTACTGTATTCTGTGAAATGTCATAACGCTAATCATCTTTATGATGTTTATTTTACAGCTTCAGTAGCCAGCAGTGATGAATCTCATGCTTCTACTCCAGGAAAAATGAACCAGCGTCACGGGAAAGAAGGGTATCTTACTCCAACCAAAGAATTACACCAACTTTCATTCAGTCCGGGCCAAGGCCATGGTAAGAGGCATTTTATTGAATACAATATCAATTGAAATATTCTACAGCACTTGCAGTACATATGTTCAGTTACAAGAGAATGAATAAGCTTTTAGGTCACACAAAACATATTAGTTTTATATCTTGTTTAGAAACCAGCACAGATAGTTCTCTAATTTGAAAAAAAATGCAGTTAAAGGCTTCTTGGTTTAATTGTGCCACAAAGGAGATGTGAAAGTGCTGAATGTATAGACAAGCACTTGTTCATATATCAGTTTATTAAGCCATCTTTGATAGTCACCAGGAGACTTCCATATACTTACGTGTTTATATAATTAGTATTCAAACATTGGCGTTACCTCAGACGATAATCTTTTGATATTTTCCAAAATAATAAAGTATCTAAAGATTTTTTTTAAATCCAGATTTTAAGTCTTTGCACTGCTTTCTTAAATTCCTCATAATTACTTTTTCTCTTACTGTCATGCGCTGCCTACTACTGAGTAAAACACAGACACTAATTCAGGGAATATCAGGTTCTGGTTTATTTCAGCATAGTGCATAGCTAGAAAAAGCTGAGAGTGAAGGGACCGCGCCGGTATGGGGTTTAAATAGCCCGTGCCGGTCAGCGCCCCCCCCACCTTGGGTTGTGTCATCCCCCCAAGTCCTGTATGCTTCGTTGCCGGTAGGTGAGGGGTCACGGGGCCCCTGCTGGTGCCCCGGGCTTCTCTCATAATTGTTTTCTTCCTCCGGCCGGTGATTGCTTTCAGCTGGGCGATATCCTTTGCGTTCCTGCTGACAGCTTCAGGTGTGCCTCGTGATCCGCCCTGTCTTTGTCGCTCTTTCTTCCCCCTTTGTGTTCTCTTGACTGGTTTTTCCGGCCGGGGTCGTTCCCTTCTCCTCGGGGTCTGTGTCTGTTGTTGTGCGTCGCTTTGCTTATCTTTTAATCCCTTGCTCTTGTTTCTGTGGTATTGTTATGTGTGCCGTTGTGCTGATGCATTCAGCTCAACGGTGCTCATGACACTTACTGAAGTTCACTTCTGAACTTAAATTATTTTCATTGGGGGGAAAACGTATTGGCTGAACTAGGAAGTAGATATGCTGTACTTTTAAGACTGTGGAGTCCTTGGTGCTCTCTAAGCTTGGTCCTTTGCTTGCAGACATTTCATTACCCAACTAGGTAACATCATCAGTGCTAGTGAGTGTGGGGTTTGCTCCCTGTTATATACAGTAGCTTGCCTTGCCAGTGTTGGTGGGGGTGTGGCTTTCTCCTTGGTAGTTCCTTGGTTTTCTCTTTGGTAGTTCCAAGGACTCCACAGTTCAATCCTGAGCTACATATATTCTCTTCTATTGGTACTTTTAAGACTATAATTGCAAAACCGAGGAATAAATTCCATTTATTACTTCTGAGGACATATGACAAGATATTCAAATCTTAAGCCTTGTAGGAAATTTAAGGGCACAAGAAAGACATCAGAAGTATTCGCTTCTGTGTGTGATTAAATATGGCTTGTCATGTTGTCTGAATCCACATTGGTGATCATTAATGAAATTAGCTTGTTTCAACAAATCAGTCTAGGGTTTATACTATATAAAACTGATTTAAAAATATGAATGTGTTAAGTCATGATAAATTGTGGTTTCAGTATATGCAAAATTCTATTTTGTTTCCCAAGTGGATTATATTTAACTAATTCCAGTTTATTTGGAATTCTTTGGCATAAATGAAGATTAACAGGCTTGTGCAAACAGTTTGGAGAAGGATTTTGCTTATGGTGTTGCTGTAACTGAGACAACCTTCTGAAGCCACTCCTTGAATTGTCCAGGCAGCCTCATCCCCCTGAAGGCTTGGCATGGCTGCTTCAAGTGCCTTTGGAGATCTTCTGCACATGTGTGTGCATATACTCTTAGGAGCACTCCACTAAATGTTTGCATAGCTCAAAAAAACTGAGTGTGCTTTGAAAAAGCATTTCCTACACTTTTCCAGTGACAGTATTTTTTAAAAGAGAAACCCTAGTTTAGATTTTGTAAAAAATTTACTCTGCTTCTGCATTTTATATATAGATTTTATAAGCTGCAATATATGTTGATAATAAAATACCAAGACTACAGAAAAAAATTAATTTTAAAAATGCATGTGGTGGTAGTTCATTGCTCCTCAAATTGGAGTGAGATTTTGATAGTGAAGAAATTTTACCACATGTCCTTTAGTGAATATTTCTTCACATGAATCTGTTTGGCACCTTTACTTGTACTTTATTCCTATCATACCTTGCTTCCTTCATTGCAGTTTAGCTCTTCTGAAGAGGTACTTCTGTGCTTTTATGAAAATACTACATTAGATGCTATGTACAATGGTGCTATAAAATTATTTTATACTCTACACTATATACAAACCAGAGCTTTCACAAAATGGTATTTGTGTTATTCTTTAATAAAAATCAGAAAAATGTGAAAGAGCTAGAGTTGTGAAACAGGTTGTAAGACCTCCTGCCTTTCTTTGGCATTTTATATTGTTAAGAATATTTTGAGAATTTAGTCTTACCACTTCATCTAGAATATATTACAGTTTGTGTATTTCAAGTAAAGATGATGTTCTGTTCCAGCATTCTAAACTTTCTTTGGTTATGCACTGAATTGTTCTTGAATTTTCTGAGTGAAATCTCTTGTATTCTGAGACCTATATCTTCATATATTATTTGTTTTCTGCTATTAAGTAGGACAGTTGATAAATTTAATTAGGAATCCCATTGAGGTGATTTAAGATGTGTGAGCAGTTCTGTGTACATTACATAAATTACATCCAGGAATATTTTCTTTTAAGACTCCATCATCTGAATATTGTATTTCTGCGGTTGCATTCAAATAATGACAGCCAGCTTCCCAGACTGGGATTACCCATTCCTTCATTGCAAGAAGAATCAACATTGGGGGAGGCATTCACTTCTGTTATAAAGCAAAGGCAGATGCCCTAGCTATTCCGTCTCTTGAATATGAAAAAGCTTTATTCTTTTATTTTTAAAAAAAAAATTTTCGAATTTAAATATTTTACATTCTTTTAAAATCTGAGGCAGAAGCCAAGAGAAATGGAGAAAGAAGTTGCCATGCCTGCCTAAACTGCCTACAGGGAAAGAAGTGGGGTATACCAATCTACTAACAGCTCTAATAAATTGAAGTATATATATAGTATAAAGAATATATATCCTGTAGTATAAAGAATTGTAGTATGTATGTATGTATGTATTTATTTATTTTCTATCCCGCCTTTACTATTTTTATAAACAACTCAAGGCAGCAATCATACCTAATACTCCTTCCTCCTCCTCTTTTCCACACAACAACCACCCTGTGAGGTGAGTTGGGCTGAGAGAGATTGACTGGCCTAAAGTCACCCAGCCGGCCTTTGTGCCTAAGGTGGGACTAGAACTCTGTCTCCTGGTTTCTAACCTGTTGCCTTAACCACTAGATCAAACTGGCTCTATAAATAACTGCTTACAAAAGTAATAGTTCTGTACTTATCAGTAGGTATTAAGATACCACATAATTTATTCTAATGCTATATCTTTCACAATACCTCTTGTAGTCAGCTGATTTGTGTAAATAATTAAATGTTAAATGTTTGAATTGTTCATTACATTTTGTGCTATCAAAATGTTCATTACATTTTGTGTGTTTAAGCGTGTTTGCCGGGAGAACCAGAATGTAATGGGGGGCACTTGGTATGGTCAGCTGGAAAGAGATCAAGGTGCTTAACTCCCACTCCCACATCTTACATTTATTACATACTTTCTGGTAGATTCCATTATCTTTTAGATGAATTTTCAGTTTCTCAAAAATTTAGGATAAGCAAAGTTGTTGTTTAAGTGAAAAAAGAATATGTTAAATGTTACTGCTCCAATACTACTCACAGATTCTCTCTTGAAGTTATTCACCCACACTGCTTCAGTGTTACTAGGGAAACCATTGTTTCCATTGTAACATCCAGCACAGTCCTCAGATCCCTATTCTAGGGAACAGGTTCTCTCTTTGTGTTATAATGTGTGTCGTCATAGTAATGGCAAAGCTGCAATTCGTGAACTTTCTCAAATAGTGCTTCTTCCTATTATAGACCTTTCCTGAGAACATTGGTGGTATGAAAGTTACCTGCAAAGGAAGTGAGCTCCACTATAGTTCCAGTTAGTGTTTATGTTAGTGCTGTCAGCTCTGTCCACAGCTCATAGAAACAATATAGGAAATGGAGCATAAAACAGGAACAAAAGCAAGTTTTGATGGGGAATTCTTGGCACTGTCTTATATCTATTTCATATTGCAGTCAAGAGAGGATGGGGGGGGGGCTGAGTTTTGTCTTCCTTTGTAACTTGATATTATGATAATAATTATAGTAATAATTTTCATGATGCCAGGAAATAAGCGAATTATGTTCTATATTGTTTTAAAACAATTGTTTGCTAGTAATAAAAAAATATATCAGTATATAATAGAAGCAGTCAGACTGAAATATAAAACTCTCTTAATAATTTTAAACTTCACTAAAGTAATACTACTGTATTACAGTACTTAATGAAGTTTAATAGGCTGAAAACAAGATTTTTAACTGAGAAATTGCTGGGGGGGGGTTGTTTTCTTTTATATTTTCTGTTCTCAGAATATTAAGAATTTGCCCCTTGTCCAAAGCCTCTGGCAGAAAAAAACCTGGTTGTGGAAGAGTTTTAAAAAATACAAGTATTCAGCTGATTCACTGAAATTTCATGTTTTGAATAAAAAGCAGGCAAAATTGATTATCCAACACATATATAAAAAGGGGGCAAGGCTTCAGTTTTTTGTGGTCATCCCACATTCTTAAATTATTTGACTCTTGACCACCACAGACATCCCTGCCACCTAAATAAATAGAATAATTTACATGATCAGCAGGTAAAATATCAAACAGAAGTTCAAATTTTCATTCAGAAATTATACCTATATAGTGCTGTTAAAGTATAGCTGATTTGTATTTATTGAACAAATATTATAGTTTACTTTTAGTAATTATGTGCATGTTGAAAATACATCAAACTTTTTAATGGGAAAAAGCCCCTTCCTAAAGCTGAAAGATTTTGTACTTTCTTAAGACTAATTATTCCAATCTGAAATCTTCATGTAGAAGCTATGTCTTTTTATTTGAAATTATTTTAGCAAGGGCCTCTATTATTGAATGATAATTGTTTAAATAATAAAGCACTTGTTTTCTAAAATACAAATTTTAATGTGCATTATTAGTATATGTGTAATACTGTTTTACAAAGCAATGGACATTTTCCCATCAAACTTTTTTGTGGATTTAGAATTCTGGCCTTTTTTTTGGCAAGTGCAACTTGATTTGCTTTATTAAGATAAAAGTACTGCAAATGTAAGACTTTATTTTATTGAGAAATTCATTTTTTTTAGAAACTGTAATTTTCTACTTTCTTTCAGAATGTTGGAACTATACCCATGACAGCTTGCTGTGTGTTCTTTAAAATATTTGAATCATTAGGGAGTAGAAGAATTATTTTGGTAGGCCTGATGTTCTTTATCATGCCAGTTGTCTGTGCCTTCAAAACAGTGTAGAGTAACAGCTTGTCTTAGAACATACTGACTAAAATATGGAGTGTTATTAATGGAGGAATGGCAACAGCTTGATGTTATTACCAACATCCTTAGTTATATCTTCCATTGTCAAGTGTGCACATGACACTTTTACTTGTGGGTTGCTAATGAGGGCAACTGCTTTCTCTGCAACATTCTCATTACCACCAGCCTTTTGAATGAGAAGAATATTGTACAGAGCATCTAACTCATAAAAGAAGAAGGTCCTATGAGGCGTAGGTTTTCTATAGGTGCTGGGGTTTCACTTCCACGAACAGATGGCCGAAAGCTTGTCCGGAATGCTTCATTTGGAGGATGCAGTGAACTTTCGCCAGTCTTTCAAGGTTTGTTTTCTATTTTTTGTGTTGTCACAGAAACTTCTAGCGCCACCAATTTCTGCAGGGAGGATGTTCCTTTTTGATCAAGCTGCTCCTAACATCCAATGGAACTACTATGTTTGCTTATTTCTGTTGCAGGAATCCCTTGTTTTGAAGAGACAGATCACATTTTGGTTATATAGTGGATAGACTGCTTGGCTTGGAACTGTTAGGGCATAAACAGTGAGCCAAGTTTCAGTTGCACATTATTTATATACAGTGAGTGTGTTCACACATGATGGCATAAGGTTAAGCCAGGATTTGCTTCAGCTATGGATTATCAGTCATGTAGACTAAGTGTTCAAAGTTCAGCCAATTCAATATGTTTTTTTCCATTTCTTCTGCTAACATCTGAACAAAAAAAAAGTATAGAAACAAGCCAGGAATAAGC
Source organism: Candoia aspera (assembly GCF_035149785.1). NCBI lineage: Eukaryota > Metazoa > Chordata > Lepidosauria > Squamata > Candoiidae > Candoia > Candoia aspera. Next base: position 43,686,455 of record NC_086159.1, read on the forward strand.
TAGGATTTGGTATTCAGTCAAAGGTTATGGTTAAAAGGTATGTAAACTTTAGAACTTTTAGAACATGATTAATTGCCAAATTATTATTTCTTGAATTTCTTAGCAACATCACACTAAGGAAAAAAAAACACCCTACATCATGGCTTAGAGTTATGTGCAAACCAGGATAATCTGTTCTGTACATGTTCGCTGTATTATATGTGAAGCTACAGGTATTGTACCAAATGTTAAATGAATGCCAGGGATCTTATTTATTTTATGTATTTATTTTCTAAATGTTAAGGCCTCCCAACTCTGCTATGACTTTGGTTGGTGTTATAAATTTGTAAGGGATATCTGTTATATGAATATAGAAATGAGTATAATTATGAACACTGGCTCTGACTGCTTTTCAGTTGGTCCTGTAGAAGCTTGAATCCCCGTTATTCAGAATTCTCTGCAGAATTTTCTAAGCTTTTAGTGAATGGAAAATTTTTACCCAAGACATCTACCAGAAATTTCTGAAAAAATATACAAAATGAATACATTACTATGAAGAATGTAGTTATTGTGTCTGCTTTTTAGGATAATAAATGGAAATATTTTAATTTCTGTACACCTTCTGATTTAGCTTTGTCCAACATATTTGCTTCATCCTCCTTTGCAAGATGCTTGTTCATATCTCTGGAGGCGTATAGTAGTATGTGTAAAAGCTACGTTGTCTGATCCTGTTTTTTGTTTTTGTTTTTTAAAAGTGGGCCAAGGGATGCTGCTTTGATGAGAAAGCACTGTCTTTTTAGAATGTGGGGACATAATTGTCAGCATCCATGACAATTATAAAATGGCAAAAACAAAGAACTGTGGATAATTTATATCACAGAATGTAAAATGCTGCTTGTTAGTCACAAATTCAGTGATTCACTTTCCTTGGTTTTTAAACTGGTTTCCCCAATCGTTTATATAGTATATATGCTATTATGCTGTTATGCATTGCACATTTTGTTTCAATATAGCTGTATTCATATTATCTGTATTCATATTATCAAATACTGACTCTGTAAGCTAAAATATACTTCCGCTCTGTTTGCTCTTCCCCTTGCACAAGGAACAGTGCAAATTAGGAAGTTGTATTTAACCACAGCTTTCCATTATATCAGAACTAAGACAAGGTTCAGGAACATCCTTTAAACTATAGATGGCTACAGATTCTTGACTTGCTTAGGAGCTCTTACTAGTGTTTCCTGAGAGCCAGTGCAATGTGGTGATTAAGATTAGGGACTGGCATTGGGAAGACACAGGATCGAGCCTCCCTCTGTGACTTGTGCAGTCACACTCTCTCAGCCAAATCTGACTCACAGGGCTGCTGCGTGGGGCAGGGGGAGGAGGGAGCACTGTCAATAACACCTTCAGCTTCTCTATGAAGGTGGGATGTAAATCTAACAAATAAATAATAAATGGCGCCTGCTTCAAAAACTGTTACATGCAACTTACTTATTTTACCAAGCTGAAAAAATTGGGAGCAATAGGCAGTATGCAGATGCATTGCCTGGCTTATTAAAGCAGGACTTGATTGTCTGAATCAGCCTGTGTGTTATTGAAGTAGCTCCAGAGGCTTAGCCCTAGAGGACAAAATGTCATTATTTGGAAAATAGATTATAGAATTGATAGCTACTATTTATAATGGTTTCTGAAATTTGCAAATGAACTGCTAGATGCAATATTAACAGATAAAAACAATAACTTGGGTAGGGGTTTACTCACAATGTTAGTTCATTGCTAAACTATATTTGGGGGGGGGTTAAACTTATGATATCATAGGGATATTTGAATGTTGTTTCTAATATGCTTAGTCAGAATTTAATGGTTCTGTTTTGTAAGAAAGTACTTGATATTTACAATTTTATTCTATAAAAATTGTTGCAACCAAATGCATTTCTTTTTAAGGTTTTGATAGAGGGAAAGATGATGCTTCACAGAGTAAAGATGATTCAGCACAATCAATGTCAAAAAGCAAGGTAGGTACAATTACTGTACATATCCAAAAGGAAAAGCAGTTACCTTACCCTGCCCATTTAGATGTATTAATTCCCCCTGAAATCAAAAATGAACTTAGTTATAGCATCTGATACACTTACATGTATATTATATCTGTGTTGGTCTGCACACACTGGTCAAAAAAGGCAGATCCAGGATACAAAATAAATTAATATTTATATTTATTTCAAATTAATTTGTATTCTGCCTTGTACTGAAGTCATATGGTAGTTTATTTATTAAAAAGAAGGTTTTCCATTTGTAAAATCAATGAATTCTTTGTCTTCATTGACACAATGAAACTGTTCTCTGTCATAAACATATACATACCAAGTATGCATGCCATCATATACATCCCACTCCTCCCCTCAGTAGAAACAGCAAAGAAAAAGTAAACAAGATGCTTATGGAAAAAATGGAAGGAATAACGGTACTGGGTGAAGAAAGAAAAAGAAATGGTTGGGAAAAAACGTGATAAAGAAAAGTTGAGGGGGTGTGATATCTAACCAGGATAAGACTTAGAATAGAATTACTAAATTTGGAAATAGTGTATTCTTGTTCAGGGGATCATATTAGACTTTTTTCATTTCCTTTCATATGTAGAAGGTAACTGCAGTGAGATTGGAGGGAAAGACGGTACCATCATTTCTGCCTCAGTTGAAGTAATGACTAGAAAAATACATGTACTCTGTGTGTTTTTCTAGAATCCTTATTCTCAGTGAGGCAGGACAAATGGCTTCTCCTGTTCATTCTTTGTTCTAGCCCCTTGCACCTAGATGTCTTGACTTCCTACCCGTCCCCTCATTTTCACTAGTGTCTGCCTCTATTCCGTTAAAGGTAATGGGGGGCAGCTGCATATGGATGTGCTCAGTAGTATCTTAAACATGGTTTAGATTGCTACATTTAATTATTTCATTCAAATGAGTTTAATTTTTTTCAAAAGTTGTCTTAGTGGTTCAAAATTAAAAATTTTGCATGTGTTAATCCATAGTGAGTTGAACATTCTGCATATCACAAGTAATTTTGTTAAATAGCAAGTTGAATTACAACTGTGTTTAGGTTATGGCAGAGAAGGTTTATTGATAAGTTTGTTCATAACTATCTAAAGATAAATGTAGATGTCATCTGGTAAAGAATGCTAAGGACTGTTCAGAAGTACTAGTTTTTCTTTAACAAGTTATAATTAGCTTCTCTGAAGTAAATAATGATGGATTTCTTATCTGAAAGATACCTCATTTTCGTGCAAAGTGAAGCAAGTGGAAACATGACAGTTTTGGAATTGAGATGTTGAAATCACCATTATCTTTCCATTCCATTCTTTCATTTAAAAACAAACTATGAAGCTTGACAAATTTACAGAAGATTTTATGTTAGTGGTGATAGAAAACATTTTCATAGTTTTCTTGTGTAATTTATATTTTCAGTCAGAATCTAAGATATACAATGGATCAGAAAAGGACATCACTGCTTCCTCCCCCGCTACCAAACTCACAAAGAAGGAATCTCTTAAGGTGAGTTGTTTTCTGAAATAGAATACCCATATCTCCATCTTACAACTGTCCCATAACACAATTACTGGTAGATTTGGAAACTGTAGTATGTTGCTTTAGAAAAATATTATCATCTAGTTATGGCATATAAAAGTTGTGTGACACAGCCTTAACCATTTTTTTCATTATAGAAGCCTGGTTGTATATGAACTAGATCTGTAAGCCTGTGGATAGAATGTGTACCAGTTTTATTCATGACATTTAATCTTGTGACATCTGCAGTCTGAAGTAGTATCAGATATGACTTTTCCACCTCAGTAGGGCCACAGACAAAGTTGATCAGGAGGAAAACTCTATGGTTGGTTGCTAATTTAGCTACAGAAGCCTATAATTTTAAAGAGACCAAATTTACGAAAAGCACTTCATTTTCACTCTTAGGTAATATTAACACCACAGATAAATAGACTATGATGTGTTAAGTATATAAAATGATTGCATCCTCTGTCTACAGCTGTAGAAGCAATTGTTACAAGTCTCTTGCCTTTGTGTAGAACAATCACATAAATATAGTTGAGGTCTGTAGTTTCTTTTGAATTCTGACTTTTTCTTTAAGTTTGGAAGGATTTTTAGAAATATTTTAAAGTGTTTGCTTTTATTACTAGAATCATCTTCTGTACTAGAAGCAATTAACATTGCTAGAATCATCTTCTGTGAAATTAGATTTCATAGTTCAAAGAGGGATATCCCTTGATTAAAAAGGGGGAGTAAGAGGGACAGGCACACAGTGAAGTAGAACCAGCAGTAGACTGGTAGTAGAGGCCACTCAAGGGGAGCTTCTCATACTTGAAGAAGGTACTGCAAACAAATTCTGATAAATTCAAAATATACTTAAATTGTATGTGCTTATAGATTCCTGAGAAAATTTGTAACACAGGTAAACCTAAATGTTTATATGAACCATTGAAAGCATATAGATTTCTCAGCTTGAATTAACCACACTTGGTGTCCGTGTAAATGGAGCTCTGTATTCTTGATGAGTTGTAAACCTAGCTGAAAACTAAAGCCACATGTTCTTTTATATGAAATTGCCTGGGGAAAAGTGTTATATTAACAGTTCTTTTGTTAGACATTTTTCAAAAACTAATCATTTTTCTGTATTTTAACAATTTTGAGCTGGACATTTATTTTGATTTTCAAATTGATCTGATTCACTAACTTCTTTCAGTTCATTTACTTTCTTTTCTTATTTCTCATTCATTGTTTCTTTACAGGTTCAAAAGAAAAATTACAGGGAAGAAAAGAAAAGAGCCACAAAAGAATTACTTAGCACTATCACAGACCCATCCGTCATTGTTATGGCTGATTGGCTGAAGGTGAGAAACTGAGATGAATAAAAAGTTGTAGCTGCTGATGGTTTTATCTACAAGAATACAAAAGAAAATTGTATTTAACTGCCACTGTTTATCACTAGCAGAGAATATATTAATTGTATCCCAGAGGCTTACAAGTAAGTAAACAGGCACACAATGGGGAATATACACTGAAGAATGTACTAGCACAGGCTGTTTACCTAGTGTGCTTGCAGCTCTGAGCCACCAGCCAGTTAGGAGGCAAAAGCTTTCAGTGTGTTACTGATCAGGGTCTTCTCAATTTCAGGCAGAGCTCATTAACTTGCAGTTAGCACTTGTTAGGGAAGTGCCTCTTCACGGAGAAAAGCTACTCGGTTAGATATTTAAAAAGCGAGACCAGATGGAGGACATGAGGACAAAAAGGAGGACATTTCCTCCTTTTGCCAGATGTCTGGTAATCCTAACTGAGATTAAATCAGGGTTCACATTCACTCACTCTTCCATTAATGGCCTGGCCTGGCCTAGTATCAATTTTACCTCTTTTGCAGACATCAGAATTACCCAAGTACTTACACTTACATATTTAATATAACATAGTAACTTAAAGCTGTGATTTTATATTCTGAGAATAAATTCCAGTGATGAGATTTCCTTCTGTGTAGAGATGGATAAGATTTCACTGAAAGTCTTGTCAAAGAAAATTATCTGCACGTTAGATCTGATACTCATTAGTAACTTGACTTACTGGGCTATCAGATAACAATATACAGAAAATACGGTGTATTATATTTGTGGGTAGCTGTATGAGCATATACTACTTGACTAGAATTTAAAATAATTTTACAATACTGAATTTGTTACATATTTTGTAAAATCATATTTTTGCCTGGGAGCAAGAAACTGAAAAATACTAGAAATAATAACAATTACATATATTTTTCTTTCTCCCCTTTTCTTTTTTTCTGGGAAGATTCGTGGTACATTGAAAAGTTGGACCAAACTTTGGTGCGTGTTGAAACCAGGAGTATTGCTAATTTATAAAACACCTAAAAATGGCCAGTGGGTGGGAACAGTACTTCTGAATGCTTGCGAACTCATTGAGCGGCCTTCAAAAAAGGATGGGTTCTGTTTCAAACTTTTCCATCCTTTGGAACAGTCTATCTGGGCTGTTAAGGTGAGTGAGCATATATTCTTAATGGAGTTGATGCCAACAGAATATTATTCCAAAGTCACACTAAAGCTCTCTGCATCATTAATGAATTCAAAATGCTTTTCAGTCGTCATAGATTGGTCCAGTTCTCTGTTCTTTTATGAAGGTGCCTGATCTCTAAAAGTCTAAAAAGCGCAGCTGTTCAGTTGCTTTGGACAGTTACTGTAGATTGAAAGGGACAGATCTGACTTTTTATGTATACTTTTTTCCAGCCCTTTTTGAAACCTTGTATAAAAATAACTACGAGTCTTCTGCATTTTTTGCTGATATGAAAGGGCTTCCATCGTAAACATTTTGGAATTGAAACTATGTATTTAAATTGCAGTTTTGTGCTATCATGTGTAGAATACCTGTTTTGCTTGATGTAATAAGGAATATATGGGAAGATTATCCATATTGAACTGTGCAAATTTGCATTGTAAAAAGAAGTAACACAGCTCTAAGATACACCTTGTAAAACTGAGTGTTTGTAATAGTTACATTGAAACATTTATTGAAATAAAAATGTCAATAAAGGGGGCATGGTGGCTCAGTGGTTAAGATGCCAGGCTTGTCGACTGGAAGGTTGCAAGTTTGGTGGTTCGAGACCCAAGTGCCCGTGATGGAGTGAGCTCCCGCATTCGCCCCAGCTCTTGCCAGCCTAGCAATTCAAATGCATGCAAATGCGAGTAGATAAATAGGTACTGCTTCGGCAGGAAGGTGACAGCGCTCCATGACTGTCATGCTGGCCACATGACTGCATCTTCGGACAGCGCTGGCTCTTCAGCCATGAAACAGAGATGAGCACTGCCCCCTAGTGTCAGGCATGACTAAACGGGAACCTTTACCTAAATTGAAACATTTATTGAAATAAAAATGTCCTCAACATTTCATGGCTTTTGATATGCTTATAACATGAGTTAATTTCTAGAAGACTCAAATCTAGTGATTTTTTAAAAACAGCTCCTATGTTTAGGTTAAAAACAATTGCTAGGCTGAGCACAATAAAACCTTTGCTGGAAAAACAAATCTACAAAATTCCTTTTTTAAAAAAGCCCCAAAAGGTAAAATTCACATTGTATTGGTAATTTAAAAACTCCTATACCTAATTAAAAATTAGCTTCTGGTCCTGACCATGGTTACATACTCTGTTAAAATGTTTACGGCTGGCCAATATCAAGATTGCCTCTACTACAAAAGAGGATTGTATTTTACAACCAGTATTTATGTTTTCTAAAATCCTTCTCCAAACTGCTTCTGAAATATTATCAAAGACTGTAGAAATAAAGAACTGTTTGCTTAAATATTTTCAAAATAATTGCACAAAGTTTACACTTTCAATAAACTTTTTTTCACATGTCTATGTCAACTTGCATCAGCAAACATACATGACCAACATGGATATCTTGGATTTTCCATTTAAGCACAGTATGCATACATGATAGAGCATGCATTATATTTAGACATAGTTGAGAAAATAGCCCTCCAAAAAATGTAGTTTATATCAGTTTTTGTTTTTGTAGTGTAAATATTTGTAGAAGAAAACAAAGAAAAGTCCTATTTATTAATACAGCTCTTCTTCCCAACACTGGAACTGAGACTTGTTTGTAACAATTGTGATAAAGCAAGAAGAGAAAGGGCAGGACATTACAACTTACTGCTAGTAGCACTAGGTTTTATTGATTAGTGAAAAGACCATGTCAGACTTAAAACACAATTACAGCTTACTTAAATAAGCGAAATGGGCATTAGATAGTTCTTGGAACCAGAAACTCAGAGAAATTTCTTAAGTTTTAGAGGCTTAGATAGAGCACTGGAGGATGCATAATAGTCAGGTTACAGGCAAAAAACATTAAAGCACAGGGGAAAGGAGCACCAAGGCCTTCAAACCAGTAAACTTGGAAATCATAGTAAACAATGCCTTCTTGGAACTTACGGGTACCAGTTCCGCATTTACAGTGGAACAGTCTACAAGGGCTGAAAGTCGCCTGCATGTACAGTGGCTTTCATTAATGCAGACAGTGATAGAGGACCAATAGCATACTAAACTGAGGAAATCTCAGTGTCCCACATGGAATGACATATATTTCAAAGCTAGAATTTGCAGTGGGGGATGATGAAGCAGTTAGTGAATAATCTAGCAAAAGTAACACACTTAGAAGCAAGGTTAAGACAAAAATATCAAGCGAGAAAGTTTGGCCACATTCTTGGGTATATAAGATCCTAAGACTAGTGCAGCTGAGGAAAAGAAATCCCTGGGCATATGGCTTTGGTTCCAGAGTAAGAAAGAGATGGGGTGTATGTTCGAGATAGTTCTCCAGGAACAGACAATTTGCCAGGCAAATTTGTGAAGAACTCTTGGAATCACTCAGCATTTTAATCCTGAGTCCAGTGGAAACTTCTTGTTTCCTGAAAGACAAAAGTTACCAAAATCAAGTGTCACACATCAAAGATGTACCAACTTGGCATATGCAAAATGTTTCAGTAGGTTACTGGAGCTTTCCTTGGGTTCCTGGTTTCTTGACTGAATCTGGACCTGTTAATTCAGTATAACAAAAGCTTTCTGTGGGACAAATTAATAGATGTTACTATAAAAAAGGCAAGTACTTTAACCTCTTGACTTCTGTGGCAGTGAGAACATTTTGAGATTATAACCTAATTTTCACCAAGGTTTTAAAGTGGCCACTGTCAAGATTATCTTATAGATTGCTTATCTGTTGAGGTGACTTGGAAGATATTTGCAGTTACCTTCCAGTTACCGAAGTTCCCATTGATCTTAATGCGTATGAGAACGAATTATTTATATAGGCTACAGAAATAATACAGTATCATAATAAAACAGGTAGCTAGCTTGCTGTCCTGAGGATCTGTGTGTAGCTCTTGGGTTATTTTATCAATGCAACCTTTCTCAGTACACAGTATATTAGTATCATGCCACCAAAATATTCAGATGGGATTGTATCACATATATCACGTAAGCAGTAATTCTGCATTGTGAACAGATTTTAAGGACCTGTGGTCATATATTTTGTGTTATAGTATAGTATTGAAAGTTATATATTACACATCTTTCAAGATAATTTTAAAGCCCTTTTAATTCCCAAGACTTTGATTCCACTCTTATTAAAAATAAAAGGGTTTTCTAATAATTTTAATCATGATTAGAAGTACTAGTCCAGTTACTGATAATTGTTTTGTTTAATAGAAATATCTTAGTTTAGCAAATTATAGGACTCTAATTATAATCCATATGAATCAGTAGTATATCTGTGAATATTCTTTACTATGAACGTCAGACAATTGTTAGCATTTCTTATTTTCATTGCATTAACCCATGATTCCAATTATGGCAAAATCATAGTTTGATTTTCACAGTGCAGACTTCCAGTTTTAAACTGTAGACAAGTATTGCTTTATTAAATTTCCATCAGACTAAAACTGCTCATATTACACTTACACTACATTGTATCTGATTTAAAAACAAAATTGCCTTTCTGCTGATTGGACAGGAGATAGCAAAATTGCCTTTTGCAGCTATGGCTTCTTTTCTATACATCCATATTTATTTAGGTGCAAGTATCTGTAAATCCAAATTCATTTATGCTAACTCCATTATGGTTGAGCTGCTTCTCAATATCTCAACAGGACTATGGGGAATAAGCATTCAGATGGAGTTGTCATTGCTGTTCTTTCCATCAGCTTGTTTTACTTAAATGTATTGCTGCTAGCACATTTTGCTAGTTTTTCATCCAAAACTGAATGAGCCATGTAGAGTTTCTTAAATTTACCAAGTTAAAGGTGGAAGATATTTTTAAAATGTTTACAAGTACAATTGCTTTTGGGGGTGCAGTGAGTGGGAAGATAAAGACAAAATGCTCTCAAGCTCAACGCTTGGTGACTATGTCCATGCAGGTTTTTTTTTTTTTAGCAACTTGCAATAAATACTGTATTTCACCATTGCTTTTTTCCAGGATGTTTTTTGAATTCCCTGTCTAGCCAGCAGTCCCAAGTGGTTCATCTATGCAATTACTAATCTGAATATAACTTGCTTAGCATCAAAGAACATCCAAGGTTGTTTAGTGCTGCCATCTGCTGAACCAGGAAAAGGGCACTTATTAGACCTAATGTAGTGAAAGATTATGTCTTCATTAGCTATTGCTTGCTGGTAGAAACTCTCATTTTAAAAAGCATAGATAATTTATGAATAGGTGTAATGAAAGTTGATCTAAAATACAATCATATTAATATTGTTTTGTATTTTAAGGGTCCTAAAGGTGAAGCTGTTGGCTCTATAACACAACCATTACCCAGTAGTTACTTAATCATTCGAGCAGCTTCAGAATCAGATGGTAAACATTTATTTTGCTTTTTGTGATCAATTATTCTTGAGCTATATACCATTGAGAATGGAATTTTAAAGTTTTGAATAATGTATACATGTTATGAACATGGTTTTAAGTTTTTCTAAATGATGTATTTCAAATGAAGAAGCAGGTAAACCATCATTTATTCCAACAAATTACTAGAATTGAGGGATGATAAAGGTAGTATAGCAAATCAGTATTTTTATCCGTATTTTTCTTTTTCAAAATATCAAGAGCATGACAAAAAGATATTGAAAGGTTGTACAATATAGTCTAGTTAGATAGTACATAAGCACAACCCAATATCTCCACCTAACACACAAACATTTTTAGGCAATTGGATATATATGGCTGTATTTTCCTGAGGCAATCTGTTATATTGTTGAATAGTTCTTACCATTAGGAATTTTTTCTAATGTCCAGGCAAAGTCTGCTTCCTTGTCATTTAAACCCATTGTTTCTTGTCCCATCTTCTTGAACAATTCTACCTGACAGCCCTTCAGATACTTGAAGACAAATATCACATCTCCCTTCAGTCATTTCTTCTATAGGCTAAGCACCCCCTAACACCTCCAGTAATTCCTCATTACATTTTATTCCCAGGTATATGATCATCTTGAAATACTCCATTTTGTCAGTAGTTTTCCTAAAATGTGGAGCCGGAACTAGACACAAAGTTGAGTCTGACCAATCAGAATAGAAAAGAATGACTTCTCTTCATCTTGATATTATACTTCTGTTAATCCAGCCCAACACTGCTGTTTGTTTGTATGTTTGTTTGAAGCTGCATTACAGTGTTGGTTCATAAGTAGCTCATGATCCACCAAGACATTCAGGTCCTTTCCACATGTATTCATCCTCTCTGCCCCCATGAATCCTATACTCACAACATTTGATTTTTCCTAGGGCTTTGCATTTGTGTCTGTTGAAATTTACTTTCCTAGTTTTTGCCCAATGTTCAGCTTTTCAAGATCTTCATGAATCCTGACACTGTCTTCTAAAGAGATTGCTGTCCTCCAATGTTTCTGCTGTCTTCAAACTTGATCATTCTATTTTCTAACCATTTAAGCCATTTATAAATATGTTGAATTGCATAGGGAAAAATAGAGTTCTGTGGTACTTCACTTGACATTTTTCCAACTTAATGAGGAGTCATTGACATTAGATGCATGTTCTGCTTAGGTCCATTTTAGGAAGAAGGCTAAAGCAAAATAGGAGTTACTCTGTCCTCTCTTTGTCACATGATATTGTCCGACCATCCTCTCCAAGAGGTAAACCCACCTCCAAATTTTTCTTCATTTTACTACTGACATGGCCAGAAAAAGCACTTTTTCTTGCTTTTAGTTTTTCTTCGTTCTCCAGTTTTTTAGCCTTCATGCAGTACTGATTATTTGCTGGTAAGTTACCATGGTGTTTATATGTATTTTCCTTTTTTTTCTGATTCATTATTTTTTTGACAATTTAAATCTCTTTTTTCTGCTTCCACTTTAGTCTCATTTTTAATATATTTTATTTTAATAGATATTTGAAAGCACAATGAAGAAAAAAGAATGAAAAAACGATTTCTGCATATGTTCCTTTTAATTTCTAGCTTAGTTGAAAGCTTAGTACATATCCACAATGATTTCCTAAGCCCCCCCTCCACTTTTTTTCCCTTCATTGGAATATTGTGCAATTGTACTTCTTATTTTTGAAAAGTTCCCAGCTCTTCAGTGCTAACTTTGACTTGAGGATTTATCTCAATGGGACCCAACCTACTACTTCTTAAAGCTTGTTGAAATTGGTTCTCTTGAAACCTAATGTGCATATATGTTTATGGTCCAATTTCTGCAGTATCTCAACTCCAGATGACATGGGTACTTTCAAAGTCCTGTCTGTTTTTACTCTTCAGTGAGCTCTTCTCTTTTGATTAGGATGATAGCTAGCAGATTTAACCCCTGCGTCTGTTCTTCAATTTTCTGCAAAATTAAAACAGTCAACAAGACCACAGAGAAATTTTGGAGACTTCATAATCTTAATTGAATTGGTTTTCCAACAGATACCCAGATATCTTTTGGATACTATGTCTCTTCTCCCTGAAACTCTTGTAATATGAGCCAGGAGGGACCTGGCTTGGCTTGGCTTGGCAGTCTATAGTACATAAACACCCTGCATAAATGTAGTGTATACATACAATGAGTATGTGTATATATTTATGTATAATTAATTTTTCTTTTGAAAAATTTGGAATACATTCACATGAGACCCTCAAATATAGATTTGCTCAAAATTTATTTTGTTTATTATAATGCCAGGTTGCTTTCCATAAATGTTCCTCTGATATTAAAATAACCATACCCACACACAAAAAAATGAAAGGTGATGTATCTGAGTGAGAAGGGGGACTGGCCATACTGCTGAGAGGCCTATAGAGAGAAAAACATGTGTATATATACTTTTTCAAGCAGCTCTGTGAATTTCAGCTGTAGTTTCTGCTTCCAGTAGGTTGTTATTCAAATTGTGGATGTTAGAAATTAGGCTGAATCAAGTATTAGATATGCTTAAAAGTATAATTCAGATGAATTCTTGATTGATATTTCCCATTTCAAAGCATCTCTCAGTTTGGAAAAGTTCTGAGAGGTTGAACTGTAAACAAATCCATTAAGAACTGAAGAAGAAATTTTAAAAATTCAGAATCTACTTGATACATCAGAAGTTAAACTTGTGGTGCCAAGCAAATTTAAATGTGAATTTTCTTGTCAGAATTTGAGCAAACAAAATTGCAGAGGGTAAAAAATAGCTTGAATGTGTGTGTTTAAAAAAACATTTTCTTGAATTAAGATGAGATTTTAAAAAGCTTTGTTCAGTATTGTGCATACAAGTGACAAATACTTGAAATGCAAATTCTCCTGCTGTGCTTTTCCTGTTTTGAATGTTATACCCTAAAATGTATTTATCTTTAGGTAGATGTTGGATGGATGCATTGGAGCTAGCTTTGAAGTGTTCAAGTTTGCTCAAACGTACAATGGTTAGAGAAGGTAAAGAACATGAACTGAATTTATCAGATAGTACACATGTTTCTTTCTATGGCCTGCTGCGTGCAAACAACGTTCACAGTACTGAAAGTTTCCCGTAAGTCCATAATGTTTGTTTGTTTCTTTGTTTATTAAATCATAGCTTGGTCTTCATGGTTTGTCTGAATCATTTTTAAGTGTTGGGGAGTTGTTGTTTTTTGTTTGCTTTTTGTTTTAAACTTCCAAATTTGAAGATTTTTGCTACGAAAATCACACAAAAAAAGAGTTAATCCTATACCAAGGGTACAACTTCATCTGTTTCTATGTCCAAACATTTTCCTATGCTGCTATTTTAATTTACTACTATTCTAATTTACTATAATTTCATTGTTCCCTGAATATTCCAGAAAATGATTCTAGGAATTTGTCTTACAGCATCCCACAGGCTTCAATTTGTTCCACGTTTTTTTTAAATCTTAAACTTAAATTTTGTTCTTAATTGTTTTTTCTTTTTAATTGTTTCTCCTTTTTTTTTGGTAAACTCGGGATGAAAATGAAGGGTGAATTAAAACTATGATAACACTTCAGAAACTAAGGTGAATAGACATGACTCAGGGTATATAAATAATAATTCACTATTGTTCTGCAAGTAAGTTATCGAGCAAATGCAAACAAACCTGGCCTATATTCAAGCACCCTCAGCTCACTATTTCAATCTGGACAATAGCAGAGATGATTGGTTGAGTGAACTCTGTGTCACAATGCAAGTACTTTCCAGTCATTTGAACTGCTACACTATGCTTGTAGCATTCAGTTCATAAATTATCACAGTGATTTCTTTAAATACTATGTTCTGTCTATATAAATACTTCTATGTTAATTAATATTAATGTATTTTGGAAGAAATTATTTTGTTTACTAATTGATAAACTAAGGGCATTCCTAGGTAATTACCTGTATATACTACATATAAAATGTACATTTGTTTTGAGCATCTCAAACTGGCAGTGTAGCTTGTTTTCCTAAATCTTGGAAAGTTTCACTCTGTGAAATAAGGTATGGTGAAGATCTGAGAAAGAAAATCCAATCTGATTGCATTTAGCCAGTAGATTTGGCATTCTTTAGTCTATTTATATATTCATTTAAATTATAAAGTAAGATGCTGTAGAAAATAAGGATAAATATATAAACAAGACTGGGAAATAATATGAATTAAGTTCAGGGAATGTGGTAATTAAATTGAATTTATTAAATTGAATTGTTAAGTCCTATTGATTTCATTGTACTTAAATCTTTCCAATAAAATTAATTTGAATGAATTGTTAAGTCCTATTGATTTCATTGTACTTAAATCTTTCCAATAAAATTAATTTGAATGAAAAGTGCTTAATTTTTATTTCATTGTGCTGTTTACTGAACAAATAGATTGATACAGCCATTAACTAAATTTACTGTTCCTTACTGCATAAAAGATTAAAACATCTCTTTTCAATAGGTTAAATGACAGTGAAATAGAAAGACATCATTTTAAAGACCCAGATATGTACTCTGATAAATCAGATAGAGAAAATGACCATGATCGTGATGAATCAGATAATGATGGTTTGGGAGAAAGTGACACAGATACATCAGAGAGACAGGATGATTCATACATTGATCCTGAACCTGATCATGTAAAGGAAACAATATACTTAGAAGAAGCCAGTGAAGAACTTGGGGAGGTAACAAAAGTTGTATTTTAACTTCACAATATTTGAATTGTAAAATAGTTTATTTCCTGTTCATTTTTTATCCACTATTGTTATGTGTATGTCTATTTTAGAACTTCTGGTAAAACTGATAGAATTCTGGCTATGGGCATGGGAATTTCAGTGGAAGAAAAGCATTAAATTAATCTGAAATTAGAGTTGGTGTAAGATGTTTTATCATTGGTATATTACCCTGTGGATTGGTACCACACACCCGAAATTTGGGTTTATCTATGGATAGAATCTCTATTTCAATTTTATAAGATACCTAACTTACTATAGGGTACATTTCCACTCAGTGATTTATGTTATACTGATCATGGTTTTTGTTACTCATTTTTAGCTTAAGTTCAATAGTGATTCTCAGTCCCTTAACATGATATATGTAATATGTCTAATTATTAATAATTAATTAAAAGTACAAAAAAAAGAAGAATGAATTGTAGCTATGGCTGGCTAGAGCTGATATAGTGCTTAAAAAGGTTTGATAAATCTTTTTATCAAACTGTGCAGAGGTATTTCATTTAAGCTGCCAAGATGGAAATTGATAGAGACCAATCTGAGGGCACAACTGAAATAAAACCAGGAATATTGCCTGACACAGTGATAAAGCAAAAAATGTGCTCTGTTTCTCAATCTCAAGGTTGGCTTGGAAGTTGTTATTGCAAAGCACTTACAGTTTTCATCCCTTTTTTTTTTCTTAGTGTGCATTGTTTCACATGCTACTTATTGAGCCACAATCAGAACAATAGGGTCAGAGTGTTGTAGGGAGAGACAGTTTAGTTGGTTCCCCAATATTAAAGTCACATGATTTTGAATATTGCCTCTTCTTTTTCCTCTGAAGCTCCATGGGTGCATAAGACAAACACATGGACAAATACGGCTTTGCAGCCATGCAGAATCTTTAAATCCTGTATCAGACTGGCATGGGCAAATGTTTGGGCTGTTAGGCACCAAAGTAAAAATATACTGCAATTTATTTAAATGCATTAATATATTTTAATATCATGCCCTTATTCCATTCTGCTTGTATTTGCTGAAGGCAGGAGAAGCTTCTCAAACAGAAATAGTTTCAGAGGAGAACAAGAGTTTGATCTGGACATTGTTGAAACAAGTACGCCCAGGAATGGATCTCTCCAAGGTGGTACTACCTACATTTATTTTGGAAACACGTTCTTTCTTGGACAAACTCTCTGATTACTACTATCATGCAGACTTCTTATCTGAGTGAGTTGCTTTAATTCATCTGCAGTAAGAACTATCTTGATGCATCGTCTCAGTATTGTTATTTCAAAAGCATTTTCAAGAGAAGCTGAGTGATTTAACAGTGGCAGACCTGAATTACTTTTAGTTTTGGGTTTCTCAGATAAAATGATGCCTCAAACCATAAATGGGCCTTAGGACCACGTGCAGTTCTTAGCCTGATTTCAAAAGTTGATTGCAGTATGTCCTTTGCTGTTACCTGGGGAAAGAGTGTGCCAAAAATAAAAAAGAGAAGAAAAAGAGAAGCATGTAAGAGCTTATGTACTCTAAACACTTTTAACTGAGCAGGTAAAAATAAGGAATTTTATAACAATTAGTAGAAAAACATGGAAATATCTAGAGAGGTTGAGCTCTCTAACCAGCACAGTTAGAAGTAGTGAATAGCAGGGCTTTTTGAACTGTGTTCCATGGAACCTTAGGGTTTTACAAGAATTTGATGGAATTCTATAAGGGTGGGGGGAATCACTCCTACACAGCATTTTTTCTATCACTAGAGCTTTACCTCTTGATTGGAAGTTCCAGGATTTTTTAAACTAACAGGTTCCACAGCCTGAAAAACATTTACACCCACTGCTCTACAGTATACATATAGGTATGTCTGATTTTTCAAAGATAATGTTGCTTCTTTTTAAATAGAATGATTGGCAACCCCATCTCCTTTGACTTGTTTTTCGAAGTGAAGAACAATTTCTCTCCTCCGACACATGCATAGGTTCTGAATCTGTGAAAAGTAACATCACAAATGATGTTCTTGTCTTTTCCCCTCATAGAGAAAAATAAATTAATATTAAAATATCCCTTTTGCATTTCAGGATGAGATGCTTTTTTTTTTTTTGTCTTCTCTGTTGGCAGCATTGTAGAATACATTAATAGTGTTGCATGACAGCTTTTACATTAGTGGGTGTTTTCTTACCCAGTTTTATTTTTAACAGTTTCTTTTTCCTTTTATTTTACCACAAGTTTGTAGTACAACAGATTGTTTCTTTTTAGAAATACTTCACGTTGGATGCGGCAGTTCCTACCCAATGGACACATTCGTTCTTATATCTGAAATGACAGGCAAAAAGTTGCTTCTTACTTCATTCATTGCCAAATACTCTTGTAAAGCAGTTTTTAAGGAACTACTTGTTGACCTTTGAGCCTCTCTGTGGGAACATATCCTACAAACGTCTTATAAAATGGATTCTAATATAGTTCAATCAGCTCTTGGTGTCAGTTCCTTGAGATTCTATTCTTAAGCCATCACAAACTGTGAAACAAACCAAAGAGTATGACTGTAAAAATAAAACTCTGGATCAAGCTGACTAGATTTCAGCATTGGCTGTAGAGAATCAGGGAGATGACCTTGAAGAAAATAGGCAAGAACCATTACATATGCAAAGAGGGCTGAAACATCCCCTTAACATGGGGATGGTTGTTATAGACCACTCCTCCCACACTTGGACTGTTTTAGATGTTTCATTGCTTGGATTTTTTATTCTTTATTTTTATTTCTATTTATAGTATTTTTACTGTATTTTATTTTTTGTATTATTGTGATGGTTTTAATCACTTGTTGTAAACTGCCCAGAGGCCTCTGATGGGAGGAGATGGGCGGGGATAAATTAGATAAATAAATAAGTCCTGGGAAACAAGTTAGTATTTGGAAGAGACTCAGGCAGGCTTGTTCCTAATTTATTGGGATGTAAGAGGAAGGGGAAGTAAAGCACAATCAAGTTTGTAAGGCTCTATTATTGTAGCCTATTTCAAAACAGTATAGTTCTAGTCCTTTTGTGGAATCTATTTCTGATCTGGTCTACTCTGAAGGGCTGACACTGGCTTAACTGTGCAGAGAAGAACTGAAAATCAAGATAAAAGAATAATTCATATACAAAAACATACACCCTTACCCCACTCGAGTATTTTCTCTAAAGTGGTTACAGCTACTTCAGTTAGAAACAGTTACTTCAGTATCCATCCAATATGTACATTTTACTAGTCAATTCTTTTGAGTCTGGCTTCTCAAACTGTTTGGATTCCCAGACCTGTAACCATATTTTAGACAGTCTTTGATAGATTGCAGTAATTCTTGAAACTGCTCCCCCAGCAGTTACTTTTTTTTTTTTAGAGGGATTGAAGACACTATTTCCTTCACTTCTCAAATAGTTCTCTATTTGCATAGATTTTTATTAATTGCCATTAATTCATATCCACAAGGTGAGAAACACTGTAGCAGCCCTCCTAGTCTTTGAGATTATCAATTGATTTGTCATCTTTCCTGATCCTGGGATATTTTACAGAGGTAAACTGGTTAATTCAGTTTATACATGACATAAAGTATTATGCCTTGGTTTAAGAAAGCAAGTTTAAAGCAAACAAGATACTGGTGTAGGCTTTCATGGCCGGTATCTGTTGGACAGTGTTGAGCTTCAGGATTTAGTGCCCATGGTCTAGACAGGAGCCCTATAAAGACAGGAGCCCAGTTAGACCCTGCTCAGTTGCTTGTGGTCTGCATAGCAGATCACGCTGCCTCAGAAGGTGCCAACCACGGTTGCCAACGAAACATCAGGAAATCTGTTGTCTAGACCACAGTCACTTTAAAGTAAATGTTTTTACCGCTTCTCTTGAGCAGCATGCTGCTTTAGGTAATATTTCATAGTTACGTCTCAACAAATATGTTTTTCTGTATCTGGGTCCTTTGAAAAATCATTGGGGCAGCCATGCAGCCTGTTCTCCAGCACAAATGTATCCTTCCTTTATGGAGGATGTTGATTTTGAAAGGAATTAAATACCTCTTCTAGCCCTTGAAATGTGCACAGAGGAAAAGAATCTTCTTTTGAAGCAAGAAGTAAAAGCACAGGATTCTAGGGTTTAGCTGCAGTACAAAATCTTTAGCATGACTGCACAAGTTGAATATTTGAAGAAGCCCAGTTACAGTAAACAATCTGTTACTCTAGTAGTGTACTAGAGTAGTGCACCATCTATAACCAGATGGTGATTTGTGGTGTATACATTTATTATTACTGTATTTGAATGTGGAGTCTTCCATGGTCTGATACTTGGATTTTAATAAAATTTAATATACTTTGATTTTAAATCTGTTTAATCTTTTCCTAGAGCTGCCCTTGAAGAAAATGCTTACAATCGTATGAAACAAGTTGTGAAATGGTATTTGTCAGGATTCTACAAAAAACCAAAAGTAATACATTGGTACTTTCTTTCCTAGCACTTTGCTTACTACTTGAAGTTTCTGTTGTAATGTACCTGTAATATAATGTTATATATTTGTATCATATTTTTGTAACCCTATATTCCTTGATTATGTTGTACCAATTGCGATTTGATATTTCAATTAAATCCTCTTAAATCGAATAGTAAATCAGTGTTTTTCTTACAGCCTTGGGAATCAATTATCTATCCAGTTTGGAATGATTAAAATACAAGGTTTGTGGGGTCAACATGATCCCACAAAATATTTTTATAATTTTTATATCAGTAAAGTTTTAAATCAGGACCTGCTGTTTCCAGGTTGAATAGAAATTGGGAACACTTATTTTTATGATAGACAAATACTTATTTCCCTTAATAATTACTGAACAATAACAAACTTTAAAAAAAAGGATATATATCTCAGAACCACATGATGATGGTGAATCTGAAGTTGACTGAACATTTTCTGTCAGTCAGGTTTAGTTACAGAGTATGGATTCCTGTTAACAGTGAAATTTGTCATCAAATATACTTAAGCAACCCTTCCCCCGAGGCAGAGAAAAAAATAACAAATTACAAACAGAAAAAAAAAATCCTGTGCCGTGCTTAACTTTCCTAGCTCATCAATTGAGGATTGACAACTCCGGCTGAACTCAATCATGTAGATAACTTCCTGAAATAAATATGTGCATGAGACGTACTTGTAGGAACAAGACCCCCAAACATATTGAATTAATAACTATTAATTAAAATTAATTGCCTTCTACATAAAGTACAATATTGTTAAAACCAGTAAATGTATATACCAGCCATTTTTCTCTAATACCTGGAATCATACAGAGAAACATATACGTAGACCTGCACAGGTCCCCCTTGCTCCTCCCAACAAAAAGAGCCTAAAAGAAAGAGAAGCAGGATGGAGATGGGGTAAGGCTAAGGATAGCTATATTGAGAAGAGAAGAGGAGAGAGAAAACTGGAGAGAAATGAAATGGGAAAAAAAATAACAGGAATGGAAAGTTCTGTTTTGGCCTTGCAAAAGAGTTAAAATAACCAAATAAAAAGCTAATTTTCAAAGGTATACAATCTTTGTGCCTCTTGCTCAGTCCTTTGTTTTCAGCAGCAGCTTCTATTCATATTTGCAAAGTAAGCTGCTCCCATTCAGTTCACAAGTAATTGGGGGGGGGCAGTTTTCTATTGAGTAAATACAGTAATTGTAAGCATTTAATTACAGAGTCTTCAAAATGTTTTTGCTTATTAAAGTTTGTTTTGCTTATTAAACTTTCTATGTATTTACAAATATTGTTTGTCTTTCCAGGGACTTAAAAAACCTTATAATCCTATACTTGGTGAGACTTTCCGTTGTTTGTGGATTCATCCAAAAACAAATAGCAAAACTTTTTATATTGCTGAACAGGTACTGTAAAAATGTGATAAAAATCTTTACTTTGAAAACTATAGCAGCATTTTTCAACATTTACATCTGGTTACAAGTGATTAAATCAGCAGCAATACCAGAATTTTTTTTTTTAAAAAAAACTTTGTTCCTGCTCTATCCTATAACTATCAATCAGATTGGGGTAATCATTATTTTAGGCATGCTGCTTTTTCATGTTAATCATAAAAAAAGGCAAGGAATTAGCTTAGATTCCAATTATAATATGCCAAGGAGACAACTGCCCCTGCATCCGGAGGACAGACTAGATCTTATGAGGGGAGGGGTGCCAATTGGGGCATTTTAGGAAGTTTGAATAATTTCCCTTCTTATCAATTCCCACTGACAAATCTGTTGCTTGCAAAAGTTGTTTCTTTTTGTTCTAGCTCATTTTTTCTCCCTATCTTTCCTCTCATGGGAGTGCTGTTTGTTTGAAGCCTAAAGCTTCGTTGACTTTCTTTCAAATGAGTTTCCTCTGTGGGAGTAAAATTGTCATCCCAGCTGTTCTCTTGTTCTCTCTTTATATATTCAGTATTTTCTTTGATGAAAGATACTGAGTTCCTTCATGTACATATGCCCTGCTACAATTTTATACCTCAAGACTGCTAGAATCAATCATTCCCATTCTGTGCATTTCTCTGGGAACAGACCTGGGAGATCACAACATGACAACGTGGACCTTCACCTGACTTCTGTCTGCCTGTTTATGCAAGATTTTTTTTTTTTTTTTGGCCCTTCAAGTCAATGTTGACTCTTGATGACTGCCTCAACTATCTTTAAGATTTAAGTTATCCCTGCTTTGTGGCCAAGTTCTCCAGTCCAAAGTATACTGGAGCCTTCTGTTGCCTGACCTCAGGCTGATTACTCTCACTGTTAAGATCACTGCCTCCCTCTTGATCCAAAGGTACATAATACTTCTCCAAAAGGTACTAAAATTCCCATGGGGCTAAAGGGAAACCCCTCTATCTCTTTGCAGATATTTTGGTTCTTTTTATGTCAGTTTAATTGGATTCTTTCTCTCTTCAAGAGTAGATATCTTTTCCATTCTTCACTCAAGGTTTACTGCATCACTGTTTTGGTGTTCCATTACATGCTTTACAGTTCTATAGTATTCCCACATCCATTGGTTAAAAAGTTTATATTTGGCTTATGGAATTCATTCCTACCCACTCCCCCATTGATACTATCCTGGAATCTTTTGGAGGTGCTGATCCAGTTGTCAGCAAAACCTTTTGAACATATGGCTATTTTTTCTCTGTATTTTCTGACTGATTTTCTGGAAGCAGTTGCTAAAGCCCACAGATGTTAGTGAACTTGGTCCACAGGGGTGATCTGGTGAAAAAACAAAATAGTTTTCCATCTGGATGTTTCCAAGGATGTCCCTGCATTTCACGTATCCCAGGACGCAGTTCTACCATTTTTTCTCCCACCTGTCGGTCTCAACAATAAATCACAGCTCTCTAGACACTTAATCTCTTGTTCAGACCTTGGCTTGACTTAGCAGAAGATCCTCATATACAGTTTGGCTTGACTGACTGACTGATTGTTTATGCCTCTTCACTGACAAGAATGAAGCCTTAAACAGAACAACTGCCTACTACAGAGCAAAGAATTGTCTTTATATACATGCTCTCCAGTGTTTAAACTCTCAGTTTCCTCCTCCTGTTTTTCCAAATCAACTGATACTTGGCAGTTTACTTGGTAGCTTTGAGTAGCTGAGAAATGCTTTTGTTAACTGTCCTCTCCAGTCTGCAATTCCCATTTTGCCAGCTTCAGCCCTTACAGCAACTCCAGTTTTATTTTGGAAGCTATGTTGCATGGTTTGGAATTTATGCATAAACTAGCTTTCTTTGTGTCCAGAATATTATCATTTCAGCAATTTGGACAGCATTGTGGCCATCCTGTCTCCTTTCAGCACTTTTCATATTGGAATGTGGATGCCATCCTTTTTTGCTTATCTACCTAGCTTATTGGTCCCAGGCCATATTAAGTGACATTCTACTTGGCCATGGATGACTTTACTCAATTGTTTCTGTTCAGAATATTCCTGTATATAACATTACTGACCAGATACGTGTAGGAGAGAGGATACTTATTTTGGAAGAGTAGTACTCTGTTTTGTCATGGGATTAGTTGTCCACATAAGCTCATTATTCTACTATCAGTGTTTTACACAGAGACTACTCAGAATAACAGAAAGTTGCCCACCAATCACTTTGATTATTTCAACAGTCACCTATGCAATCTCATGACCCCTTCTACCTTGTCTCAACAGGTGGTTCTACAATAATGACCATAGGGGCAAATGGTAATGAAGAATGAGGAGGTTTTGGTGTGCTGATGATGTTTACGTAGTTGAGGGTAGAGCTGCAGCCATCTCAGCTAATCTAGAAAAGATTTGGGAATATTATCTGGCATAAGATCAGTGTAAATGCACGGATGGCTACTAGAATAGATTTAATAATTCTTGAATGCACTTGGGTTTTTTCCCATATCATCTGCTGGCAGTGCTGCTTGAAACATAAAGTGATCTGGAACATGCAGAGATAGCTGGACAGTTGATCCTGCTGATGCATTCTTCTCACACCCATAGCCAAATTAGCCTCTTGAGCATTCTGTATGGTTCTGACTAAATATTTTATGAGTCTTTTTGCTGTGATTTTGCATTTAGTTGGCATTATGACAAGTGACTGGAGGTGGCCTGTGTGGATATCTATGTAGCTGTTTTAGTGTGTGCATGAAAGACTGGGAAAAGCACATCAAACCACAGTTATGAAGAATGAGAGCAAGGCTTAGTACAGATAAGATACAAGATAATATCCAAGGCTGGACAGAGTTAACACCAATAACAAGGGATATCAACAAAACACTCCCTCCGAATGTTGTAAGAAATAGTGACAGAGCTATCAGTGGTTTCCTAGTAAGAAGACAGTAAGGTCAAGATGACTGCTAGAAAGCAACAATAGGAAACAGTGAAAGCTAAAATAATAGAAAAGTTATCCAAGATCTACCTGAACAGACATCAGGTTTCTGGATATTGTAGGAGGGGAGCCATGCAAATCTAGTGTGGTAAAAATTGGAGGAGTGTGGTAGCCTCTTTCCCAACTAATTGATTATATTAAAAAGCATAAGCTTTTGTGAGCTGCAGCTCAATTCATCTGATGCATTTTAATAGGATCACGGACAAGGAAAAGGAACCAGTCAGAAGCAGGAGAGCTAGCATGGGAATAGCATGAATATTGTGCACAAGAAGAAAAGATTCCTGAAGATAACAAGCCTATAAAAGCTCTTGCCTCACAGAGGAAGAGCAGGAGGCTACTATCATCTTAGGTGTATATCAGGGCTGATCTGCTCAGTGACTACTTCTTCAGTATCTTTCAGACAGATTCTGCCTTCATGTGCTGTGATACAAGAACTCGTTTGGAAGTTGCTTTTAGGCATCAGTCTGCCTTCAGAAAATCTGTAGATACTTTTCTTCAGCCAGGCCTTTAAGGATTTGTATTTACTTGATTCTGTAGTCTATAACTTGTACTTTCTGTTTTGTTTTAAATAGTTAGCTATGTCGAACATTTAGTTTGAACTATGAGAAAGGGCTTATTTACTCAAATGTGTGAATAAATACAGATATTAGTTGGTGCCCTAATTCAAGGCCATAGCAAGCAATTAAGTAGTGCCTGAAATGCTGAGCACAATTAGGCATGTGTGCATCTCAGCTGAACCCACCTTTTAGTCCAGGAAATTATTTTAAACAAAGTAGCTTTCATCAACTACAACCAAAATTTTAGCATCTGAAAGTTTCTGATAGGTTCTTTTGCTTAACAATATATTGGAGTCATGTGTTTGTTGACCTAATTGAGTATTTGTTGAATTACAATAGTGTTTATGTTCTTTGCTTATTTCTACTGATTTTCACAGCAGGTCACGTACACTATTGCTTTTAACAGGTGTCTCATCATCCTCCAATATCTGCCTTCTATGTAAGCAATCGAAAAGATGGATTTTGCCTTAGTGCTAATATTTTGGCCAAATCTAAGTTTTACGGTAAGCTCTTTAAAAGCTTTCACTGTGTTCAGTATCTACAAAAATAAGTTCTTTATGGAGGATTTTTGTTGAATGTAGTTGACTTTTTTCACTATTAAAATAGATGTTATTTGTTTCTAATTAATGTTAGTCTGTGATGTACATACAGGTAGTCCTCACTTAACAACCACAATTGGGACCAGAATTTCAGTTGCTAAGCGAAGTGGTCATTAAGCAAATCTGACCCAATTTTATGACCTTTTATGCAGCAGTTGTTAAGCTTATCACCATGGGCGTTAAGCAAACCACATGGTCGTTAAGTGAATCACACAGTTCCCCATTGATTTTGCTTGCCAGAAGCTGGCCAGGAAGGTCGAAAATAGCAATCACATGACTGCGGAACACTGTGACGGTCATAAATGTGAACCAGTCATCAAGCACCCAAATTGTGATCATGTGACTGTGGGGACACTGTGATGGTCATAAGCGTGAGGACTGGTTGCAAGTCAGTTTTTCCAGCACTGTCATAAGTCTGAACTGTCACTAAACAAATGGCTGTTAAGCAAGGACTACCTGTAGTTTGTGAGTTCTTCAGTCTGGCAAGTCTTCTTTTCACTTTTTAGGATGTAGTTTTTTGAGTCTTCCATTTTTGTATTTCAGGAAATTCACTATCTGCTATTCTGGATGGTGAAGGACGACTGATGTTCCTAAATAGAGGAGAAGACTATGTAATGACCATGCCATATGCACACTGTAAAGGTATTTCATTTTATCAAGGGTCTTTAAATACCAATTTGATTTACCAATCAGGCCTCTGTCCATACTTAGGACCAATTTCCTACTTCTTGAACATATGTCAATGACTTAGAAAAGAAAGGCAAAGTTTACTTATACAAGAGGTTTGGGTAAAGTAAGAAGCAGAAGAAACATCTATTGTTTCTTTGATTATTGTGACTATGGCATGTATTGGAAATCTCTACATCTTTTCTGAGCATCCCACAGTTACTAGATGGCTGGAAGGAATGTTTGGGTTTTAACTCATTTAAAGGGGAGGAAAGGTTTCACCTTTCTTCATAATATGTAGTATAAGAACTTTTTTATCATGCTGTTTCTTAAATGTATTGCAAAAGTAGGAAAATGTCCATTCCATTTCCTAGACTCATAACTCATGCAGTAATTTGCTGTTCTAAGTCTGCTGTGAATGCCTCATTATGGGGGAATAGCCATTCACCTCTGACAAGAAAATGAATGGATTTGCTGATGCATTACTTTTCTTTGAAAGTAAAGCATTATACTTGTAAAGAAATATACAATGATTTTTTTTTCATTTAAATGAACAGCATACCACATACGAATATAAGAATAGCTGTCCTGACTTAGCCCAAAGGCCTACCATAGTCAACAATTTGTGTTGCACAGTGGCTTATCAGGTTCATGTAGGAAGTTGACAACCAGGTTATGAAAGTAATAAGACAATTGGAGAGCCAAGTAAGAAGCCAGAGTTTCTACCATATACACTCCTCTGCCTTCAGCTAAGGGATTAGCTGAGCAACCTGTCTTTTCCTTTGGACTTGAAGAAAAGTAATTAAGCATGCTAGAATCTATTCTGCTGGCTTTTGCCCAACTCTGATTCCTCTGCCAAGCTGCAGTTGATAAGAGCTATTCCATCAACCAAGTAGAGAGTTCACATGAGAGGTGGAGCGCTTGCCATTTGGCTACAAAGGAAGGTAGCTATACCAAAGATGCAGCCATTGAAAGGCTGCAGCTATCTGGAGTCAGCCTCTAGACCTGGCCTCCAAAGGGAGATGGCTTTTGGTATAGGAAAACATACTTAAGGTCATCCACCCTTAGTTTTAAGAAGCTGCAGAGGATTGACTGAAACCATTTGGTTAGCTAATTGAGGTAGGTTAGGTGCTAATAGTGAATGGTGGACTAGGGAAGATGGAGGCATTGTTAACAGGGCATCTATTCCATTAGCAGTGATGGGAGGTATAGGAAGGTGATGGGAGGCACTGACAATTTAGCAGGTCATTACAAAGGGAGGGGATTTAGATATGTAATAGTGATCTCTCCCTCCAGCTGCCTTGTAAGCTTGTGGAACCTGGTAAATAATCTCAACTCCCCACAGAATCTTGTTCTTTTACAGTGCCGGATCAGCAAAGAATAAATCATAGATGACAACCATGTATAAGAGAGCTGACCTGGCTTGTATAACAGACCTGGTTGGATGAGACACTAGGTTCAGGATGGGCCCAGCTTCTCCCGGCTGTGTATTCAGTTGTAGAGTAGGCCAGAGGAAGTGGGTCAGGGAGAGGTATGGCTATAATCCATAGGAATGGTATTGCCTTTGTCTGAATTCTGATCGCAGACCTGGCCTATATTGAGGGTATGTACTGTGGACTAGGAATAATGAATGGACTAAGGATTATCCTTGTCTAGTGAGTACTTCATAGGCTTACAGAATCTCTGAACATAACAAATCTGGACCTATCCAAATTGATCAACATATGTTGTTGGTAACACAATTGATTTGGTCTTTTGCTCTGGCCAGGATGGTGTTTCATGGGTGAACTGCCCTGTGGCAATTCCATTGTCATGGACTGACCACTATCTAGTTAAAGTCAGATTTATAGCCACCCCTTAGCTCCTTAGGAGTAGAGGACCAATTCATTCAACAAGAATAACTTATTGTTCATTTGGACAGTGATTTGTAAACTGAAAGTTGCTGAATCTTGTGGGTTTCCGAGGAGATTTATAGGAGTTTTAGTGTTGATTCTACAGGTGATTTTGTCAAAATGCTGATTTATCCCTAAAAAGCTCTATGGGCTATAGAAAAATTGCTAGAATGCTCTTAGCAGAAGACTTGCCTTCGCTCTGATAAGGTACAGAGTAGAGCTAGACTGAGTCAGTGCATACAGAGAAAAAGCAATTATCTTCTCACTCACTGCATCTGCAATCATTCATTTAGCTGAGTCATTAGAGCTGTGAGAAAATTAGTATCTGTCCCTCAGTCAGAATTAGAGCAGAATTATGAAACCACTGTGGAGCTTTCAAGAGTTCTTTGCTGATAAAATCTGTCAGATTTGAGGTGACTTGGATATACTATAGCTGTAGATTCAGAGTCAGAAATTGAGTGTCCTCATATGTGGTTAAAAAGGACTGGTTTGAGTTGATAACTCCTGAGGATGTGGATAATGCTTGGGCCAATGTGATCTACCATCTGTCCTCTTGACCCCTGAGGGATGTTGTGGGAGCTACCTTGGAAAATATTATTAATGCCTTTGTCACAGAAGGGAGATTTCTTCCTCTTTAAAGAGGGGCTTATAAGACTACTTCTTAAGGAGTCCTCCCTTGAGCCATAGGCAATTAGAGGCCCAGCAGCATCCACAGGGGGGCAGAAAAGATCAGTGATGAAAGCAGTGTTCACCATCATGACACCAGCTCCAGCTATTTTCTACATGTGTCACAATGTCCCCTGCATGCCCAAAAGAGGTGGAGTTTGTACTGCAATACCACAACACTGCTTTCATTGTTCTGATAAAAGCTACAAAGCTTCCAGACATTCTGATAAGCCAGATTCTATTCTACCATAGCTCAACAAAATAATCAAGAGGATTATGGCTTCTCAGCTTCAGGTAGCCCTATAATGAAGTCTATTAGCTAAACCCATTTAAGACTGGCTTTAGGGAAAGCTACAGGTTTGAGACTGTCTTAGTCAGAATTATAGATGGTCTTTGTTGCCATTCACCAAGGTATCCTTCTGGACCACTTGCCATTTTTGAAAACTGGGAACATTGTTCTGCAGTGGTTCCACTCCTGTGTGTCAAGAGATTCCAAAGCATATGTGAGATGGGCAGCTATATAAATTTACCAAATAAATAAATTAAAATTGTGTTGCTCAGAAAAGAGATTTTTTTCTCAGTTGCAAAAATAATCACATCTTTTGTTTCTACATGCTTTTCATACAGTTCTATAAGCTGAATTTCCTTTCCATAACCTCTCTTCTCAATGACATCTCACAAGCTGAGTGAACTGTTTTTGCATTATATCCCAGTAGATGTTATTTCCCTCAGATGGACTAGAGTTAGGTGACTGTTTAATCTATGTGAACCAGAACATGATCCAGCTTTTATAAAACTAACAATTCAGTGTTTCATTCATTTGGAATATACTCTTACCTTTCTGTCAGCTTACCTTTATATGCAGAAGTGTTAACTTTGAGATCTGGTTTTTTGAACTGTGAACAGTCCTTTAGTCAATATATAACTGTATTGCAGAAAAGGAATTTCCTACTTCAACTATGATTTCTATTATTTGAAGTTTTTACTGATGGAATCCCTCTGGAAAATATTTCATTATTTGAAGTTATCAGAACATAGCACTTTTGTGAATATCTTACAATTACTTTACTGTCAATTTTTTACTCTCATCAGAATGATTTCATCCTTATTTCTTTTGTAGGATGTCCTGATTTTACCACCATTCCAGATATTTTAAAAGAGAAGGAATGAGTTGGTGCTATGTTGGTAGAATTTTTCTTACTACTAGTTACTTGCACTTAGTTTTTCCATAGTAATTAAAAGTATAGGACTTTGGTATGTGATAATCATTTGTTTGTAGAAAAAGGAAAAATACCCAATAGAAGAACACTTTTCAACAAAATAAAAAATCAACTCATTTTCTTATAGGGATTCTATATGGCACAATGACTTTGGAGCTCGGGGGAACTGTTAGCATCACATGTCAGAAAACTGGATATAGTGCAGTCCTTGAATTTAAGCTAAAGGTTAGTAGAATCTATTCAGATGCATTAGAGAACTTAAAATTGAACAATGATCAGATACTTTTGTTAACTGTTCAAAAGTTTTGTTCTTTAAACTCTTACTGTGCATATAATATGAATAATATCAAGTATTCAATAATAACCTAAGATTTTGCTGATTAAAACAATTCAAAAATAAATAAATAAAAAGATCACTACTAGTTCAGATATTATTTTTACACACTACCCTGTAGCTACTGTAGGTAGCTCATTATGATCTACACTACATGTGGCAAACAAAATATGTTATTTGCTGTCATAATTTATTTTTAAAATATTGGAAGTACTCAGGTTTGTACAAAACTTCCTTTTCCAGGAATGGAACATCTGGACATTCTGATCACACTGATCTGATTCAGAGAACTGATTTCCAGAAAACTGCCAGACCATTCCCAGAATAAATGGTTTGCATATCCCTAGGAACATTTAATAGATTAATATATATAAATAAGTAAAACAGAGTTGGCTGCAATATTATTTATGCTTGTTTGAAATTATGCTCTGTTTAACTAAATGGGACTTGCAGAAGGTAGGGATTTTACAGATTTTGGCAGAAATTCTCATGCTAGGATCTAATCCAGGGTTTCTCAACCTTGACAACTCTGAGATGTGTGGACTTCAATTCCCAATTCTGGGAGTTAAAGTCCACACATCTTAAAGTTGCCAAGGTTGGGAAACCCTGATCTAATTTATCTGCAAACAGAAGAGATTCTTCCATTTGCCAAGGGAATCAAGCTCCCTTGAGGAAGAGGCAACTGCTGTTATTTTCACCAATTCCTCCTTTCATAGCCCGCTCTAGGTTGTCCCACAAACTTGTGGAGTACCTGTGAGGGGAGGAGGAATTCAAGAAAATGACATTCTCTCCACTTTAATAATTATGGGGCTTCAATGCAGTACTTTATAAACTTACAGTACTTATGATGGCTTGCTTGTTCTTTTTATAAAAGGAACATTGGGAAATGATTAATTTTAAGTTCCTTCAATTATACAGCTTTTAAAAACATCTAACCATTTTTTTCATAGCCATTTTTGGGGAACAATGACAATGTTAATCAAATAATGGGGAAAATTAAACTGGGAAAAGAAGTTCTAGCCACTCTGGAAGGCCATTGGGTGAGTAGCAGAGGCTTGATTTTGTTTTGTTTTTAAACGTTGGATATATTTTAATGTATATTTTTATATTTGAATTGTTTGATATGTATTGCTATTAATTATGACATATGCATCAGTCTTTTCATTATTTTACTATACTTCTTCAGAAATCTGACCAAAATAGCAATAAACTCCAAAAGCAAAAATTGCTATTTACTGCAGGTCTGCCATCTGGATAAATAAACAGGAATGCTCATGCTTCCTCCCTTTGTTGTCCTTGCCTTACAATAAGGCTAATATAATATCATGTATAGGAATATAGAACTAATAAGAGTACAGTGGTTTGGCATTGGACACACAATAAATATTACAATATGAACCCAGGAGACAGTGGAAAACTTGACATGATTTGCCATTGGTAGGCCTGTGTTCTCAAAACATATATTTCTACTCTTCAAACCAGCTATACTGGTTATTATTCTAAGACCAAAGCAAAACAAGGAAGAAATAATTATTGACATTAATCTCTACTTTTTGGGGGGAAAATTGTATGTTTGGGTTCTTGCTAAACCAAATTTCAGTTGGAAAGGAAAATAGTGTGAAAATCTAGAAGTACAGTATGTGAGGGTGAGTAGATGAGATAAGGATGTTGTCCTGTAAGATTCTGAAAAAATGTATTTGTAATATGAGAATGGAACAACAAGAGCATGGGTAAATAGCTAATAATTTTTTAATTCCACTCATCCTGAAGTGATAAAGCATTCATGGATTATTATTATTACTAATTGCTAGGCAGTAGCTAACTAATGGATTTTTATTTAGGAACAGATTTTGCTAATGTTTCCATTCAGACAATGCTTCAGTCCAGAATTATTACAGCAGACTATGATAATTTCAGTTTGAATCCATACTGCCCTAACAGCCAGGAACCATGCTGAGACAAGGAATAGGTCTCTAGTGTTTTATTACTGCTACATAACAGAAATCCTAACAAACTGAAGAAGCGTGGGAAAAACCCAGACATATAAACCCCAAAGGCCAAGGCGGGCCCGATCTGTGTCTCTTTGAATGGATACCTAATTCCTCAGTACTACGCATGCGCTTTACAGCCTGGATGGGAGCCCCCTGCTCGACATCCTTACTCATGACACATATGGTTTTCTTTGCAATAAGACAAAAATGGTTAGCCATTTGCTTTTTTTTTTTTAAACTTCTACAGCCCTGATATTACTTAGTGTTCTCCCATCCAATTACTAATCAGATCTCATTCTTCCTAGCTTTCTGAGATAGCCGAGATCAGCAGGGTACTGCCATATTTGATAGAACACAGTCAACTGAAATATAATTTTTATAAACTTTACACCAAGGTTTCTCAACCAGGGTTCCATGGAACCCTAGGGTTCTGCAAGAGGTCACTAGGGGTTCCCTGGGAGATCACGATTTATTTAAATTATTTCAGAATCAGGCAACTTCACATTTATTTTTAGTTTAAGACACTGTTAATGCATATATACAGGCCTAAACAAATATAATAATTTTGTAACTTCTGGCCTATATTTGAGTCTGAATGTGCAGGGGTTCTCCGAGGCCTGAAAAATATTTCAAGGATTCCTCCAGGGTCAAAAAGTTGAGAATGGCTGCTTTAGACTGTATGTTTCATTGTAGCCCAATAAATCTGAAGAGATTTGTTGAGGTTCACATGTGAGGAAAACCCAAAAAAATCATTAAAACACAAAAATTGACAGGAAATGAATAAATTCATTCCTTTAATTCAAATGATTGGTGCTAAAATAAGGAAATATAAGACCAAGTATGACTTACAGCTGTCCCTGACTATTTCTGCCAAACTATATAAGCCTTTTAATTGCAAAAAGTGACTTCCTGAAGGAACTCTTGTTTTTCCTGACTCTGAAAAATGCTTTGCCTACTCAAGTAATCTAATATGTTAACATTATAGGACAGTGAAGTTATAATTAGGGATAAAAAGACAGAAGCTTCAGAGACATTCTGGAATCCAACACCTGAGATCAGGCAGCACAGATTAAGAAGATACACAGTGAAGTTTGAGGAACAATGTGACTTTGAGTCAGAGAAGTAAGTTCATTCTAAAACCTTTTTTCTGATTGATTATGCAGAGGTCCCTAAGCTTTTTGAGGGCACATTTAGAATGCTGAGAGCACTTTATGAGCACTCTCATAAAAATGACTGCTGTGATAGAAGAGTTTGAACAAAGATGTTCTATTCTATTCCTTCTAGCCTCCTAAGATGCTCGTTACTTGGTTAAAGGGTGAAGCAGAAAGGATAGGATTGGAAACCATCTTATCCTCTGGAGAGAGAATCCTTAATTTAACTTTAGTCAGTTTTCATAGCATTTTTCATTAGTTATTTTAGCCTGGGGGGGGTTGTGTTAATTTGGATGCATAGTTTTATTTATGTCTTTGTAAAACTCTTCAGAGAGTTGATACCCATGCACCTAAACTGGCCGATAGACATCTCCCAATTCTCTTCTGTGCAGATGATGCAGTTTTTCTCTCCTTGTCTTCCATAGGCATGAAGCGGGCACTAAGAACCCTGGCATCCTACTGTAATGATGAGCAATTAATAATTAATTATGACAAATCTAAAGTCCTAGTTTTTTCTAATAAAAGACAAAAGCAAAAGTGGACAATCGACTCCCATGAACCAGAACAAGTTACATGTTTTAAATACCTGGGCATAGTATTTCAGGCCTCTAGAAAATCAACAGCTCAGGTAAACTATGCCACTTCTACTGCCCAGAAGAGCCCACAAGCAATAATGAAATTTTACAGGCAACAGGCGGCAACTTATATCCCGGCAGCAATTAAACTGTTTATGGCCAAAACAGTTGCCCAACTACTATATGGGATACAACTTGGCCCATACACAAACCTAAGGGCAAATTTCCTTAGGTCTTTGTTTGGTACCCCAGAATGCACCCTCAATGCAGTTTTGAGGCTTGAAGCCAGCGTGCCAAGTTTTAAGGCTCAGGCCTGGATCAGGATTTTAACTTCAGGACTCAAAATCATGTTCGATCCTACAGGCCTGATGCCTTTGCTGTTGTCAGATGGCTACCAATCTCATTGGCACCGTACTTGTACAAAAGAACTTTGCAGTCTTATTAATTGCTCCTCATTACAGTAGGATGCCAGTGTTCTACAAAAGAACTTTGCAGGGACTCCTTATTCACAGAGACTTTGCCCCTGTGGATCCACGCAGGTAGAAACTCTTGCCCATGTCCTCATACAGTATCCTTTTTATGATGCCCCAGGACGGGCTCTGTCTTCCCAATTATTTCTAAATTTGTGGGTCACACTGACAGATTTTATGTTTATTTCTTTTTAAGGGATGATTATTCTAAACTCACACATCAGGTGGCCAAATATTTTTATCAAGCTATACAATTATGCAAAACTTTTAATTAGATATATTGTTTTACTGTGTGATTGTTTCCCTTTTTCCTGACAATGAATTGTTGAATTAAACTATTTTCTTTTATTGTAAAGGCTGGTCAAAGACCATAATAAAGATATTCTGTTCTATTCTTTGTATATCTGCCCTGGGATCTTATTGATGAGTACTAATTGAAACAAAATAAAAATACAGGAAAGTAGGATGCTAATGGAGAAATATTATAATTGTATTAGATCCTTATTCTAATGATACAACAAAAGAACATTTGCAGCAAAGCTCTTTTCACTAGTATCTGATCTTTTTAGTGCTGTTATTCTTACCGGTTAGACTTTGGCAACATGTGACTCGAGCTATAAATAATAAAGACCAAGTAGAAGCAACTCATGAAAAACATATTCTGGAGGAAGCGCAGAGGAAAGCTGCCAAGGAAAGGAAGGCACGAGGTGAAGTGTGGGTCTGCAGATTATTTGAGCCAGATCTACTTACAGGAGAATGGAATTACAGATATGCTGAGTAAGTTGTGGAGCCTTGAGGGGGAGGACTTTTTTCCCCTTTTACTGCAGATACTAACAAATGTGTGTGCTCTGTGTATGTGTGTGTGCATACATATTCGATTACACACACACACACAGCCACTTGGCTCATACATATCTTCTGTCAAATAGTTGGTTGCCTTAATGTTTGTTCTACCTGTATCATGAGTCAAAAAGCCAAGCTCAATACATACCATGATTAGAATGCTCCTTCTTAACACAGTATAAACCAAATGTGTATGTGTGTATGGTTTAAAATGAAGTAGCCTTACCCCTTCAGGAAAATGTTACCAGTGCAGGAGTGGAACTTTTCCATAATTTCCACAGTTATAATAGAAGAGAATATATGTAGCTCAGGGTTGAACTGTGGAGTCCTTGGTACACTCTGAGCTTGGTTGTTTGCTTGCAGACGTTTCATTATCCAACTAGGCAACATCATCAATGCACTGATGATGTTACCTAGTTGGGTAATAAAATGTCTGCAAGCAAACAATGAAGCTCAGAGAGCACCAAGGACTCTACATTTCCACAGTTTTTGCTGTAATTGTACTTTAAATTTTGCTTTAATATAACCAAGTGAAGTGAAAATTAGAAAAAGAAAGATGAGGACGGAAACTCAGCCTTTCCTCACTATGTACAAGATGTCATATATTCTAGTCAGGCCATCGTAATTGTGAAACAAAGTGCCATCTACCACAAAAGTAGGCAAGCAAACTAGGATTGCAGCTGAAGAGGAGAGAGACTGCCAATCCATGATCAGCCATGGTTTGTTGTGCTGTTTGAAATGTAGTTGCAGACTAAGCTCCTAAGCAATCTTTGATATGTTGTGAACATGTTTGCATAGTAAATATTTTTCCAGCTACTGAAGTGTCTTCAGATAAATGTTATTGCATTTACTTGAGGTGGTGGTGGTGGGGAGGCTCCAGAATAGGGGAAGAGAGAAGGGATGTGATATACTATTCATTTGAATGCCTTTTGGCTTTTGGCTTTTCTTTCTCCTTGACTCTTAGCTGCAGTATTTGTTGAAATGGATTAGATCCAGGGTTGTTCTCCTACAGTTGGAGGGGTTGAATTCATTTTATTATTTATTTATTACTAAGGCCACAATGTCTCTCAGCTCATATTGACTCTGATCACCTTAAATGTCAACAGATTTCTAATCAGCAAATCAGTTCTGATAGTGGAATAAGACAGAAGGCAATCTTTGCCAATTCTCCCTCTCCATGCAATTCCAAAAATCTGTCCCAAAGGGTTGGGAATTGCCTTTATAAGAGAACTAAGGGTATAAGAGAACTAAGTACTGTGGGCTGGAAGGATTCACAAAAATTACTTCATGAGAGATAGAGTCCTGAGCAAGGTTAGGGTTACCTATTTTTGCTTCTTATATAGAAATAATCTACATAAATTTCCTTCAAGAAACATAAAAATAACAGTCATCAACTTTTTTTATTTGTTTAAACAGCTTATATAGCCATCCATCTCACTACCACAACTATGAATTAAAACCAAAAAAACCTAACAAAACAATCCAAAATAATAAAGTACAATAACAATCAGTATATCATATGTCTAAGATGTGACTCACTGTGAGTAGGATCTCCAGATCTAGAACAATTGTCTCACAAGATGAATCTCTGCAAAGAGCCTCCTAGCCAAAGCTCCCACCTGCCCCTTTAGCAGGAGCTCCCCAAGAGGACTCCCAAATTGCACACAGTCTGGGGGACCCCAATCACATTGAGAGTTAAAGATGGAAAGTCTCCCAATCTGGAAAGCCTCAAAACCCACAGCCTCTTAGTCTTGCCAAGGTGATTGAGGTTCTTCCCCATCCAGACAGAGATGTAAACTTGGGTATTATCATCAGCATATTGATGATACCTCACCCAGTAGCTTCATGTAGAAGTTATATAAGAGCATGGAAAGAATAAAGCCCTGAGGCACCCAGCACTGCAGAGGTCTATAGCTAGATTTCTCCCCTCCTACCAACATCAACTGGGACCAGCCCTGAAGAAAGGAGGAGAACCATTGTAGCATTCAGAAGGTTGGAATTTGTATGAAAATTGCCCCATCACATCAGATCCAGCTATGGCTTCTTGAAGAGAAGGTAGACCACCACCTCCTTCAAAGGAAGAGGAACCACCCCCTCCCTTAAAAAAAGTATAAAAACACCAGGTATAGAAAAACTACTACTTTTTGCCACTCCTTTTGCTATGAGGCAATACTTAAGAAAGGCTCTTACCTTACCCATGCTCATTTGAGTCCACTCTTCATTTTTATCCCATGGTACTCTGCCATTTAATCATGTGGAGTTCCTCTGAGAACTACAGATCCATGTGCATAGAGAAATTGCACAGGTGTGATCTCATCCAAGGCCATTGTTACCCTCTTATTCCAAGCAATGACTAAAGCATCAGTCAAACCATGCACCAGAGGCTCAGGAACAACTCCAAGCTGTCTCTAAAACCCAGTAGGGTCTATCAGGCACTTGGGGAAAACCAGTCAATTAGGCTCTAGCTCCTTGTAGTGGGGTGCAGTCAGAGAACTCTTAAGACCAACAGAGTAATCTGTCAATAACTGATGGTAACATCCCCCAATTCCAGATCATGTCGCCACTGCCCAGATCTAATGTGCATCCCCCACTGTGAGTTGCCCCAGAGATAATTTGAGTCAGGTCCATGTTCCCCATGGTGGCCATGAATTCTTGAGCTGCTTCCCACTCCACGTGCAAGGAAGATTGATGTCCCCAGTACCATAAGCCTGGGGAACTTCATTGCCAACCTGGCCACAGCTCAGGTAGGGAGATTTCTTTGCAGCAGGGAGGCTGGTACAGTAGCAACAATCCCCTCTTATCCCTATAGCCCAGCTTCACAAACAGGTCTCACAATTAGTTATCTGCAGAGAAGCACTCCTGGAAGACATCAGGGCTTTTCAATAGCTATATACCTGCCCCTGCTGTAGGTTTGGGGTTTGTGCTACACTTAGAACCCAGCTGGGCACATCTCTGAGAAGACGCATGCATGCATATGCATTCAGCCAGGTTTCAGTCATGCACACAGGTTGGCACTCTCATTCACAAGTCATGGATGAAGGAAGTTTTATTACAGACTGACCACACATTAAGTAGTAACAGCCAGAAACCTGTATAAGATGTTAATGCTGTACATTTTTAAAGTGCTGTAAATACTGCTTTGCTGACAGTAATTGGCCTGACATATTAATCTTCTCAAATTACTTTATCTAAAGTATGTGCACATCTTTTATGTATAGTACAAGACCATGGGATCCACTGAATGACATGATACAGTTTGAAAAAGATGGCATCATTCAAACCAAAGTCAGACATCGGACACCAATGGCAAGTTCTTGGCTTTATTTTTACTACTACAGTATTAAGTTGAGTGCAAGGAACTGCAAATTTGTCTAGGGGCAGGGCAGTTCCCTTGAAGATAGTCACTTTCTGTCTTCTCTGACAAGTGAAGTATACTGTTATGAGGAGCTCAACCTCTGGCCTGCTTGCAGCCTCCAGATTGCTTGTTTTAATTCTCCAGAGTGTTAGCAGTGCAGTTTTAGGCTTTTTTAAAGCTTATGCATTTTTGTTTTGCATACAGGCTTGTTCTTCTGGGCTCTGTGCTTTTTATTTGGAAAATGTATATGCCACCCACATCTTTAACACTGCATTGGGGAATGACAAAGTAATAATTCATTAACATCTAACATGGTTTAGGTATACCCATTTTTTTCTAGCTGTGCCCCTTTTTTTTCTGTATAGCTTTTTTCACTTTGAATAGGACTTGTCCATCTTGGATATAACAGGATCAAGGAAACTATATGACTTGTATTCTAAAGCATTATCAGCTTTGTCAAAAATCCTATAGGAATAATTCCTTTCATACTTAGCCTTATATACTTTATGGTGGTGATAACTTTGGGTGACTTGGGTCTGCTGTTCATGCTTATGAAAGGAGGCAAGGCGTACAATGGACAGTATGTCAATGCTAAGAAAGTGGGGGAATGCCAAGAAATGGGCAGGGCCCTATCATGTGAATGGGTGGCAACAGGGTTTTTGTCCTCTTTTTTTTCCTCCAGTTTTGAGATATTTTAAGTGGGGGCTCCACCTTTTAAAAACCTGTCAATCCTATTTAGGGCTTGCACAAGACTTTTAGTGTGTTTTCCAACTAACTGTAAAAGAAAGTTTTATTGCTGATTTTCAGTTGTAAACTGCAGTACTGAAATTAAGCAGGGCCACAAATAATCCTGCTTTGGGATTTGTTGTAACTACGAAAGGTAGATTAATAATATATAAATGAGTAATTTAAAAAAATGGTTTGGGAGCCATGCCCATCCTTGCTGTGCAGGATAGATCTAGATTTGTTTTTCTGGAAGCAGAAGACAAGCAAATTCTTTTTGATGAAAGAAATGGCCAGAGTCCAATGTCCCAATTACATTTCCTCTTAGTGTCACCTATTGTCCTCCAGTATAGCAAGGGACTGCAAAAAGAAAGTGTAATCAAAGAAGATTTCTACCACCCATTTCTTGCACACCAGTGGAAGGCTGCTAAGCATAACTATATCTTTGCTTCAATATATGTTGATAGAA
This sequence comes from Candoia aspera, assembly GCF_035149785.1. NCBI lineage: Eukaryota > Metazoa > Chordata > Lepidosauria > Squamata > Candoiidae > Candoia > Candoia aspera. Next base: position 43,725,978 of record NC_086159.1, read on the forward strand.
ATGTATATTACAGGTTACTGTTGCAAAAATAAATCGATCTGCTAAGTCTAAGAAAGAGGAATGTGGCTTCTCCTCACCAGAGCCTGATAATCAGGACTCATCAGGGAGTGAAGGTAAATGCTACATTGGTTTACCATGCCCTTCTTTCTAAAATAATGATGCATAAAGTACAGAAATGCCTAAATTTCGTTTATCTGTAAACAAAAGATACTATTTTTATTTTTATTTTTTGGTTTTGGTGCCTTTGAGTCATTGTTGACTCCTGCAGACTGCTTGGTCTAGTCCCTGCAGGTTTCTTGATAAGATTTTTGGAGGTGGTTTGCCTTGCCTTCTTCCTAGGGCTGAGAGAGTGTGACTGGGCCAAAGTCACCCAGCTGGCTTCATGCCCAAGGCAGGATTAGAACTCTCAGTCTCCTGTTTTCTAGCCTGGTGCCTTAAACCACTATACCACACTGGCTCCCCATGTTAAATTTACTTAGTATTTAATATCATTTTCTGTCCTAGTTTGTAAAATCTTTTTTAAAATGAGAAAAAATGAGTTTTACTTCATATTTGGTAAACTAAAATAATTTGGTTTTTATATGATTTACACATTTTTCCTGTTTGACTATTTTTGAATTACTTCTGAAGGACAACTCAAACATAATACAAGAATCCGAAAGAAAACGGTAGATCTTGCTGAACTGCAAAGTGCTATTGAATCTATAAGGACAATACAGGAAGATATTCGGAGGTATGTTTGTAGTATTTTTTAAAATCACAAGTTCCTAATTTAAACATGACAGGACTGTTGATGTTGCTCCACACCACACTCTCTAAATTCCCAGGATGCTCCCTGCTACCTCAGCATAACTTCCATTTGGGACTTTTGGGTACATATCCCAAAAAAGCACTAGGCTACAATCATCCACCATTTTATATTGCAAGCATACATCTCTGGATTCTGCATTATAGAAAACAGAGATTGTGCTTGATACAGTTGCTTTGCTGCATGCTAGCCTCCTTTTTGTTTAAAAAAAATAAAATCAGGTGAGGCAGGGAATCTTGTGGGTGTTAAGGGGGAAATATAACCAAATTAAAACCTAAAGATGCCAATTTAAGAGTCCTGGGATTTGGACTAAATTTTGACCCTTTAAATGTCTAGATAACTAAACAAACTCTGGTGACAGATAATGCTTCAGTCATTTTCTCCTAACCAGTATAAGACATGACAAAAGTACACATTTCCACCATGAGAGTTTTTAAAGTTACTGCTTGAAACATTTCTATCATGCCTTTCAGTTCCAAAATGCAAAACTACTGAAAATCAGAGATCAATGCAAAAAAAAAAAAAGGGTTTTTTTTTTTTAACATTTTAATAAAAGAATGTATGGGGTCATAAGTATTCATATCTTGGTGTGAAGGCAAAGACTTCTCCAAGATTTTTGCCTTGTTATGCAATATAGTGCAAAACAAAATATGTGTAGTGGAGGGAAAGAAGATTTAGTATAGATGGATTAGGTAGTAGGTGTACTCACCTTCAAATGGAGTCGATATATGTTCATGTCTTCCTATTCAGTGAGGATCTGGTGTTCTTTATTCTGTAGCACTTTCATTCTATACCCTTAATCCTATAATGTCACAAATCCTTCAGGCTACTTTTTGTTTAATTTCATGTATAAATGTATGTATTCATACCATCTAATAAGGCCCCCATTATCTAGATTTTACTTCCATATTTTGAGGTCAGTCTGTGTTGCTTCCAAACTCATCATAATTTGCCTTTTGATTGATCACTGCTGTAAATGAGCCCATTCACCTTGCTGCTAGTTGTCCTCTACTCTTTTTCTTTCACCTTTCCCAGCATTACAGACTTCTCAAGAGAGCTAGGCCTTTGCATAATGTGTCCAAAGTATGATATTTTGAGCCTGCTCATTTATGCTTTGAGTGAGAATTTTAGGTTGATTTGTTTGATGATCCATTTGTTTACTTGGCTAACCATGGATTTCACAGGATTCTTCTCCAACACCAAATTTCAAAATACCCTTTCTATCCTGCTTCTTCAAAATCTACTTTTGCTTCCATAGAGCATCACAGAATACCATTGTCTATGCTATTCTGATCTTTGTAGACATAGATACATCCCCGTATTTTCCAGGGCCTTCATTGCTACTCTACCGAGTGTTAGTCTGCAGCATATTTCTTGACTGCTGACTCCTTCACTGTTGATCCTAAAGGGAGAAGCTATCCACCATTTCAGTATCTTCATTGTCAGTTACAAGGCTGGTTGCTGAACCTGTTCTCATTAATTTTTATTTAACATTAGACTCATTTTTTTCACCATGTTCCTTGACTTTCATTAGTACAGCTTGCAGATCCTTTGCATTTTCAGCTGAGTAATAGCATGGGCTATTGATTTTTCTTCCTCCAGTTTTAAACAATGCTCTTCTTCCAATCCAGCTTCCCTCAATATATTATCAGCATATAGGTGAATAAATAAAGGGAGAGTAGACAGCCTTATCTCACTCTTTTGCTGACCTGAAGCCAGTCTATTTTGCCATGTTCTGTCTTTCCTGACTGTATATAGGTTTCTCATGAGGACAATGAGATTCTCATTTACTTAAGGACATTGCACAGTTTAACATGGTCAACACAACTGAAGGCCTTTTTATAAGCAATGAAGCACATATTGTCTTCTTTTGGGTATTTTTTTGGCTTTCTCAATTACCAAGCATGCATCAGAAATCATTTCTCTTGTTCCTTGGCCTTTTCTAAAGCCAACTTGAACATCCAGCATTTTCCTTTCCATGTAGGGTTCTAATCTGCGTTGGATGATCCTAAGCATTATTTTGCTAGCATGTGAAATTGATTGTGCAATAGTTTGCACATTCTGTTATGTTTCCTTTGTTTGATATTTCTTTGAACTTCTCCAGTCTGTTGGCTACTGTGTCATTTCCACATATGCTGACATTATTTGGTTAGAACCTTTACAGATTTATTTTCTGTTGCTTGACCTATTTCTATGGATATTCCATCAATTCTTGTACTTTTGTTTATAAACCTTATTAAAATTCTACACATAAAATAAACATTGGAAACCATAATACATAAACATATACAAAAGCATAAACCTGCAAATACAGGACTAAACATCTAACTTAAAAAACATATAGTCCATTTCAGCCCTTCACTTTCCTCACAGATCCATTAACTATTTCTTATTCTTTTATACCATTGTAATCACTATTTAAATTTTCCATAATCTTGACTTATTTAATCTATAAAACCCTTTATCATCAAGCTATTTTTCTCTATTTTTATAATTAGACTCCAGTCTTTAATAAAAGCCTCTGTAGATTTCTCTCTCATTAGACATAACAATTTTGCCATCTCCACCAAGTCCATAACTTTAAATATCCGATCTTTAGCATTTGGAACTTCTTTATTTTTCCATTTCTGCTTAGAACCTTCATCTGAGTTTGTAGATCTTTTTGAAGTCTTTCCTTATTTTTCCTGTCTGTTTCCTTCTTCAGTGTCTTTACAGATGTTGTTATAATGCTGCATCTTGTCTCTTTTAACAACTCTCTGAAATTCTGTATTAAATTCCTTCTCAAGAGCTTTGTCTTTCTTGGCCTTGGTTTATCATCTTTCTTGGCAATACCCACCATTTTTTCTGAGTGCAGTTTGCTTTCTTTTGTTTCTCAGTCTTTGGCAGTCTCTTTTCACATTCATCCTTAACAACTTCTTTGATTTTGTTCCACAGTTCTTCTGGTTCCTTGTCAATGTGGTTCAGGACTTCAAAGCGATTCTGGATGTTCTCCTCGAAAATGGTGGGCTGATCTTCCCTTAGGATCATATAATGGAAACTGACTGGCTTTCTTCTTCTGCTTTAGTTTGATTTGGAACTTGCGCACAAGTAGTTCATGGTCTTTTCCAAAGTCAACTCCTGGCCATATTGTTGCTGTTATAACTGAGCTGTTCCACTTCCTTCTACCAATCATATAGCCAGTTTGATTTCTCTGTACTCCATCTGATGATGTCCATGTATATAGGCATCATTCTGATTGTTGAATATTGTGTTAGCAATGAATGAATAATTGGATTGGCAGAAATTGTTCTCCTAATTCATTTCAGTTTCCTAGGTCATACAGTCCAATTGCATTTTCCTTCTTAATACTTCCAACTGGCATTCCAGTCTCCAGCTACAGGCAGCACAACTTGTTTGCATGTTCTGTCTTTCAGACTGAATATACTATAGACTTCATTTGCCTCATCTGCATAAATGATGGAGCATAAATGTAGATAATCATATTAAAGGATTGACTGTGACGTGACTTTGCTATGTTGGTGCTTCGTATGCTCCATTTTCACACCATAATTCTGTCTTTGCAGCATGGCAGCATCAGCAGCTAAATGTCCTGAAGGCTTTAATCTAGCTATGTCATGCTATTAGTAATCTGAAATATCCTCAGCTCTTCCTCAGTAGCATGCTGAGTGCTAACCATCTGAGAGGCCCATCATCTGATACTATCTTGTCAATCACTTTATATTGTCTATCTGTCTGGTTTTCTTGGTAAAATACAGAAGCTTTTTGCCATTGCCCTTACCCACGCAGTATGCGATTGCCATTTTCACTGTTATAGTGGTAAGAGAGTTTGTGAACCTTTTAGAGCTATCCATAATCTTGCAATACTGTGACCTACACTGTGATCTGAACTTTATCAAAGTCCTGTTAATAGATAAAGAGATCCTTGTTAAACAATCAACACACTGTACTGCAGTGGTGCCCACATCAAAGATGAAAACAGGCAAAATTGGGGGTCTTGATCTAAGCTCTTCCTCTTTTGTATGTTTGCACATGTAGAAAGGAGCAGGGCTTTGATCACACTGCTGCTACACTATCTTGGCTCTTTTGAACACACACATTCCTTGGCAGACTTCACTGATGTGCTTGTCAAGCCTTTATTCAACACACTGAATCAGTACTCATTGGCTTCTTTGACATTTGGTGTATTTCATCCCTTCAAAATGGTTTAATGTACTTCAAATGTTTGTCCTGCCCTAATGAAAAACCACAACAACAAAAATTACAGCAATTTAGATATTTAAATTTTCCCATGTTAACTAATAGGAGAGGACTCTCTTTTTTTATCTGAATTTGCTTCTGATCTGGAACCAAGTCAGAATGGAGTACACTTGGGCTGACCTGGACAGTGGTGGGCTATTTCTGGAATCCAGGCCAGGCAGCCTTCCAGAAAGCTTATTGAATTTTCTGATTGGTGAAGGGAATCTCCATCATACCCTCGCAATTGTGATGCTGATTAGCAAGGCTTCAATGAATTTGTGGATTTATAGGAAATAAAAAGCCCATAGCAACTTATTGGGTATATTTATTTCCATGTTACCTTTACTATATTTAATATTTATATGATTACATATTTAAAATTTGATCCTCTTGTGAAGTACATGTCAAACCCACTTAAGCCACTTGGAACTGAGTGTCAAGATATGCACTATCACCTATTCATGTGATACATAATGGGTATGTGGCTGTATGTATTTGATACTAAAACATTAATTATTGGAAGGAAAACAAACAATGAGTTAAAAATTAATTCAGAGGTAGATTTTTTTTAAAAATTGGTTGAATATATGGGGAGAAGAATTGCATGAATATGATTTCAAAATGTAGTAAATGCTACAATTAAAAGATGGGTCAGACTGCCTAGCCTTCTATATAAGCAATCAGTCCAGTATGTTTTTTTTTCACACAACCCATTTGAAATGTATAGGAGCAATGCTTCAACAATGCATCATACTTCTTTGCAGTCTTCCAATATCCCATCATACTCTTCTTACTCTACATATATCTAAATCAACTATATAGCATGTCTTATACCTTGCTAGTATAATTTTGTACCAGAAATTCCCCACTATTTTAATTAAGCTGGTAAATGTTGGAATCCATGTTACTGCAAAGTCTTATTACCTTAACTTCCTTGAGGACTCAGCATTTTAAGGTTCCCAATGTATTATCCTGCTGTAGAAATCATTGTTGTGAAATCATATCAGCCGTTATCTAATAACTTTTACAAATTTTTGATGGATCTATAATGCTTACCTCAGAGTTGGCAATCTGTGGATTTAACTAAATTCATTTTTTTTAATAGGGACATTACAGCGTTAAGAACACGAATGACTTCAGGTTCACCAACTCCAGATAATAACTTCTTTCAGTTCAAGCACTATGTCTTCATTTTGCTGATGATTCTTCTGCAACTTATAATCAATTACTTAATCAAATAGAATATCTGGACAGAAGAATATTTATGAAATGGAATTATTATGGTCTTCATGGGACCATCTTTTAAGCTTGGTTTGGCTTCAAATAAGGCAATATTATCTAGGGGCCCAGAAGATTCAGATCTTTGCCTCAAAAGATTGGGCTCATATGGAATGGTTTATTCCATCCTAGCCAGATGACATGGACTATGCTTACGTGCCAGTACCTTCCTCTTCACATCTTCCAAATGCTGGATGACTGCCTTGCATGTTCTAAAGTGTCATAAACTACAATTATAAATACCAGTATAGAATATACCAGTTTGGGGTTTGAGGACTTTTTTTGCTATAATCAATCCCTATTGAACATGCTAGCAAAAGAAGTAAATTTTGACCTCAGTTTTTTCTTCCCAAGTGTAATCAATCTTACTTCAATAAGAAAATAATACTAAGGGATATTAATTCAGAAAATTCAATAATTGCAGAAAAACGAAACTACTCAGCTGTTCTTTGTCATTAAGACACGTGAGCTATTAATCATCAACATTTCATTAACTGTACAATGTTCAGGGATAGTTAATGAGGTTTTTTTTCTTAGTTTATAACAGTGGATCTTTGCTAATAGTATTAGTCAGTTTAGGAGAAAAAAACATGTCAGCTGTCCAGAGAAGTAAACAGCTTTTATGCCAAGCAGTATTTTGACTCATTTATTCCCAAATAGAAACTTATTCACTGTTGCTGCTTATGTAACTTTAGGGATGCTAATGATGAGATGCAGAGGAATAGAAAATGTACTGTTTAAATAGTATAAAAAAGGGAAGCTGTATTAAGTTACATAAAATTCTTATGATTGACTTATGGGATCCTATCTGTATTTTAAAAACTATATTAATATTGGGTTCATCACTTCATGTTAAACAATTTGAACATAACTGCAACTGAATATTTATACTGTAAAAATAAAGCTTTGGGTAGCGACATTATAGTTTCAAGAATAAGGGACTCTGGAAGGTTCATCTGCTACTCAATTTCTATTTAAAAATATTTGCCTTTAAATGCCTCAATCTAGTGCATTTACCCTTGCTTTCTTTATGCTAAAATATAGAGCTGTTACACTGAGTCTCTATAAGTAAATTCACCAAATCTGGGCTGTATTAAATTTCAAAAGATAGATCAAATTACAGCCACATTACTCCTGCTATTCTGTTTTTTTATTTTAGATAGTATAAATTGAAGATGTGTGTCAATATACAGAGCAGCAAGAAACATACATCTTGCATGATTTATATATTTTATAGCAATTATAAATCTTTCGTTTGGAGATAACGTAATTTACATTTGGTCAGTTTGGGATTCAAATGGTTTTAGGTTTTAGGATAAGTTTATCTTTGTTTTTACACAACTGAAAATAACTAAAGAAAAGGAAATTTTATTTCAGAATCACCATTCAAATTAGTTGCATATCTCTAGTACTCACATCCCGAACCTAACCATTTTAAAGATAATGGGATACTTCAACATGGAGTGTTATAATACGGAGTTATTTTCCCAACATCTGAGAATACCAGAATGAAGAAGGTAGCTGAAGCCAACCTTCCAGTTTTCCCCTGTCTGCCTTAAATGAACTCAATAAATTACTATGTTTTAAAAGTGCTACAGTTTAGAAGGAGAAATGTATTACCATTGAAGTGAACTGGTTGAATGCGGCCATGATTCAGATGCTTTAGAAATTGATTGAAATACCAGTTACAGATGTATATGACTTGATAAAAGTATAGCATAAATAAAGTACAAAAACATATGTTCTGACTTATATTTATTTGTATGCATTTGGAGCAACTAGCTATCTGTACATAAATGCTCAGCAATTGTATCTGTTGAATTTATTTGATTTTCACTGTTTTGACGGTGCCTCCTAATATAAATACCTTATTAAATCTATTTCTGTCTGCTGATATGTCTTGATATCTGAATCCCTATGGATATGCCTAGAAAATGTATTTATTCAGTTGCTTTCTTTTAAACATTTCTTATTCCTTTTATTAGGTTCCAAAACCAGTTACATTTTCAGTTACATTCTTCGTATTACAGGAGTCCAAAGCACTCCTGTGTCAAGCACAGCTCAAAAGCTTAACATTTTATGTTGCACCTTCATATAAGTCCCTTGTGTGAACTGAGGAATCTATTGCCTAAATACTTTTTGTATGATATGTCTGATTATGAGCCTATTTGATAAAGTGTTTCTGTACAATATTTAGCTTAATGAATGTGACCTACATTCCCTCATTTAGACTTTTTTCTTCATATAGTAATAAGGAAACTGTGACTGCACAGTTTGTAGAGCTCTAAGAGCAGTGGTTTCCCTGTTAACTTTTAGTACTTAAAGTAGAAAATAATCAGAATTGTGTGTTGACATGTTTCTGTGTTTGTTTAAAAGAAATGCACTATAAGCCTTTAATGTGCCATGTAATCATTAATATAACTAAAATGATATGTGTTCTGTAAAATAGGAAATAGACTCCTGACAATACATAATGATTCTTGTATCCTATGTTGGGCTGCTTTCTAACTTTTAGTTACTGCTTAAGAGTACAGCATACTCACTTTTTATGAAAAAGTTCCTTTTGACAACTAATACGTAAAATATATCAAATGATTTTACAGCTCATTACCCTCCTGTGCCTTCAGGAAGATCTTCTTGACAACTCAACATTAATGAAATGGGATGAGAGTTAAGATTGTTTTATTTATCATGATGTTGTTGTTTGTCTTGATGGATGTTTCTTCTTTATGGTTTTTAATCCTATTTTATATAGGATACCTAAGTGAACTAAGTGATTACTGTGTTTCTTCTCTTTCTTCAATTTCTTGGCATCTTTTGAGAGGGGGCGATCAGATACTTGAGTATTGTAACAGTGCCTTGATGGAGTTCACACAGCAATGAGGTATGTGTATATATAAGTATATTTTCAAGATTGTACCATATCTGTTCAAAAAACATGGTAGCTGTTACTTTCAATATTAATTTGGGGGAGAAGTGTAAAAGGATATATAATTACAGAAAAATACATTAGTTTTATTTTCTTTTGTTAACTATGAAGGACCCAATATTGGAGTACATATTCTTGTACAATAAAACTGCAGTGTTGTTTGTTGATACTGCAAAAATAGCCATAATAAAATTCTAACATCAATGACAACCAGCTTCACTTTCATTTTAACAAAGTGTGTGATTTCTGAGCAAAATGATGAAAATAAAAACATGTTCAACTCTTCAATGAAATATGTGGAAAAGACCTGTTGTAATAATTTCTTTCTGTAAATTAAGAATCCACTTGTTTAATGGATTTAATTCTTGGCTATTTAAATGAGTAGCCTTCCACTATTCTTGAAATCTTCATTTTTTTCTAGTTTCTGAAGTGAAAAAACTTGTTAGCATTTTTAATTCTCTTGCCCTTTTTATTTTAACACTCTGTTTGGATTTTTATACTGTTACAATTTTTAACTGAAAATAAGCTGTTGTATGTAAGGACCGGTGTTTAGTCCAATGCATATAATAAATGTAATGAAAAAATGTGAATGCATTTACTCATATGTATGTATGTAGGAAACTCCTATTTCCGCAAGTTTCCTGTTTTTGCATATCATGTAAAATACCATTGTTATTATTATTATTGCTCTGTTCTCTTTGCAAATCATGCTGCATGCAGTGTGATGAAGGGAATGTAATTCCTTTGAAAGTACTGAACTTGTGTGTTTCATGCATAATTATATAGCTGAGTTCAAAAATTTGTTTAGAAGTCCATTTGTAAATTTAAAGTTATACTACTGGTCAGTAGTTTTGTACAATTATAGAATAAAAAGCTGTAATCAATAACAGTACATAGTGTTTGAACTTTACTTGTAAAACTTTGAGTACAATTTCTTGATAATGCAGTACTACTAGAGGTCATGTAATAAAGATATAAAAAACAGCCAGCATCAGTTTAGCATCATCACTGAATTTGATAAAAGGTCATTTGGTAAGACTGAAGCAGACTGGTATAAGCAAGACCTGCAGCACCATCATATTCTGTTCAATCCAAATCTATAGAGTCCCTGCATAGGGTAAAGTACAGATTTGTTTGGAGACACTTGGTCGATGAATAGACTGAACACCACCTGATATGCAAAGCCCTTCCAGAGTTTAATTCCTATCTTCTATTAAGAGTTAATCATAGCAGATAGCATCACCTAGTCAAAATGTCTGATTTTGGAAAAAGCTATGGAGTTCAGATGTCATTGGTATTGGATAGGAGACCGCCAGAAAATTCCAGGACTGTAGGCTAGATTTGGAAGTCAGAAAACACCCTGAAAGAAAGCAATGGCAAACTAATTCCAATTCATATTGTCAAGATTCAGTTCAAGAGAATGTGTACATTTTTTATTAAAAGTTAACATAAAATGGAGGTTAAATACAGGTTATATTAAATAAAATTACACAGATTGATTAATGCTCATATTCTCTCTTGCAATAATTCCATCTACAAGCAAAATAATCCTTTTATATACTGGACATCACTTCTATGCCAGAAAAATATAGTTTCCCCAGGCAAAATGGACAGCTCTTCTGCTTTGCCAGTTACACACGGAGTTTCTGATAATTGATTCAAATTATGTATTGCAGTCATAAATCTTTCACAAAAGTAACACAAAGTATGATGCAAACTCAGATCTTTCTGAATAGAAAACAGACATGAGAGCTTAATTTTGCAAGAGACTAGAGAGACAAGTCTCAGTTTCAGGAAGATCCAAGAAAAGTCCAGTTCCAGGTAATCCAACAACAGCAGAGATTCACAGGTGTAGAATCAGAACAATATTTGTCACAAAGAACCAGTTAACAAAAGCCATCTCTTTTATAGAGCCCCATCTCTTAGCCCTAGGAAGGAAGCAATGGCAAACCACTTCTGAAAAACCTTGCCTAGAAAACTGCAGGAACTCGTCCAGTTAGTTTCCAAGAATTGGATACGATTGAATGGATTTTTTTTAAAAAATCAGTTTGACTAACTGCTTAAATTTCTTTTTTCTTTCAAGTGGATTCCTTGACTTCCTTTGCTGTTCATAATTGCAACATGTTGCTGGACCTCACCTGATTTAGGCTGTGGGTCAGTTGACTAAGCCTGCAGCTGTGTTGCCTGACTTGTACCCTCTTTAGCTAATTCTTAGATACAGGCTGAGGCTCAGTCACATCAAACTCTTGCTTTTGAATCTAAAGATTCAAATTGATCTCAATAACTGAAAAAAGTGCTTTCAAAGCATACTATTTTTATGTGTACACTGGAGATTAATTGCAGAAAGAATAAATCTAAAAGATGGATTAGTTATGCATGTATACAGATTTTATTTTTTTTAGTTCATGGTATCTAGGTAACTATTTAGTGAGCATGTTGTATAAACTCAAGTTATGTGGATCATAATCCAGCACATTATGTAAACCTACCCCCCCAGGAAAAAAGTTGAGTAGACTTGGTTAAATGAACTATGGCTATATTATGTGAACAGTGTACAAATGGCCCAAAAACAATTTGTGAGCTTCATGATGGAATCCATATTTGAAATTTCCCAGTTCTAATCTGACACTTGAACCTCTACCACATCAGTTGCATAAAAAAAAGTTAATATAAGAAATATTAACACACAATATCCTAATATGTCCCAAGTCTTGGTGCTACACTAATTTCAGCTTGAACCTCTACTGTACCACAACAGTAGAGGCTTTTAGTTTCCCACTGCTGTTAGCTGTTTGGAATACACCTGATGCTGATGAAACTCCATAGGGCACTCAATCAGTGGTTATTTTGTAATCTCCAGAAACATGAATGGTTCCAGCTGGTTTATGTGCTGGCAGTGATGTCTGAAGCGAACCATGATGATGCCAAAAAGACATATACATCATTTGTCCCGTTGTTTCCCTCCAGATGCCCATAAGCATAGGTACAATAGGTGTTGCCTATTGAGAAAATTGCTCAGGGGAACAAATGCCTTCTTTCTCCAATCTGTCCAGTTCTATTTGTTTTCTCTGGAATGGCATATGGAACTGCTCTAATTTCAAATATTTTGTTCCCATTTAAATCCCTTGTGAAATAAATTCTGTCCTTATCACTCGTGACTAATTCCTCTAGGAATGTTGTAGAGTAGGCTTCCAAAATTTCTTTTAGAACTGATACTTCCTCTACATATAATTTACTGATTTCATCCTAGTATGAAACAGATTGGCCTATCTGACCAACCAAGCTTGGTCTTCCTTTTTCTCTACTATGGCCTTCATGGTTTTCCTTTGTCCTTTACTTGTGACTAACAGATTTACTAACCCTTTTACTACACTTTTCCTCAGTATAAATCATGAATTTCACTTTTGCATTAGCCAGAGGACCAAGATCCTTTGGTAAAACTTTCCATGTATTACTGTCAGAGATGCTCTACTATCTGTTTCCATGCCTACAAGTTGATGGTTAAAATGTACAGTCATATTATAAGGCATTTTATACATTAAAAGTTGTCAAAGTCCATATGTTGTAACAGTTAAGAGTTTTGGGGTACATAGGTCCAAAGTTATTTTGCAGCAGAAGCTGACTGGTGCCCATCATTATCTCTCAACCTATCTGTCCCAGGAGATAATTATGAAGATAAAATAGGAAGGAGGTGACACTGTGTACACCTACTTGAGTTTTTGAAGGAAAGACAAATAGTTCAAATAAGTTACAGAAACAGTCCCCAGAAATCAACAGGGGAGAAAACAGCACAGAAGCAGTTTCTAAAAGCTATCACATAGCTCCATAAACCGAAAACCTTTTCAGAGGGGTTATTCTATAATTTGGGGATGGGGGACAGGAACTGACCTTGATATTGTAGCTCGCATTTTATAATTAGTTGCAGCTTTCCCTCTAATTCAATAGCAGCTAGAATATTTCTTAATATTAGCCCTCACTTGAGATGCTCCAAATGAGATGAGACTAGAACTTCCAGAGTTCCCAGTCACTATGTCCATACAGCTGAAGGAAGGCTGCTAAGTCATCCTCGGTTTAAAATGAAAGGTGATCAAAGGAGTTTCCTGAAAAGACTTTTATTGTGCAATAGCCTTTCTTCAATTAAAAATGTCAAAAGCTAGTGAGACTGCAGTATTTTTGTAATCTCATGTTTTCCCAATGTTTCCTCCATCTTTTTTTTTTCCTTATCAGATAGGACTTGTTAGAAGGAAATATAAATAACATCCCTTTTCCCCAGTCTGGAAGCGCTCCACCATACTCATTCCTTGTTGTTGACAAAAGGGAACCCTGGAATTCTGACAAAAGGACCCAGAATAGAATGCTGCTAGTGCCTTTTAGTCACACTATGTTCAGTTGCTAAAGGCAGAAAAACAACGTTCTGTTAACTACAGAGCTAAGGTCAAGACACTGACTACTGTAAATGCCTCGTATTTAGAGATGGGAGATTATAAACCTCATAAATAAAATGCTTTAGAAGTAAACTGAAAAGAAGTATCTAAATATTCTTCAGCATTTTCACATGCCAGGTATTCCTTACCTTAGAAAATGGAGACATTTTGCTTTTAATGAATATGCAAAAAGGCAATTTCCTTGCATTAGCTGTGTTTCCTTGCATTAACTGTGACCTTCAAATATTCTTAGTGGGTAACCTTTTTGCCGGTATCAGCTATCATTTATCATGTCTTTCTTCCCCTGCCTGAGCATATCGAAGTCATTAGCATGCACAGCTCTCTTTTCATGTAGCCTCTTACTGGTTTCTTTACCTTTGCTAGAACAGTTAACCTGGCTCTTGAAATCTAGGCAGTTCAGAACAAGCTGTGACTACAATATGTGGCACAAATATGCACTCCAGAGGAACACTCCCATCTGTTATTAATACATTCAGATTTCTTTTGAAATATAAACAATTGCCATTGAATTGTTGAATTGCTACTGCCTCTTCTGTAAAATGAGGAATGGAAACAGCCCCAGGTTCCTCGTCTACAAAATAAAAAAACCTGCATTATAAATAATCCAGTTTTACGAGCTTAATGCATGCAGTACAATAATACGAAAACAAAGCAAGATCAAAAGGATAAAATCACTTTGTATTGAAGTATTACAATCCTTAGATCAATACCATTGAAATAGCTAGATTTATAGTTTTGTAATTTTATGAGGATCAAGTTAATCAAGATAATACTGTCTTTCAGTATAAGACTCAGGGACTAAGGGCTGAAAAAAAGTGGGTTCAGGGCCACAGGTTGCCCACTTCTGATTTATAGGTTTGGGGCCAGCTTCTTACCATATTCTTATCATATGATATAAATCATCATGTCTGGACAATTTGGAAAATAAATGCTAGCTAATCAGTAAAGCAACAAAATGCTCAGGAGATGGGAGCAAACTATCCATTAATTATCAGGAAAGATAAAAGAAGCTACTAGTAAAGTATTACAGAGTTGGCATTGTACGTCTTTTAATATTCATAAAGTCTTCTGTGAAACACTGGAGGGATTGTTTACATTCACATTCTAGCTTTGTGTGTTAACCAGCCAAACTTCTTTCTGCACTTTGAGATTATGTCTCTCTCTCATCCTGTTTGTATTGAACAGATTAAAATTAAGATGTAACTTTTTAAAACAGGAAAATCACTGTTGAATAATCAGAGTGAAAAAAAATTATAATGTTTACACAGAAGTTCAGTTTTGTTCACTGGGACTTAATCCAAGGTAAATTTCAATTTTACACACAGTTGCTAGGTATAAATCACTTTATGCATGATTGGGTATACCTATTACACACACACACACACACACACACACACTAAAGGAAAAAAGTAAGTTTTTCAATCTCTGTTTTTTTAACCTTTTTTCTAGAAATTAAACATATTATGCTTTCAAGGAAAAAGATGCATCAAGAGTTAATAGGTAATAATTTAAAAGTTTATGAGCAATAACCAGTTATGAAGTGTAGGATGTGTAGGATTTGCAATAGTAAGTAAATAACAAATGTCCAGTTGAGTATGTGCATTCAAACAACAAAGACAAAATGCAGAATGCAATTAAATATATCTGTCATGGTAGTGAGAATACAGCTGAAAAGGCTCAATATTTTCTAGGCATTAAACTGAATGATGACCTTTGAAGGAATAATCATAACATGATTAGGTAAGCAGCTGAAGAGAACTCACTTGATACAACACTTCAACATTGCTTTAGAATTTCCTCTATAGATCCTGGTAGGATCTCTACTGTTGATATACAGAACTATTGTAAAGCATTCTGAACAAAGTAGAAACTTGGCAATATTTTACAAATAATCATTGGATCCCCCTTGGTGGGAGAAAGTGGTTGGCCATATTTGTGGAGGCATCTGCAGGACTTGGTAAAAAACGTCAAGATGGTGGCCACAATGGTGCAGTTGAAGCTCTGGTGGACACACATACAAAACAGGTGGAGCTTTGATCCCACCACTGCACCCACTATCTTTATTTTTTTTACCATACCCAGTGGACATCCCTGCCTATTTACAATTGACAAACTCTTTTTCTTTCATTTTAGCTAGCTTAGGAAGCCATAAAAAGGCATTCTACTCCTTATAAGGTTAGCATTGGCTTCTGTCCTTCTGACATGGCAGCCACACAAGTAGGAGTTCATCCTAGGCTGCTGCCATAAGGTGTAAAGGCCTAATAGCCCCACATGGTTAGCACCAGTTGCCTGGTTCCTTCCCATTCATCTAATGCTCAGCTCTTAGGTAATAGCAGCTGTTGGGGAGAAGGATCCCCGATCTGCCCTGCCCATGTGGCTTTTAATACAGCAACTACATCAGATAAACTTACAGTCAAGTCCAAGATACTGCACACTGCACAGATCTTTGCCAGTGGATGAGAAATTGGCATTTGGGGATCATGGCTATATATTGACAGTGGATTCCTGAGGAAGGGCACATGGAGATTTATTAATTCTAGTCTACATCACCGATGGGCAGAAAAATCCTGACAACCTGGTAACATGGTTTTCTTTGTACAGCATATGGCTGGTTTTCTGGCCCATGGAAACCCACATAGTTTAAATGAGAGAAGATGCTATGAGAATTTACAGACCTTGCATTTCTTTATTAATTTGCTTATTATGCATGTAGGCTGCCTCAACCTTAGCCAAATCTAAATCCCCTTTCATTAAAAAAGGGTTAAAACAATCTCAGAAATAACATTAGCACACAATAACCCACACAATAACTTAATATGCTGCAAAAACAGTGTCCCAAGGTCTCAGTGCCTTGAGGCTACATTGAATTTTAGCTTTCTCTAACCTGATACTCTCCAAATGTATTTGGCCTACAACTCTTAGAATTCCTACTCCAAATTCTAGCTGGCAAATCTGGGAGCTGCAGTGCAAATATGTATAAGGGCACCTGGTTGGGATATCCTATTGTCATTTATATAGCTTACAGCTGAATGTTCAAATAGAAAACTGGGACAAGCTGTCATCAGTGCATATTAGATTATATGTTTATTGAATTATTTAGGATTACATGCATAGAAAGCAACAATCCTCCCCCACCCAAGTGTATAACAACTGAATTAGCAGTGCCTTTTCACAACATCTCATTGTATAAACTTCAGCCTTTAAGTTGTAAGATGAAAAAACAAGCACACACACAATGTGTTGGGAAATGATATTTATACTAATCTCAGATTTAGTGAAGCACAGCAAATACACATGCTGAGCACCAGATTCACAAGCCCTTTTGAAACAGCAAACATGTTTTCCATTCCTCATTTAGGAAGCATTGTCACTACTGCCAGCAGATGAACAGGCAGGCACAGTGACCAAGAAGATTAATATGCAAAGCAAACTCCTATGGAGCAAAAAGGGAATCAGGAGCTTTGAAATGCTAATAATTGGATCAGTAAGACAAATTCCAGGGGAATGCTTCTGTAAAGTCATGCAGCCTCATCTGATTTTATATTGCTCAATTAATGTATGAGGCAGCATTTGGCTAAATGCTATTGCAGTAAATTGCTAAAGAATTCCTGCCTAGTAGAGGTAATACAATACAGTATATTGAACTGAAATATTAGATTCTGTGGAGTTTTCCTTTTCCATTATTACTGTAATCTCAATATGGTTTAATAATAAAGCTAAATAATATATTTAGAACAATCATCATAATATAATTAATTTTTATATTATAAATATAAATATATTTATATTTTTATATAAATATTATTGTATTATATATATATATATATATAATTATATAAATAAAAATAAAAATAATATATAACATAAAAATATATAAATATAAATAAATATAAATAAATATAAAAAATAAAAAAATAACATTAATGAAATATTTTGTGCAGAATGTATTTCTAAAATCTCTTTCAGCAGCTGAGGTCAAAAGTAGACAAGGACTCGAGTCATAGGCTGCCTGTTGTGCAGCTGACCAATGACAGCTGGTGGACCATAGGTTGCTTGAATACTAAGAAAATTAAAGAAAAAAGAAAAATATGCTTTTTACAGGTGGCCAAAAGGAGTGAATTTGGAGTGGTACTGTGAGGAATTGCTGTATACTTTTAGCTAGCTAAATAGATCCATTTATGTTTCAGAGGCACTGTGATGTTGGCATTTTATGCATATCACCCTGAAATCAATTTTTTGATGAAAATATAGCTGAAGATGCAGCCACTTCAACACTCCACTCAGCATATTCAGGAGGGCTCTTCAATAATTTGCACAGCCCTAATTCATATATATCCTTACCAGGCAGCTAAGGCAATAAAAAACCCTAAACAATTACAAAGATATATGATCAGAATATTAGCAAAGGCTACAAAATACTGCAGCATTCATTAACATTTTTATTTATTTATTTATTCGATTTCTATTATTTATTTAATCAATCAATTTGTATGGCTCTCCACCTCAACAAGTGACTCTGGGCAGCGACTAATATTAAAATAAAATTAAAGCAATTACAACCAACAATACAAAAACTAAAATACATAGCAGCTGAGGAAGGTATCAGAATTGACAATCTCTAGCACAGCCAGAAGATGGGCCCCGTCACACACTCGGGGCCCCAGGCCAGGGCACGAAATGGTTCAGTTACCAATCAGCCTTCATTATTTAAAAACAGTTTTGGTCTGTTGCAGGATATAAACACAGCCACAATTGATGGTGTTGCACAGGATCAAAATCATGGAGGATTGGGTTATCAATAGCCAGTACTTGTAATGCCAACTCTCCAATCTCAAGGGCAGAATGTCTCAGTGCCAGTTATTTGGGAATATGAGCAAGAGGCTATGCAGATCCTAAGAACAGGTTGCTGAACTAGCTAAACCTGTGGCCCAGCACAACACACATTCTGATGAGGCAAGGAATTGTATCACTGATAATGCAGGCTTCCTGGCAAAACCTTGGTAGAAATTCCCAGACACTTGGCACAGTTTGGTTTGGCTGCTAGGCTTAAATCAGCTACAGGCTCTGAGACACACAACATGGCACAGCAGGTAAGAATCTTCATGCCACTAAAATGAAACCAGATAAAGATGTTGATTGCCTTCTATCAGAGTGAGGGTACACATTCCCTCTGATATCCACTGCAGTTCAAATTCACCGCCTTTTCTTCTGCCACACAACAGACTCTTTGTTGTGTACTTCATGGCCTTGAAGCTGAGTGAGTGATTTGTCGATTGTTTATATAACTGACTTCTCTCTTGAGAACCACTGACTCTCAGCTTAACTCTTTCACAAATGATGGCCTGTCTCTCATGTCTACTGCCTGACAGATTTTACTCGCAAGTGTGAGTGAAGCTTTCATAATCATAAGAATCAGAGAGATTTCTTTATCAAAAGTGATTTCTAGCTATATAAGAATAAACATTTAAGCCTTAAAATGTAGCACCTGGCACTCTGAATTAGAACTGGAAAGCCACAACCAACCAGTGTAGCTGATGTTGAGTAAGTGTTATATTTTCTCAGCATTGGCCTCCAAGTTCAACTGTCCACCTACCTACTATCTCCCTCACTGAGGTAAAAGGGTAAAGGTTTCCCTTGACGTAAAGTCCAGTCGTGTCCGACTCTAGGGGGCGGTGCTCATCTCCGTTTCAAAGCCTTGGAGCCGGCGTTGTCCATAGGACACTTCCAGGTCATGTGGCCAGCATGACTCACGGAACGCCGTTACCTTCCCGCCGAAGCGGTACCAATTAATCTACTCACATTTGCATGTTTTCGAACTGCTTGGTGTGCAGGAGCTGGGACGAGCAACGGGAGCTCACCCCGCCGCGCGGTTTCGAACCGCCGACCTTCCGATCGACAGCTCAGCGGTTTAACCCGCAGCGCCACCGCGTCCCTCACTGAAGCTTCCAAAAATAATTCAAAAGTGGTCTCATGTACAGTGACAACAGTAGACTGCTGGTGGACAACCTAGTTCCCAGGCCACTTGAAATGTTTTTACAGTTCCAGATCTCTTCTAACCACAATAGCTAACATCAGTAGCAAGGTTTCCTTCCATTTTGAGGTTGGGAGTACTGCTGAACCCCCTTCTGTGGCCTCCAAAGTCCACCTGAGCCTCTGTTGTAGAAAATCAGAGGTACGTTTTCTTCCATTTTCATGCAGGAGCCAGAAAGCTAAGCCTGAAAATATATTTATTAGAAAAACATCTTTTAACTTCTCCTACAGCAGGAGAAAAGAACAGGTAATTTTGATCTGGCCAAGCATGAAACATTTGGGATCCTGCCCAGTTTGCAACATAACTCCACATGATGTGGCTGTCAGCCTCCTATTAAGTGATCTGCAGCCACCAGCAGGTTACTTCCCACAGTCAGTTCTTGAGACCACCCCCCTGCCATGTACACATTGCACACCCACTGCACACTTACTGCACACCCAACTGCACACTCAGATCATATGAGTACACCTTCACTCAGGTTTGTAGATCTTTCTACTTATAGTACATTTATCCCAACTAATATTATGCTTTAGCCTGATCCCCCCATCTATCCCAAAACTGCTTTGTAACACCTATTTAAGCCTTTGACAGCCTCTCTATTGCTTGTAGTTGACAGGACTGTTAGAACTGTGTACCTTCTGTCAGTCTCTGGCATATCAGCTCAGACCTCCAGATGACTTCTCCTTGCATTGCATATAAATATTAAAAATCATGAGGAAAACCATGGAACCCTGAGTTACTCCAACTGCCAATGGCCAACTAGCGTCACTTTGTTGATGTAAATTTTCAGAAAAGAATGAAACCAGTGTAACATTATGCTTCTCCAACTAGTTAACTATTGCTTACTCTTCATTAGAAAATATTGCTTTTAATATACTAAGGAAAGAACATATTTTTGTATTGTTCTTTTGTGAAAATTTCTGAATTCTCAGAGAACAGATGCTGCTGACAGATTTGCTTACAAAGATATATTTTTATCTTCTGACCAGTGGTAGTCCCTCAGGTTCAAAGAACACACACTGCTGTGCAGTTCATCTGTGGACGCAGAGGTGGTTCTGCAGTCCCAGTCTGGAAGCGCAGGGTCTACTACCATTGTTGGAGTAACTGTGGGTGTTATTCTGTGATGCTGCTCATGGTTTTCTATTAGTTTTTGGCAGGCCTGTCTTCAAAGCTGGTGGAGGCTTCATAGCATAGGGCTCATCAGTGGGTCCTGTCAGCAGCCTCAGCTTCTAGTTCCCTTGGCTGGATGTCACAGTGGTGTAGGGTTTCTTTCACAGCATCTTTGTAGTTTTTTTGCCGTCGACCTTGAGGTCTCTTCCCAGACTCCAGTACACTATAGAGCAACTGGTGAGGCATACGGTGGTCATCCATTCTGATGACGTGTCCCACCTACCACATCTGGGCTCTGATAATCAGGGACTCGATGATGATGGATTCTGTGCAATCCAAGACCTCCAGGTTGGAGACACAGGCTTGCCAAGGAATGCTGAGGATGGAACAGAGAGTGGGCATGTGAAATTTCTCCAGTTGTTTGATATGCCTTGTTGGGCATCTCCTCTGTGGACCAAATGTCTTCCAAGATGTCTTGGAATTCCTGTAAGGTGTTTAAGTCTAGTGCTTTGTAGATTTCAGCAGGAATACCATCCTGCCATGTTGCTTTATTTGAGTTCATCTGTGAGATTGCTTTCTCCATCAGTAGAGGGAGGCAGGTCTAGGGTATCCAAGACTGGCAGCTGAGGAATCTGCTATAAAATATCACGATCAACTAAGGATGGCCTATTGAGTAGGTTGGAAAAGTGTTCAGCCCAGCGGTTTTTCAGTCCTTTCTGGTCTTTGATCAGGCTCAGCCCATCAGATGACAGCAAGGGGGACCGTCCTGATTTAGAAGGATCATAAACTGACTTTATGGCACTGAGGAAATCTCTGGTGGCATGCATGTCTGCATAGCACTCCACCTGCTCAGCCTTTCTCTGCCACCACTTGTCCTGCATTTCTCACAGTTCCGTCTGTACTTTGGACTGCAGGTGCTTAAACTTGTCTTTGTTTGAGACAGATGATGGATCATTCTGCCAGTCTGCATAGGCCTAGTTCTTGGCTGGGGGGCTGCTGAAATGGTCTTGTGGTTTTCATCAAACCAGTCTTGATGTGTCCGGGTTTTCAGTCTGAGTACAGTTGTTGAAGTCTGCATGATGACATCTTTAAACTGCGTCCACTTTTCAGAACAGGTTCCTACAAGCGGTGAATTGCTGGAGAGTTTTTCAGTAAGCACATCTTGGAAGCATTGGACTTGGCCTGGGTCTTGCAGTCTGCCAAAGTTGAATGATTTTCTGACAGTCCTTGGTTGCTTACAATTTAAAGGGGCTATGTGCAGGTTGAGGACCGACTGGACCAGCCTGTGATCTGTCTAGCGCTCAGCACCTTGCATGGCAAGGGTGATGGTGATATCTTTAAGGTCACTCTGATATACTAAGACATAGTCAAGTAGGTGCCAGTGTTTGGACCTGGGATGTATCCAGGTAGTTTTGTACTTGTCTGCAAGTCTGAACATCGCGTTAGTGATGCACAGGTTGTGCTTGGCACATTTGCTCAGAAGCAGCAGGCCATCGCTATTTAGTTTTCCCAGCCCATGTTTCCCAAGGACTCCATCCCAGTTGTTGCTGACTGTCCCCACCCTAGCGTTGAAGTCGCCCAGAATGACAAGTTTGTTGCTGGTGAGGGTTGTTCAAATAATCTGGTCCAGGTCCTCATAGAAACCTTCCTGGTCTTCGTCTGGACTTGTGAGAGTTGGTGTGTAGGCGCTGATCATGGTGATATACCAGGACTTGCTGAGAGGACAGCAGAACTTCATAATACATTCATTTGTTGCAGTGGATAGAATAGAATGTTCTTCAGCAGAGCAGTTTTGATTGCAAACTCTACTCTGTGAGTCCTGTTGTTGGTCTGTGGTTACACTCACTGCTTCCTGTAATGAACCTTCGTCTTCCAGCTTGGTCTCACTGAGTGCAGCAATGTCAATGCTATAATGGTGATGTTCGGCTGCCATGAGAGCTCTTCATCTTTCAGGCCTTGACACCTTGTCTCTATCCAGCAAGGTATGGGCATTCCAGGCTCTGAAAATGAGTTTTTTTTTAATTCATTTTTCTTGATGCTCGACCACTAAGGAGATGATCTGCAGGCCATGATTAGCTAGCCAGATGTTGTGGGGCAGGCAATGTTTAGGGTTCCTTTTTTAACCGTCCCCCTCATGCGAGGGTGGGCAGTGCTATCCTAGAAGGGCTACCTAGTCCTGGATGCTGCCAGATATCTCTCTGCCCAGGGTACTGAGATGAATGACCACTGGTCCAAGGGCCACCTGCGTGCAGCTTTGTGACTACAACTGCCAGTGGTCATCTCCACCTGATGCTTCACCACTCCCCCATCGCCACAGGGCTCAACAAATTAGGTTTGGACTGAGATGAGTTGTAGATGAAGATGAACTGCACAACAGAAACCTGTGCATGATGGAGTTTTAAGTGGAACAACCATTGCACAGGGGCAGTCCCACTCTCTCGGCATAAGAGACCTTAATCCAGTGGCATGGAGAACCATTATGGCTGGAGATCTCTCCTGCTGCAGTGGATGACCAGTATTATTTAAATGTTTGCACTGACTGATAGCAATTTTGAATGTATTGATATTGTGCATTTCTTCAACTATCAAGTAATATAAATTAATGTAAGTCATATCCCTATGACTTCATGTCAAGGTATACTATCTTGTCACCTTGTTGATCCTGAGGATGAAGGAACATTTTCAGCAAGATAAATGAAATTGGATTAGTCTCATTTGTCTGACCCAGCAGAAAAGTGATTCCTGTGTGGAGTCTGCAGCAAAGGAAAGAGCTAATTTAGCAGTGTGACACACCCTGCACCTGATGTAATCTGGAAAGGGCCTCTAAAATTATCTAGTCTAATTTCCTGGATGGGAGCAAGAGTCAACATCCAAAGATACTGAAGCGTCGGTATTCAGGTCTTCCAATGGTGCACCCATCACCACTGTAACTGATCCCATCCACCTTGCTGCTGGTCATCCTCTTCTTCTCTTTTCTTCCACCTTTCCCAGCATTACAGCCTTCTTCAGAGATCTAGGTCTTTGCATAATGTGTCTGAAGTACTGGGCTTGGTCATTTGTGCCTTGAGTGACAACTCTGGGTTGATTTGTTTGATGAGTCATTGGTTTGTTTTCTTGGCTGCCCACAGTATCCTCAGGAGGCTTCTCCAACACTAAAACAAAACAAAACAAAACAAAACACGTGAAAAGAGTAAGCAAGCACTTTGGGAAAAGAACAATAATAATTGAAAAAGAAATCCTGCTACATGTTGAGTCAGAGACATTCTGCATGTTTGGCAAGTATTATACCCATTATGTTAATAAGGAAACTCTGTTGTACTGTAACAGAGTCTGAAGCAGATGTTATTCAGAAAAAGCAGGGAACGTGCACTGTCTCTGCCAAGTAGCCAAAGTGCAGGGATTGGCTTAGAAGAAAATAAAGAAAATAAATGAATAAATATATAAATGGAATTTATTTATTATTACTTTGAAGATAGAACTGGAAAATGTGCTGTGGGGGGAGGGGGTTGCATTTGCGTAGCTGCGGGGAGAGTACAGGGAAAGCTGTTTGTTCCTGCTCTTCAAAAATGGTTGCTAGCCTGCTGAGGCCATCAGCCCCCCCTTTACACAGACAATCACACCCACCATTCTACTTGGCCTTACACTTTTTAAAACAATTAAGAAGAGTAAGATTACACTGCAGAAATTGCTGACACCCAAAATAGATAAATACCTAGAATAAGTAGCATCTTGTATTATTATGAAGAATTCCCTTCTGTTGCTATGACAAAACAAAATTAGAAAAGAACAGCTTGAGGAAATTCTCACCATAGCTTAACTGATTTCTTCCTTTCTTACTTCTTAAAATACGATGCCCAAGGCATCATTCATTAAAATGACCAAAGCCTCCAGTGAATGTCAAGAATAAGCAATTGATTCACTGCAAAAAAGCAAATAGACAAAAACAGATTGAAACACAGACACACATGCACACACACGAATTCAACAGAGAATGTGCCATTAGTTATGAAGATTGCTTGTACAAATGGATTAACATACACTTGAGCAAAAAAAAAAAAAAGGTAGGAAGGAATAAGGTCTGCTTTCTAATATACAGAGGACCATTAGTCCAACTTATTGCTTGCCATCAAATGTAGAAATAGTTCCAGTATCTGTGGAGCAACACTGGTTTTTCTCTACCCTAAAAGCTTTTCCAAATTTAGAACAAAAGTCCCACAGAGGATGTGACTACTGAAAAATGCCGCAGGTGGAATTAAATCCATAACAATGGCCCATCAAGATCTTTCAGCCTCAACAGTTAGAAATGGGGCTGTCAGCTGTACAGACTTTCATAGTAAATGTATTCCAAGGAGATGAAAGTAAAATTAATGTCTAATGATTTTGCATAGTCCTGGCAATGGAAAAGGACTTCACATCATATTGTAATTTCCTTTATCTAAGGACTAGCAGAATAATCCAAGTAAGAGTAAATGTGAACTTGGTTTCCCCATAAAACTCATTATAAACACCATGTACACTAATTTCTCAAATGTTTGGCTGAATAATTCATAACAAAAATACAGACCTAGCAGTTTCTACTGCATTATCTATTTTCTTTTCTTTCATATATTCACTCCCAAAATAAAATCAGTAAAGAAAACATTTTGCAAACATGCTAGGCAGTCATTTCAAGTACCAATATCATGCTGAATCATACTTGCAAAAATCAGAGTATAACTTTTATATTCAGGCTCACAATTATGCCAAATGTTAATATGCTTGTTATTTCAGTGGCTTAATAAGTTTGGAATAATGCAGCTATCTTTGACTTCCCTGTTAAAAGGACAACTCTGAATTCCAAAAACTTCACTCCTTTTGACTAAAACTTCATATTTCTTTTGTGGGTCATTAGATGTTATTTGATAGTTATACACTGAAGGTGTTCAACAGTACTTTTTCTTAGTATTTATTTAATGCATTTTGTCTACTATTTTTATTCAAATTTCACCCAACACAATTTGCAGTTTTAAAATACAAAATATTAAAACATTCTAGTTCATGTTTAGGAAATACAACATATTTCTCCTAATTTGGTGGATTACAGATTAATTTGTTCTTACCTTTATTTTCCATTTCTGCTCCAGGAGATATACATGCTTCTATATCACCACTTATTTATTTTCACAATAACTTTGCAAAGTATGTTTGGCTGAGATATAATGAACAGCTCAAAGTCACCCAGTTGCAAAGTGGCAATTTGGAACAGCTATATTATGAAATGCAACTCTTAAATGCAGCGCTGCACTTACAATCTCAGTCCTCTATCAGGCTATCGCCTCATCTTTTGACTGCCCTATTACTTAATTGGTAAGCATATTACTCCTTTTGTCTTTCTTCATTTAAATGTTCTGTGATGATAAATTATGGGTCCGATGTCATGAACATAGAGAAAGTAGGAATCACCCTCTCATAAAGAACAGCCAGAAATGGAATTTATTCCTGGCCCACGAGAGAATATAGCAGAGAAAATAACTCACAAAGTTATGTGCAGTTGATTATCTCTTTAAAAACTCTTTCTCACGATTTAAGTCTTTTAGAAAGACTGAACTCATGCAAATAAAAGCCAAAGTGGATAAGATGAAATACAACTTTTTGAAGACAAAGCAGAGACCTGATTCTTTAGATCAGAAAATGATTAAGTTAAAAGCCATAATGATTGAATCACCTAAAGAAAGAATCATCCAGCTTGACAGTTTTAATAAACAGGGTGCCACAGATGTAGAAACAGTGTTGAAAGCAAGTAGATATTTAGTGATCTATGTACCAAGTTTACTTCATGGAAATAATTAACTATTTTTAAGCATTCCTTACAGTCAATACTAAGCAAGATCAGTCTATAGCAGTCTTTATGGAGAAACTTATAAATTAGGACTTTTCACTGCAGCCAGAATACAAGCTGGAAATTGAAACTGTGTATTGTATGGGCTTCTTTTTCCATTCAGTGCAGAAATGCAGTCCCATTGAGGTAAGATTTTAAAGATACATAAGGCAGGATCATATCCTATATTTATCTTGATAAGTAGTGTTGGAAAGAAATTTTAACAGGTTCATTTCTGAGCTGGGAATAAAATGCACAGGCAATTGCTTGAAACAGAGATGAAATTTATTTCCAAGAGCACTACACACAGGATCAGCTGCCAGAGGCAGCTGCAGTTTTGGTTTCCCTTCAAGTCCTTTATATAGAAAAGCCTTGCTTTGTTTTTTGGAAGCACGCAAAAGAGTACCCGCCCGCTAGGAATTTCCAAGAAAGCGCACCTAGCTGGAGTTCTGAGAGGGAGTGCCCTGTAGTCAGGCCCCCTGCTGTTTGCGGTTTCCTGCAATTAGGCTTCCTGCAGTGCTGTGGTATCTGCTTGTCTAGCACTGCTAGATTGGGATGCTAATCTCTTTGGGGAAGGGATCTGTTGTTATTTTGACAAGGGGAGTCTTCCAGCTAAGTTTAGCCAGGAAGGAATGTTCACCCAAATAGTTTAACTCTTCCTACTACATTTTAGTTTTTTGTATCCAGCCCATTCTAATTATAATTTTTAACCTTTTGCCTTAATTGAGGTAGGAAGACTGTAGTGGCAGGAAAACAGTAGTGGGGAAGACAATAAGGCAGGGGAAAGGGCTTGATTTCCTTCCCACAGTAGGATCTTTGGAATGGAATGCAAAGATAATGATTTTTCAAGATCTGCCTCCAAAATGGTTGAAAAACAAAAACTACTTAACAAAGTTTGTTTGGCGGCAAACAGAAGGGGGTAAACTTTTGAGTTGAGGGACAGACTGCTGAATGCTGATGTGGCCAGCTTCTGCTGCCATTTTAACCCCCTGATTGCCATGGAGATTTGCAGATCAAGGGCTTGTTGGAAACTGTCCACCTTGATGCAATGTCATTTAGCTGTTGCAGTATAAAGATCAGAGTTTCTGCAGACAAAAGGCAGACCTCATGGAATGGTTGAATAATGTAGTTGTGGGGGGTGCAGGAGGCTTGTTTCAAGAGGTTATCTCCACTACCTCCCTGCTCCAGGGAGTGACTTGGGCTGAAGATTTGGAGGGTCGGGGAGGAGGCCTATCTTGTTACTGGCATCTGTGTTGTCAAATTCTTTGGGGGTGAATGGGACCTTGAAGCTGTAGATCTGCTTCTCACATTTTTTGTTGTCTCTGCAGTGGGGAGATAAGAGTCAATCCTCATCTGTTTCTCTGTTTTATTTGATTTATGGACCCCAGTAGCACTACTGGGGCTGGTCCAGGTTCTTTTCTTGCCTCTGATGGCATTTTTGGGTCATAGGGCTAAGTCAGAAGGGGTGAGGCCAGACACAGGTCAGGAGCTTAGTTTAGGAGCTGCTAGTTTGTCACCATCTTGGCTCCTCCCCTTGTTTCTACCTGGTTTCTGAAAAATCTTTAGAAAAGTTTTTTGACTGGAATTTTTTGAAGTAAAGAAAGAACAGTTGTTTTATATTTAATTTTTTAAGTTTTTCCAATTTCCTTTAATGAGACTTACAGTACATAACTGTGGTCTTGAAGGCTGACAGATACGCTGCTGATTGTGTCAGTTTCCTTGTGGTGACCCTAGCATATAGACTACAGATGATATTATTTTTGATTATTCATCCCATGCAATCTGATTTTATATAATTTTTTTTGTTTTTATTTTCCTTGTTAATATCATTTCTCTTTTTATCTTCTTTTTGTGTATACTGAACACTATACATGCTGTGTTTGCTCTGCTGAATGACTTTTTAGGAAGTTCTTTTATGTCATACCCTCTCCCAGCATGCCATACAGAACTTTCAAGCATTGTCTAGGGATTGCATCAGATGACAGCAGCAGAATTTCTGTATCAATCCACAGTGACTGATATCCACATATTGTAGTAGCACACTATTCTTGCCTTCTTTTTTTAAATATGTCCTGTGCTAAGAGGGAGAGCCAGTTGGGTGTAGTGGTTAAGGCATCAGGCTAGAAACTGGGAGACATGAGTTCTAGTCCCACCTTAGGCACGAAGCCAGCTGGGTGACCTTAGGCCAGTCACTCTGTCTCAGCCCCTGGAAGGAGGCAATGGCAAACCACTTCCAAAATCTTGACAAGAAAACTACAGGTTGTCCAGGTGGTCACCAGGAGTCAAAAAGCTAAATCAAGGGTACCAAAAAAAAAAAAAAAAAGACTAGGGGGAGTTATGGGAATAGTTATTGAAATCAACCTATCTTAATTTCAAGTGAATTAATTTTTGATATGGATACAGAACTTTTTCAACCCATTTTTACTTGATTCTGGAAAGCAGGATATTCTTGATTTAAAACTACTCTGAAAAACTACCTGCAAATAATGATGAACCATAACTCTGTGATGTTTACCAGTTTGGTTGGCTGCTTCCAGCTTATTTTGCTTCTCTCTGTTGCTATAAAAATACAATTCTGCAGGGTGTTTTCTATCAACAGAGGCATTTGATAGCCACTGCAATCAAAAAGAAATGATTTATTTGACATTTTTGGCACAGTGGGTAGGGTTACTGTGAAATGTCTAGTGGCTTTATTATTATCTGCCTGTAAGCACTAACAAAATAACCAAAGTAGAGTACCTTGATGTAACATCAATTTAATTCAAACACAACAATCATAAAAAATATCATGGCTGTGGGAGGCTCTATGTAACATAGAGGAAAGAAAGAAAGGAAGGAAGGAAGGAAGGAAGGAAGGAAGGAAGGAAGGAAGGAAGGAAGGAAGGAAGGAAGGAAGGAAGGAAGGAAGAGCGGGAGGGAGCGAGGGATTCTGTTCAGCCTCACAAACTTGGGTGTCATTCTGGATTGTTGCTAAAGAATTTCTAGCTAAATATGTTGCATGGCTTAGCACATTTGAACCTAGTCAAGTTTCAGCAAACCATGCTTAAACAAAAAACATGTTCAGGAAAATATGTGAGCCTAATATATGGTTAACTTTGTTTTGGATCTGTTCATTCTGTAAACCTAGCTACTGCAGTTTGTAAATCACATTTGATAGGATATGTGAACTTAGCTAATTATACCTGTTAGCTAACTATGGTTAACAACATTGTATGATATTGCATAACAGTGCATGATATGTGAACACATCCAAGGGTATTTCTGGGTGTCTCCTCTCTGAAAAGAACTGCTGCCATTAATCTGATTGTGATCTCTGTCCTGTGTTCACAGCACTTTCAGGCCAGTGATTGGTCAATATCTGGTCAGTCACATGGCTAGAATATCCAGTTGACCTTATCTTCCCACATACCACAGGCATTTTTTTGGTCACATCCAGCAACAGATCATCTAATATCACCTCCAAAAAAAGGAGTAGTGTGCCTTGGTGTTATAGCAGGACTCTGCCAGCTTGAGCAGGAGAAACTGGTCATGTTCCAGCATATTAGCTTTGGCTAGAGAAAACAAGCATATCCTTCATGTGTGTGCAGTTCCAACATTTCTAGAGGACATGAGATTGGGGAAAGCTCTTCTAGAAGGTTGAGATGATAGTACTGTTGGAGATGTTAACAAATCAGCATGCTTCATTTTAGTATATCTATGAGTTGCTCTAGGATGCAGACTCTATGTGCGAGGAAGCTGTTGGTTGCCAACAGCTTCCTCTCTCTCTTTTTCCTCCTTCCACCGACAGAGGAGGCAGCATGCATGCTGCTCTCTCTCCCTTCATTATGGCCACATGCTTGGGTCTTGAAGAAGGATTTTTCCCATTTTCTGCATGCAGCTCTTAGCAGCTATGAGGGCTAAGAGTTCATTAAGTTTAGGGAACAGAAGAAACAAAGAATCTTCATTTTTCCACCAAAGATGGATGTAACTGAACCAAGAATAAAATCAGTAAGACTTTTACTTTTAAACCTACTTTGTCTAAGTGTGTGATTCTTTATGCTTGGGAGGGTTGAGTGTGTAAGATCAATAACCTGTATTTCTCTAATGTGCTCATTAAAGCTATTTAAGATAATATTTTTTTCTGTGCGCAGCTTCTCTGCTGTGTAAGCTCTGCTCTATTCAGTGGTCCTAGCTGTCTACTAATGGCTTCAAGTGTTTAATCATAAAAAATCACAGTTAAAAATATGGAATAAAAGAGCTTTAACCAAATCACATTTCAAAAATAGATTCTGCTTCATTCAAAGAGAGGTTAGGTCTGCAGTACACAATACAATAATAATTCCCACATCAGAAGCAACAAAGGAAGAAAAGGCATTGGATAAGTGATAGACAGAAACTAATCCAGCAAGTTCTACAAGATGAACTTTCCACACAGCATCATCTTTTGCCTTAGAGAAAATTGCAGATCCAAGCTCACTGATTTCAAATACTAAATAGTACATTCTTATAGCTGTTCAGTATATAACTAAGGGCAGAGGAACTGTAAAAAGTAAGGTATAGAACAATGTTTCTCAACCTTGGCAACTTGAAGATGTGTGGACTTCAGGTCCCAGAATTCCCCAGCCAGCTTAGCTGGCTGGGGAATTCTGGGAGCTGAAGTCCACACATCTGCAAGCTGCCAAGGTTGAGAAACACTGGTATAGAAGATAAAAGTCAGGTGCAGCAAGGAGACCTCACCACTTCTGTAATTTATTTTTATTTATTTTTTAACAAATTTATATGGCTGCCTAACTCACACATAGTGACTCATAGTAATGCAGCTTTCAGCAGAACAGCAGAGAAAACCTTTTGCAGGAAATAAAATTTTGTGGCATCTTATGTAGTATTGCATGAGTGGCTGGCGATTATGGAACTTCAAGCTCAATAGCTCTGGAAGGCAGTAGGTTGGTAAAAGCTGATTTAATGCCTATCCTCTGGTCATTGCTCTGTTTTCTGAACAAGAGGTGAGCAATATTGTACTTTCCCTAGAAAGTAACTTGGCTCATACGCTGCATTTAATATTTAATTTTGTACAGTAGGCACAACCATCACTGCCCACACTATAGGCATAACTGTATGTATTAAGCCATATCTAGTCAGCTTCAGGTAGAGACTTACATCATTTGTGCTCTAGCTATCTCCTGGCCCACCTCATCAACCAGAAAATCAGTTGGAAGTCTCCCACACAAAAGGCATTTAGGGGCCCATCCTGATTGCCAATTCCATATATCATCAAGGGAATCAATAAGATAACCAGAATTGTCTTCCAACAAATCCCACAGAGCATTCAAGAATCCATCAGTTTCCATATAGCTCCAAGGTCCATCATAATATGTCATGGGTGCAATGAGAATTTAAAGTATACCCATGGCTATTATGGAGATTATGAATGCCTAACAGGCCCTACTAGAGCAGCCCTAGCATGACACTAGATAAAGGCCTTTGCAGCCAACTTCCATTCAAAAGGTTTTTCTGATCAGCAGGATGGCATTCCAACAGAAGTCCCCATCGCCAGCTGCTACCACAACCTGGGCTGAAGCAGCAGTGAGAAACCAAGTGGGGAGATTCCCAAATCCACACTATCTAGCTTACCCACCCAGATTTTAGTTAAGTTCTTCTGCTGCAATCAAGTGAGTAAGGTTTTAATACTATCAATCTGGCATTTAGCAGCAGCATCCTTAGGAAGGGAGAAACTGACGCCATGCCACAAAGTAGGTGGTAACTTGCAGTCATCTATGTCCTCTGGCCCTCACCTGCCTTCTCCTCCCACTCCCACTCCCTGCATTTAGGCTTATTTTTAATGCAGTTTGTGAACTTAATGAGTGTAGTCATCATTATTCGATTACTAGAATACTGTATCACAACTATCATACTCTTCAGTTGTTATTGTCTAAACCAGATTCCAACTTATAGTATCATCCAACCATCATTGTGCCGAAATAAGAGCAACAAGGACGGAATTTATATTGCCTCAGAAATGGTTGGATGTAAGTCACTAGCAGAGATTCTGCATAGGATAGCTTCTCCCAAAATGGCGCCCTTCGGATATGGCTGCAACTCCAATAATTTCCGGCCATGAGTAGAGTAAAAGTCCAACACATCTGAAAGGCACTAGACTGGTGTGATAGCATAAGGCACAAGTTACAATTCTAAAAGAATATCTAGACAAGTTCATTGTCCATACAAATATTTAAGATGCTCATAATCTTAAATGAACCTTTTTTTCCTAGTTGCAAGCAGTAAATTCACTTTCATATTCTATACACTTTGATTGCTACGTACCTTAAATAAATGTTTACATAGGGGAATATTGTAACTTGCTCCCACACTTCAGTGCCAATATTTTATCCCATAAAAATCTGTCTCTGAACTCTGTACAAATATAATACACCTTAATATATTTTTCACACAACTACAACTAATGGTTTTTATAACCTTTCATGTAAATATGAGAAACTATTGTTGTTGTGAAATGTCATACTGTATCAGTTCTTAAGTCTGTCAGCTGTCTAATAAGCAGTAATAAAATGCAAGGTGACCCTGCCACTTGTTTGCTGTAATTTAAATTCTACCAACAGCGAGCATGTTTTTATATTGTACTGACTTCAGTAACACACTGACCTTATCTACCTTGTTTTCAATGTAATGGTGGTATAATAATACCACTAATAAAATACAAAACCAAGATGGTGACTGCAAGCAGACGCCGTTCACTGCTTTAGGGGGGGTGAGTTCGGTTTGCACCCGAACTGCAGCCCCAGCCTCCGTTTGCGGGTTAAGGTTTTATGGGGGCTGAAGACAACAATCTGAGCCCAAATTGGGAGTTGGTGAAATCCTCCCCCCACTCGGATAGAGTGGTAGGAAGCGGTGGGCCCTGTTGCAGCGGCCTCTTACCGGAGCCAGAGCGGGAGCCGTTCCTCCCTCCCCTCCTGTCCTTGCCTCCAATGGAGCCCCTGGTTGAAGCGGGAATGGTAGCGTTTTCATGGCAAGGCTTTGTGGCTTTGAGGCTCTGGGGCACCTGGTGGCGGGCAAAGCAGCAAGCAGCCTGGCAGCTGGCAGCAAGGCAACTGGGCGGCTGGCAGCAAGCAGCAGGCAACCGGGCAGCTGGCAGCAAGCAGCAAGCAGCCTGGAGGCTGGCAGCAAGCAGCAAGCAGCCTGGTGGCTGGCAGCAAGCAGCAGGCAACCTGGCAGCTGGCAAAGCAGCAAACTTGAGATGCTAGTCCAGCCTTGGCGGGGTGGCAGAACCGGGCGGTGCGGTGGACTCTGGAGGCCAGAAGAATCTGGCAGCGGTGGATTGACCAGCTGGCTGGGGGTGTTGGGCCGGCCTTGGCAATGCGACTTGGGGCACAAGACAACAGACAACGAACAAGAGGCTGGAACTGAGAATACAGCAGACTGGGGGTTTGAGGCACCAATGAACTGCAGCACGATAAAGCAAGCTGGGCAGTCTCTGAGTAGGAGGACTGGTATAGTGCCACAAGGACTTGGAAGGTGGATTTGGTGGAGACTTAAAGACAGGACTTTAGGGGAGTGGCAGTCTGAGTGGCACAGAGGACTCTGGAGTTCTGTTAGCGCACTCAGATGTGGGCACAGCCTAAGGCTTCTAATATTGCTTTGTCCGATTTTAGAACAACTGGATTTGAGAACAACTGGATTTGAGAACATCGAGATAGACACTATAGCAAATTAACTGACCATCCCTTCCTAACTGTCCCAGGATATAATTAGGCTATTAGGGATCCCTAAATGGTGAATGGTGGGCCCCCTCAGATGTGAGAGTCGTGAGAGGGTGCCCAGGTTTGGATGGGCAGTGTGAGAACATTCACCTCCTTGAGTGAGAGGCAAGAGGTGAGGAGTAGTGGTTGGGTAGCCCCTCTGCTTAGTGAGAGAAGGTGAGGGGGGGCACAGTGTGTGAGTGTGTGCGGTGGTTGGGCTCTACTAGTGCCAAGAGCATGAGCTGGTGCACTGTGGGGCCCCCCATCGCCCTGTGATTGAGTTGAAGTGTGGTTATGTGAATGAATGGAGGGGTCCCTATCCTTAACCAGTGATCTCAGGAGTCCAGGAGTGGGGGCTAATGGACCTCGAGATCCCGGGGATTGTAGGGTGGGGCAGGTGATTGAGGTGGTGACAGGTAGGGGACGATATGATGGGAGCCAGAGGGCGGGTCATCATCGAGGAGACACCCCCGGTGCTTGTTACCTGTGGCGTGTTCCGGCCCTCTGTGCTCGAACCTGGGTCCTGGACAGCAGACTCATGGTTGTCCTGACTTTCGGCTGCTGCTGTGTAACGCCAGATCAATAAACAACAAGGCCCCCCTCATATGTGACTTGATCACAGAAGAGGGGGCAGACCTGGCATGTAGTACTGAAACCTGGATGGGCATGGAAGGAGATATGCCTGGCTGGGTTTTGAGTCTGGCATCAGCCGCGACCTCAGGGCAGGGGAGGAGGGATGGCTGTTGTCATCTGAGAATCCCTAGTGGCCGTCAGGGGTCCTGCTCCACAAGTGGCCAGGTGTGAGACCCTGTTCTTCAAGCTGGGTTCCCGAGAACAGTTGGGAATGTTGCTACTGTACCAGCCTCTCTGCTGCGTAGCAGCCTCCCTGCCTGAGCTGCTGGAGGCCATCTCAGGTTTGGCAGTGGAGTTCCCCAGGCTTATGGTGTTGGGGGACTTCAATCTGCCTTCCCTGGGGTGGGCCTCGGAAGCAGCCTGGGAGTTCATGGCTACTATGGCAGCCATGGACCTGTTCTAGATTATTCAGGACCCAACTAGAGACAGTGGCCTCAGCCTGGACCTAGTTTTCTTGTCAGAGCAGTGGCAAGATGATCTGAGGGGAGAATTACATCTTTCCCCTTTGTCATGGTCAGATCATGCCCTGGTGGCCTTGAGATTCTCTCATGCCGCCCCCCTCCGCAGGGAGGCAGGACCCATTCGATTGGTCCGCACCCGGTGACTGATGGACCCATCTGGGTTTCAGAGGGAGCTGGGGGTTATACCCGTGTCTCTCCTGCATGGTCCAGTGGAGGCCCTGGCTGCTGCCTGGAATAGGGAGGCAGCCGGTGCCTTGGACAGGATTGCGCCTGTGTGGCCTCTCTTGCTCACCCAAACCCGGCACTCCCCATGGTTTATGGAGGAGCTGAGGGTTTTGAAGAGGGTTGAGACACCTAGAGCGCCGCTGGAGGAAGACAAAAACCGAACTCGACCAAACACAAGCTAGAGCCACGATTAAGGCCTACCTTGTGGCTGTAAGAGCAGCAAAGCGTCAGTACTTCTCCGCTCTTATTGCGTCTGCAGAATGCCGCCCGGCAGCCGTGTTTAAGATTACCTGATCCCTTTTAGGGAAAGAGGAGTCAGAAATCCATCTACAGGGCCATGCGGAGGAATTTTTGGGGCACCTGCAGGGTAAAATCGCTCGGATCCGGACCGAGTTGGATTCTAAGCGTGAGACAGAGTCGGAGGAGATACACAGGGAATGTACTTACCAGGTTATCTGGGACCAGTTCGATCCTATTGAACCCGAGGAAGTGGACAGGATCCTTCAGACTGTAAATGCTACCATGTGCCGCTTAGACCCATGCCCCTCCTGTCTGGTGAAAGCAGCGCGGGAGGTGACATGTGGCTGGGTCCAGCCGATGGTAAACACATCCTTGAGAGAGGGGGTGTTCCCAGTAGCCTATAAGGAAGCACTGGTGTGCCCCCTCCTCAAGAAACCATTGCTGGACCCTACTATACTGGACAATTTTCACCCAGTCTCCCACCTCCCCTTTTTGGGGAAGGTTGTGGAGAAAGTGGTGGCTTTGCAGCTCCAGAGGATTCTGGATGAAACGGATTATCTAGACCCCTTTCAGTCAGGTTTCAGGCCTGGTTATGGGACAGAAACGGCATTGGTCACACTTATGGATGACCTCTGGTGGGAGCAAGATGGAGGCAGTGCATCCATCCTTGCTCTTCTTGACCTCTCAGCGGCTTTCGATACCATTGACCATGGTATCCTTCTGGACCGACTTAGGGAGTTGGGGGTGGGCGGCGTGGTTCTGCACTGGTTCACCTCCTTCCTCAAGGGTCTGTCCCAGTCAGTGTTGATAGGGAGCGAGAGATCCGGCCCGTGGTCCCTACTTTGTGGGGTGCTGCAGGGTTCAGTACTCCCTCCGCTTCTTTTTAACATCTACATGAAATCACTGGGCGAGATCATCCATCACTACAGAGTGAGGTATCATCAATATGCAGATGATACCCAATTATACATCTCCATCCCGGGTGAAGTAAGTGATGCTGTGGCCACCCTTTCCGAGTGCCTGGGGGCTGTGGGGGCCTGGATGGGGGACAACATGTTGTGGCTGAACCCAGGGAAGACAGAGTGGCTGTGGATGAATGGCTCCTCGATTTCTGGGAAATTGTTATCTTTAGTTCTGGATGGGGTTGCACTGCCCCAGACAGACCCGGTGCGTAACTTGGGGGTCCTCCTGGACTCACGGCTCCTGCACAAAGAGCAGGTGGCAGCCATGGTTAGGAGGGACTTTGTGCAACTTCGTGTTGTATGCCAGTTACGTCACTTCCGGGAGCGAGAGGCCCTTTGAATGGTCACTCATGCCCTGGTTATCTCCCATATAGACTACTGCAATGCGCTCTACATGGGGCTACCCAGAAGCTACAGCTGGTGCAAAATGCAGCCGCGCAGGCGATCTTGGGTTTCCCAAGTTCAGCACGTCACCCTTTTGCTCCTCAAGCTGCATTGGTTGCCAATATGCTTCCGGGTCCAATTCAAGGTGTTGGTTACCTTTAAAGCCCTACATGGCACAGGTCCAGGTTACCTAAGGGACCGTCTCCTCCCCATCACATCAACCCATCCCACCCAGTCGCGCAGAGAGGCCATGCTACGGATCCTGTCTGCAAGAGAAGTCCATCTGGCGGGGTCCAGGAGGTGGGCCTGCTCTGCAATAGCCCCTACCCTTTAGAATATCCTTCCCCTGGAAGTGAGATTGGCTCCCTCCCTCCTGGACTTTAGGAAACAGCTAAAGACCTGGTTCTATAATTATGCCTGGGGAGGGAGAGAGAGTAGCCATTCCTGGGGATGGTTAGTTTCTTAGAAGGACCCTGCTCTGCTTACAAATCATAAAGAACTTCCAGCCATCAAGGTTTTTATTATATTTATTTTATTGTGTATTATAGTGTTTTACAGTTTTATATTTTTATTTATGCTTTATTGTAAACCGCCCAGAGTCCCTTTTGGGAGATGGGCGGTGATAAATTTGATTAATACATAAATAAATAATATCTGCAACTTTAAGGGCAATCAGTTGGATAATATTAGGATGATACACTTATGGTTCCTACTACTGAGTGAACATTTCTTTATACATTTTTGTGCCTTCAAGTCAGTGTTGACTCCTGGCAACTGCCTGGACTAGTCGCTGCAGTTTACTTGGCAAGGTTTTTTGGAAGTGATAGGCAGTGTAACTCACAAAGCAAGCATGTAACATGGATGAGGTGAGGCACACCCATAATTGCCTGAACCACTGCTTTCTGGACCAACAGTAGTTTTTGGATGTTCTTCAAGGGCAGCCCCATGGGGAACACATTGCAATAATCCATTTGGGCAATGACTAATACATGAGGGACCATGCACAGTCTCCTGGTCCAGGAAAGTGTGTAATTTGCACCCAACATGGTTGTGCAAAAGCCTTCCCAGCCATGGCAGCCACCTGCTTCTCTAACAGGAACCATGACTCCAGGAGGATTCCCAAACTGTGTACCAGTTATGTTTGGGGTAATGCAACCCCATCCAAAACTAAGTATGGAAAATCACCAGGTCCAGGAGGCCCTAAAACCCAAAGCTACTCAGTCTGTCTGAGTTGAGCTGAAGTCTGATCTTCCCCATCCAGACTCCCACAGCTTCCAGACATGAGGACAAAACCTCCTCAGTGTTGCTTGGTTGGCCTGGAATAGAGATGCACAGCTGAACATTAGCATACTGATGATACCTCACCCCATGCTGCTGAATGACCCCACCCAGCAGCTTCATGTATATGTTGAATTGGAGAGGGGAGAGTATTGAGCCCTGAAGCATCCCATGAAGCAAGGGGCTTTTAGAATGGAAAACCGTATCTAAATCCACTCTAGCCGAGTTTGACATGAAAACCTCTCAAGGGACTTTGCATACCATGTATAAACTCCAAATCTAGCAGTATCATCATCATCATCATCATCATGACATCTCCTTTTTCTCATTTTTTCCCTTTTAACAGGGATAATCCATAGATGCGGAAAGAGTCAGAAACACAAAAATATGAAGATGTAAAGCACAGTGCTTTACTTTTGTTTTAAGTTGAAAGGTAGCTTTGATATCTGCAGTGAAGGGAGTTGTACCTCCATCTTCCCTATCTTCCTCTTTCCCTCCCGATTGCCAAAAGTGGTCTAAGCATGCTTTGCAAGTAATTTATACCCATATGCATGCATCTTAAATTATTTTATTTTGTAAATAGGAATAACGGAATTTCAAATGGCATTTCAAAACTACTTTAGCTTCCTATCTTTTCACTATTAGAAGAAAAAAAAATACCTTTCATGTGCTCAAAAATGGGCAATGTACCTGAAACAAACATTATTAAAACAACAAGAACATGGTTCCTGTATGCTTGTAAGATACAATTTATGAGAAGACAAACAAGTCTGCCAAGGAATTGCAGACATTTTAACAGATATTGTCTGAATCACTGCTCTCCAGGGACAATTCTTTACACATTAGTCTTCCTTAGATGATCTCAGGAATCCTGTTGTTAAAGGTTGCACTGAAAACAGTAACTTCCATTCTTTAAAAATTCAGAAATATTGTTAGGATAAAAGAGCTCTTCCTGAAGCATCACTCCATGCACAAAGGTTGTGTTCAGAAATGAACAGAAAATAGGTGGGAAGCTAGGGCATAACTTCTAATTCATCAGAAGTGAGGCTGGTTGTAAGAATATGAAAGGATAACATTCTGCAGGTTCGTTAGGCACTCAGTAATGGGAGTTTGAAAACTGGAAAGGTACCTTTACAACAGATAAGTTGATATTTAGAATTCATAAATTTTAAGGTAATCTGTTTACTAGAAAAATCTAGATCTTTATGTTACATTAAGTATCTGTTCTTCTAACCTTGTGAGATAGAATAGACATGAAAATACCCTGTTCTCCATTTAGAGGTATTTACCATTCACATAATTATTGAGAATAGATAGCTTGACCTAGAACAATCTATACTAATGGCTTATTATTCCTGTGAAGAAGGATACCACTTCTTCTTCAGAGCTACCTTTGATCTTTGTGAAAGCCAGGACAATGTGTATACCAAACAATCTAGACCATGAGTGGCACCATACTGAGATTAGACAAAAATCAAAGTCTGTTCCAGTCTCCAACAGAATACATCAAAAACCTAAGAAGTTAGAAATATGGGAATTATCAGTTTTTAAAAGAATGAAACTAAAGATCAAGATTTTTAGAAGTAAAAGGAAGGAATATAGTTTATTTGATCAAGGTTAAAATAGGTATGTTGTTATCTCTGGTAACACTTAATGGACTTTTGCTGACATCAAGACTGAAATGACAAAGTTTTAAGGATTTGTTTATAGATAAGAGATGGGATATGGGAAGAAGAAGATCATCTATTGTATTTTAAGAGAAGGTGATAAGTTACTAAAATTGTTTATACTTGTTGTGATGAAGGGGGAAGTCATTTCTTTATATATTTCTTTCCTTTTTCTTTACTATATTTATTTTTTCTCTCTTCTATTTTTCTATTTTTTTCTTTTCTGCACCTATTTTTTTCTTTTTTTAGTTCATCATCATCATCACTTTTTTTTAGTTTATATTAGTTTTTACTGTTGTAATTGTAATTTTTAATAAAATTACTATATAAAAAAGTTTTAAAAAGAATGAAACACAGAGTTTGCTAACTAAAATTTACTTAGCAGGAATTCTGAGACTGAGGAATTACTCAGCAGAGCAGCTTCAGAGGAAACTTAGAATTTTCCAGCAGGGCAAAGTCCAGTCTTTACAAAGGAAGATTTCACAAAGATATTCTTACGGTGGGATTGCCAATTCAGCAGGATGGGTGGGGACTAATGCAAACTGACCAATCAGGAAACTGAGAGGATCAGATCACATAATTCCTGGGTGATTCTGATTTAACAAAAGGCTGAGTCATAAGTCGTGAAGAATCAGCATTAAATGTGGAGAAATGTATATTTTAGGTACAAGCAGATTTTTGGTCATGCCTAGGAAAGTTTCCTGGTCAGGGTGTGTAAAAGGACAGGGAGACTAATTTTACTGCAGACATTTATATACTGTATAAATGTCATTTATAATAGTAACTGAAGATATGAAGCATAAGTGTCCACAGGGAGGGAAATGACAAAACCTCATCATTTGTATCATCACACAAATGCCACAACTTAAGTAATTATGTTAGATGTTGGGATGCAAATACATAATCACTAAATTTATGTGATGATATCACTCTGCACATATTATCATTTTGGCATCATTGCTTTTTGCTACAGACACCACTGATGCAATGTTTGATTGTCATATATTTATCGCCTGCCACTGTGTCACCTTGATCCCATTACATCTGCACTGCATTCTGCTGCCAGCATCATTACTCATACCTCTTATGGCTTTCATCATGTAACATGCCTTAACACTCTCCACTATCTTCCTGTCTACTCCCAAGTTTATTTTCAAAGTTCTTCAAACCTTTACACCTCATTCGTTTTTGACCCTTATACTGTATCCCACTTTTCACTTTTGCTCCTCCAGTTCCATCACCCTAAATAATCCAAAGGTCTCTGCTCTCTTAAATGTCAATCCTTTCCCTCTCCTGAATCTGCTCAGCACAGCTATCTAAACATGTTAGAGATCTGTCTTCAAAGCCCACTTCTGTTAGATCTTTCCCATAATCCTGTAATTCACTGTAGTTAAGCTGCTAACATGAATCTATTCCTATTCCTTTTTTCTATTGTTTCCCCTGTGTCAAATTAGAAATTCTTTGTAACATCTGTCCCCTTATGCAGTACTGAAATCATTGTAAGATTTATTAAAGATGTGCAGACCCAGCCATTTCCAGATGTTTTGGACTACAGCCCACATCATTGCCCACTAGCACTACCAGAGGCATGGGACAATTCGAATTGATGGCTAGATGGATGTTGCAGTCCAATACATTCAGGGTGTTCCACGCAATATAAGGCTGATGCAGATGTATACTGAAACAATAAAACACAGTAAATACAATTTGGTTGAATATAATAAAAAATTAAAACAGCTACAACCACGATTCATAAAATGAACTGCCTTGTAACGGTAACAGTCCTATTAATAACAATAATGTCAATCTACAGTAATCGTGTACTGATAATAATAACACTGAACATCCAGTTATGCAGAAATAGAAAAGGGATAATTTGGAAGTGTCTGGTTCAGAAAAGGAATAATTTGCTATGCCTCATTCAAACACACACCCAG
This sequence comes from Candoia aspera, assembly GCF_035149785.1. Taxonomy (NCBI): domain Eukaryota; kingdom Metazoa; phylum Chordata; class Lepidosauria; order Squamata; family Candoiidae; genus Candoia; species Candoia aspera. The sequence goes on from NC_086159.1 coordinate 43,768,192, forward strand.
CGCGAGCATCCTTCCTTCCCTTTCGCTACACGCGTTGTTTAACGCAGAGAACCTGGGAGCACGTGGCCTAACCGCGGACCGCCTAGGCTGCCGCCAGGGTTGATGGTTGGCGGGTGGATTGGCGGGAGAGAGAGAGAGGATCCCTTATTTGTCACTAGGCAGCAATTTAGCCATTCCAAGGCAGGCGCGCACCCGAGGTTGCCTGGAGACCGAGGCGCGCGGGAAAGAGAGGCGGTGGAGGGGGGGTTACGTAGTGACGTTAATTCTATATGAGCGCGAGCGGCGGGAGCTTGGGTCTTTTTACCGCCGGCTGCGCAACGGTTCTTCCTCAGTCCTGAGTCACTGCGAGACGCGGCCTCGCGCAGGTAACCAAGACGCGTGGCTTCGAGGGTGGGACCGTGAAGATCACAGGCCGACCCACCGGCCAGCCAGCGATCTCGGCCCACCAGTTGCAAGGAACCTCGCGTTCAATCGGCACCGAGGATGGGGAGAAAGCGGGTTGAGGCGGTGCCCTCCTTGGCCGTTGGTCTTCTTGTGGGAATTGTGCCTGACTTCGGAGCGGTGGTTGCTCGAGTGGGAGACTGCGCGCGCGCGAGTGTGCAAAGGCCATTTTTCTCCTTCCGCCCTCATCACTTTCGCCTTGGGGCGAGGCACTTGGCAGGGCGGCTCTATCTGGCTTGGCTTGGCCGGGCCTAGTCTGGCCGGCGGAAGCACAAGCAAACACGTGGGGAACAGGCAGGTCTGGGCCGCCTCCGGCGCCTTTGCCCACCATAGTCGGTGACCTGTAAGTGGCGCTGCGTGGATTAAAGCTTCCTATCGGGGCTGAAACGTAAATAGGCTTTGCCGCGATGGGGGTTGGGAAAAGGGGATCGAAACAGGCAATCAATTTTAGTAGCGGCCCCCCGGGAGAGATAGGGTGTGGGCAATTTGGGGGGTAGGATGCGCGTTGCGGCGGGAAGGTTTTTAGTCTATCATTCGTATGTTTCCCTGAGGGGGGATAATCGGTTTGGAGAGAATTTGGCGTTGTTTTATAATCTCTCTCTCCCCCCCCGCCCCAATCTAAAGGTAGATCTCCTAGCAATAAACAGTCGTTGGTTTCCACCTTCCCTCCCTCTGCACAGCGAGAATGTTGTATTTGGAGATAAAACGCTAAATAGTGAATGGCTGTGGATATTAAGAGGGAGGAGAAAAAAAGTGCCTTACTCATTTTTAGGGCCCAGTAGGTGTAACAATTTTCTGACTCAATGGATTGATTTAATAAGTATTCTAAATGTACTAAGTTACTTTACTAAGTAACTTACGAGATAGTGCCAGGACTGTGGTTTAGACAGCATCAGGTTAACTACTGGGGTGGCTTGCACTTCAGTCTAGTGAACATGCTTCATGATACTGGCCACATGGTTTTTAGGGAAAGGCAGTGTAAAGCAAGATTAAAGTGTCTTGAAACACTGTTCCCTGCTTTGTCTTCAGTAGCCAGATCTTTACACTTGGGTTGTATTTGATTAGAGGTGGGACATACACTAGGTGTGTTACCACTATTTTTTGTTTGATGTGGCAACAAAAGAGCCAGTTTGATCTAGTGGTTAAGGCACCAGGCTAGAAACCAGGAGACTGAGACTAATATCATGGAAGTGATATTAATGTACCCGAAGATGCATATGCAAAATTATAAAGCACTTTGGGCCTAGCAATAATGTATATAAGTGATAGTAATGAATACTAAGGGAGTTTTAACTCAAGAGTATATTCTACTGCCATGTGAATATAGGCATTATTTAATCTACCCTTCTTTATTAAACTGGAACTTTACAGGTATATTGAATTGCATTTTGCATCTTTCCAGGAAAGCATAGTCAGGAAAAGTGCCCCCCCAACCCCAAAATCTGGTCATGTCTTAAAGAATCTTAACTGAGGCTTATTTCAATTGTATTTAGTAATACAGGTAGTCCTCGCTGAATGACCACTCGTTCAGTGACTGATTGAAGTTACCACAGCGCTGAACAAGGGTGATTTGGTCATCATATTTGCAGTAGTCGCAGCATCCCCGCAGTCATGTGATCGCAGTTCAGGCTCTTGGCAACCGGCTCACAGTTATGACATTGCAGCGTCCTACGTTCGTGTGATAGCCATTTGCGACCTTCACTGCCAGCTTCCGACAAGCAAAGTCAATGGGGAAGTCAGCAGGAGGTCACAAATGGCTATCACGTAGCTGCACAATGCTGTGATTTCATGGGATTTGCCTAACAATTGCTGTTGTAAGTCAGCGCCATCATATGATGTAGCGCTTTATGATTACGTAACTTAGTGACAGAGCTGCTGGTCCCAATTAATGTTAAGCAAGGACTACTTGTATAAATGTGACATTACTTATAGATTGCAGTTCAAATAATAGGTAAATAAATTGCAAGGTTGACCACTTAAGATTTTCTGAAGTTCAGACTTAATAGTATGTGCGTAGGCCAGGCCTGTACAACATATGGCCCATGGGCTGCATGTGACCCACCAAACAGCCTTAAGTAGCCCACTGGCATTTTTAAAAAAAATCAATTTGCTGCTGCCAAATGTCTGCAGCCATCAGGAAGGATCCACCGCTGCTGCCCTGAAAGACACACTGCCGAGTAGCACTAGTGCCTCCAGCTCTGTTGTCACTGCTTCTCTAGCCACTGAATAGCTGATAGGCGCTCCTGCTATTCCTTTGCAGTAGTAATTATTTTTAATTTATCAGTGTGGTCCTTTCCCTTCCACAGGTTGTGCAGGCCTAGCGTAGGCTTTTAAAACATTGCTGCAAATCAGTTTGTGCTCAATAACATTTATGTACAAGTATTAATCATATTAATCCCAAAATTTGTATCAGTATCTACTAAAAAAAGAGTTGAGAAACTATTAAGTGGTTTTTAATATGTTTGGTTGTATACTGCTCTGGCTTTCCATGTTTTCAATATCGTGTGTATTTATATTACCTGTGAGGTAGCACTTAGCATGAACATTATTTAATAGTGTTTGCATAACTGATCTGTATTGCCCTGGTGGTCAAGAAAACATAACTGGAATATCCTAGTTGTAAATAATGTACACATTATTCTCTCTTGGGGACAGGAGTTGCTCTTCAGAAACAGGCAGGTATGTTTCAAACATTGGTGGGCAAATTAGATCCTAACTCTTTGCATCCTTCTCTTCTGGAGCATTAAATAGACCAACCATGATGTCTGGAATGTCTATAATTCATAGACCTCCTTTCCCAATACAGGCATACCTCATTTTATTGCGCTTCACAGATATTGCTGCTTTTTTTTTTTTTACAAATTGAAGGTTTGTAGCAACCCTGCTTCAAGCAAGTCTATCAGCGCCATTTTTCCAACAGCATTTGCTCACTTCATGTCTTGGTGTCATTTTGGTAATTCTTGCAGTATTTCAAACTTCTGCATTATTAATCAGATGATGATTAGCATTTTTTAGCAATGAAGTATTTTTCTAATTAAGGTATGTATATTGTTTTTTTTAGACATGCTATTGCACACTTAATAGACTACAGTATAGTCTAAACATAACTTTTATATGCACTGAGAAACCAAAAAATTCATGTGACTCTCTTTATTGTAATACTTTATTGCTGTGGTCTGGAACCAAACCCACAATATCTCCAAGGTATGCCTGTTGTGACACAGAAGATGTTGAAGTAGGCTTTGATACATTGAGCAGATAGGCCCTTCAGCATGTGGATGCTGTGCCAGTGGTGAACCTAAGAGCTTTGTTGAATAAGACTAGTTCCATCTTAAATTCGGTATTCTGTTCCTGTGTTGGACAACCAGATGTTTATGGCAAACTCAGAAAGAAATGAGTGCAATACCACCTTTCTGCTTTTTTCCTTTAATAACTGATATCAGGGGATAGATAACCATACCTTTTCCAACTCTAAAGCACCTCATTTTAAAGTGCACTGGTCATTACTGCACACAGTATTATTCCAAGCATTTGTAGTACCACAGATAGATGTCAAGGTAAGAATATTGACAGTTCTACTTTTGATTGCTTTCTTAAGAATGCCTAATACGGATTTCCTTCTCACTAGCTGCAAGCTAGATTGATGTATCATTTTTCTGTTTGCCGAAATTCTGGGATCCTTTTCTCAATCACTTTTAGTTCAGATTTCATAGCAAATATGTGATTGGGGTTGGGGGGGTCTTTTCCTCAGTTTTATGACTTAGCAAAATTCTTCATGGAATTTGCAGAATTGAGTCCTTACATGAAAGTTAAACTGCATAGAAATATTTATGTCACAAATAAACTAGATGAAAGGGGAATCTTGTTTCACTGAAGTTTGGGTTTCTGTGATATTGTATTAACATGCTCAAAATTTGGTGAAAAATAAAATTAACAAATCTGAACCCTAACTATAGTAAGAAGCTGCTATAATCTGCTTGTACCTATGTAGCCATCCTCTCTTTAAGCTCTTAAGATTTTTTTTTAGCAGTGTTTCCCAACCTAGGTAACTTTTGAGATGTGTGGAGTTCTACTTCCAGAATTCTTAGCAATGGGTATGCTGGCTGGGGAATTCTGGGAGTTAAAGCCTACACATCTTAAAGTTGCCCAGGTTGGGCAGAGATGTTCTGTTTACAGGGTAGCATAAGCTGTAACATTTTGGGGAAAACATTTAGAAATTGGATTACTAGAAACTGTTGAGAATAATATGGTTTTTGTGGAATATTTTCCTAGAGGAAGGAGTATTTGGTAACTTTTTCTTCAGAGTATGTTCTCTTGAATATTTAGAAAAGAATACTGTGAAATGTTGGGGTGCAGGAATTAGCTGGATATTACTGTTAATGATCTGTTTATTCTGTCCCAAAAAAGAATAACTACATCTATATAGATATGTCTCCTAGGGGTTGGATCCTAGAATGTGGATTTGGCTATGTGGGTTTAGGAGGATTTATACACACAAGTTACTCTTCAAGATTTTCTGTGGCATGAAATCAGGTGTTACATTTCCTCTGTACTGTTTCTCTTTTTTGACTATCAATAATATCCAATCCAGGAGTGAAGTGGAACTCAAAAGAGATTTTAATGTTACAACTATGATTATAAATCTTAAGCCAAGGGACAGACATCTTCCTAGTTTTTTAAATGGGTCAGACTAATTATATAATAAAATGCCCTGAAGTCTTTTTCAAATACCGCATTTGCTCCTTCATGGCTTCAGAAACTGATTTTTTAACAATAATTTGCTCTGCTGTTTGAAGCTTAAATGTTATACCTGTTTTTTGGTTGTTGCACATCACATTAGCAAATTGTTAATAGACAATTCTGTGAAATAATTTGAAGTTTATTAAAAAGAGAGAGATTAAAAATGATATGTTTGGGACTCTGCAATTTTTTTCCTTGTCAGCTTTGTACTAGTCAAGAATAATTGGTAAAAGTCCATTTGGGATATAATAAAAGTTTACCGAAGGGCATATATAAGTTGGATTGTCATGATCAGTTATTATATCAATTATTACTTGATGGTGAACTGATGTATTTCAGCATTACAAGTTTCATTAACAGTCTCTTCAAACAACTTTGGACATAGTGAGTTTGAGGTACTCACGCATTCTGCTAGCTTCATCATGATTGTAATGTCTAGACTTGGTATTATATGATACTTAGAAAAAACTTTTTTGCTGGCATTCTTTGCAGAAGAAAATGTACAGATAAACATGACTTGGTTTAAGCTTCAGAACTAAGGATTGGGATTGTGCATAAGTGAATTAACTACTTAATCAAGTAGAAGTTAACAGCAATGACAAGTTCTGAATTTCATTGTTCAGAATAGATCAACACATATTTCTTTCTTTCTTAAAAAAAAACCTTTTATCAAGATAGGGTTTTTTTTAATAGAAGACCAGCCATGTAATAATGTTAAAATTTGCACAGACTTAGGATGAAGACATACATAACAGTTTTTTTTTTTTTTTTAAAGCGGAATTGCTTTTGAAGGGGCTTTGCTGCATTCAGTCACTCCCTTCTTCTTTGGAAAGAATTCTAAGGGAAAATGTACAAGATGTCAGTAACAGCTTCTCATAGACAGTACAGATTGGACAATAACTATGATATAATCAAGAATCTTCTGACAACTATTTTATGCCTTAACACAAAGTAAAGAATAAAATGGTCGGCTGAATTTGCAGGAATGGAGAGGAGTAGGTTAAGACAGCATGTGATTAATTGATATGCGTATAGTTATTTATTTTATTTATATTCTATCTGTTCTGGCAATCAAGGCGGCTAACAAATTTTAAAATAATTTATATATATTAAAAATACAGATTAAAATCAACAATAAAACTGTTAAACTAATAGTTACAAATCTGGCAAAAAAGTTGCATCTTTACAAATTTCCTCAACACTGAGTTGGTAGGGACCAAACCCAATTTTTGATGGAATGCATTCCATTGCTTAGAAGCAGTGCAACAGAAAGGCCTCCCCTGTGTGCCAGAAAGATGAGCCTCTGACTGTGGGGACATCTTTATAAGAGATTTCTGCCAATATTAACAGAGCATGTTGGTAACATGAGAGCCAGTTTCTTAGATACTGAGGCCTTAAGCCATTTAGATTGTGACTGGTAAGCAGTAGGCATCTCTGGCAGGGTATAATATAATCCAAGACATGAATAACTGTTGCCAAATCCAATTAGCTCAGGAAAGGATACAACTTGTACATCAGACATAATTGTATGAAGGCATTCTTCTCAATTGAGAAGCCAGGATGAACCTAGGTCTTTCTGTATCTGACTGCTTGTTGGAAATTGCTTTTATATTGCATTATTCTTAACACATATTTACATTAAGACAAGTACTTATGCAACTGTTCTCCATAATTGACTTCTGAAATTAACATTTGAACTTTGAGATTGACCTTTATGCTACTTTAAATATCCAGTTAAATCCTGAAAACATAGCCAAAGAGTACTTCAGTGCAAGGTTTGGTATTATCATGTGCTGTTGCCTGGTCTGGCAAGACAGTGTTGTTCTAGTATCTTGGATTAAGGTCTCTTGAATCTCACTGCTACTCTTTTTGCTGAAGAATACAATGAAAGTCTAAATGATTTCCTGTGCAATGCAGTAAGATAGGGTGGATAGGATGCAGAAACTGAACTGGAGCAGCAGACTTTGTTACCATACTCATCCTCGCTTAAATCAAGGTACATTATTCATAAAGCTAATACTTGAAGCAACACCCCCCACCCTCCATGAATGCCTCATTTTTCCCTGGATTAAAAAATGAGCAGCAGGAGCAGAATTCTTCTCCTTTTTTGTTATGTCTATCAGTTCCTAGGTATATGCAAAATTCCATGTTCTGATCCTGGAATCTTCCACTGTTTTTTTGGAATGGCATGTTTTTCTTCCAGAATGTGCACATTTGGCCATTCTGGGGGTACATCATCATTTTCTGAAAATGAATCTTCTGCAACAAGTGGTAGACTGTTCAGACAGCCTGGTTTTTACACCATGTTACTTTCCTTTAGATTAATAACTGTGTTTTTGAAGAGGCACGTACCAGATTTGGATCTGTTTCTTGAATTCCATTCATAGAAAATCTAGCAATGTCCCCAGGAAAATAAGATTAAATGAGCATTTTTTAAAGTTGTCAGTAGGTTCTGTTATAGGTAGTCCTTGCTTAATGACCACACTTGGGACTGGAATTGCTGTTGCTAAGCGATGTCATAAAGCACAACGTCACATGACTGCATCGCTAAATGATCTCAATCCCAGCAATTCCCCCTTGCTGTTGTTAACTGAGAATTGTAGGTCATTAAGTGAGTACCCATCCCAATCCAAGCCATTCTGGGCTTGGACCTTCCCAAGCCTTGGTTCTTCCAAGGTAAGGGACTGCCACCCCTTCAACTCCCCCCAACTGGTTATTTCCCCTCATCTCTGCTCTTTCGGCCACCCTGCATCCTGCCTTGTGGGGTGGCAAGCAGCCCCAGAACCATGCAGCTCTGGGGATGCTTGCCACGCTGCAGCCCAGAGGCTTCTTGGCCCTCCTTCCCCCTTGGCTCGCTTGTATGCTTTGCTTGCATGCACCGCGGCTTCCTTCTCTCCTTCACTCACTCGCGTGCATCACAACATCCTTTGCTGGCTGGCTCGCACCATGGCCTCCTTCCCTCCTTTGCTTGCGTGCATTGCGGCCTTCTTCCTTCTGCTCACTCAGACATACTGTGGCCTCCTTCCCTCCTTCACTCACATGCACGGTGCCCTCCTGCTCTCTTTCCCTCCTTCTCTCGCTCGCTTCCACACACACTGCCCAACTATCTGGGTGGAAGATGAGAGTTTTTAGCCTTTGGAGTCTGGTTTTGTATTTTACAGCTGATCTTTAAAAGTTAAGGGAGAGAGAAATAAGATGACCATTCTGGAAAAGAAGATTCACCTCCTTCCCTCCTTTGCTCGCTCACTCTGCAGAGAGTCTTCTGCAGACTCTCCAGGGCGCTTCTGGTGCATGTGCTCTGCAGCTCATGTTGGAAGCTGCTGGCAGTTCACGAGACTTTCTCCTCCTTCCTGCAAAGCCCTAGAGCGTGTGGTGTGAGTGCAACTAAGGACCAAATTGCCAATATCCGCTGGATAATGGAAAAAGCCAGGGAGTTTCAGAAAAACATTTATTTCTGTTTTATTGACTATTCTAAAGCCTTTGACTGTGTGGACCATAACAAATTGTGGCACGTTCTTAGTGGTATGGGGATACCAAGTCAACGGACTGGTTTAAGATTGGGAAAGGAGTACGGCAGGGCTGTATACTCTCACCCTACCTATTCAACTCGTATGCAGAACACATCATGCGACATGCTGGGCTTGAGGAATCCAAGGCTGGAGTTAAAATCTCTGGAAGAAACACTAATCTCAGATATGCAGATGATACCACTTTGATGGCTGAAAGTGAAGAGGAACTGAGGAGCCTTATGATGAAGGTGAAAGAAGAAAGTGCAAAAGCTGGCTTGCAGCTAAACCTCAAAAAAACCAAGATTATGGCAAACAGCTTGATTGATAACTGGCAACTAGAGGGAGAAAATGTAGAGGCAGTGAAAGACTTTGTATTTCTAGGTGTGAAGATTACTGCAGATGCTGACTGCAGTCAGGAAATCAGAAGACGCTTAATCCTTGGGAGAAGAGCAATGACCAATCTCGATAAAATAGTTAAGAGCAGAGACATCACACTGACAACAACGGTCCGCATAGTTAAGGCAATGATGTTCCCTGTAGTAACATATGGCTGCGAGAGCTGGACCATAAGGAAGGCTGAGAGAAGGAAGAGAGATGCTTTGGAACTGTGGTGTTGGAGGAAAATTCTGAGAGTGCCTTGGACTGCAAGAAGATCCAACCAGTCCATCCTCCAGGAAATAAAGCCAGACTGCTCACTTGAAGGAATGATATTAAAGGCAAAACTGAAATACTTTGGCCACATAATGAGAAGACAGGACACCCTGGAGAAGATGCTGATGCTAGGGAGAGTGGAGGGCAAAAGGAAGAGGGGCTGACCAAGGGCAAGGTGGATGGATGATATTCTAGAGGTGACGGACTCGTCCCTGGGGGAGCTGGGGGTGTTGACGACCGACAGGAAGCTCTGGCGTGGGCTGGTCCATGAAGTCACGAAGAGTCGGAAGCGACTAAACAAATAAACAACAAAAAGGATTTGATTTAAGGGTACTGTTTTGAATAGCTTTTGCTTTTTGGGTTTATTAAGATTATTAAAACTGTTGTACTATTAAGTATAATGGCACACAATTTATGTGCTTATGGGGGGGTTGTTTCTGGGGTCTATATTAATTTTTTTTCTTCATTTTAATGTAAGGGGGGAGTAACTGTACTTAGTGATTTTTATAATGTGCTAAAGTAGAACGATTTATAGAAATAATGTGGTTTTGGTTTAATATAGAGTAAGAGATTGATTATGGAAATTTCTGTATATTGTTAAAAGTTGGAAGTCATATCTTTCTGTAATTTTGAAAAAAAAATCTCTTGTGTTTTCATACCTTTTAAGGTCTTTTTTGTAGTTTTTTTTTAATAGTTTTTATCCTTGTCTTGAAACTTAATAAAATTCTTTTTAAAAGTGGTAGTAATGCTTTAAATTATTAGCTAATACAATATAATAGATTTCTATATCTATTATGACTAATTATTGATACAAAAAATAATTCTATGTTGATTTAATCAGAAATTGAATTGACTACTCAGTTCTGTTTGAGTAGTCTTACTAGAAGCATCTGATAAGGACTTAGATTACCTGGACTTTAATTTGGAAGACAGTTGCATAAGAATCAGATGCCTCATGGAAATGTACTCATATCAGGTCTATTACTGACATTTCCTGAGTATGCAGCTTACGTACAAGAAGCAACTCTGCTCAGTTAACAATGACCAGTTATGCGATACTGTCTGACACGGATATCTCTGCAAATGAGGGTGAAACAAACGCTAGGGTGAATAAGATCCTTCAAACAAGAATGTTTTCCCTGTTTCAGAATATTGTTACAATTTGCACAGAAAGAATTGAATAAATATTTTCATGCCATGACCACACATTCTCTTTGTTAATAAAGACAAGAGGAAGTTAGTGGCGATGAACAACATAAATGTAATTGGTTGCAGCAATATCAATTACAATTATCTATTTTGATAATTGAGTAGCAAAATTCACAGTTCTCTTTCCAGTGAAGGTGGGTGCCTCCTCTCACTTACCCTTGTGGATAAGTTTACCTCAGTATTGCAGGGCAATTTTGAACATGCAAATAACTTTTAAAAATGCAAAGTGCAGTTTCAAAATCACTTCTATAATGCACCACTGTTCAGTGAAAGTCCTATAGGTTGATAGCAGAATTAACATGCTGACGACTGACTATAAGATCTCTAGCGTCTGGCAATTCACTACTCAGGTTCAGGAAACAGGATTGCTTGTTTCAGACATAATTGCTTGTTTGAAACATAAAATAAAGGCACAGAATAATACAAAGTTTATGGTATCTATAGTGAAAGTATTATTTCAGAGAATGATGAAACCAATAGAAGGGAATATATGTAGCTCAGGGTTGAACTGTGGAGTCCTCAAGGAACTACCTAGGAGAGAAGAACACCCTTACCAACACTGTCAGGGCAAGCTACTGTATATACTGTATATAAACGGAGAGCAAACCCCACTCCCTTCTAGCACTGAAAATGTTGTCTAGTAGGGCAATGAAATGTCTGCAAGCAAACAACCAAGCTCAGAGAGCACCAAGGACTCCACAGTGATGACACTTTTCTCATGGGCTGGATGTCATGAACTAATTACAGATGCTGGTCCTAGAGGAATGAGGTGGCAAACCATTTCCACATTGTTGCTGAAAAAGGCACAAAAATGTGTCCATGTAGTTGCCAGGAGATGAGTTCAAATCATGGAATCCTTTTATTCTATCAAGATACATGTTGGATTCTTACGCCATCTCAACCAGCTATAGTGTGTAGCGTTATATGTAATTTGGGTATTTTTGTTTAGCCTTTTAAACTCCTGATACGTTGGTTGTGATCATATAAAAAGAGGTGGACCGTAATTCTGACAGGTTTAAAAATGGTTGCAATATGAGTGGCATATCTCTTCCAGATACATTGCAAAATAGCTCAATATTAGTATAATTTCTATTTAAAACAATTTTAAACCATTTCTCTTCTTTCCTAGAGGTTTGCTGAGGTCTGGAAAAATGGCAGAGATTGACAAGTAAGCATGGGGTTGTTGTTTTTTTCCATTTTGATTGAAGTACTGTTAATTTTTGAAAGGGCTAAGATCAGCAAAATTCATCCTAAATCTTTACCTTGCTATGTGTCACATTAATGCCATATTCAGATCAGTTAGGCATATTTGCTTGTATACATTCTATAGTAATGCTTTTATATGCTTGCAAGTAATGTATTTTTAATTCTAAGAGTTGGTTCAGACACATCATCTAGGCAGTGGTTTCATATGGTAAAAGTATAAATACAGGTATTTTCTCTCTGTCACATAGCTAATGCCATAAGATTAATGTGGAGATCCAGACATAGGGATATTGATCTGCACAGATGTTTCCTTTAACAAAGTTGAGAGGATTAAAAAAGAGGTGGATGCATGACTGTGTTGAATATCTGTATCATAACTCGGTTTTCATAAAATATAAAGGAAGAGTATGTTCCTCCTTCACCCCAGTGTAAATAAATAGCTTCTGTACTAAATATATGTATTCGATCTGGAGCTCATATTGTGGTAGAATAATATTTAGTGATTATACGTGCTTTCAGTGTTTGCTTAGTTGATGGCTGCTCCCTAAGATGAACAAATTCTGCAAAATTAAGTTGATAAATTTGCTGTAGAATGTAGGTTGTCCCTAGTTTAGGGTTTTGAGCGCATAATTCTGATATTAATCATAGAAACCTCAGGCCTGTAATAGGAGCAGAAGCTTTACAATAGATTTTATTAGGACTGGGCAGTGCTTTGGGTTCAATTCTGAAAAGGTTGCTTTGGAATGTACAAGGTTACACACCTTGCACCTCTCTTCTTAAATCAGCTGTCTTTCCCCAGGACTCTGTGACTGCTTTGAGATGCTATTTGTGTCCACTGCATTCTTTAAAAGTACTTTTTTAGACTCAAATTCAAAGCAATGCACAGCCCTAGTTTTTAAAAGCAACCTGATCATTCTCAAGATAAATAAAACCAGCATACTTGTTATAATATTATTCACTCTTACTTCAATTAAAATCAGACTTGACTTGTTAAAAACTAATATATGTATTACATCACAATGCTATATATAGTATAAAATTATATAGTGTATATATATAGTATAATATAGTATAATATAATTACTCATTATCATTTCTATATTACTGCAGTTATTTGAAGTAATAATGAATCTTCTTATTCATAGACATACAATTCTAGATACATTTTTCTAATAGATTTTTCTATATTTTTTCCAATAATGGTACCATAGCAATCATTACATTTTATAATGCCTGAGAGTATCTACATGTAACAACGTTAAATTTACTTAAATGCATATTTTGCTTTATTCTGAGGATTCTTGCTGGCTAGCAGTACTTAACTAATAATAATAACATAGAATCTTAAAGATAAGATTGTTATCCTTTAAGAATTCAACATAAATATAGAACATGAATAGAAGAATAGAATTGCAGGTTAGATATGGATATAGTAAAATGTCAGTGTTTTTGTTCCCTTGGCATATAAGTACAAAGTGCAAAGTAGAGAATATGATATGTCTGAAGTTCTGCTCCAGTGAGAACAGGATGTCATATTCATGTTCTTGTGTACATTTTGAAAATTCTGTTCTGAAACCAGTAACATGCTTGACCTGACTCTTTGCTCTTCATTCTGGTCAATAATGCTAAATTGGAATGACAATGTTGTCTAATTTATTCTTTAAAATGTCAGTTATAGTTCTTGTGTGCCAAAGGCAAGGAAATGTACATTTGGAGAAAGTAAATAGAAAGGGGAAAAGTGCAGTTAGAGTAACTGGAAATTATGCATAAATATTCAAGTGGACGTTGTACTGCAAGTGATGTATACAAGTCATATTCCTTTGTTTAATTCATTAGACAGTAAAAATTAAAGTGAAACCTTACAAAACCCAAATTCCAGTAATATCTATCATTTTTGGCACTTAGGTTCCTTATGTAACTGTCAGTTATGTAGTGCTGTGAACCTCAGTCCTGATGTATATTGCATATAATACAAATTTGCATCATGCGACCTTTTGCAGGGCAGATATGCTGAGTCATCTAGCACCAAAGAGCTTGAGAAGTGTCTCCTTTCTATTAATATCTATGCATTTTAATTTTTTTAATACAATTACTTTTTAAATGATCACATATATTATTTTGATGTTTTTAATTGCAGAAGTTCATCACAAACACAATATATATGCTGCACCCAAAATATTCCCAGTGTTCTCAACTGAAACACATTTAATTACAAATTATCCTAGATTCCTAAGTGGAACAGGGATGTTTCCCCCTTTTCTCACTGTTGGTTGTTAATGTTGAGGCAGAACACTGAGCAAAGAGAATCCTATGGTTTTTGCATTAAGTAAATTGATTTGAAACTTCTGGACATATTCTGATTAGAATGTGTATTTGAAGTGTTAACTTTTTTTAAAAATTAAAAATCTGGTTAACAAGTTGAAAACTCTTGGTTTGAATAGCAAAGAACAGGCCGAGTTTGACCAGCAAGATATGGAAGATGTTGAAGATGTAGAAGAAGAAGAATCTGGTGAGGATGCTAATAGTAAAGGTAAGGGCAGAAACAAGCAAGAGATCATTAAGCTGTTTGTGAGTACTGTAAATATAAAAAGTGATTTTCGCAATGCAATATGAAACCTGCTAACAAAGCAAACACCTGTTAGTGGTTAGGGGGCAAACACTTTGGTAAATGCAATGTTTGCCTTCTTTTTTTTAGGTCATAATAATCTACTTGCTAATTAATATTTATGAAACGTACTTTTTTTAAAATTAAGAGATTTTCTATTGCAGACATACGTTTTTCTTCTAAGCAAGCTCCTGTCAGTCTTACAAGGTAGACCAGACAGGAAACATGACCAGATATGCTAATTCTACTTTATTGTAAAGTTACATTAACAGAATCTTGCAAGTCTGAAAGTACTTCTCTCCCCTCCGTCTCCTTTACAACCCAAGAAATTAGGGAGGGTCTCTTCTGAACCTCTTGCCCAGCCCACATTCATGATTCAGGCTAAGCTGCCTTTTATCTGACCATTCCCTTGGCTGTGTCTTGTTGCCCTGTCTCCCAAGGTCATTCCCACATACCATTACATTTCCACTGGATACAGTGGACCTTATTTCCATGTAAACACACACAGGATTTCAATCTTAAAAATATGTACACATGAAACTTAAATGTAAAATTTCTCATAAACGTACAGTAGTTTGTGGGTTTAGTTTGCTTATGGAGTGGCTGTGCAGTTTGTTTTATGTGTGTGAAGACAGCATCTGTGCCCAATGGTTAGAAGAATGCCATTGTTTACCTCTACAAAAAGCAAAGTAGCAAGAGTAGATGCAAAAACTATGGAAGGTATGTGGTGGCTGGGAACATATTTGTCAGATTTCTGATTGAAATAGTATAGAAATTGACAGCAAAATTTTGAAAGTACAGTATGCTCTGCTGGACAACAGTTATAAGAATCAGATTTTTATTCTGCAGTATGTGATGCTCCCTTGATTATTTAATGTATTTATATACAAATGTATAAGGAATGTTTGTGGTGTTGGTAGAGGATATGAATGTGTAAACATTTATTTGTAGATTAAGCGATATTGTTGGCTGAGAGCCTGAATCAGTTGCAGCAAATGTTAAGTTGTATGATGCAAGAAGGAATATAGTTCTGAAAATATAATAATATATCAAAATAATATATTATTTTGCCGCCCAGAGTTGTTGGGTATGAGATGGGCAGCAGAGAAATCTGATGAATAAAACAAACAAATAATATATCAAAGACCAAATAGTTGTGTTTAACGGGGAAATGGAGTAAATGATTCCAACTTACACGTGAATGTCAAAAACCTAGAGCATGTAGATGTATTAGTGTACCTTGGTAAAATGTTTATTTAAATGTGGGAGATGAATGGCGAGGTTTCAATGTGCAAATGCTGGTAGAAAAGTTTTGGATGTATGTAACCTGCTGTGATGAATGAATTTATTAAAAGAAGCAAAAATAGCTACATGAGGTCTTGCTTCTGCCCACCTTATAATAAGTAAAAGCTGGGTATGCTGGTAGAAACATTGAAGTAAGTTGATGAAGTGAGAATTAGTTATTTAAGAAATTAATGTGGTAGAAAGGAGAAGTAACATCAATAATCAATGGTGGTTATATGAATGTTGATTGAATTTAAATATGTGTGACCAGTCTAAAGAAGTTTGTTGAGGTGGCTTGGTCATGTAGTGAGAATGTATGAGCACTAAACAACAAAGCAAATATATGAAGGACAAATGGTTAGATAGAGAAGAAGGGAAGACTAAGAAAGTTGTGGTTGGATAGATTTATGATATCATCAGAAAGAGCTGAGAGAAGTCAATGGATGAAGAGACATTTGGAAGTAGTAGAAGCAGGAATGGTTTTACAAGGAGAGAGAGATACGGAGAAATATAATGAATGGTGACAGTGTAAACTAGATTTAACAGTATTTTCTTTTCCTTAATCTCATGCCTTAATTTATTTTTATTAGTATTTCTAACTCTTTTTTTGCACTTCACATAACTTGAAAAGGGATAGTATAATAGCATTTACACATGTATGGTTTTTGCAGTTAGCATGCAAAGTTTTAGAGGATTTAACATCAGTAATTTATTTTGCTTTTATTGTCTAGCGCTGAATACAGCTGCTGTATGTTATCTGACTAGGTAAATCAGTGAGCAGGCAGTGAGGGGAAAAGTATTTATGATATTTATGTTGTGTTATTTACTGAAAGAGATATAAGGGTATTTTATAATAAATTTTTAAAAAAACAAATCTTTTTTTTTGTTGTTCAGCACGCCAACTGACTGTACAAATGATGCAGAATCCTCAGATTCTTGCAGCCCTCCAAGAAAGGCTTGATGGCCTGGTTGGAACACCTACAGGATATATAGAAAGGTACAGTACAGTATGTTATTTTGCTGTCTTACCTTTCTTGATCACTTAATTTTTTTGTGTAATGCCACATAATCACTTGGCAAAATAATGAAAGGAATGTGTCTTGTATGTGTAATGTTAAATTGGAGTCTAAATTGGGACAAGTAATCTGTTTCAGAGAAACTTTCATAATTGATGGTATAGAAAAGAACAGTCTGCAGTCCTATACAAGCTTCCTTGGAAACGAGTATTTAACCCAGTGGGACTTTTTAGTGAATCTATATAAGATTCCATTGATAACATTCAGAAGAAAAGTATGTGGTTTTCTTTGTGAAAGATGTGGGAAGGATATAGAGATATGACAATTACAGGTTTGTATAATCTGTAATTAAATACATTACAATTATATGTCTGCTTCCTGTTTTCTTTGCCTTTGTGGAACATAATGCTTTCTTTGAAATGTTTATTCTGCTTTGCTGCTTCTGTTGCTTTACTTGATTTTTCATGGATTGTTTCACTTGTAACTTGTAATAAAATAGAAAAAGGTTAATCATTTTGGTAATATAAATATATAAGAGCATGAAATACTGTTCATATTTCTCAATACATGGACATTCCATAGTACTTTGTATTTAAGAAGTATGGTTGGATGCAACTGCTGCATTGTCCAGATCCATATTCTGCTTATATTCTAGCCAGTGCAGTAAGTTTATTAGGCAGTAGAAGTATAAATAATGGGTAGCACATCTTTATCCATCAGGAGACACATTCTGTTCAGGATTGAGTGTTGAGAACTAGTGTTTCCAAGTTCTCCAGGTCTTGTTCCTTCTTCACTCTCACTCGAAAATCTTAAACGGTATGTGATATTAAAACATTGCCCAAAACTTTTTATTCATTCTCACATTACCAAGTTCTGTCTTTACATATTTTCCACAACTGTTGCCTGTTTGTAATGAGAATCAGTTGGGAGAGTTGCTATTTCAAGGCATGCAAGGGTATCAATATAATGTGTTAATAGTAAGGAAAGCATAGTTGTGGAACCACCTATCGAAGTTAAAGGTGGCAGAGCAGCACTGGGATAAGAGGCTTCTGATCAGAGTTCTAGCCTTGTCCTGGTTTAGATCATGGATGGGTACTTTCATCCCTTGTTACTGTGCTGCGTAAGATACTCATCACTAACATCTAGAAGTTCCCTAACTCCAAGCGTCTGTTCTTGAAACTTTTCTCATGTGTGACAATTTTATAATCATGCTTGATGTAAAACTATATCACACTACACTTGATCTTATCCAAGACACGTAGAAGCAATGTCTGGAAAACTGGATTAAGAAGTCCTTGCTAAAATAGACTGTTTTAGGTTGTGTGTGTAGAGATACATCTTTTTTCTATCTTTTTTTTTTCCCTTGCTGCGAATACTGAGTCCTTTAGCTATCCTCTATTTTCTCTCATAGAATCCTAACATGAGAAATAGCTGAGGTGGGGTGACAAAATACAGTATCAGCAAAAATAATCATACCTTCCAATTGTTTTCCTAAGATCATGGCATCTGAAGCTGTTTTTTCTGAACACATCCATTTGTGCATAACTTATATTTTGATCTTTACAGTTTACTTTGCTGGCCATAATTGATCTCAGATCTGCTGTGATCTTGCTTTTTCTCTCTCTCACAGCATATTTAAGTAACCTCTGCTAATCTGAAAAGTCCTTGACCCAAGATCAGTAAGTTCTTACTGGGTTTAATGATGCTGCTTTCAATGGAATACTATACCTTTTGAGACAGTTACAGAAGCTTGCTTTTTGTTACAAGTAACTCAGTACTAAAAATTATATAGCATGTCAGCTATGCCAGTTTGAAGATACTAAATTAACAAGAATAACATATAGAACTTTGTTCAATATTTTGCATGTTCACTTAAAGATTTTGCAGGTGTATTTTGCATGTCAGTTGAACAAATCTGATGTAATTGTTTACATATAGAAGATAATGTTTCTTGACTGAATCAATTCAAGCAAAGCCTTATTTCTCTCCTTCCAAGATTCTAGCCTTAGAACCATCTATTAAAAATCTTTCTTAAATTGCAGACATAGCATTTTTAAATAAGTACTTCCATCCTCTTAAGATCTTGTTATTTTAACTTGTTTTACTTTACCAGTTTTATCCTATGTCTCTATTCAACTTGCATTAGAGTGCTTTGCCATGATACTTTTTTGCTAGATTTATCCCACTAAAAGCATTTTGCTCTTCTGTGTATCTTTACTACTTGTCTGCCGCTTTCCTCTGAATAGCAGGTAGGGGTGTAATTAGCTGGCTCACTTACTATTGAATAGCAAGTATTCTGTTAAATTCTCCTCACAGTTGAAAGCCTAGTTGTATAAAACATGGCATGTTGAATGGTATCTGATTCCTTAAGAGATTGATAACAAATGATTGATGGGACCTGTAGCTTTTTTGTCACTCTATTTATAAGTTAACTGCTATGGATTTCCACTTTTATTGTTGCAGGTTTGGTAGCCCCTTTTTATAAATTATTGCCCAGATATTGGCTGGGATTCTATTGGTAATCTGGGATTTAAATGTCTTCTTAAAATATACTTTCTTAGACCAAAAAAATTAGGTTGAAAAGAGAGTAATGGTCCAGTGGTGATTGAAACAGGAAGAACAGAGCCTGCTGATAACTCTCCTAAATTTCTGTTATATTCTCTGTTCTCATTGTTCCAGCTCTAGAAACTAACAACTTTTTTATCATGAAGGAATAGTATTGCTGCATATGTTAATTAGGAAAATAGGCTTATAAGAATTGATTTCCATTGGAAGATATGCATGTGTGAGCATGAAACACAGTATCCCTGGCTTTGTAACAAGTATCAAAATAATTAAGCCTATTTTAAACTGTTGTTAATGGATGCAATACGAAAAAAGCAATTACATTGTTTTTCTGAGTAGAACCTATTCTTGGCAAATATTTCTTCTAATTTGACCTAGCTTATGCAATATTTAAACAATACTAGAGAAATACAATTGTTTCGTTAAAGAATTTTGTTAAAAATATTTTTGGTTTTACAATTTGTTTTACTAATGTAAATATATTTAATATCGGTATTAATATATATTTAATACGAACATTAATGAATTGTATGTTATGTCATAAATGTGTAAATGTATTTTGGTATACCCCTTTTTTCTCTTAATTGTTAAATCCATTTTGTGACACATGCACAGGCATGCATGCACTTACCTTTTGGGGTTATGAATCACTGGTGAAAAAATTCTATTCTGTTCTTTAGGGCCCCAACCCCATAGATAATACATTGCAGATAGCCAAGGGAAAAATACTACGCAGACTACAACAGTAATCAACACAGTCCTATTACTATGTGATCTATCCATCCATCCATCCATCCATCCATCACATTTCTTCACAGCCCATCTTGACAAATGACTCTTAAGGCAAAAAGTGATTGTTATACACGGTATAAACAGTATAGGAACAAAAGCAGTTTAAAAAAAGGAATTTTGATCAATGACTCACAAATCAGTGCTTATTAGATTGCTTCTTGCATTAGTTGCTGAGTACAAGAGCATGGATCTATTCCAAGCGAGCAAACATTTTTGCTTATTCCTGTTAAATATGTCAGTTTCCAGTGTAATTTGTTACCAGTTGGCATGTTGAGGATTGTAACCTGAACACCATGCAGTCTCCAGAGATGCTGCTGTGCTAAAGAAGCCGCTATTTGCTTACTTTTTTATTTCATTATACTGGAACATTGCTCTTTCCTGTTTTAAATACTCTTAACAGCAATACATATTCTCACTTCTGCTGTTTTGCTAATGTGTTTACGTGTTACATTGCTATTTTACCTCTCTTGATTTTTTTGAGGGGGAATTGTATTTCAAAATGTTTTCCACTACAAATCATTACTATATGAGCTTACCTGTTCGTGGATTTCTAGGAGAAGCTATTACCTTGGCAACTAAACTACAAAGTAAAGTATAGCTTTCAAGCCATGTAATCAGTACACATATCTATTAAATAAATACATTTTATTGATTGGTAGCATTAATAATAATAATACCATGTTGATCTTCCCCCACAGAAAGCACTTCTGTAGTATTAACATGTTTATTACAGCCCTAAGGCCAGATACAATACAACATAGATCATATCCAGTGCTGAATACCTTTTATGATAATCTGCTAATGTCAATTTGAGAATCATTTAACTTGTTTTAATTTAAACCTGACTAGAATAAATTTCCTCTAGAGATTAAACTGTTTTGAATTTGTCACTTTGTTTCAAATCTACCCTAGGCCATTCTTGAAAGTTAAAAGAAGTGAGACAAAACAGTAGAAAATAACAATAAAAGAACTAGTTTTGTTGCTATACATATCTCTATTAGCATGCATATGAAAGTTGTTTTGTTTTGTGTTGTTTTGTTTTTAGGATTTGTTTGTTTGTTTTGGTAAAGCAGGAATGGCCTATATTGGAGAACTGAATGTCTTATCCTAAGCATCAGTGTCCCAGGGGCTCTAAGCAGCTTGCTGTTAAACAAATACTGAAATACTGGAGAAGCTAAAAACTTCTCTATGCCCTACTTCTCTCTGTGATCGTTGCTTGTACATGTTGAGGTTCCAAAAGTACTTTTCAGTCCTGATTAATAAGGGGTATATCTATAGCTTAATTCCTGTAGGTTTAGGCAGCATGGTGGAAAGGGAGGGCATAAATTGGACTCCATCTAGGATTTTTAATCAGCTCAGATTTGCCCATCCCAGAATATTGAACTGCTAGCCCAGAATATTATGGAACCTTTTCTGTGTTCTTTCATTGCCAAAAGCACTTCCACTTTGGCATCTGCTGAATTGATTCTAAAAATTATGTTTTATTCAGTCAAAGATATTTGGCCAAATTAAGTTAAGAGCACACCAATATGCTAATTTCCTTTTTCAGTTAAGGTGCATTTAATAAAATTGTATAAAGTCGTAGATCACTGTTTTAATCTTGATTTTCAAATCCTACAATGAATAGAAAGAGGCTAGGTTTTTAATTTTTTTCTTGAAATTGTAGTAAAGAATGGTATATCAATATAATTTTCTATAGACAGGACAATAGTTCTATTTTTGCATTTTCTCTATTATACTATATAAGAAATTATACAATACATTTCAACCAACATTTATTGACATTTTTATTTTTAAAAAGGCATGTATGAATTACTGTTAGTGTAATCATGCAATACATTTCCACTCCCCACAGCTTACCTAAAGTAGTTAAGAGACGAGTAAATGCACTCAAGAATCTTCAAGTTAAATGTGCGCAGATAGAAGCAAAGTTCTACGAAGAAGTTCATGAATTGGAAAGAAAATATGCTACTCTTTATCAACCCTTATTTGACAAGGTAATCTGTGTGCTTTTACTATTTAATTTTGAAAGTGGGGATACCTAAAATTCCTGTAGGTTTTCTAATTTTGCAGTTTTTATTTCCAAAAGGAATTGTGCTTTGCTTCCTTGTAAAAGGTATTGAGTCATAGTAACATGGTAACCTGAAAGAACAATGGTTTGATCTTCCAGAGGAGTGAAATCATCAATGCTGTTTATGAACCTACTGAAGAAGAATGTGAGTGGAAAACAGATGTTGAAGAAGAAATTTCAGTGAGTACTTACATGTTGCTTTTTTAAAAAATTGGAAGTAGACTTAAAGGGCAGTCCTGTCTTGTTTCATGGGATCTCTAATACGAAAGTACTCTAAAGCCCTTTTGTGTTTGCGTTATGAAGCTGGAGGGATGGATTTCTGCTTCTTTCCCTACTGTTAAGTTTCCTTGTTCAAATTGCCTGCCATTGAAACCAACAGAAGAGAAGTGATTTACATTAACTTCTGGGCTGGTGTAGATTAAAACCAGTTGGGGATTACATCTGGTGGCTAAGATAGTTTTGAATTCAGTAGCTCCAGATGTTATGCATAGTGTTTAGGGATCTCCTGTTTTTTACTGTTTTCAGCAATATAAAGATAGGAATTATAAAAGTTACTGCACATGCAGGAATGGGTGGATCTGAGATCTGAGCTTTTTCATCTCAGCTTTTGGGATGGATAATTTCTGAGTACTTTCAACAGCAGTAGGAAAACATGTAACCTAAAAGTAAAGACATTGTAGCTCATTGTGCAGTATGCAAATTTATTTTGTAAATCACTTTGAGATTTCTCTTAATGGGAAACAATATATAAATATTTTAAATAACTAAAATAATTGATGTTCACCTAATCTTTGTGGCTGCCTGTATAACACTAAATTTGATAGGTATTCAGCACTCAAATATTAGAAAGAGTAACTTACTAATTTTAACAAGGAGGAAATGAAAGAGAAGGCCAAGCTTGAAGAAGAGAAAAAAGATCAAGAAAAAGATGATCCTAAAGGAATTCCTGAATTTTGGCTGACAGTATTCAAGAATGTTGATTTACTCAGTGATATGGTTCAGGTAAAAGAATAAAATTTTAATTATTTGAAATATTGCTGATAAACCTATCTATCTATCTATTACCCCAGCTTTATTATTTTTATAAATAAGGCAGTGAACATACCTAATACTCCTTCCTCCTCTGTTTTCCCCACAACAACAACCCTGTGAGGTGAGTTGGGCTGAGAGAGTGACTGGCCCAAAGTCACCCAGCCGGCTTTCATGCCTAAGGTGGGACTAGAACTCTTCAGTCTCCTGGTTTCTAGCCTGTTGCCTTAACCACTTTTAGAACTAGAACTAAACTTTTTAGAACTAGGTAGGATGGACATCATTAAAATATTTCTTCTGGGCTGTAGTTTTAGTTTGCATAATGTTGTATTAACAATGTATTTTCTGGAATGCTTCAGATTGCTTGTCTCATGTTTGGCAGGAATATAGCACTAAGCATATGGTAAATTCTTTATTTCTGCACAAGTCTTGTTGATATTCTATGGGGATAAATACTTCCATGGTAAATATGCAAGTATTAGTACCACCTGTGAAACTAACAATAAAATGCAAGTGTTTGATGTTAAATGTATTCTGTGGCAGTTAGTTTCCCTCTTTTGTGTTTCCTTGTGATTTCCTATTTTGTAATTGCATTTAAAGTGTGGTAAACATTGCCTAATGTATTGCAGTTTTACTTTATAGGAACATGATGAACCTATCCTGAAACACTTAAAAGATATTAAAGTGAAGTTTTCAGAAGCTGGAGAACCTATGGTAAGCTTGTATTGTTGGAAATAATAAGGCAACTAAATACGTTAATAAGGCAACTAAAATATGTCTTCTATGTAGATTATTATTAATTAAATTTGTATGCCATCTGACTCCCAAGGACTCTGGGTAGCTCACAAGTAAAAACATTAAAAGCAAGAAAAAATACAGAGGCAAAAGAGACAAGATTGAAAGATGGCAGGGATGACAAGAACCAGACAGGAATGAAAGAGAAACAAATGCACACCATTTAAGGGGGCTTCATTAATCCTTGCCAAAGGTCTGGGTGAAGAGCTTGGTCTTCATGGCCCTTCAAAACACCAGCAGGGTGGGGGCCATTTGGGTCTTGGGGGGAACCTCATTCCAGATGGCAGGTACTGCTATAGAGAATGTGTGCTTCTGGGGTCCCAATAGATGATGTTTAATCAAAGGAATCCAGAGCATATACCAACCCTGCCAGATTGAATAGGGCAGAGAGATTCTGTGGGACACAGGCAGTCGCAGGCCTTATGAAGGGCCATGTAGCCCAACCCATGAAGGGCCTTAAAGGTAATGAACAGCACCTTGAATCACACTCAGAAGCAAAGAGGTAACCGGTGCAGCTTGCAAAACAAAAATGTTACATGGGCATATTGAGGCTTGCCCATCACTGCCTGTGTCACTGCATTCTGGACCAGTTGAAGTTTCCAGGTGGTCTTCAAGAGCAGCCCCGTAAAGAGCCCGTGAGTGACTATTGGGAGGGCTTCCTGATCAGGAAAGGGTGCAACAAGCATACTAGATGAAGCTGTGCAAAGGCCTTCCTGGCCACAGCTGCCACCTGCTCATTGAGTAGGAGCTGAGTCCAGGAAGACCCCCAGATTGCATACCACTTTTGAATGGGGAAGTGCAACCCAGTCCAATGTCATAGAATATCCCCAGATCTGGGTGGCCCAAACACCCACAGCTGCTTGGTCATGGTAGGATTGAGTTGGAGATGGTCCTTCTCATCCAAACCCACACAGTCTCCAGGCACTGGGACAGAACCTCAATAGTCTGGCTGGCCTTGGATTGAGAGACATAATTGGATACCATCAGCAGAGTGATGATACCTAACCCATACCGGCGAATGACTTGACCCAACAGTTTCATGCTGATGCTGAGAAGGAGGAGAGAGAGAGTAGAACTCTGGCATCCCAGAAGGAGGGGCTGAGGGAGTGATCTCTCTCTCCCAACCAGCAGCAACTGAAACTGACCTGGAGAAAGGAAGAGAACCACCATAGAATGGTGCCCCCAATCCTCAGCCCACAGAGCTGGCCCAGAATACTGTGGTGATCTTTATGTAGGATTAGCTCTTGCAGATTAACTGCAGTTGTTAAACTATTTCAGACGTGTAGTAGCTATAAACTTTTATTATGTGACTTATGTGACTTGATAGCAAAATTAAAGACTGAAGATATTGTGCAGCAATTTGATATTTCATGACAGTAAAAACTTCTTTTGGACTAAAACCTAAATTAAAATGTTAAGTAATCAGACATGACTGTCTCTTTAATGCATCCCATTAACTATCATTAGCATTATATCAATGCTTAAATCAAAAGACTGTTTTTAACCGAGGTTCCCAAATTGCTGAAACCTTTTAATCTTCAGCCCATAAGGATGTCTGAAAAAGATTTCAAAGAATTTCTTTATAAGTTCACTGCCTAGTTAAGCACAGATAGCTGGTTTATGGTGGTGAGAGTTCTATTGAAGTTATACCATAGGGGATTCTTCAGAGCAAGTTCTCTAAACATGAAGAAATTAACGGCATGTGAGATAGTGATACAGTAGACTCTCAGTTAACCGGTACTCAAGCAACTGGCACTCTCAAGCAACTGGCAAAAAAATCGAAGAAATAATACTTTAAATAAAAATTAAAATAAAATTAATTTCTAGCAGAAATGTAAATTTCAACTTGGCATGCCATGAGTAAGCCCATGCTTCGTGCACCACGTTTGTCTCCCACTCCCACTGTACTCCCACATGAAGGAGGAAGGCACAGACGGAAGGCAGGCCGGGACAGGCCGAGGGGGTCTCTCACCTGACCAGCAAAGTAGGGAGCAGAGGGGACCCCTATCCTTGTCCCCGCCAAAACCTGCCGGGCCAGCGGAGCCAAAGCCCTTGATGGCCTGGCTGGGATGCGTTTCTGCCAAGCAGGAAGCCTTACCCGGCGGTGGGGGTGCCCTGTCATGCTGGGAACCATGGAAGTGGGCTTGGCGCAGGCTCCCCGTGCTGGGGACAGCGCGCCAGAGGCGGTTGGCAGTGTCCCTCAGCAGGCAGCCGCTCTTGCCCGTGAAGGTGGTGAGGTACTCCATGTGGGCCCGGCCATCCTGCTCCGGGGGGCTAGTAAGTGGGACGAGCCGGGGCATCTACCGCACTGCATGGGCTGGGCACGGGACCCTCGTGGCGGACCAGGAGCTGAGCTTGGGGAGGAAAGGAGGAGCGGTATGCCCAAGAAAAAAGTTGGGGCCGGCGCCGCCTCAGGTCTCTGGTGCTGGAAGAACTGAGCGGCACAGCTGCGGTGGGTGTGGCTGGGAGGAGGCACCGTGAGGTCAGCACCCTTGAGTTTCACAGAGAGGATCCTGCGGTGCTGGGCACGTGCCTGGACAAAGGTGAGCCTGTTGCACACATCTCTATCTCCCTCTCCCCCCCACCCCCGTACAAACACACACACACACACACACACACACACACCGCTTAGGAGGAGACTCCTTTCTCTCCCGGCACTTAAGGGCTGTGAATTTCTTACTCTGGTTGAGCTCCAGGAACTGGACTGGGCCAGGCCGGGAGACCACGAAGAAATTTCGGGGTTGCAGGCTAGTCAAGGAAATCCCAAAAAAGAAAATCTGGAAGAAGGCAAACCTTTCCTCATAGCTACTAAGAAAACCACTTCAGTCACCAGGAGTTGCCTCAGTAAAGATGGCACTCTCCCACCATCTCTCTCTGAAATAAAAGGCATTTTTAATAGTAACTCTCAAGCAACCAGAAACTATATTTATCCAGCATCTACCAAACCCCATGGGTGCCAGTTAACTGAGAGTCTACTGTATTTCTTTTGAATTAACACGGGGAGAACTAGTGCTGTAATAAATTCAGAATCCCCATTCAGCCATGATACTCAGCCTATTCTGTATTGTTGGGGAGATTAAATACAGAGGATGGACTTTATGCTCCTGGAAGAAATTCAGAATACTGTACAAAATAATAGAAAAGTTATCAATCTCCCTTCATCCATGGCTCTTGGTTATATTTGCTGGGATTGATGGAAGCTACAGTTCAACTGTGTTTAGACTAATGAATTCAAAGACAAGTATTGAACACTTGGATAAACAGTAAAATTAATAGAGAACACCTTGGATTTTTGCTCTGTAGTTCAGATTAATAATGCATACTTATTCTGACTTGTACTTTTTCAAAGACTTTTACTTTAGAATTCCACTTTGAAACTAATGAATATTTCACAAATGAAGTAGTAACAAAAACATACAGAATGAGGTCAGAACCTGATGATTCTGATCCTTTCTCCTTCGATGGACCAGAAATTATGGGTTGCACAGGGTAAGTGTAATTTTGTACAATAAATGATGGGGAACTAAGATGTGTGGCCACAAAGTGTCTGAATAAATACAGGTAGACCTCGGGTCACGGCCATTCATTCAGTGACGGTTCAAAGCTACGACAGCACTGAACAAATGGTACTTATGACAGGTCTTTGTAGTTCCAGTCACACTGTCCTCGCAGTCATGTGATTGCGATCTGGGTGCTCAGCGCCCAGCTTGCTATTATGACATTGCAGCGAGCCGTGGTCGCATGATTGCGATTTCTGACATTCCCTGCTGACCTCCCACAAGCAAAGTCAATGGGGAAGCAGGAAGTTGTGGTCATGTGAGGTCCTTGCTTAACTTTGGAAACTGGGCCTGCTGGAATTGTCGCTAAGCAATGCAGTCATGTGACATTGCACTTTATGACCATGTAATTTATGGCAGTTCTGGTCCCAGTTCCTGTCATAAGTCAAGGACTACCTGTAAACCAATTAAATACAGGGCCCTCACTTACTGACTGCTTCATTCAGTGACTGTTTGAAGTTACAATGGTGCTGTCCCTCACTCACATGACTGCCATTACAGTCAGTATGTGTTGTCCTTTGCCTGACCTATTGTTTTTCTCCCCCTCTGCAGAGCAGATAGATTGGAGAGGAAGGGATTATAAGAGAGTAAGCAGGGACACAGTGGGGAATACACATTGAAAGCAATGCTCTGGTGCTGGCAGCCATAAGCACGCAACACAAACAAGCTGCTGTATTCCCCATTGTGTGCTTGCTTTCTGTCTTGTATTCCCTTCCTTTCCAATTGCTGTTTGGGTGGGGGGGAATGGGTCAGGCACAGGAGAGAGTGCCAACAGAAATCACTTGTTCTCCCCCCCCCCCCATGCAGGTATCACATGAAAGTATGTGCAGCCAATATGATCATGAAAATAAACAGTTGGGACATAGAAGAGAAAAAACCCTGACTTTTATAATGTAGAAATTAATTTATCAGTGTTTCTATTGATTGCCCATCAACTGTTATCTTGGCCAGAAACCATTGTTCAGGAAATATGTGTGAGTGTTCAAAGGATATAGGTTAAACCTCAGAGATCTAAGGTTGCAATTTTATATAGAAGTAAGAGGTATAGAACAAGGATCTGATAGCACTAAGCAAAAAGAAGAACCAAGGCACTAAACAAATATGGCTGACATCAAGATAAGCCAGGGTATCAAATGCAAAGCTGTAAGCAGTGTTAAAAGGATGTGTCTGCTAATAGAGCACCAGAATTTAAGCAGGCATTGCTTCATAAAAGGATAAATTTGAGGCAAGCAAATAAATACCTACATCAGCAAATAGATCATAACTAAGGTTTCTAAGACCAGGAGAGAGAGAGAGAGAGAGAGATCAAATTTGTCACCGACCATCTCCTCGACCGGAGGGACTCTGGGCTGTTTACAATACAGAACAATAAATATACAATAAAATTCTAATAAATAACCCAGGACCTTCTACGTGTAAAGCAGACGTGATAACCACTACACTATGGAACCAACAATTGGTTGTTTTCAACAATTAAGAGTAGAAATCATTTAATGTCTAGGGCAAAGAGCAATTCTTAAATGAGAATCATCCAAAATAGGACTTGCTGAAGTAGGCATGAGTATGTATGAATATACTGTGTGTTAATGTCATAAAGTGAATATACTTTAGTACAGTAAATTGTCTTTAAATGGGCACATGAATAGCGTTTTTACTCTAAAGAAAAATAAATTTATTAATTCTGTGCCTAGCTCTCCCAGTATTGGAAATAACAAAGTTAAAGCCTTATATAAATAGGACATTTACATCTTCTGTGTTATAACCTTGCACACTGAATACTTACGTAATTAGCATGCCCAGAGTACTAATCTTGCTTTCAGATTACTGTTGACTCTAGAATATTAGTTTGCTTTGAATTTAATACTTTCCCCTTAGCATTTGAATTAACTGAAATGTATAAGAATAATGGGAGATGTTTTCTGGTGACATCCGTTCTGACTTCATGATCATGATTGCTTATTCACCGATGAGTACCTAGGCCAACCTTTCCTAACCTAGCTCTCCATTAAGTGTGCTGGGCTACATTGTTTAAATTTTGTTGTGCTGCATGGGGGTGGATAGAGTTTAGTGCAATACATCTAAGGCAACCATTTAAGTTGGCTTAGGTGCTGATCTTTCCAGCACCACTTCCCAGCCTCATGACTAAACAAATTTTGCATTATAATGCCTGATTACCTGAATGCCATAGTTTAGTTGGAGATTCAAAGATCTATTCTGCACTGGGTTGATGGATTTTTAATTTTTTTTTTCATTTTGCAGTAATAAGTGGGAAAGGTGTAAAGCAACTCTTATTTGTATTTTCATTTTAATTGTACAGCAGATTGAATACATTAGAAAATTCTGAATAATTTCCAAAGGGAGAGAACCTATTTTTATGTGTGTGGAGAGAAAAATAATATATACTGGGTTGTTCAGTCCTTAGTACTAGAGAATTATGTGCAGAGAATCCTAAACTATTCTTGTTGCTCATACAGTTGAATTACTCTTGTATTCAACTAGAATTCCATTCTAGTTGTGTGATATTATGTGCCAGGATTATAATAGCTAAGGCGAACATACAGGCATATGCTTGGTTTCATAACAGTTTTCTCATAGGTGCCAAATAGACTGGAAAAAGGGGAAGAATGTTACTTTGAAAACTATAAAAAAGAAACAAAAGCACAAGGGGCGTGGAACAGTTAGAACAGTGACAAAAACAGTTTCCAATGATTCCTTCTTCAACTTTTTCAGTCCTCCTGAAGGTAAACTTAACTTTATTACATTATATATAAAAAGAACATACATTTAAATTCCAATAATGTCACAAATGGAAACAAACTGAAATATTGGAGTAGCATCTAGTTAAAAGCAGGAATGTTTTGGTCGTTGGCTTTGGCACTGAAAAAGGAGCCATATGAGCCTTTCTAGAAATAAGTATTCCATAGCCTGCAGTGCCATACTTGAGAAGTCTTTGACTTGTGTTTAAACTAACCTGAAAGCAGAGCAACATGGAACAAGACTTTCAAGGATAACTGTAAAAGGTGGAACTGTTTATGTGAGCAGGCAGGATTTCAAGCATTTGGTTTTAAGATTTTCCAGAGAATCACAAGAACCATAATCTGTTTACAGAAACTTACTGAAAGTCAGCACAACATGGAAGTGATATCCCCATGAAATGGATTTCCACTGAGATTCAGGAACAAAGTTGAATTAAAGATTCTTTATCTGCACTTGTTTTTAAATAGGAGTGCAGTCCCACTCAGACTACTCTGTATTCTAATACTTACCAAGTGCCCCTGTTTTGTCTGACTTTAGCCAATTAACTTACATTGTATTTTATAAAATGGCATTTAAACAATGGTGTGGGACATCTTTTGCCTTCTTGTTACATAAAAACAAAAAGTGGACCCTTCAGGTTGTTACTGCAGTTAAATAATGCAGCTTTCTTAAATGTGTTACACCTTTTTTTATTACAGTTCCTGAAAGTGGAGATTTGGTAAGTTTCACAATTATTTTCTTTATGAATGAAAACATTTTTATTTTATTTTTTTCATTATTTTTATCCCGTGTTTATAAAACATAGTTTTTAAAGTTTTTCACTGTAATAAATATATCGCTTTGCTAGTGTGTGTGTGTGTGTGTGTGGATGGATGGATGGATGGATAGATAGATAGAATACAACAATACAATATTAAATGATCACAAGTTCATAAATATTGCAAAAATTCCTAAAAGTAGACTAGATTGTTCGTGTGAAGGGTCTATCCAGTCTTTGCCCATTCTTTCATGAAAATATTCCTCTTAATTCATAGTGCTCCTGGGCAGCAAATGCAGTATTGCTTGCCACATATGTAAGCACATGTAGACAGCTTTGCCCATACTATATATATGAAAGCAACCAGTGCAGATGTCATATAAATGATTAAATTGTCCACTTGTGAGTTAAAACCTATAAAGAAATGTATGAGAGCCAAAAGATAATGCGAAAGTATAACTTTAAGGAAGCAAGTATTGTAGCCATACAATTACAAAGTTGTCATATATGAATTCAAGCACTATTGAAGTTTTTTAGTGTGAATTAATTTATATCTCATCAACTGAGGATGCTGCTAGGAAGGAGACGTGACTGGAATGAGCTACAATCAAGGTGTTCTCTCTGATGGCTTTAATGCTGTGAAACTCCCTCTCTATTTATATATGGTTTTTACCCTCTCTAATCACTTTTATGCAAAATTTGAAAACTGGTATTTCCTTTTTGCTGTAAACTTCATGTTAAGTATCAACAGCATTTATAATACAGGTAGTCCCTGACTTATGACCACAATTGGGACCAGAACTTCCGTTGCTAAGTGAGGTGGCCGTTAAGCAAGTCACACCCGATTTTACGACCTTTTTTGCCATGGTTGTTAGGCAAATCACATGGTTGTTAAGCAAATCTGGCTTCCCCCATTGACTTTGCTTGTCAGAAGCTGGCTGGGAAGGGTGTAAATAGCAATCGTGTGATCTTGGGATGCTGCAGCTTTGTAAATACATGCCTGTTGCCAAGCACCTGAAGCACCTTTTGATCACATGACCACAGGGATGCTGGAACTGTCATGTGAGGACCAGTTGCAAGTCACTTTTTCCAGCACCATTGTAACTTTGAACGGTTGCTAAATGAATGTGTAACGGTTGCCTATTCCAATAAAAGGAGTCTCACCAGTAATTACTAGAGAAAACTGATTTATTGAATGAATAGTATGCAAAGTACGAAAAAAGCTGAGAATGAGCAAAAGCGCGCCAAATACAAACTAAAAACCCTCGCTTCAAAACCAGCCCTGCCCTTCCTCCCTCCTAGCAACCACCCCCTCCCAGGTGTTAGCAACCGTTACCCACATCGGCCCGAGAAAGTAACCTTGAACAGAGTCACTAACCCAAACATACATTCCACAGTTGCAGTAAGAAGATTACAGCCTGGCACGGCTGGAAATTTCCAACCCGCAAACACGGGTTAGAAAAGTGACATGCGAAACGTTACGATGTTACAGAACATTGAAACGATGAACATGACAGAATGGTTGTAAGTCGAGGACTACCTGTAATTTGAAGGTTTTATTGTTATTTATTAAGTTAATTAAAACAATTGTGTAGACTACTGCAGGCTGACTTCTCCAGGAGCATGCAGATTCAAATTTGATAATAAATATTTTGTGAAATTAAGAATTCAACATTTCTTTGGAGGCCAATTATTTTTGGTAAAAAGTTAATTAATTATACAATCAAGTGTCTAGGGTAATAGAAAATGTTACCACTAAAGAGGTTGATGAATGAAGTGGTATATTTGTCTATAGTAAATACAGATAATGGCATAAATTCATTTACCTATGCAGGATGATGATGCTGAAGCAATTCTTGCAGCTGATTTTGAAATTGGCCATTTTCTACGGGAGCGCATAGTTCCACGATCAGTATTGTATTTTACAGGAGAAGCCATTGAAGATGATGATGATGATGTAAGTTGTGTTCAATTTCAGCTACATCAAAATTATTTTAATTATTAAATTGATTTAAAGAAGTTAGATTGGCCTGTAACTAAATATGTATACGTATATATACCCATCACACTATTCCCTTTCAGACTGAACAGTGATAATGCAGAACAGAGAAAAGAAATAGAAGCAAATGAAATTTAGGGCAGAAAATAGGAGAAAAGGAAATGAAATTCAATTAAATCTAGCAAACATCAACATCACGCGCTACACTTTTCCATACCTTTCTGCCATTGTAATCCATCGTTGTTTCCACCATGTTTATACATTCTTTTGTTCTTTAATGCTATATTTCCCTTTTTGAGAATCAAATCAGCTCCCACAAACCATGACTTTCTTGTTCTTATCCTTCTTCCAAGTCTGTTCACTCTTTCTTAATACGTTTGTTGTGCAGTTCAGGTCTCATTCATTCTCCATATGACCAAATCACCACAAGTCTGTGCAGTTGCCATTGTAGTATGTTCAAGTCTGTATCCCCACCATAGACTACAATGTCCCCCCATTGGAGATGGAATTGGTGGTTATTATCTTCTAAATTCATTTGGTGATCTGGCAGGAGAGGGAGGATTAGATTTTTGTGCCATTGCGAGTAAAAGTTGCAGTATAGGAGAATGTGGGCAGTGATTAAGTTTCCTTCATTGGATAGGGACAGAGACATTCATGTAAAGGTATGCTGTTAAATCATCCCTCTAGAAGTGCTAAAAATCATACATTAAATCTGGGTAGTTATTAAATGTGGTGGGCAAAGGACCTCAGAAAGATAGGAATCTCCCAGAAAAGGTCTAGTGACAGAATTGCAACTATGTACATTTGGATTAGAGCAGAAATATTTCTGAAGATCAATGTCAGATACTCATTGGTTTGCCTCTGACTTAATTTTGTTGAGCCCAATGTGCTGTCAAGTATTGTGATAATAAGCCTCAAAACTCTGAAATTGCAGTTACTCTACTAGACTAGGAGGGTGCGAAACTGTCTTGAAGAATCATAGAAACTACCAAACTACAAATATGTAGAAACAACACTCCCAAAGTAAATTAATTTTAGCCAATACTTAGAGACCATACCATGTACAGGTCTCTATAGGGATGAAACGTGCTTCCAATTCCAGTAGAGAATTGGGCACACATTGGGCACACCAGACATTCCTGATACTTGTATTCTCTCTAGAGTTTAATAGTGATTTTGGGGATCAAAGATATTCAGGTATCTTTAATCACATATGAATATGGAAACTAAATAGAACCCTTAGAAATTTTAATTGAATAGTTTTGAGGGAAGCCTCAGAATGATACTTACATATTTAAGCTCTGTAAGTTAGATAACTCAGGGCTTCTGCCTTGTATATCTTGATACTGGTGCATGATTATCGCCATGTTCACTTGTGAAGCACAGAATAGCATTTGTGACACTTCTCTGTTTTTATAAATTCTGCCCTTATTTGGTTTTGACCTCACATACTGTATGTGGAATAAACAATAGTGCAGAAGTTTGTTCCATTTGTGAAATGCTTCGTTTTTGACCTGATGTATACCGTATCACAATATAAAAATGGATTCCGAATGACTAGTGCCTTTCCCTGGGAGGATTTAAAATTATCCTTCAGCATGAAAGATGCCAGGCCTGTTAGCACGTAGATAAGTTTTAACCGGTCATTAAAAAGAACTGCAGACAGACTACTATAACAAGCACCAGTTCTAACTGAAGAATCACAGTGGAGGAACATTTGGAAAAATCAAACAGAGATCTTGGAGAAACATTGTATTGTCTCTAGAGGGCTATGCTTAGTGTAACAGTTGTGGTACCACTTTTGCTTCAAAAACTTTAAAAGCCACTGGAGAGTTCCTCAAAGTAAAAATACCCCTCAGAGTGAAAGAGTGAAAGACATGCTAAACTTGCTTGTGTGAAAAATGGGGCATTTCATTGGTTTCAGCTTGAATTGTGTGTTTGAACTTATTTTTATTTTCAAGTCTCTAAATCTCACTCAAAAATGATAATAGGAAAAGTTCCATTACAGATCAACACCCTGCAAAACAATCCTATATGTATTTCCTTTGAAATAAGTCCTGCCTTCATTTAAGACTACAGAGGGAACTGCTGCCTTTTAGATATTGTTCAGTTTCACCTCCCAACACCACCATTAGCATGACTAGTAATGAACTCTGTTGAGAACTGTAACTCATCAACATGAGTAGGTCCATAGGATCTCAGTTTTGATTTAGGGCTAGCTGTTAAATAAGCATTCAGAGGATAACTGCATTAGTTTGAGGCTTTTTTGCAATCTAAAAGTTGTGGTGGTCTTGGAGCTAATGTATTTCTGATTGCTCTTTTTTCTCATTTTCTAGTATGATGAAGAAGGTGAGGAAGCTGATGATGAGGTAAGGTTTATTGTGGTTTTCAGAAGCATTAATAAATTAATTGATTCCAGGGACTTAAAGGTATAGAGAGAAGTACCTGAAGGGAATTTCAGTCTAGCTGTATGTGGCCAAATATACTTCTTATGTACACATGTGTTTCAGGAAGGAGAGGAAGAAGCAGATGAAGAAAATGATCCAGATTATGACCCCAAGGTATGTGATCAATTCATATGTTATTGAATAATTGCATTAAGAATAACTGCCTATAATCTGTAAATTCCTGTAAGCAGACCTGTTCTGACAATGATGTATCTTTTTTTTTCTTCAACAGAAGGATCAAAACCCAGCAGAATGCAAGCAGCAGTGAAACAGTGTGTCTGTGGCCTTGAGGATTATCTGCACTGTAATAGCCTAAATACAACTATTAGTTACTTACAGCCTTATGTTTTGTATCTTGGTAGAATTAAGTAAACATTTTGTTAAAACAAACTGACAGAACCAGTTTAAAATGTAGGTTCCTTGTACCTAGCATTTTAATAGTACTTTTCTGCCAATATGTAGAATGCAGTAAATCCTAAAGCATGAATAGTTAATTCATTGCTATATATAGTTTGGTTCTAGTGAAGTCTGTTGTCATGTAGATATTAGACTGCAGCTGTGAAGATACCAGAACTCTTGACAGAGACCACTATTTGTTTAGAAAAGATCCTTTCCCAGAGAACCAACCAAAGTATTTTTTGGCCCAGTAGTTTAAATGGGTTTAAGTCTGCTTGCACTGGCTGTGCCTTCATTACTTCGTTATAGAGATAGCAGTGACTCGTACTAATTAGGAAATGATATACATTTTCAAATTTCACAAGTTCCATATAAACTGTTAATTTCCATCAAGACCACATTAATTGTCTGCTTGTTTATGCTCTAGGTTTTTGTATTTTGTGATGGTGACCTACAGAAAATCTCTAGAAACATCATATTAAGGTTGTTTATCACTGGGATGTGAATAAACCTAGTATTTTCAGAAACTAGTTCTACTTGTGTACACCTTTTAAAATCTTGTAAGCAACCAAAGTTGTGGGAAACATTTAC
This sequence comes from Candoia aspera, assembly GCF_035149785.1. NCBI lineage: Eukaryota > Metazoa > Chordata > Lepidosauria > Squamata > Candoiidae > Candoia > Candoia aspera. Next base: position 43,804,609 of record NC_086159.1, read on the forward strand.
TGTTGGAGACAATCCATACATACAGATGCAAAACACTGCAATGTTTCAAGTGGCTGTATTTCTGCATGAACTCATTTCAGTAGGCCTTGCATTTTGCATAACTTTTTGTTTTTTGACTATTGTATCTTGATTCGGTCACTTCTAACACCTGTGTCTTCTCACAGCAAGGGTAGAGAATTCCCACAAACATTCCCATAGTCATAACTACTCCTAGACCATTAACATGTTGCCTTAGGCTAATAAAAATGAGTCTAGCAATAAGTCAACTTACAGCTGCTTTCTGCAGTCTGATTATGTCTAGGTATGTTGGGCTACTGCTGCCAGAGTTTCCAGTCAGTATGATTGGTCATGCTAGCTAGAAAATCTAATAATGCAATGTATTGGAACGGCATTAACATAATTCTTGAGTGATGCCTAGAAACAACTTGGTTTCTTAAGATAATTCCTTCTCTTTCAGAGCTTCTAACTTTATTGACTTTAAAAATGGTCATTATTTTCTGGTTGTGAAACAAATGATAGGCATTTTCTTCCTAAAAAGAATGATCTGTACTTGCGTGTTGGACATAGATATAAGGACTGATCTTTAGTCGAACCACATTTCCAATGGGCCTCGATCAGCACTCAAATGACAGAATAGAGCAAAAATAGAATTAGGAATGATTCATTTTGTAAAAATTGGTACTATAGAATGGCCCAATTACTGACAAAACAATGATGATGCTCTCTAGTAGTTTCTTTGCATCTGTAGGAACCTAGATTTACACCCCTGAAATTCATGGCCTTTGGTTAAAAAAATAATAAAATACACATGAAGCTCCTGGCTGTCATGAGTACTGATGGTGAGCAGGAGGGGGCCTCTATCCAGGGGGTAAAACGCATGCGTAGTACTGAGGAATTAAGCAGCCAAAGAGACACAGATCAGACCCGCCTTAACTTTTGGGGTTTATCTGTCTGGTTTTTCCCACGCTGCTTCAGTTTGTTAGGATTTTCTGTCTTACGTAGCAGCAATAAACACTAGAGACCTATTCCTCGTCTCAGCGTGATTCCTGACTGTTAGGACATCAATCCTAACAAACTCCTACTCCCATTGAAAGAGGAACAAAGAAAAAAAGAGACATTTGGGAAAATGTCTTCGGAAAACCAGGAAATTCGGCAAGCCATCCAACAATTGGCAGCAGCCCTGCAACACCACCACCACCAAGTAGATCTCCAGATCAACACATTACAAGCAGCTATGCTACAGTAGTTACAACAACCAGCTCCGGTTAACCCACAACCGGTGCCAGCAGCAGCTCCGCCAGTAGTCTTGAGATCCCAGGGCAGTCTACCAGAGAAGTTTGGAGGAGAAGCAGGACAGTCGAGAACTTTTCTCACACAGTGCACAATGTTTTTCGACAGCAGACCGGCAGAGTTTCGCACAGACAGAATCAGAGTCGCCTTCATTTTAAGTCTGCTAAAGGGCCCAGCAGCCAAATGGGCTATTCCCATGGTGGAGAATAACGGCCCAATTCTCAACGACTACCAGAATTTTCTGGCAGGGTTCCGAGCACACTTTGACGACCCGATCAGAGAGGTCACTGCCAGCTGGGAAATTCGGAAGCTCAAGCAAGGCAACAAGAGAGTGGGAATCTACACTGCTGATTTCAAGCTGTTGGCAGGAGATCTGGACTGGAATGAGAGTGCCTTGAAAGACCAAACGGGCTGGATGAAGAAATTAAAAATGAATTAGTGCACCAGGGAACACCAGCTACCCTAGAAAGTTTATATCAGTTGTCTGTGGTCATAGATGCCAGGCTAGAAGAGCTCAGACAGATGCAGCCAGGGAGAGGCAAGCGCCTCAGGCGCTTCCAGGATTTCCAGCTCCCTCTGCAGCATCTCCTTACTCGGGACCAGAGGAGCCGATGCAGATCGGGGCGAGCAGGAGGCTTATTTCCGAGGCTGAGACACAGAGAAGGAAAGGGAGCCCTCTGTTTCTACTGTGGAGTCCAGGGCACATGTTGAGAGCTTGCCCAGTGAGAAGCCAAGCAAATTCCGTAAGAGCCCGAGGGCAAGCAGCTGAACCAAGAGCCACCTCCGCCTCTACTTCCAACCAGGAAAACTCCAGCGGTCTCCCTCCACAGAGCTCAGCAGGGAGACCATCAATCAATTAAGGGCTCATTCTGAGGATTCCAGGCAATCCTTTTACTACTTACCAGTCATAATGCACATAAACCCAGAGCACCAGGTCAAGCTAGAGGCCCTCGTGGATTCCAGAGCTTCCATCAATTTTATTGATATACAGACTGTACAAGACTTCAACATCCCAACCATAGAATTGCCACGTCCCATAGAAGTGGAGACTATTGATGGCCAGCCCCTCAAGGCAGGGCCGATTAGAAGGTTCACAGAACCCTTGCAACTAACAACGGGAGACCATACTGAGTGGATCCAACTTTATGTTACAGTATCACTTAATGTGCCTATAGTCCTGGGCACACCTTGCCTGAAGATCCACAACCCATTGTTAAACTGGACTACGGGAGCAATCTCCTTCCCAGCTAAGGAATGGCAGCACCACAAGATTCAAGCCGCTCTCTCTCCAGCAACCAACGAAGCCGTGGAAGCAGGGGGGTCCAGTTGCCAGCCAAGTATGCAGATTTCGCAGATGTTTTCAGTGAACAAAAGGCCACAGCACTACCCCCCCATAGGGACTGTGATTGTACCATTGAGTTGATACCAGGAGCCAGGATTCCAGCAAGGAAACAATATCCCATGTCCCCCAAGGAACTAGCCACCTTAAAGGATTACTTGGATTCTAATCTCCAAAAGGTCTTCATCCGACCATCTACTTCCCCAGCGTCTGCTCCTACCTTATTCGTACCAAAGAAGCCTGGCCCGTTGGCACCGGCAAATCAGGAGGCACCCATGAGAGTGGTACACGATTTCAGTTCCCTCAATAAACTCATGATAAAAGAAAATTATCCCCTCCCGCTAATATCTGATCTGCTGGATCGCTTACAGAAAGCATGCATTTTTACTAGGTTGGATCTCAGGAATGCGTACAATCTGATCTGGATGAAAGGGGGGCATGAATATCTGACTGCCTTTGACACCAGGTTTGGTAAATTTGAGTACCTTGTTTTGCCCTTTGGCTTGTCTAATGCAGGAGCCATATTTTCCTGATTTATGAATCAAATTTTCTCTGATTTACTAGATAAGTATCTGGTCATTTATCTAGATGACATATTAATATTCTCTGATGATGCTACAACTCATGTAACCCATGTACGTAATGTCTTACAAAGACAGAGAGAACAAGCTATTCGCCAAGCTAGAGAAGTGTCCCTTTGATTTAACTGAATTACATTTCCTGGACTATAAAATATCAACAGAAGGCATATCCATGGATCCTTCTAAGGTCCAGGCAATTCTCTCTTGGCAACCCCCCCGAAATGTGAAAGAGGTACAAAGATTTCTAGGGTTTTGCAATTTTTACAGGAGATTCATAAATTTAGCAACAGGGCTAAACCCCTCACACAACTTTTGAAGAAAGGGTCAAAAATCATTTGGGGGGAGAGAGAGCAAGCAGCCTTCCAAGAATTTAAGCAACACTTTGCATCCCAGCCGCTTTTAAAGCACCCTGATCCCACAAAGCAATTCATAATGCATTCAGATGCTTCCGATACTGCCATTGGGGCGGTGTTATTGCAATATACAAACAAAACCGAGAATACGCTGCTTCCTTGTGCCTTTTTTTCACGCATGCTCTCAGCAGCAGAGAGAAACTATGATGTTTTTAACAAGGAATTGCTAGCAATTAAAGCAGCATTTCAAGAGTGGAGGCACTGGCTAGAAGGTGCAACCTTTCCTGTGAAAGTTTGCACCGATCACAAGAATTTACAGCTTCTACAAAACACCAGATCCCTCACCCGACGCCAATCAGATGGAACCAGTTTTTCTCCAGTTTCAATTTTGTTATTTCTTACATTCCCAGGGCGCAGAACTGTTTGGCAGATTTCCTGTCTCAATCCATTCAGGCAACCCCAGCTACTCACCAGGAGGTACACGCTACTATATTACAACCTCACAACTTTCAGCAGTCTATGAGGGGGAACCAGACAGATTTTGGGAGCAGGCAGACAAGCAAGAGGACCTATTTACAAGAGTCGGAGCTCGGCAGCAACAGGACCCGTATGCCAGGGCCAGGATGGATGACCTCCAGAGGGGCCTGTAAGACACTGCCTCCCCCTTTAATGTGGAGGCAGGAATCCTCTGGCATAGCGGGCGATTATACATTCCCCCCTCATTGAGGGAAGAAGTACTGAGACTTCGCCATGACCATCAAACGGCAGGTCACGGAGGTGTTTTCAAAACTGTCCATAGAGCTCAGAGAGACTACTGGTGGCCTAAGATGACTGCAGACATAAAGGGTTACATTGCTGCTTGTCATACCTGTAGATGAGCCAAGCCTCTCCCAGGGAAGCCCACAGGACTCTTGCAACCCCTACCCACCCCCAGTCAGCCTTGGGATACAATCTCCATGGATTTCATCACTGATTTACCCCCGGTCCAGGGGCTGACTTCCATACTGGTGGTGGACCTTTTCACTAAAATGGTGCATTTTATTCCGTGCAAGGGCCTCCCATCTGCACAAGCCACAGCGTAGTTGTTCATGGACCATGTTTTTAGGTATAGAGGCACGGTAAATCACTTGGTGAGTGACAGAGGCCCTCAGTTCACTTCCAGGTTCTGGAGGGCGCTTTTCCAGTCATTAGGGGTCCAGATCCACCTATCGTCGCGTCATCCGGCTAGTAACGGGCAAGCTGAGAAAACCAATGGTTACAGCAGTATCTCAGGTGTTACACCACTTATCAGCAAGACAATTGGCCAGCCCTGCTCCCCATGGCAGAATTTACTTATAACTCTGTGCAATCCTCTACCAAGATGTCTCCTTTCCAAGCACTCTACGGGGTTAACCCTCGGGTGTTGCCCACCTCCTCCCAGCAGGGAGCTGTTCCAGCCGCGACTGATTTTCTTAAAGAGCAACCCCCCGCACAGGAGTTGTTAAAGGAGCAGCTGAACAGGAGAGAGCTGCAGATGCTCACAGACAAGAGGGGCCAGCGATTGTGGTAGGAGACACAGTGTGGCGCTCTACCAAGTTTTTGACCTCTACCAGGCCCTCCAGGAAGTTGGACTCAAGTTTGTGGGCCCTTTCACTGTGGTACAGCAGATAAATCCAGTGGCTTATCGCTTAAAGCTGCCAGCATCCATGAAAATCCATCCAGTCTTTCACAGAGCCTTGCTAGCCAAGGACCCTCCCCCAAGTGCCTTACAATCGCAACTGCCCCCCCTCCAGTAATTGTGGAGGGGGAGGAGGAATACGAAGTCGAAATTCTGGACTCTAGGAGGAGGGGAAGGGGCATCCAATATTTCATACACCGGAAAGGGTACCCTGAGGAAGAGCGCACGTGGGAGAATGCCAGAGATGTACATGCACCAACGCTGGTTCATCAATTCCATCAGCTTTTCCCTCACAAACCCAAGCCTCGCACTCTACCAGAGATTCCTCACTTGGCTGAGCAAGCAGAGGAGTTCGTAAGTTTGCAGCCTCCACCCCCGCCTGAAGCCTTCAGACCAGAAACAGGAGGAGGGAGAGCCGCAGCCCTCCACCTCGGGCTTGCATTTCCCAAGGGGGAGGGGGGAAGAATCTTCTAATTATCTAGCTATTTTCCAGAAGCAGCCACCTGGGCCAGAAGCATTATCAGACCTGGAGAGCAGCACTGATTCGTCCTTGGAGGAGTTTTCCTTTGAAGAATTTCCATCGTTGCCCAGTTCCCATGGGAGCTTGGAGAGAGAGATGGACTCTTATCAGACCTCTGGAAGGGAGGGGGCTGAAATGGAATGTGAATCTGGAGGGGAGGGTGATGTCATGAGCACTGATGGTGAGCAGGAGGGGGCCTCTATCCAGGGTGGAAAACGCATGCGTAGTACTGAGGAATTAAGCAGCCATTCAAAGAGAGACAGATCAGACCCGCCTTAACTTTTGGGGTTTATCTGTCTGGGTTTTTCCCATGCTTCTTCAGTTTGTTAGGATTTTCTGTCTTATGTAGCAGCAATAAACACTAGAGACCTATTCCTCGTCTCAGCATGATTCCTGACTGTTAGGACACTGGCTGCCGAAAATTTAGCTGCCCACATACCTGTTTTGAAAGTAAACAGATTTGGACAGGACCTTTGCTGCTGGAGAAGCATTGGATAGGTAAGCCATTGCTCATAAAATAATACCTGATTAGTTACTGAAACACGCACTCAATTTCATAATTTATCCAAACTGATTGAAAAAAAGTAGTAGCTTGTATATTTGATGATCTGTATGGCCTAAATAGTGTTTTGTAGGAGGATGGATATTGATGAAAGTAGATTCTTAATAATATTGCAACAACAACACCAAAACTTTTGTGGCAACAGTGATGCTTGAAACAATGTACAGTAAATTAGAATTTCCAAATCAAGCTTAACTAATGATTTTATTTATTTATTTATCATATTTTTATCACCACCCATCTCCATACAGGGGACTCTGGGCGGTTCACAATAATGATGACTGCCTTTCTCAGGGATTTTGTTATCTTCTGGGATTTTTTTTTAATTTCCTTGTCTAGCTGATAGGCCTGGGTCTATCATGGTTTCCTACCCAAGTACTGAGCAGCCATGTTTTAGTGAATGCTCTGGAAGTTTTAAAATCCCATTTTGTATTTGTGATTGCAATGCCATTGATAGAAATAATCTGAAAACGGGGGGAAACCTAGCATGGCCTATGGAAGAAATTATAGAAACTATAAGCCTTAAAAAAATTATCCAGGTTCATGCAGTGGGATCACAGGATACGATATATTTTTTTAACACATTGATACCATCTTTGAAACACTTAAGGTTGTTAAGCAAACAAATGTCTTCCCATACTGACACGTACTGGGGAAGCAATAAAATTTTAGTAAACATTTTTTTCCTTTGGCAGTAATTTGAAAATGTGTGCATGTTTGTGATAGAGATACTTGTGTATTTTTTTAAAAGGTGCTTATTCAGAGTTAAAAGGCAGGTGCCCTACAATTGAGCTTTAAGTTCTCTAAGTATAACAGCTTTGTTTAGCAATTAGGTATGTTCCCCGCCTTGAGTTGTTTATAAAAAATAATGAAGATGGGATAGAAAATAAGAATGGTCAAATCACTGCAGTCAAGGGAATAAAAAAATGACCAGTCTTGTGTCTTTTCTGTAAATGCAAGCTTTCTGCTTTGAGTTACTGATGAAAGTGATAACAACATTGCCCAATTGCCATCTGAGAATCTGAGAAAACACTTGGAGCTGCTATATTTGTATGAGAAAATCTAAGCATTGTTGATAAAAGAGAAGCTGAAAAAAGGTTGGATATATCAGTGAGGCAGTGATATGAAACATAGCCTCTGAATCAAGTATGAAATACTTACAGGAAAGAAAGAGAAAGGCTTTGGAATGGCTGTCACAATCACCAGATTTGAATATTGTTGAAAATCTATGTGGAGATCAGCAGTGCATGCAAGAGGCCCAAAGGATATTTCTGAGCCAGACTAGTTTTGCAAGGAAGAATGGTAAAAAATAATGCTAACAGCTAGAATAGAAACATTTAGCAGGCTACAGGAAATGCTTGGAAGCTGTTGTTTCTGCAAGGAGGTGTTGCAGAGTGAAGATTGAAATTTTGCACCTCCATATTCATTGCTTTCTTTTTTGAACTGTATGTAGATACTCAGGTTTGTAGAAATGTAATATTTAACTTCGTACCATACAGAGATTGTGTCAGCTTCCATTCACAAAGGCATTGATTGAAATACAATTTTGATTGGGGTGCATAAAGTTTTGCATACAACAGTTTGCATGTGGTTCCAAGATAGCAGATCTGAGGTGCAATTTCAGGCTTGCTTGCACAAAAAAAAAAAAAAAATTGGCCCAAATAATCTTCCAGTGTGGTTGTTCGCCCTTTGGTTATCATGCAGTATTTCAAATATTTTAAAATAATTTGAAACGGAATCACACTTGAATGGCTTGAGTTAAAATTTTGTCTTTTTTTTAGGGAGTGTGAAGAAATAAAATGACCGTAACATTTCACTTAAGATTGGCTAGAACAGGTTTTCTCAACCAAGTTTCTGTGGAACCCTAGGGTTCCATGGGAGGTTACTAGGGGTTCCCTGGGAGATCATGATTTATTTAAAAAATTATTTCAAACTCAGGCAATTTCACAATAAAGAGGTAAGTTTCATTAGGTGGGATAGAAAATAAAATGTAAGTACACTGTTAATGCATATATACAGGCCTGCACATGAAACAAATATAATAATTTTGTAACTTCCGGCCTTTATTTGAGCCTGAATGTGCAGGGGTTCCCTGAGGCCTGAATAATAAATCAAGGGCTCTTCCAGTGTCAAAAGGTTGAGAAAGGCTGGACTAGATTGTTGATAGTTTTCTTAAATGGTTATGCATCACTTTAAGGAAAAACTATAAAGTTTTTATAAATCTGCATGGTCTAGTTCTTGAAGTTGCACAAGGAGATTTAAAAAAAAACCTGGTTATTGGGAAGCAGTTCGAGAGAGAGCAGTACTGTATGTCATATTAAGCAAATCAGAAATGTGCACACAGTTAAGCTTGACACTAGGAGGCGTACATGTGCTACAGTATCCTGACATCAAATTAGCTATGCTATGTACGATACAGTAAAGTTGAACTTGTAAAACTAATACTGTTGATGTGTATTAGTGAAATAGGACTGCTCATGAAGATACAAATAAGTCATAGGGCTTTGTGCACATAATTTGATAAGTATCAGCAGTTTTCCATTTCCTCACATAATGGAAATAAAGGGATTCTGAATAACATAGATTTGCTTCCTCAAATGATAAAACTTTAGGGGCAGTGTACATTCTGCCTTTCCTGTATAGCTCTTCCCACCCACCCCTGCCCAATAATTCCAATCCTATTATCCTAGATGGGGCTAGTCACTCCCTTGGCCCAAGGCTGGTCATTGAGCTTCCATGGCTGAGGGTGAATTTGAACCTGGGTCTCCCAGGTGTCAGTTCAACACTTCAGCCACTACATCACCTTTGCTTGCAAATATCTGGCATCATCTCTGAAGAGACCAGGTATCTTTGACATGCAATGAATGTGCTTACGGACATACACAAACAAGGTCTACCTACCTACTTACCTGTCCCCACAGAAATTCTTAATACTATTTTCAGCCTGTTAGTATAATATGGGAAGATGCAAAAGCTTCAATTTGAATTCTACATTGGCCCAATACTTCCTGAAAGATGCAGAGTGGAGCTTACACCCAATCTTAACTACCTTGTTGAAACTTGTTTGCTGTTGCTGCTGCTGCTGCTGAACTTGATGAGTAAATAAACTAATTTTAATGGTGGGATGATGAAATACGGAGCAAAGAAGTTAGGGAAAGAGGATGGACAATGGGTGCAGAACGAATAGACACACAAATTCAGGAAAACAGTAAGATGGAGTTTAAGGGAGTGAACATGGGCAATAAAATGAGTCAGCTTTTTTAATGGTTACATTTTTTCAAAAGTTATTAAAGTATAATAGTAACAAAAGGCTTTCTAATAATATGCCATATTAATGCAGTCCCTTAGGTTAATAAAGATAAAAATGAGCTCTGCGGCGATTTGGGTAAGTGTACCCAATTCTGTTTGTAGGCAGTTTTAGTATGTATATTTTTAAAGACAACTTTCTCCATTTATGTACCAGAAACAACATGGTTATGGCTTTCTTTACTATATATACCTTAAAAGATTTTTTAATAAAGGTATTTATAGAGAGGTTTCAAGACACATGAATTGTGTTCAAGATTTGTTTGGAAATCTCAGCTGTTCATGTATTTAGAACAATTGGTAAAAAACAGCAAATATACAGATACCTCAATCCATATTTAACTAGTAACTTGTTGCATTATCTTGGATTTCTTGCCTTTCCTTTTCTCCCTATAGTTAGGTTTGTCACAACAAAGCAAAAATACAGCCCTTTCCCCAGTCTACTTTGTGAAAACTCATAATCAGACTCCCGTAATTTCATGCCCTAACTATTTCTGGGCTTCCTGTGAACATCTGTTGAACCCAGCATTCTAATTGTCCCGGATTCTGCTGCTAAAATAATTTTCTTATTTGGAGCATGTGATTTCTATTCCAAAGTCTTTATACTGACGACTTCTTTCAAGATTTTGTTCACTCCAAAAAAATTCTCTGAATCATCATGCAATCCATTATGGTACTATGATCTATGTACATTTCTCCTTTAGCAGCCTTTCTGCCCAGCTACCTCTTATTTCTAGAATCTTTAGCTACTGGAAATTGCTTCTTTGGAAATCTCTGTCTACCTTTTCCATGAAGGGTTCGGCTAGCTAACATTTTCATCTTTATTTTCTGTGTAGTACAGAGCAAATAAATGACTGGTGTCCTTGGTTTACTGTGGATCTTTATTGAAAGGCGTTTTTGCAGTAACAGGTCAACTAAATTCCAGAAGTGGTTCATGGGGAAGGATGTTTTGCTATTTCAGCCATGGACCATTGTTACAAGAGCAGGTATTGGCAAAGTGCAACTCAGGTGCTGTTTAAACCCCCTTCCCAAAATTCTGCTCTTAAATTTATTCCACATATTTGGGGTAAGAGGACAGCTTTAGATATTGAATTAGTAGTTGGAAAGAGAGGTTTGTTCCCAAGTCCTGAGCTGTTTTAGGGTTGAGAAATGAACAGATAACCCACACGTATTAAATACTCCTGACATAACCTATTAGACATGTCCTGTAGATGGCAGTTTAGCAATGGCATTTTCCAATTAGTATTTCTGAATAACCCATCAGAGTTCATTAGAATGGGCCCATTTCCACGTAAAAATGGCATTGCTGAGAGTGATGGAACAAGTAGGGAGATTTTAGGCCTGTATGTTCTTAGATCAGCACTCTAAAATGTAATCTGGCTTTTAGCCTACTGTATCTATAAATGCTTTCTCAGACTTTTTTTTCCCCCCAGCATTCAGGCAAAATAAGTACATTTCATATTCATGGAATTAGGGACATTGTCTATCACATCAGCAATGGGAATTTTTTTTAGTACCAAAGTTAGCGATGACCATTCTGTAGTTATAGTCTTCTGAACATTAATGGACAAGTAAGCAAGCAAGCCCCTTCTCCCTGAAATAGCTTATATGCATGCTGCATAACGGCGTGTGTATCCTATTATTTATTAACCAGCATGATATGCTTTACTATTAGTGTGAAAAAGAAACGAATATTCTGTTAGATTCTGAATCCTATAGTTGCTCTCTGGCCCATATGAATGACAGCTAAGCAGCAGACAAGCATTTCCAAGGTTTTTGTTCATTTGTTTCGGTATATTATGCATTTCCCACAACAACAACAAAACCCCCCTAGGAAGAAGGGTCTCTGTGTTCTGTAAGGCATCCCTGCCCCCGAATTTTGAACGTGGCATCCTAAGAACTAGAATAGGAGAAGTTGGGGTGTCAGCGAGCGTCCGCGGAGCAACAGGGCTGGTTTTTCCCCAAGCAGCCTCCGCGGGCTGCGAGTTCCAGAGGGAACGCCGAGCGCCATCCTGCCGCTGTCAGTGACATCTAAGAAGGGGTCTTCTTCCAGCCTAGAGCAGATCGGGGGCGGGGGACTCCTTTTTGCGTTCCACGAGTGAGAACGGCTCGGCTGCCACCGGAGCAAGGCTTTGTTCTTTGGCGCTGTTGCGACTGGGAACCTCTGCAGGCTTCCGAGAGGAGAAGGGAGAGAAGAGCAAGCAAGAAGCCTCCTTCTCCGTCCTTAAAGGCGGGCAGGCAAGGAGGATAGGGCGAAACGGCGGGGCTTTCCTCGCCCAGCCTCTTGGGCAGGCGCCGCCCGCCTTTTCCTCGCCCCGCCTCACGAAAACCTGGGTCTCTGAGATGAAAAAGCCGCTTTCAAAAACAACGGGAGCACGTAGGGCGCTTTCTCCAGCGGTTCTGGGGAAAGACGAGCGGGAGCGCAGGAAGCTGCGCGGCTAAACCTGACCGTCGGTAAGCAGAAGGCAAAGCCTTCCAGGCGCGTCCCTGGAAATCCTCCTCGCCCGTGCGCCGCTTCTCTTTTGCGCGCGCCTTCTTTTCACTCCTTTCGGAAGTTTCCGGCGGCGCCGGGAGGATGCTGGAGAGCGGCTGCAAGCCGGTGAAGGAGGGCGTGCTGGAGAAGCGCAGCGATGGCTTGCTGCAGCTGTGGAAGAAGAAGCGCTGCGTCCTCACCGAGGAAGGGCTTCTGCTTATCCCGCCCAAGCAGGAGCCGGCGGCGACTTCTCCCGCCAGCGGAGAGACGGTGGTGGCCTCCGCCAAGATCAAGCAGTTGCCCTTCTCCACCATGAAGACGGTGGACTGCGTGGAACGGAAGGGCAAGTACATGTACTTCACGGTGGTGATGGCCGAAGGGAAGGAGATCGACTTTCGGTGCCCGCAGGAGCAAGGCTGGAACGCCGAGATCACGCTGCAACTGGTGCAGTACAAGAACCGGCAGGCCATCCTGGCGGTCAGGTCGACCCGGCAGAAGCAGCAGCACCTCGTCCAGCAGCACGGGCCCCGCCTTCGGAGCGCCTCCAACTCCGCCTAGACGGGCGCCCCCGACAGGTACTCTCTCCGCCCGCCTCCCGTCTGGCGCCCGCAGTCGCTGGAGTCGTGCTTGGCCGAGTAGGGCGCCCGCAGGTTCTTTTCCCGCCTTTCTCTCGCTCTCCCTCTTGCGACCCCTTTCAAGCTCTCCCCGCGCCGGTGGAAAGCTTCTCGCAAAACAGACAAGCAGAGCGCAGCGACACTCTTTGTTCTGCCGAAGCGCCCACCTTGGCTATGCAGCTGCTGTTTTAGGCTTTTCCTACACCTGGGGAGGGGGGAACCCCACACACACGAGAAGAAACAACTTTCCTGTGATCTTCACATGTATGTGCTTGCTTACATATACTCAGTAGACGTGCAGGGGCACGTGGTGTGGGGGAGCAGAGTATGTGAGAGAAATGGATTTTACATCTTTTCCTACAAGCCCTATCTAATCTGGTACCCTGCAGATGTGTGGGGTTACAGCGAGCAACACTGCATCAGCTGGAAAATTGGAGCTATAGTCCAATACACTTGAAGGTCTCCTGGGATAATGTCCTTTGCAGGTTCCTGTGTTTAAAAGTAATCAGTAACTCAGCTGTTAATCAGCTCCTGTGTTCCTCTTGCACTGTACAGGGCTGTCTGCTTTACTTAGGGGCCTAATTCCAGTCTTTGCATACTTTGGTCACTTTTGCACATCCTCTCCTCTCTGCTGTCTGTGGGAGAGAATCTTTTGTAACTAGGCTCTGGGGTGAGGAAAGAGAGGGGCCATCTATGTTATGCGTCAACTTCAGAATCTATAACTTAATTACTCTTTGCTGAGGACCCAAGAACTGAATCAGTGTTTTGATTCTTTTGATTTTTTCCCCCCAGGTTCATACACTACCAAATCCTTACTTGGGTTTTTTTCCTAAAAATAGTCCCTCAGAAACCTTAGGGCTGAATAATAAGTAGAAAGAATTAGGTGTTAATTAACACAGTAGTTTTTTATATGAATGGTCTCTCAGCTGGGATGGCAACCTGTTAATGTGAATCGGCAATTGTGAATATGTTCTCTGTAACCACATGATTAGAGTTTTCTGGTGACTGGCTTGTAATCATCCATGACTCTCCAGGATGAGACCCAAAGCCCTTGGTAACTGTATGCTTTACAGTACTGTAATAGGGATGTGTGGATGGCAGTGAGAGTTTAAACTGAAGTTTAAGACTGCTTATGCAATTTGTTGCAAGTGGGCTGCTAACGTTAAGCTCTCCTGCAAAAATATCGTGAAGGAGAACCTTCCCATTTCATCCACAGGATTGGATTCAAAAGAACAACCAATCGGTTTGTCTAGAATTTGCAAAAACAGAATGCTGCTAAGTTACTCAGATCATTTTTTTGTGTGTGTTGTTATAGATTGAATTCAAGAGGCCCTTCTGGAAGTAAGAGAAACGGTGATCAAAGCTTGGCAAAGAAAAGGACAAGTGCAAGGGACAGCATCAGTTCAGCCCCTGGATTTTGTCCAGTTTTGACACCATCTGTGATTGCTTTAGGGAAGTACTTCAGCTGTTCTAAGTTTGGGCTGCTGCTTAAACTTATGAAAGGCATATTTGACCTCAAAGGACATACGTCGCACTGTCATTTTTTTTATTCCAATCTGTTTTATTTGTATGTTTATTTATCAGTGGGGGAGGTTACGTTTTCAAGTTACTTCTGAATGTAGATTTTCTGAGAGACAATGAAGTGCAGAACATACTTGCTTTGGTGAATTATATATGCTGCTGTAGAGGGAGAAAGAAATGGAAGAAAGAGGAAAATGGGAAAATGAAGTAGTTTACCAGGATACAAACTTTTCATATTGCTTTCACATACTGCTTTACAACAGTTTTCATCTCAAAGAGTGAAAGGCTGTTATGAAATGAATGTATGAAATCTATCTTGCTTTGTTGAAGTATTGCACCAATATCCTAATTAATGAGAACACTATCTCCAAAGAAAGCAGTGGCTTTGAATTAAAATTCTGGATTGTTTTATTGTTTATTCAACATTCATTTGACAGATGGTATTATATATTGTATTCAGTAGCAGTCAGTTATACCAGTTTTCACATCCTTACTTAACAAACAGGAAATCTTAGTTGACTGACTCTCAAGGAGAACAATTATTAAAAAGGTTATGTTCTTTTTTACATTTGTTGGAAAACCATACTAAAGACCCCAGGAAGATTAAGACCACTTCACAAGTTCACCAGGAAGGCCACTCTTAACGATCCACTTGGGGATGAGCGAGGGATTTAGGAGTAAGACATCCCAAAGACAATCCACATCTCCATGGCACAATTAACAAGCCATTCAGGTGTAGGGACAATGTGGCCACCCTGGAAGACATATATGGGGTCCCCTTACCAACCTTTGCCCAAACTGAAGAAGCTGCTTGGACAAGCAGTGAAACGGTTCAACCAAAACCAAATCCAGTTGCCATGACTCAACCTACAGACAATTCCACCTGGATGACTGAGAATCTTCATCGACATACTAAAGACTGCACTTCTTTGTTTAGATTTGGCCCTTGCTTTGTTTTTGTTTCTGAAACCTTTTCAAACTCCATATCAAATTATTCTATATAGAATGACTTAAAGTACTTAATTGGGTAATTTTACCAATACTTCTTATTGTTAAGTTTTTTAGGTAACATCCTACACAATATTTTCCGTACTTCCTATAATCAAAATTCTTTCTCCTGAGAACAGTGATTTAAATAAATATGCACATTAGAAGTCTCATAGAACATTTAAACTATGTAACAATTATTTTTTTGTCAACTTAGATATTCTGCTCTTGTTCTGGTGTTATTTGGAGTCTTAATATAACAAGATTTCTAAAAACATTTTTAGAATCAAAGCTCTTGATCTATTCATTTACAATATAAAATTCCCTAATTATTAATTTGATAAGGTAATATATGCTATGTTTTTCAATCCAGATATTCTGTTTTGAAGGATGTATAATATTCCAAATCAATCTAGTTTTGCATGAAATAAAATCCATTATGTTCCAATTAAAGTCAAATTAAACACAGCAGAGTGCACCCTATTAAATATTTGAATGCAGTTTTATACATTCTTATCCTGATAAATTATGGAAGGTCTCTGCAAGATTTAAGTTCTTACTCTAGCCATATGGAAATGTCTGAGCATCAGCTTGGCTCCCACACTTCTCAGGTTGAAAGAAGAGCTGATGGGCAATTCAAGAAGCCCAAATGTACAAAATTACCAGTTATGAGAACTGCAACTATAGACATCCTGATACAGTCTCATATTTGGGACAAATGTGATCAAATTATGACAAGTGGACCATCAAATGTAGATATTTGAACGCTTATATTTAGGACTATCTCAAACATAGACAGGCAAGAGCATTTCTGGCTTCCTTCTGTTTTATCAATGAAAGATTACTTTTTCCATCCCTGAGCACTTTTGTGTTCTAGAATGAGGATTTGGACTAAATATTAAATAATATACTGAGTGTATTGTGATTGAATCAAACACTTGTATTTCACCACTGAAGTATACAAAAAAGATAGAAGGGTTGGCCATAACTCCAACTTCTTAATTTTTTGCAACTCAGAGGAAAAACTTGATATCAGGTCCTATTTGATAACGGGATATCTACTGAAGTAATAGCAATTTACGGTGCATAATCCTCAGCAAGTCTGCAGCGTTCTACTTCTCAGACTGAAGTGGCCACAGTAGTAATTCAGCATTCTGTCTAATGCTTAGAAATGCCTTACAGTGTACACTGGTTATTAAAATGGTGGCCTGTCCTAGATGTTGCAATTGTGACAAACAGTAGATTTAATCTGCAATCCTATAACACTTTGAAAACAGTAGAAGTTACTTCTGGGCTCTACACACTTTGAAAATGTTCCATAAGAAGTACTTTGGATCTACAGCTGTCTGCTGCTCATTAAAATAGCTTGATTTTTTTCATGCTACTGTGCTGATGCTGCTAACCTAATGCTGCTGGTTTAACAATTGCTTTAATAAGCTGACTCCTTAAAGCAGCAGCAACTTTTTTCAGTCTTACATGGAAGTCAAAAAAAAAATGTGGCTGCTTTAATTAGTAGCAGAGAGGTGGTGAAGCAGTTCTTCCAAATCATTCTCAGAGCATGCATAGCCCCTTTAATCATGTATAGAATTGCATTTTTAAGCTAAAACCTGATGCTCCGAGGAAATATTTTATATTTCAAGCATCCCCTACCAGATGGTTCACAGATTTGTTGGAAGAATATGGCTATGGGATTTTTAAAAGCTGGAGCCCTGATAAAGATACAACATTAGGGAAAAGCAACTATACTTACATATCTGGGAGCTAGCCCTACTGGACTCTGTAGAGCTTACTTTAGGGTTGACACATGTAAGTAAAATTGCCCTTGAATCAACGTGATGATTAGATGGATATGCACATGTACTTCTGTTGACCAAAGTGGTTTGCCACTGCCTTCTTGGAGAATATTTCCAGCCTAGTTCAGCCCTGTAAATTCCATGCTGGAATCTTACCCAATGACTAGCTATGTTCTACCTACTTACCTTCCAAGTCCTGAAAAGGTCAACCAGATGCTGCCATATCTTGTGACACTAATACAAATAGTATTATTTTTAACATACACTCCTTTTTTTTATGCCCCTGGCCAGAATTTAGAAAAGAAGCTTGGGTTATGGTGAATTAGTAACAGTGGGTAGTTTGCACATATGCATTTAGGTATTTTTACTCTTTCTATATGGTGCTCACCTGAGATACAATGACACTCTATATAATATTCTAGTGAAAATTAGCTTCATACTGATGTTGCAAATAAATGGTGGGTGAAAAATAATATTTTGTTTCATACATTTGCTTTTCAAGAATACAAATGACAAGGTATTTTAATTTTCTGCCAGAATGGAAATCATCCCATGTTTTCTCTGTTACGTTCTGAAAAAAAAATCTGTTAATTAAAAAAATTACCAGTTGCAGATACTGGCTTTTGCAGATTAGTTGCAGTGATGTGATTTCTGGCATTGTGAGCTGAAACAATGTATCAAACCAATGTGTGTAAATAAGGTTCAAACCAATGTATGTAAATACAGTTCAAATGATTTTGGAGAAATGTGATTTATTTTTCAATATGCATTCCATTTCGAATAAAGAAGCATCTATTGGAATATTTAGATTATATGTAAAATATGAAATCTATGAGGTAGACTAAAACTTGGTTTGGGTTAGGAATAGACTGTTGTAAATCTCATTGAGTTCAACAGAATTTACTTCTCAGTAGGGTTGATTGCACTGGAATTGGGCAGAATTTTCATGGTCAACCTAAAATGTTTAGAGAACAGGTATCATTAGTAGGAAATGTGAGTAAGCACTGTTCATAAATTCAAAATGCATGGGCTTACTTAGAACTACCCATATCTAGAGTGCAAGTATCTGGAGAGTTTTTTCTGTGTCCTGTCATGTGATGGTCATTCAGATTTTTACAGCCCAGATATGGTACTAAAGAATACAATTTTATCATGAACATCAGGATCTGTGTTTGTGACTAGCAGAGATGAATGCAAACATAATGGTTTCAACCTACATTTAGAAAATTGGGTGGACTGGATAGAAAGACCTTGTATAGGGCTGTTGTTTGAGTTATAAATTGTGGACTAGATTCCAAACGATTTTCAAGTGAATCTGAAGCATAGTATCAAATACAATTTCATCCTATTTCAGTTAAGATTTCCAAAAAACAAACCCCCACTATCAGTGTGAGCTAAAACAAGATAATCTTACATCTGAAATCAGTCTTCCAAATGCAACACATGAAATATTTGCAGAGCTGATTGATCCCTACATTTCTCATTTCTCATTATGTATCTTTTTAACAATAGCAGTGCTAATAATGCTTCACTTGAAGTTATTCAAATATGAAGTAGGGAAATGTCAAGTTTAAGTAGACACATCCTTTTTGGTGAAAATAAATCACAGCATCTTCAAGGCCAAGCAACCATGCAGTACACCAGATAAAATTCACTTCAGTATCTTCTCTGATATCCATGGATTTGGGGAAAAAAATGTTGAATAATATTCAAATCATGTACTTTTTGGTCAATGATATTAACATGATCACAGAAGGGGATCTTACACATGAGACAAATCTCCTTTGGTTTTATTTGACTATTCTAAAGCCTTTGACTGTGTGGACCATAACAAATTGTGGCAAGTTCTTAGTGGTATGGGGATACCAAGTCATCTTGTATGCCTCCTGAAGAGTCTGTATAACGACCAGGTAGCGACAGTAAGAACAGACCACGGAACAACGGACTGGTTTAAGATTGGGAAAGGAGTACGGCAGGGCTGTATACTCTCACCCTACCTATTCAACTTGTATGCAGAACACATCATGCGACATGCTGGGCTTGAGGAATCCAAGGCTGGAGTTAAAATCTCTGGAAGAAACATTAACAATCTCAGATATGCAGATGATACCACTTTGATGGCTGAAAGTGAAGAGGAACTGAGGAGCCTTATGATGAAGGTGAAAGAAGAAAGTGCAAAAGCTGGCTTGCAGCTAAACCTCAAAAAAACCAAGATTATGGCAACCAGCTTTGTCCTGATTACCAGGAAACACACTGAGACAATGACTTGGTCTCTAATATTTATTAGTAGTACTTAACAAGAATCCTAACAAACTGAGGAAGCGTGGGAAAAACCCAGCCATATAAACCCCAAAGGTTAAGGCGGTCCCGATCTGTGTCTCTTTGAATGGCTGAACAGTTCCTCAGTGCTACGCATGCGCTTGACAGTCTGGGTGGGAGCCCCCTGCTCGCCATCCTTACTCATGACAAGCTTGATTGATAACTGGCAAATAGAGGGAGAAAATGTAGAAGCAGTAAAAAACTTTGTATTCCTAGGTGCAAAGATTACTGCAGATGCTGACTGCAGTCAGGAAATCAGAAGACGCTTAATCCTTGGGAGAAGAGCAATGACAAATCTCGATAAAATAGTTAAGAGCAGAGACATCACACTGACAACAAAGGCCCGCATAGTTAAAGCAATGGTGTTCCCTGTAGTAACATATGGCTGCGAGAGCTGGACCATAAGGAAGGCTGAGAGAAGGAAGATTGATGCTTTGGAACTGTGGTGTTGGAGGAAAATTCTGAGAGTGCCTTGGACTGCAAGAAGATCAAACCAGTCCATCCTCCAGGAAATTAAGCCAGACTGCTCACTTGAGGGAACGATATTAAAGGCCAAACTGAAATACTTTGGCCACATAATGGGAAGACAGGACACCCTGGAGAAGATGTTGATGCTAGGGAGAGTGGAAGGCAAAAGGAAGAGGGGCCGACCAAGGGCAAGGTGGATGGATGATATTCTAGAGGTGATGGACTTGTCCCTGGGGGAGCTGGGGTTGTTGACGACCGACAGGAAGCTCTGGCATGGGCTGGTCCATGAAGTCACGAAGAGTCGGAAGTGACTAAACGAATAAACAACAACAAAAGTAGCCTACATCTGTCAGAAAAGAACCTACATCTGTCAGAAAATTAACTTACATTGCAAATATTTCTTTATTTTCTTGACCACATAAAAAAGAAATCATAGCCATGTTGATCTATGGAGGAAAAAAAATTGAAATCCATAATTGGGTGATACTAAATAAACCAAATAACACAACAGTATAGGCAAGTTTTTGCAGAACTCTTCATCAGCCAAGTTATTACAAAAAATGAGATAGGGAAAAGAAAGAAAATCCAAAATTAAGGATAGACATTTTAAGCTGTGAAGTCTGCAATAAAAGTCAATTCTAAAATGGAACTGGGGGCTAAATATGGGACTTTCCCTACTTTTACCTAACCCTGAAATACGCATGCTGAAGCTCCATCATTTTTCTGTCATCTCCCCATGACACTGTCTTCATCTCATCCTTAGCCTATAAATGAGGATTAAGTTGCCCTTAGCTATACCAGCATTCTATTCCTGCCCTGCTTCTCCATTGCAAGGGGGAGAACAGCCTCCTTTTTACAGCCTGTGTAAAATCCATTTACTTTTGTCACCCATTACTTTGGAGAGAATCCAGGAGATTGCAGTGACTCTGAACAGAAGCAATAGAGGCAGGATAGAGATCAGCAAGATGGGCAACAAATGTCCAAATAGTTTTCTGTTGACCCAAGGATGGATGGAGAACATATTACTCAAGGGGGAGGGAGGAGGGACACTATTAGATATTGTGGCATTAGATTACACCTAATCTTCAGGGACAGAAGAAATGTTTCCTTACCCCAGCTGTTTGAACAGCATGAGAGAAGCTAAACATGAACTAAATCTCACATGCCCTATTCCTGATCCTTCTTAAGGACTGCAGTCCTATACATTCTTACCTGGGAATAAGTTCTGTTGAATTCAGTTATGCTTGCTTCTGAGTAGATGTTCATGCCAACCTGCTTCCACTAAGTACAGGATTATGGGAGTTGATTTGGAGGGCACCACATTTGGAAAGGGGGCATAAAATGACTAAAAAGTAGTAAGATGACACCAACGTAGTTAAACTCTGCACTAAGTTGGCTGCATACAGTACATGACTCTATCTTCCCAACAGTGATGGCACATCTGCTTCTGATAGTTGCCCATTCAGACAGGCTTTTACTACTGTATGTCCAGAAGAGTAACAAAGACAAATAATGATTTATCCACCTCAGTGAATGGATACATGATAGAGTCAGGAAGAGGAAGAGAGAACCCATAATGCCGAAGTCCCAAGCTCAATTTTATATCTCTCAGAGGTGGAATTTAATATGACATAGAATACGGAAAATGTTGTGGGTTACATAATGCTTAAAGAATCCATCAAGTCACAAATTAACCAGATCATCTAGTTCCTGTAAGAAAAATAGAAAAGAAACAGAAAATGCTAGGTTTTGAAACAAAGCTTTGTCTGTCCAAACATGATTTTATGCACCCTAGCATCTGACTGCATTCAGCTTGCATCAGAACATTCTGACCTCTATTTTACACAAGGAAATTGAATGTAAAGGGAATTGCTTAGTCACACAGCAGTCAGTCAGTAGGTGGGAGGAGTGTATAGCCTTTCTTTTGGATGATGTATGATAACTCTAAACTACCCTTTCCCCTCCCCTCTTTCCTAAAAACAAAGTACATTTTTTCTGATATGGCAGATGTCTCTAATGTATACATAACTTTTTCCATTAAAAAGCAGTGCCTCACTTCATATATTCTTTCAGCCATTAACTAGCCCTTAGAGAATTGCCTTCCACAAATGATGCTGGGGAAAATTCAGAGAGTTGTACTCCCAACACATTAAAGGGCACAGCTTAGAGAATACTGTGTTGGAAGATTTACACTTACTGCATCCATATTTTGTTGATTTAGTGCCTGCCATTTACCATCAACAACAGAAGAGCAAACTTGAGGTCAAAGCAGGAGAGAGGAGAGAAAAGAAAACAGGATTTTATTTCAAGTCAGAGGACAAAGAAGGCAGAATAGAGCAGGGAGTGCAGATGCTACCACTTTATTTTTGATACAGCTGATTTAAAGTGCTGATAGATCTCTTTAAAGCTGTAAATGTTTTCGGACAAAGTTGTTTAAGGGGGTCAAATGTGAAGTTACATGAAAAGGGTTAGACTCTTAAGATTGGAATGAATGCTCAGCAATGGAGGTCTACCATAAACATTCATCAAGGTAGTGGCATAAAAACCTTAGTAGTGGTAGTCTCAGCATGTCCCAACTATTTTTAACTAGTGAAAATGGTGGATTTATTATAGAGATGCATAAGCTAGAAATATCATATCTGGGCTGCAGACAACGATTAGATGGCAGCCAAGAATTACGGAAACTCCAACCCTTTGCTGCCATTTAGTGGTTAGTTTTGGAGCCCAAGACTGTAACCCTACACAAGCTGTGTTCTGGAGGCCTCCCAAAACTTTGACTGTCTCCCCAAATTGCTGCTAAGAGTAATTTTTAATGTGACAGACTACTGATCTTTCTAGTTGACATTATTGATCCTTCCTAATATCTGATTTGCACAAAGTTGGCTTCAACAGCCTATCCCATGTTCACATGTTGTTAGAGCTTTTCAGCAGCTAATTAACTTCCAGCTCAGCTCTGGAATAGAAAAAGATGCTGAAAAAGTAATCCTGCAGCCTTAATTATGTAATTCTTTTTTTTAATAGTAATTTTATTAGGTTTCAAGAGAAGAATAAAAACTACAAAAAACAAAAAACTACAAAGGAAGAAAAAAACTAAAAATTTTACAAGAGAAAAAATTTTCAAATTTACAGAAAGATGTGGCTTCTGACTTTTAACAGCAAGGATATACAAAACTTCCCATAATCAATCTCTTATTCTATATTAAACCAAAACACCACATTATTTCTGTAAATCATTCCACTTTAACACATAATAAAAATCACTAAGTACAATTACTCCTCCCCCTTATGTTAAAAGAAAGGAAAATTACTCCTCAGGGGAGATGGGCAGTGATAAATCTGATTGATTGATAAGAAAGAAAGAAAGAAAGAAAGAAAGAAAGATCATATAAATCTCCTAAACATCTTTCTCTCCTCCAAAAGATAAAACAATTTAATTATTCCCTTCCTACCACTATTCTTTACATTTCTGTCTACTATAATAAGAATCAAATTAAAAAGCATGTAAGTTGTCCACTATTATACTTAATAGTACAACAATTTTAATAATCCCAATCTTAATAAACCCAAAAAACAAAGACAATTCAAAACAGTAATTCCATATCTTTAAAAGGGAATAACATCAAACAAATCCTTAAAGCAAACCAGATAAACATTCTTTAACACTAATATAACAGTTTTAATAATTTTCATCTTAATAAACCCAAAAAATAAAGCCAATTCAAAACAGTAAATCCAAATCTTTAAAGGCAAATAGCATCAATCAAATCCTTAAAGCAAATCAGATAAACATTCTTCAATCCTTATTCCACTTCAAAATAAACCAGAGCAATAACATATTCCCACAAGGTGCACAGAGCTTTTCTCTTGAAAGAATCAAACAACCCAACTGCCCCCCTACTTTTCATGGCATTCCACCAGGAGACTGATTTTACTTACGGCTTTCAGATCACTCTCTCCCTTAGGTTTCTCCAACTCCATTATCCAATCTTCATCCAGCATCTTGATAAAAATCTCAAACTCAGTCTTAAAAAAAAACCTTTCTATCGCTCTTAAATTTCATCCACCACATCCCCAGCCTGATGGCACATTTTAGATCTCATATTTTCCATAATGTCCTGGATATCTTGCATAAAAGCTTGATAGAAGTCAGAAGAAATCTGTTTAAAATCCTGGTGAAAGTCAGAAAAATATCTGTTTGAAATCCTCCATGTCTCACACAGTAGATTATGGCACCCCCTAGGAGCTTAACCAGCGAAAGTTGAAGATATGGAAGAGTTCCAGAGCGTGTTTACATAAAGTGAGAGTGAGATAGCAGATAGTTCTCAAGGGAAAGTGAAAACAGAAAGCTGAAGGTTCAAATTCAATGTGTTGGAAAATCCTAATATCTTCAAATTTAATACAAAAATAATAACAGGAAGACAATTGTTTACTCTCAATCTTTGGAATTTCCTTTGGAAGGAAATTGAAATCCAAAACTTAAAAGAATTTTTTTAAAAAAGTAATCCCAAAAATAACATTAAGCATCAAAAGAACCAGCTTCTCTTCTCCGTAGGAAGCCTCTCTTGGGGTACATACACTTAAAAAAAACCAAATTGGTGATTTAGAAATGGAGTGGCCAGTCTTAGTGTCCCTTTAAGGCTACAGCATTGCTTGGAAAGTGATGACAGCCCTGCCTCCCAGCTGGCTCTTACCAATCAAACACTAAATGCTGTTTGTAATCTTCTGGCTGCAAGCAGCTGTCCATAGGACGATGGGATGATTCCAGATGTTCTCCTTTATCTGGAGAATGTTTCTGGGCTTCAGGAAAACCTGCTTGAGCCTGAAAAAAGTTACTGTGTTGTCAACTTTGCCCGCTGAACCTGCAGGCACAGCTGTTCAGTCCGCCATTCCCACTGGAAGCCTTAATTATGTAATTCTGAGGTGGTTCCTTGGTGAAAACCCGCCTCACCCTGAATTTCAGTTCCTTGCCTTTCTCCACTCCCTGGTACCTCACTGCCATTCACTATGCTTTTTAACCTCAGCAGAGAGTGGCTTTCCTCCTCCTCCTCCTCCTCCTCTTCCATTTTCCCCCCCTCACTGCAAAAACAAATGCAATGAAGTAATGATAAGTGGGGAGAGAGTGGGCAGACGATGTTTGTGTTTTCCCATTAGTCAGTTGGAGGGATTGTGGTTGGCTTATGGAGAGCACTGAGCATTGCATGGATAGAAACATGCACAGAACAGGATGCAAATGCTTCTGAGAGTCTGAGTGGATGAAGCTGGTGGCTATGCAGAAGTGCCCTACATAAGCAGACTTTGTTGTTGTTGTTTATTTGTTTAGTCACTTCCGACTCTTTGTGACTTCATGGACCAGACAACGCCAGAGTTCCTGTTGGTCGTCAACACCCCCAGCTCCCCCAGGGACAAATCCATCACCTCTAAAATATCATCCATCCATCTTGCCCTTGGTCGGCCCCTCTTCCTTTTGCCTTCCACTCTCCCTAGCATCAGCGTCTTCTCCAGGGTGTCCTGTCTTCTCATTATGTGACCGAAGTATTTCAGTTTTGCCTTGAATATCATTCCCTCAAGTGAGCAGTCTGGCTTAATTTCCTGGAGGATGGACTGGTTTGATCTTCTTGCAGTCCAAGGCACTC
The DNA here is from genome assembly GCF_035149785.1 of Candoia aspera. Classification (NCBI taxonomy): domain Eukaryota; kingdom Metazoa; phylum Chordata; class Lepidosauria; order Squamata; family Candoiidae; genus Candoia; species Candoia aspera. The sequence continues at coordinate 43,830,025 of NC_086159.1, forward strand.
TCAGAATTTTCCTCCAACACCACAGTTCCAAAGCATCGATCTTCCTTCTCTCAGCCTTCCTTATGGTCCAGCTCTCGCAGCCATATGTTACTAGGGGGAACACCATTGCTTTAACTATGTGGACCTTTGTTGTCAGTGTGATGTCTCTGCTCTTAACTATTTTATCAAGATTTGTCATTGCTCTTCTCCCAAGGATTAAGTCTACCTTGCAGGATCTTGAGCATTGCCTTACTGGCATGTGAAATGAGTGCCATTGTTCGATAGTTTGAACATTCTTTAGTGTTTCCCTTTTTTGGTATGGGGATATAAGTTGATTTTTTCCAGTCTGATGGCCATTCTTGTGTTTTCCAAATTTGCTGGCATATAGCATGCATTACCTTGACAGCATCATCTTGCAAGATTTTGAACAGTTCAGCTGGGATGCCGTCGTCTCCTGCTGCCTTGTTATTAGCAATGCTTCTTAAGGCCCATTCAACCTCACTCTTCAGGATGTCTGGCTCTAGCTCACTGACCACACCATCAAAGCTATCCCCGATATTGTTATCCTTCCTATACAGGTCTTCCGTATATTCTTGCCACCTTTTCTTGATCTCTTCTTCTTCTGTTAGGTCCTTGCCATCTTTGTTTTTGATCATACCCATTTTGGCCTGGAATTTACCTCTGATGTTTCTAATTTTCTGGAAGAGGTCTCTTGTCCTTCCTATTCTATTGTCTTCTTCCACTTCTGTGCATTGGTTGTTCAAAAATAATTCCTTATCTCTTCTGGCTAGCCTCTGGAATTTTGCATTTAATTGGGCATATCTCCCCCTATCACTGTTGCCTTTTGCTTTCCTTCTTTCTTGGGCTACTTCTAGTGTCTCAGCAGACAGCCATTTTGCCTTCTTGGTTTTCTCTTTCTCTGGGATGTATTTTGTTGCCGCCTCCTGAACAATGTTGCGGACTTCTGTCCATAGTTCTTCCAGGACCCTATCTACTAAGTCCAGTCCCTTAAATCCATTCTTCACCTCCACTGCATATTCCTTGGGAATATTAGTGAGCTCATATCTAGCTGATCTGTGGGTCTTCCCTAATCTCTTTAGTCTGATCCTAAATTGTGCAAGAAGAAGTTCGTGATCGGAACTACAGTCAGCTCCAGGTCTTGTTTTTACCGACTGTACAGATGTCCGCCACCTTTGGCTGCAAAGGATGTAGTCAATCTGATTTCGGTGTTGTCCATCTGGTGAAGTCCATGTATAAAGCCGTCTCTTAGGTTGTACCAAAAGCAGACTTACTGACTATATTTAAATATACATTCAAATCATACATGCTTCATCTGATTCTTTATCTTGACACTGCCACTTTTTTGGATTGTGGCCTTCGGCATGCTTCTCAACTGCAAAGTACTTCCTGTGGCTTGCAAAAGTTGTGCACTCCTGACACAATGTTAAATGCTCCAACCATTATTGATTATTTTAGGTGAGAAGTTTACAGGGGATGGTGGTTTAAAATAGTTTTATACATTCTTATTGAAAACTGCCATGAGAGATCTTTGGCTTAGAATTGGAATATATAAATACAAAAATAATTATAAAAGGCCACATCAAAGTCTTGGTGCTTCAACATCTATATTAGCTTGAGACACAATCACTACCGTCATTTTATCCACTAGCCTCCCAAAAGTAAAAATAAACGTCTAATGGTCTAGATCAGAACTAGGCAACCTGTGGAACTCCAGATGTTGCTGAAGTACAACTCCAAGCATCCATCACCAGTGGCCAGGGCTGCTGGAAGTTGTAATTCAACATCTAGACAGCTTGCCTCTTCTGGCATAGATGTTCCTCGTTTGTGTCATATTTTAACTTGAGGATGCTAGTCGGGTTTTACTATTAAATACCAAAAATAACACTAAACAAAGTTAACACGTTAGGCAATTCTTCATAATCATGACGAGCTTTTTGGTAACAATATTTGTTTTGTTGTAACAAGAGAGAAGGAGAAAGTTGTGATACTTTTCTGAGAGTTTAGTTTACTGTACAGCATTAATACCTTGCAAGGCTAACTTAAAATCTATCAGTACAATATCCTTGCCCCAGCGCAAAGACTTTCCACACCCCTCTTGCTGTGGACACATCCTTATATCAACTCTGTCTTACAGTTATCTCATTAGTAAGGCAGCCCCACAATGGCTTAAGGAGTAAAGTGGTGTTTTCCATGTTCAATGCCAGAACAAGGCGAGGACAATAGTTTTGTAAGTGTTGGGAATGGATGATAGAATTACTGCAATTATTCTTGATTTATCTGTGAGGGAGACTTTCTGCACTCGCTTTATTCACTACATTTTAAGGCAGGTCAATCTATGCAGATGCCAGGCAAAGCCTGTTTCTCAAACTCAGTTTGAGTTCAATTCAGTTACCTTTATTATATCACAGAATGTTTTTAAAATGGTTACAAAGCTCAGCTTAAGACAAATAAATGTTTTCTAGATAATTGATAGAAATAAAATGGACACATTAAAATACATTATAAATACAAGTAACAGAATTCAAATATATATATAACAAACTCAGTAATTTATAAAACCAATCTGTGAATAAAATACTAAAATATTAAACTACTAAATTACTAATCTGCTGAGTGAATATCTGTCTATCTATCATCTATCTTCTCCCTCCCTCTCTCTCTCTCTCTTTCTGAAAGCAAGTGAGGTGTAATGGTTAAAGTGCTGGGCTAGGCGTGGGGAGACCTAAGTTCTATTCCTTCTTTAAACACAAAAGCTGGCTGGGTGACTTTGGCCAGTCACTCTCTCTCAGCCTCGATTGAGAAGTTGAAAAATGTATCTATTTATCTGCACTGGGCCCATGTGATAGATTGTTGCTGCTGTTGTTAGTTGCCGTTGAGTCATTTATGACTCATGGGGACCCTATGTATAACAGAATGAAATGCCCTTTGGTCTAGCGCCATATGCCTGATCGTTCCAATGTTTGCATTCATTTTTGCTGTAATTGTATCAATCCATTGCACTGAAGGTCTTCCTCTTTTCCCTGGCCCTCGACTTTACTGAACATGATGTCCTTTTCAAGTGATCGGTCTTTCATGACAATGTGCCCAAAGTATGAGAGTCTAAGCCTAGTTATCTTTGCCTCTAGGGAACATTCTGGTTGTATTTCTTCTAAAACTGATTTGTTTGTTCTTCTGGCAGACCATGGTATTTTCAATGATCTCCGCCAACACTGTGATAGACTACAGGTCATTGAAATATACCAGGGCTAGGGAACATACCTTCTTCTAGACACTGCTGAACCACAACTACCAGCACCTTCGGGATTGACCATGTTAGTCACTAACATTTGGCAAGCCACAAGTCCCTCATCCCTGGCCTCTCAGGTAAAGGCTTCTTAAAACAGCATAATTAGAACTCTGCAGCAACCACAGAAAAATCCTTCAGTGATAATAACAGTTCGTGACTTTCAATACTCTTTTCTACAGTTATTAAAAACAGTCAGAACACAACCTTGTGTTTCTGAAACTGTCCATTAAGGAGTAATGGGCAGCCATGTCAGCTTTAGCTGGCTTCATTTCTTTAAAAAGCAAACAAGCTCAAAGGAGAACAGTGATTTGCCTTTGGGCATCCCAAGGGATCTTCAATTCACTTGCTTGGCTACAGCCTTGCTGTATTTGTATCCCATGGTCTGCAAAAAATTCTCACTGAGCATCTTTACTTTTTTTTGTCAGTTACATCACTACATATTTTAGAAACTGTTCATAGGGCATAAAAATATTGTGGAAAAGTTTTGAATGAAGACAATAGTTGGTTCAATAACATAAATATCCATGGTGTAAACCTAGCTACATTGTGAGTGCACATAAATAGGATTTTCCCTGTGGTTTGCGTGTATGCGTATGCGTATGTGTATGTGTATTCATTCATTCATTCATTGAAAGTAACCACTCTTTTCTAAGTGACTTACTGAGTGTTGCATGTAGCATTTCATTAATTTATATTTCAACAGTTTGGGAATATTAATTATAATTTATGTGTGCACATAAAAATTCAAACTCTGTGATATCTTTTTTTTAAAAAATGCAAAACTATCTTAGCAAGCTTGCTCATTAATATTGGTACATAACTAGGAATTGGAGTAAGGGGAACCAGAGTAATCTATGTCTCTGGGTAATTTCAATAGTAACAAATCAGGTCAGAGTTTTAGGGTGGAAACCTCTCAAGACTAAGTTACAGAACCTTTGGAACTTTTTTACTTACTGTATATAAATTGAAATCTTTGCTCCTCTCCTAAAACCAGATGCTTTAGAACTGTCTCACTGGAATCAGAGTGACAAGTTCATTGAAATTAACTTCAAACTGGAGACTGTTATTATGGGGTGGGAGTTTGATTGCAGAATCAAATGTGAGAAAATGAGGTGGAGATTTAAAATCAAGTCCAGTATTTTCTGGAGTCAGCTAGATAATTTTCTTTTGATATTTAATCAACTTCCTGCCAGCTTCCCACAAGCAAAGTCAATGGGGAAGCTGTCAGGAAGACACAAGCCAGGTGCAAGCAGGCCAGTAGGCAGGTAAGTGGCTGCTGCCGGGGGGGGGGGAGGGTGTGCAGGTGGCTGCCGAGGCAGGGCGTGAGCGTGGCAGGGTCAGGGGTGCCTGCTGTCAGGTGGGGAAAGGTGCGTGGGTGGCCGGCATGCACAGTGCGAGTGTTGCTGGGCCAGGGGTGGATGCTGTTGGGTGGGGGAAGGTGGGAGCGACTTGTCAGAGAGACTTGCAACCTTCCCTGCCAGCTTCCCCATTTACTTTGCTTGTGGGAAAGGTGGCAAATGGCGATCATGTGACCACAGGACACTGCAACTGTTGTAAGCATGAACCAGTTGCCAAGCACTCAGATCGTGAACACAGGACCACGGGGGTGCTGGGACAGCTGGAACTTTGAAGACTGATCGTAAATACCACTCATGCAGTGCCATTGTGACTTCGAACAGTCACTGAATGAGTGGTTGTTACCCCAGGACTATCTGTAGTCTTTCTATCCTGCTTCTTCAAAGTCCAACTTTCACTTTCATAGAATATCAGAGGGAAAACCATTGCCTGTACCATTCTGCTCTTTGTTGTATCTGAATACCTTTTCCAAGGCCTTTATTGCTGTTTTACCAAGTGCTAGTCTGCAGCATATTTCTTGACTGCTGGTTCCTTTACTGTTGATAGTTGATTCTAAAGGGAGAAGCTATTCATCACTTGAGCACCTCCATTGTCAATTCTAAGGCTGGTTGCTGTACCTCTTGTCATTAGCCTTTTTTATATTTAACCTTAGACTCATTTTTTGATGAAATGATGTCTTTACTGTTACCACTAGAGTGATCATCTGCCTCCAGCATCTTCCTATATCACTACTTCCCAGTACAAGTGCCTGCTTGCTTTATCTGGGCAGCTGGGATGACCTTTGTGCCTTGGGTGACTCTGCTCTTGGCTTTCTTTGCTCATCCCTCCCAGGAACACCCCTACCCCCACCCCCACTCTGAATCATGATGGGGTAATACAGCAGGACGTGGGAGGGATTACTTTCCATATCTTATTAAAATATATGAAATTAACATTAAGAGAAAATGAAGGATAATGTTTGGTTGATGCAATTCAGAGGCATGTCATATATTTAGGTGGAGCACCAAATGAATGGACCACATGTAAGCATGGACAGTCCATTTCATACAATCACCCCCCAAAATTGACAGGAATAGGGCTGGGAGGAAGTTGTTATATAACTATAAAACATAATATTTGTGTAAAACAAGGGAGGGTTTTACTAGGATTACATAGGCATAATCTTACTGTGCAGTACAGTGTGAAAAATTCTACATTCTAGACATTCCTCACCAAACTGTCTTCTTCTTCTGTGTTTTTTCACATTGATGAGTCCCTAGTCTCATATGCTACTTTCTCATTAGGTGATTTTATTTTACAGAATTTCATTACTCCATTTCCATTATTTTATTAGTTCATGTTCTGTTAATATTATCCTTGTACTTGTGAGTCATTATCAGTTTCCATTAACACAATTCGGCTTCTCTAACCAAAGTATAGACTTCTGGCAGTATCTTGCATGGAAAATATCAACTAATGTGGCCCACAGGTTTGATCAGAAAACAGAAAATTGGTCTCTCTGCCAGTTGACTGAAAAGTAGCTAGTATAATGCTAATTTTAAAGAAGAAACTTGGGCTGACCCAGAAAACCCTGTAGGCTGTTTAGCTTAATGTCAGCTTTTGGTAAATTGGTAGATGGGACCCAGGAGGAGAGACTTTTGCGCTGCAGCGCCCACCCTTTAGAACAACATTCCCCAAGGGGTTAGATTGGCTCCATCCCTTCTGGCCTTTTGTTAGGCTCTAAAGACATGGCTTTGTCATTGGGCCTGGGCATCTGGTTATGATTGGAGCCTGCTAAATTGTTATATTGATTGATGCGTAACTTGCACTTGCCTGCTTATGTTTCATGTTTTAATCTGGATTTTAATTTAGTTTTAATGGGGTTATTGTTTTATTACTATCTGTATTTTTGTATTTGTGTGTGTGTGTCTGTATGTGGTTGTTTTAAATACGTGAGCCACCCAGAGTCATGAATGTGAATGGGCAGCTGTACAAATTGAATAAATAAATGAATAAATAAATAAACAAATTGTGTATCCTGGAACATAATATGTACAGAATTTTGTAAAGTGGTGCACTCAGTATTGTTTCAATAACCTATCAGGATTAGCTAAAAAAGGTTTGTCTTCTGAGATGAAAGAAGACATGGTATTCACAGAAAAATTCTCTCCACCAAATTAATGTGCATGGTATCCAAGGTTAGTCAATTTAGTTTGGGCACCCGAAGCAGAAAAACCTACAAATTAAATTGCTAATACTTTCATTAATTGATGGCATTCAATTTTGTGTCTGACATGAATGCATCAACACTGAATTTTCCTTTAGCACTGATCCTTAGAGTAATCCTGTCCTTGCTGTGATGTTCAAAGAGCAGCTTGTGCAGTGATGCATAGTTCTTACTCTCTTGGCTATCTTACATATTTTGTTTTACAGAATGGAAAATAAGAAATAAGGCTGCATAAATCATGGTCTGGGGATTAGAGAAGGTCAGCTTCCTCTGAGCAGGGGGTAAAATTGAGATTGCCAGCCATTCCAGTGATGCAATAAATCACTAGTGGGAAAATACTCTGATTACCAAGGGGAACGATGAATTCTGCTAGTAAAACTTTTTGTAACCCAGTTCATGCATCCTCTTCACACTTGAGATAATGCAAATGTAAAGTAATAATAAATTAAATAATATGCTACCCAATTGCAATGTCCAAAATGGTAAATGCTGCTTCCAGCTCTTCAACTGGTCTCAGCATAAAGTAAACCTTTTGATACCCACTTTGAAAACATATGGCTGTACCATCAATAGCACCTACTGCTGACAAATGCATTCTGTCAGACAACACAAGGTAAGTTTGATTATGAGGAATAGAATACCTAGCTGTTAGCATCAAGACTAATGTTTGTCATTTTTAATTGTTTTGGCTTCTTTGATTTAGGGTTCTGGTTCCCTGATTTAGGGTTCTGGAGAACACAAACATTTGCACATTCTTTGGGTGTTATTTTAGTTGATCCTAAATTAAAGGTATTGCTCAGTTGTGGATTATAGAGAGGGATTTTTTTCCCCTGATCAGTTAAAGCTGTTATTGCTTGAAATATTTATATTGCAATAGATGAGCGTGCATTTATGAACAGAGGTGACCAGACCTTTCAGTGGCTCCATTTACACATAGTTCCAGTTTCACTCACACACACACACACACACACACACACACACACACACACATCAAATTTAGTCACTGCCCATCTCATTCAGAGAGTGAGGCTTTGTGTTATGAATGTTGATTAATGTAGGTAGGTAATTTTACTTACTGTTAATATTTATATAATGTAAGAATAATGCAAAGATCTGGATTAACTCAATAAAAGAGATCCATTATCATCCTGGAACTGGAGATCCGAAAGGAGGTATGTTGTGATTTCCACCATCAGTTAAAGCATCTAACACCCCTGATGTATGACATCCTCTGCTTTCCAGCAATAACATTAAGGCAACATGATGAGGAATATAGATATCATCCATCAGCCAGACAGGGTGGTATACGCTCACTTCCATTCATCAAGTAGAATGTGCATTCAAGTGTAGTTACCAATTGCTGTGGAATTGCAGTAGAAAAGGTGAAGATCATTCTGCTGCCAGGGACTAGCTAAAGGAATAAGAGATATCACTTGCTATTCAGGCAAGAACACAAGTGAACGAAGATCAGCTGCATATAAATGGCTGCTTATAGCACATCACTTTGTTCTGGCCTTGAAAAACTCATCTCCATTGTTTCACTCTACTTCCTTTCTTGTGTCACGTCTTTTTACTCTGCAAGACCCTGTCTGTCTTTTTGCATCATTGTTGATGTGAGCTACTTTGGCCTTCCAAGTCAAGGGTTGTCAAAAATGCAGCGTTAAAATAGAGCAAGTGATTTTTAAAAATATAATATTCAACTCTACTCCAGATCTTGCCCCAAAAAGAAAACAGAAATGGTTTTTCTAGTCACCAGTTGCAAACTGGCTTTGCAAATATTTGCATTAGATTTAGTATGACTTTGCCATTCTTCCTGCAAAATAGGTCAGAAGAATAGGAAATGAAATTGAACGGCATAGCATGGCTTATTGTTAACTGTCTGTGACACTCTTGCTTGTTTAATGAAGTATTTCCGATTATGGTTTTAATGGGCACCTTGGAATCTGTCCTTACTGTTAGGGGTCAAATGACAGATGAAGGAAGCACTGAGATACTGGTTTTCTACAGCTACAATAATCAGATCAGAGCTGTAACTGGAATTAAGAGCCAGTTGGAAACTAGAGTGATTATACTTTCACGCATTGGAAGAACCTGGGCTTCTAATATAAATATTTCAGCTAATTCCTGAGGATGAGGATCTGAGTTCTGCTAATATTACTCTAATTTCAGTAAAAGCAATGCATTTGTGGTAAAAGCAATACATTTTATTATTGTACAACATGCTGCATGCATTAGCTACAATCTGTGAAACTTTCAAAGTGAGTCACTGTCAAGAACATCTTAGGAATCCAGCTTTGGGTTCTAAGGACATGTATGATAGCTCTGGTGATAGAAAATACTGTAGCTTTCTTTACTTGGTGGAATGGGTAAATGTAATTCCTAGGCACTTTTGCAGATATTTCATTAGCAAAGCCATGTAGTGTTTTAGAAATTAAGGTGTATTCAAGTAAAACAAATGCATTAGATCTACTGGAGGCTATTTTCCTTTTTTAAAAAAAAGCAAAACACCCACACAATTGTTACTTGCTGGCTTGTTCTTCAGTTCTGCTTACACAGACTTGGGGAAAGTTCTGAGGCCAAGGTTATGTGAAGCATGTTCTAGCTTCTGAGAGTTCTGAACTGTCTTGTAATAATGGCTTCATTCCTAGTGTATTTGTTTGTACACAGATTGTATTAGTGAAACCTTTCTGGTGAGAAAATTCTGGCTGTGCTTTATACTGACACTAGCAGAGATATCTGAGTGGGTAAGCAGCAGGGAAAGATCAACGCTGTTGTGTAGTCTTTGTATGAGAAAGGGAATTATGTAAAAGGACAAGAAGGCTGGCTTGCGCTATAACAAACCCCTCACTTTTGTCTGATGCTGTTCTGCAAAATCAGTATTACTGTTTCCCCATCCTATATGTGGCAATTATAAGATCATTTGGAACATTTAAGGATCAGACTTCCTTCTTTTGAGAATGTAATCTTCCTGGGCTTCTGGCTGAGGATCTATGGTGGACTAGATGTCCCTGAAGGAGCAGGGATGGCATTATGGTAGAAATTGGTGGCCAGACAGTGAATTCTGGCCAGCACAGTCTCTCCGGATAAGGAGAGATTGTGAGATCTCCCACTTGCACCCTGGACAGCTGCTCTTCATCAGGAGACTGCAGGAACTGAGGTTTTTGCTGTCAACTCATGAGTTGAGTGGCTGGGGGTTGAGGGAATTCATTCAAGCTCAAAGCCATAATGCAGCCTGTATGGATACAAGGTTCGCACAAGCCTCACTTTCTTAAACACTTTTGGATGTAATCTATTTACAGCTAAAGAGATATTTTCTGCCTTTTACTCTTTCCCTTGTAACTGAGACACTTGAATTTCTGAATTACAATATTACAATGGTAAACAACAGAAAAGTGGCAAAAACAGGAGAAGGGAGGAGAGGGTCACTAGAGCAACCTGCAGAAAGAGGAATTCCACAGACCTGCTTCAAAAAATGTTTGACGAATTAGGCAATAAGTTGTCTGAATCACTTAATACTAAATGGACAGCTTTTGAAAAAAGAATGAATGAAAGACTTGTAAAGATGAAAGGAGATGAAAGAAGAAGTTAAGAAGATGGAAAGCTCTATAAAACAAGTAACTGACGATGTAAAACAAATTAATGACAAAGTGAAAAGTCTGGAAGTAAGACAGGAGTTATAAATAGAGAGTTGGAAAGAGAATTAGATAATCTGGCATTATTAGAATTGAGAAGAAGGAATTTTGTTTCAGATTCAGAGCAATTCCAGAGGATTCTGGTGAAGATATTAGAGAAAAGGTTATTAAAGCTTTATCAATTCTTTTTAGAATGGTCTGAGGAGGATAGAGGCAGAAATTGATAAAATATATAGAATAAATAAAATATTTGTGAAAATAAGGAAGGTTCTGAGGGAAGTCCTGGTGCATTTTGTCAGGAAGAAGACAAGAGTTCAAAAGAAGAAACCAAGAGATCAGCAGCATTTTGATCAAGACTGAAGACTGATAATACAGATGTAATTGTGTTTAAAGAAATTCTGATTAGCATATTGCATAAGAGAAAACAGTACTTCTTTTTGACTGATAGACTTAAACAGAAAAAGATTCCATATCAAGGGGACAAATTGGAAGGTGTGATCTTTACATTTAAACAGCCGAGGTTCTGACTGAATTCTGTCTAGAAGGTGAGAGAATTTCTAGAAAAATTCAAAGAAGAGCTGGAAGAAATTCAAATGGAGGTGTCAGATGCAACAGGAAACTGAAAGGGATTATACTGAATTAGGCACAACAGGTATTGACTTTTCTAAATTTTTGGATTGATTATGGATTACAAATGCTTAACATGGAATATCAGTGGAGCAAATGCGCCTCAAAAGACAAAAAAATTATTTGAAAAAATTAAAACAAGACATAATTTGCCTACAAGAGACACATATTAGTAAAGAAGACATAAAACATTTGATTTATAAAAAATTGTTTGTATGTAAACCCCCAAGTAAAACCAGAACTTATACAGACTGATGAACATGGTAGATTTGTTCGGGTGGAAGTTAGTGTGCATGAGACTAAAACTCTGATATTGGGAATTTATGCCCCAACCGAGGACAAAGTATTGTTTTATAAAGGACTTATGGAGGATCAATGTGAGTATTTACCTAAAAGACAGTTTAAAATGATTTGAAATTGTATTTTGCAGCTTGCTGTTTGGTTTGGATGAAAGAGTGGGTGCTGCTGAGAAACAGAAGGCTCTTGGAGTTAGAAGGACGACCTAAGATTTGGGTGGCATGGATATTTGTGGTACAATCAAGTCAAGGTTAATGTGGATTTTAAAAATTATTATGTTAGATGTGCCATATTGAAAGAGTCATTGTATGCAAGATGGGCAATAGAGAAATATGACAAATAAATAAATAAATAAATATATGGAATAGATACAAACCCAGGTTGTGTCTGAAAATACCTTTCTGGCTCTCAGCACAAGAAGCATTTTATAGACAAGAAATAATGGGCAAACACAAATGGCCAATTTATCATAAGGTAGTAGAATTTTGCCAAGGGGAATATAAAATAAAATCAAGATTTGACTAGAGAAAGATATATTTGTCAATGGTTTTCTTATGTACAATTATCAGAAAGGTTTAAAGTGGATAAAAGATTTTATGGTTTTGAACAATGCAAGACTGAGTTTGAAATAGAATTGTATACAAATGATGAACATGTAATTGCTAAAATGTATACACTTTTACTGAAATTTGAAACAGAAGAACAAGTGAAAATATATTATACAGTGGGCTAAAAATTTGGTTATAATATAAAGATGGAACAATGGGAAAATATGTGGTTGAAAGGATTGAAATTTATACTATGTTATAATCTTAAAGAGAACTTTTATAAAATGATGTACCATTGGTATATATCACCAGGGAAATTGTCTTGAATGTATAAAAGCACTTCAAATTTATGTTGGAAATGTGAACAACAAGAAGGATAATTTTATCATGCTTGGTGGATGTGCAAAAAAGCTAGAAAATTTTGGATTCAAATACATACATTGATTCAGAGGATTTTAAAGATTAATATACAATTGAGACTAGAATTCTTCCTTTTGGGACTGATGGACAAACAGTTGGAAAAAAGTCATGGAACTTTGTTTTTGTATATGGTATACAGCAAGATTATTGTATGCACAAAGCTGGAAAGATTTGGCAATACCTGCAATGGATGAACAGTTGATGAAGATGATAGAACTTGCTGAGATGGCCAAATTGACCTGTTTGATTAGAGAAAAGACAATATCTATTTTTGTTGCTGACTTGAAACCTCTTATGGACTTTTTGAGGAAAGCAGAAAAAAATGAACATGATTTATGGTTTTGATGATTAGATAGGATAGATTATAGAAAGAAGAGAGCTATGTTGTAACCATAGAGTAAGAGGTAAACTTATAATTGTACTTATAACTGCTGGAAAGAAAATTGGAAGCTACTTCTTTGTGTTGTTTTTCTTTCTTTTCTATTTTTCTTTTTCTTTTTCTTTCTTTCTTGCACCTTTAGTTCTCTCTTTGATTTCTTTCTTCTTCTTTTTTCTTCCTTACTCTATATCACTTGGTATTAGTTTTTACCTTTGTTTTAAAACCTATATATACACATAAACATATACATAAACATATACATATACATATAATTTCATCTTCCTTACTATTAGGTGTGTTAAAGGGCAAAATAACAGACTGAAAGCAACAAATGCTTATTCAGAATAATAGGAAAACTGCTTACAGCATGTTCTGCACTCACTTCTAAACAGGCTTTATATGTAACCTAGAATGGTAGGAATGGTCCTTGATTGTTTATTTCTGTACTTTCAGAAACTGGACGAATCCATTTCACAGGATACTTTACAAACTGGCTTGTTTCCTTCCATCTCTCCAACTCACCCCTGCTTCTAACACAGCATTTCCAAGAATCATGTGCTTCTACGTGGAGCATTTTTTTAAAAAAAGCTAGTAAATATATTTAAGATTTCACACTAACCTTGATGATCCATTGTCTAATTTTTATTTGAACCATACAGTCTGTCTAGTAGTGAATGCCAGGGTGCTCTTAATCCTCACATATGTGCTTTTGTTTTGCTTTGCAAGGCTGAAGGTCACTATTATGAATCATTCTTCCTTTCATCTCCAAAAGATGGTTTACAGATGAGCAATGAAGCAGCAGTTCAAAACAACTAGAAAAGCAAGCCCTCGGGCAAGAGGGCCAAATAACCTGGGCAAGGATTGGAAGGGACCTTGGAGATCTAGTCCAACCCCTGCCCCCTTTGGACCCGAAGAATGCTGAGGCTATGGACATGTCCTCAATGGCTCCGTGGGGCTAGAATTTCTTTTGTCAAATACCTATGGTGGGAATTAGTTGCAGCAATACCTGCCTGCAGGTTGCAGTTACAAGAAACTTCCATTTCTACAGAAATCAGGAAAAAGTGTCTGAGTTATGAAGGTGCCTGGTTGCCCTTTTTTTTCCAAGTCTGCCTGCCTCTCAGATCTGAGCTTCCTGATAATCTGTCACATTATTCTTGTGATACCCCCACTGCTTCCTAGCCAAGAGGGCTCTTAAAGCAGCTTACATTAGTTAAAATGCAGTAAAACTAGGCAGCATAACACTTAACTGAATAATAAAACAGCCCAACAGAGGCTCATAAAATCAGTTACAAAGCACCACTTTCTATCTCAAATGAATTGTACAAATGTTAAGAATATTACTATTAAAATATACTGCTAATACTGAAGATTTAACAAAAAATTGGAAGTTCTAAACCACAGAAAATTCTCCAGATATGGAAGCAGTTGAGTATACCTCTTGCATGCTTCCCCAAAATACTTCCTTCCATGGTTTTTATTTGTTCAGTTTGTAGGTGCATTTTTTCCCTTAAGGTTCTTTCATATACATATATATGAATTCTGGGAGTTGAAGTCCACACATCTTAAAGTTGCTGAGGTTGAGAAACACTGGTCTAGAGGTCCTCTGTTTACTGCTGCCCTATGGAACAGTCTGCCCCTTGAGATCTGGAGGGTCCCGATCTTCCTGGCCATGGCTTTTCCCCTGGGTGCTGGGCCAGAATGCTAAATAAGTCCAATATAGATGTGGTGTGTGCGACTTGACTTTTATAGTGCCCAGGTTGTTGCATTATGATTATTTTAATTGTATATACTGTATTTTGTTTGTGTAATAGAGGTTTTATTATATTGTTTTTGTTTTCTCTTGTTAGTTGCCCAGGGTTCACATGTAAGATGAGGGGCCATATAAATCTTCTAAATAAATAAATGTTCTAGGCACAGCATTTGGGAAGTACAGTTCTGACAGGATGCCATTGAAAGGAATCATCATGGGTATTGCTAGCCTATCCAAAAATGGGCTGTGCTTGGTGCATTAGTCCTAGCCTACACACGCACACACTACTACCACCACCGCTACCTTTGCATGAATGAGGGCCCGTAAAACATGTCATAATTGCATGTTAACTGAAGTTCCCAGTGTTCACATGTGGTTATTTATTTGTTTGATTTTTACTTTGAAAGCCCTGGTTGTAGTGCATAACACCTTTCCCAGATATACAGTACATGTATTGCTGTTTATGTATGTTACTCTTTTGGGGTTTCTTTGTTTGGATGCAATAAACATTCCCTCAAGTGTTCATTGAGTGATCCAAAAATATAGGAAGGGTGGAATCCAGCCTTAGGCAAGCAGTCTTTTCCGTGTGAAATGAGATTTCTCCTCATTTTACTCCCTCTGAATCCCCTCTGCAGCCTCAAAAACTTCCCCAGCAGATTTTGTGGGCATGAGGGGAGGGCTATATATGTTGTGGGTATAAACCTGCTTCCTGTCCAATCAGTAGTCATTGCTCACACTACTGCATTCTGCCTTAATGAAATGAACCAACATGCAAATCGTGAAACAGGATTCTGATGTAGTTGCTCATGTTGCCAAAATCCTGCTATCAGTGTACAATAGAACGATACAAATACAAACACTACTTATGACAAGGAAAACTAAGAGGCAGGAAAGCCCCCAAAAGCCCAATGTTAACTCAAGCTATAATGGAAGTTGGACAGACTGTAGGAGGATCAAAGCAGAAAAGCGAGAGGGAGATTTAGAATGGTTTATCTCTCTCTGTTTTGTGTTTCAACAAATTCCTCTTTTGACTTATTCTAAGTTTTCCTCAGCACAATGGAGCACAAATTTGGGGTTCTTTTCCCAAAATGGTGTAGGCATCTTTGTGTGCAGTTCTAACATTTTTGTATACAGTTTCTACACCTTTTTACGTTTGCTCAATGTGTTTGTTTTCTCTATCTCCCCCCCCCTTTTTTTAAAGTTGCAAATGGTCCATGCTGCAAAAACCTGGAAAAAGCAGATGTATTCAGCAGCACATATATTCAATAGATGTGAAATTGAATGAAATTGGGTATTCAAGAAAAAAGTGTATCTTGGGATCATGAAGAGAAGCACAGTAAATATCAATCATTTGTTGCAATTCCTTGCTAACCACAGGTAAGAGGTTGAAGTTCATACCCCATGCTTGCTGATGACTCCAGTCCATGACTATTTTTCAGCCTAATCAACCTCACATGATTATTGTGGCTGACATAAAAGTGGAAAATGACAAACCATTTTCAGCTCCTGGAGGAAATATAGAATATACATTTACCAAATGGATGAATAATGCTGCTATTTGAAAATGTGCATTATAAGAATATTTTGAGATTTAGAATTTGAAGAAAAGAAAAGAAAAGTTGCTGCATGAATAATGTAGGGAAATTTTATTTATGTATTTATTCAACTTATATGCTGCCCAGCTCCAATTGACTCTGGGCAGTGCACAGCATAAAAAATCAAACAACAAAATGCAGGCAAAATGTGTGTGTGTCTGTGTGTGCGTGATGGCAAATCCAGTCAACAACAGACATGCACCCAACAAGGGGATCCTACAAGTGTAGCTCAAAGCCTGGGATAATAACCAGGTCTTTGAGGCCCTCTAGAACACTATCAGGGTGGGAACCACCTGCATCTCTAGGGGAGCCTCATTCCAGAGGGCAGGCACCGCAACAGAGGGGGCCTGCCTCTGGGCTTGTGATAGATAGCACCACTTTATCAAAGGAACTGAAGTACGCCAACTCTCTTGGTTTGAATTGGCTGGGCGGACACCATAGGAAATAGGCAGTTTCTCAAGTAATAGGCCCTATGCCATGTAGGGCTTTAAAGGTCGTAGACAGCACCTTGAATCACACCCAGAAGCAAAGTGACAACCATTGCAGCTTGTGAAGCAGGAGTGTCATATAGGCATGCCCATCACTGTCCATGCCACTGCTTGCTGGACCAGTTGAAGCTTCTGGGCAGTCCCATGTAGGATGTGTTGCAGCAATTGAGCCATGAGGTGACTAGGACATGCCTGGTCTCAGTGAAGGAGTAGCTACAAGAAGTCTGCCTCCTCTTCCTCCTTGTTGGAAGGAACCCTTGTCTCCAGCTACTACGTGTTCTGCAACTACAGAGCTGAAAGGCCATACAACTTTGACCTCACCTGTTGGCCAGGAAACCATGTGCCATTGGGAGAATGCTTTCTCTGTCTCTGAGGAAGAACATCATAGAGGGAAGCACATTCCAGCCTCTGCCATCCAGCAGTAATTTCTTCACCCAGACCTCTGGTGAGGGAGAGTGAGGTCCCTCGCTTCCTTCCACCTGTCTGTCATGCCTGCCACCCTTTATTAAAAAATATATAAGCCCAATCATCAGCCATTAACAAATGAAATGAAACAATTCATGAACTTATCCTACTTAAATTAATGTGTGTTTCTACATTCAACATAAATATCATGAAGGCAATTCCAATATATTACTGGCCAAGCTCTCTAGTTTTAAATATTTTCTATTTAAAATTATTTTAAAATACATTAAAATATTTTTGCTGTGAATATTGAGCCAAAGAAAATAAATCTACTCACACTTTTTCTGACTGCAGTGTGAATTAAGAGATGGTAGCCAGTTTTGCGATGAATGTTCACACTGTACCTATTAGCCTTCATGTATTCTCTTCTCTCCTACAAGTTTGAAAGCCACTCATTATTTTTCTAGCTCTACCTCTGAAATTTCTTAATCAGGACAGTCCTAGTGAGGCTTTTACTTGATTCAGGCTTTGAAAACTGAACCAGCCTTAAGCAGCTGTAAATGATTATGGTAGCCCTTATTCTAAGTGCTTGTTGGTATTAATGTAATGCTCATAAAGTCATACTCTGTTTACAAGACTTGATCAAATTTTCCTGGAACCCCAAAGAATTCTAAACAAACACAGGCCGATATAAGCAATAGTGGCCTCAACTGTTAAGAGAGAATTAAATCAACTCTGTTCATAGGTAGGACACAGTTATATTTAATTATTTAAAAGATCACTTTAGAATGTCTATTATTTAGTAATGTTAGATATGTATATGCATATGTATGGATATCTGTGTGCATACACCCATATACTTATATTCACATAAATCCCAAACTGCCAATAAGTTACTGCTCAAAAATTCATGGAGCTTAAACTGCAGCCCTACACATTATGTATGCTTAATGGGAAACCACAATACGACCCAGAATGCGTTCCAGTGCTGTTTCCTCCAAGACCAGAGTACAAATAAATGGATTTTATTTCCATTTCTACTCTTACAATTTTAGACTATAACAGTTTGGAGGCAGAAATCTAGCCTTATTAATTCTGTAAAGAACTAGAGCTTCAATCCATATATGTAATATGGGAAAATTATCCTTGCCAAGTGTAAACATATTAAGGATTGCAATAGCTTCATAAGAAACGGGTATGAGTTCTGGATATAGATGAGATTTGTTCTCTTTAGAGGCTTTCTCCGACAGATGATCTTTGTTCCTTTCAAAGAGGGCTTATGTTCTACTACTTCTATTTTTTATGGCATGCATGTGGTGAAGCAGTCAAATTTAACCAACTGTCAAGAATCCAGTACAACACCCTGAGAATGATATCATGCATTGTATTACCACATTGATTTGAAAAATTGTCATAGGCTATTTTAAAAGCAGTATCACATTCCTTTTGCTGTGTATCATCCAGCAGTGTTCATGACAAACCATGAATAGAGTTAATTGCTAGTTTCTAGGAACAGTTATGCAACATATAGTCCTCACTGAAAAACACACCCAATTATAATATACAAAACTATTCATATTTTTGTGAAGTATATTTTTCAAATTTCATGGTTGACAAGGCTGCTAAGTGAAGTAACTGCTTTATGTCAACACTATATTTTATTTTTGCTTCATGATGTTCCAAAATAGGGGACAGATTGAGATATCTCATATGAACTTAAGTCACCTGTTTTGTATTTTGAAAGAAACCCCCCCCCCACCTACTTTCTCTGCATCATGAATTATTTTATAGGCTTTGCCATGTTTACCAACAGAAAAGCCATGCTGGATCAGGCCCAGGGTCCAAGGAGTGCAGCGGTCTGTGCCATGTAATAGCCAGTTAGGTGCATATTGGAAAATCACATGTATAGCCACAAGGGTGATTTCCCTCTTCAATTGCTATTCCCCAACAGTTGGTCTTGAAGGCATGCTGCCTTTGGGTAGTAGTAAATGTAGTCCTGTAAATGTTCATCAATAGTAAATGTTCATCAGGACGAATAGTAAATGTTCATCAAGACAAATCTCCTACATGGGTTGTTCTATCTCTCTATTATAGTCTTCTAAATTGATGGCCTTTGACATGACACATCTATTGGCCATAAATTCCACAGTTTCTGTATGTATTCTATAAAGAACTTCCTTTTATTGGCCCTGAATCCCCTTGCATTTATTTCAATGACTTCGTGTGACAGGAAGAAGAATGATCTAAATTTGCCATTGCTTGCACAATTTTACATATCTCCATTGCTATTGTATCCTTTCATTACTCACCAATTTTTCCAAAGTAAAAAAATTCTAATTAGTGCAGTCTTTATTTGTAGGGAAGTCACTCATTTTGGCTATTCTGTTCTGTACTTTTATCAGTTCTACAGAAACTCTTTTCAGTCATGTTATATTATTATTTTATTTTTTATTCTTGATTTTATTTCATTTAGGTCCACATGGGGATGGCCGGTATCTTAGACCACTCCTCCCACATACGGGCTGTATCAGATCCTTCTGCCACCTGGACTTTATTCTTATTTTTACTCTTATTTTTATATTTATTTATTAAGAGTAATGTTATATTTATATATTGTATTTTTATTGTATGTTTGTTGTTTTAATCGATTATTATATTGTAAACTGCCCAGAGTCCCCCAAGGGAGGAGATGGGTGGGGACAAATTAAATAAATAAATAAATTTTAATGTATTAACTGTCCATCTATTCATCCTGCTTTTCTGCTAAGAAACTCTCAAGCAGCTATAATAAAGATATGAGAAGGGAACAAACATGCCCAAGATAGTCTTCCTTTTTCCAGTGCAGGTCTCACTGTCATCCATGAGTTGAGAAGAAACTTCCGCAGCTTTTTCAAGCAGTCTGAGCTAGACAATCAGAAACCCTGCATTAAGGTAATAGGTTTTGTAAAATGTAACAACTATATATGTGCACTTTTCTAAGTGGGTCACGCTGTGCATTTGTATCAAAGCATTGTAATATTGTGTTTTTTAACCCCCTTTCCCACATGAAATATGTATTTCACAGTTACCATATGTTAGTACTGTATTTACATTCTAACTGTTGTAGATGTTAGTAATCTTGTATTTCTGAAATGTTCATATTTATGTCCAGATGGTGAAACCATTATTCACGTTAAGTATAAATACTGAATAATGTTGTTGATTTCATCATACACTTGCACAAACCAAAAACATTCTTACTGAGGTCAGTAGCACTCCTGTACTGAGGATGTGATGTTGTAATTTTTAAAACTGAAAATAGTTTTGAGATTGTATAGTATCAACACTGTGCAATATTTACAGTACTAATCGTACTACTATTGCATGAACTATCATAACATGCATTACATATCTTTGGGCTGATTCGTACGTTACCATACTTTTGATGTTCTCCTTCCTTATGGTATACAGGGCCTATTAAAGATGGAAATTGATGGCTTCCTCAGGCTTAGTTTTCCTCCCTCCCACCAAAGTTTACCAGCCACTGGAGAACCATCCACAGTCATGCTTTTTAACCTAGGCTGGGATTGGAGCTGTGGAGGAGGTATGTTTTGACAGATGGCTGGACTGATAGGTTTTGCTAAACCTTGCTCTAGTTTTACACAAGTGTGTTATAAGCATGTCTAAAGGAGAATGGCCCTAGAAGATAGTCTCCACAGAGGCCAGAGGGGAGGGGAAGGAATATGCCTGCATCAGCTTAAATAGCCGAAAGGTATTAAGCTAAACCCAGGTTCTAAAGGGTCACCTGACTGTGTGACTGACATAAAAATTTATGAAGCACTTCAAATTATATTAATACAGAATCTGTATCGGGATAACGGGGGAAACACTAACTCTGGGGTATGAAAGATAGCTTAAGGTTGGCTTAAGCATGGGCTGTGATTCAGATGAAGGCCACGTCACAAGGGCACAGCTCAACAAAGAGATAGCAGGGGCATATTTGCACAGAAGTGGTTTGCCCTCGCCTTTTCCCAGAATGTTTTACTGACTCCTCTATCTTACAGCCCTGGTATGGCCTGATACTGTAATCTGCCATCCAAGTACTATACTAACTAGGTTTACTCCTGCTCAAGCTTCCAAACTCAGACAGGATCAGCCCAGTGCTGCCACCTTCTGAGATAAACACAATTACCAGCCGATTAAACTTTTAGATTAGTGGTAGAATCAATGTTCTAGACAAACATTATGAATACTTTTTGAACTCATTTTAGTGACAGCTGACTCATCTGTGATAGCTTTCCTAATAATTTTTTCCTATTTTGCTAATAAACTTTTTTAGAAGTAAAAGTTCAGAAAAACAAAGTCAATAGCTGGCAACAGTGTGCAGCTGAACTTGGCTGATCTCAAAAAAGCTAAGCATGGTCAAACCTGGTTAGTATGAATTCACCAGGGTTATATGTTAGTTTGGGAAGCTGAAAAAGGCAATGGCAAAACACTTCTTCATTACAGCCAAGGGGAAAAAAAAGGATATCCTTTTGAAGTCACCAGAAGCTCAGCTCAAAGGAAACTTTAAAGGTGCTTTATGCTCTACAGATGTGCAAGGAAAAAAATTAGCTATAGACTTCACAAAAAATAAATATTTGTGCTCCACTTGCAAATATAAACCATAGTTGTAGTTTCATTCTATTTAAAAAGTGGTGCTTGGAAAATACTTTTATTGTGTTTACTCTGCTTTATTCATGGAATTTTGTCCCCATTTATTTTTATATTCCATCCCCTCAGGAAAAATCTGAACCATGAAAAATAAGGGACAACATTTTATTAGAACAGGGAGAAAGTATGGAGGAAGAGCTCAATTTCAAAGAATTATTTTTTCTTATAGATAAGGTCTGCTTAATTAGAGTTTTTCCTGAAGATATTCCATTGAAATAAATGAGAGTTGCATTTATTTTATTTTATTTTATTTTATTTTGTACATCCCAATGGGAAAGAGCACTAAGAATTTTATATCTCAGTCTTAAGCCTTCTCTCTCATCTCATCCAAGATCATTATGAAATCAGAACTGGGAAAAACTAATGGTCAAGAACATTTTTATGGGTTAATAGTCAGTGAACTGCTTTTCCCTACCCAAATTCTTTGGAGGTGACACATTGTAAATGCATCACCCACAGCAAAAATCATCTGTCCGGTAAAATTATCATTGCCAGCATTTTATTATCTGCAATATTTTAAGGGCATTGACAAATTGCTTAAGCATTTATCAGTGGCTGCAGCGATTCTTACAACACTGTTCCTGAGTGCTCCAGGGTTTGGTGCCTTATGATTTTCTTTCTGAAGATCTTGCAATTTTGCAGGACACCCCAAAGAAGAAGTACCCTTAAGTGCTGATTACAGAAAGCAATAAGCCTGCCCCAAGTCAGGGATGCACTTAAGCAGAAAAGTAACTGTAAGTGTCTGGCCTCAGTGACTTCTCTCTGAAAAGCTGCTGTTCTCCTAAACTCTTCTCATGTGCAATTCTTCTCACAGACTCAGTGCAGCTGGTTGATGAAGGCTTCCTCTCAGCAGTTTCTCATCCACCAAGTGCTCCAGTTTTCTAGAATATTTACTTCAATAATCCCATAGCTGGGGTGAGCAATCTGGAAATACCCTCATATGCCTATCCTACTGCCCCAGAACCTTATCTGACCACTTGATGACATAGTGTCTCACTCTTCTGAGGCAAGAAACGCATGAAAACTGTAATGCAAATCCTACACCTACACAGCTTTAATGTAGTTTCAGATGCTAAGGAACCGCCCCCAACCCTGCTCAGAACAGAAGGAGCAGCCCCACCCATTTTGCACCATTGTCCTATCCATTGTAACCCTCAGGCTCCTCAAAATGTTAAGTGTGGCCCAAGCGTGACACCAAAAGGTTACCTAAAGCTTTTGCTGTTCCCTGATTGTCTGTTTGTCTGCGTGCATTTGTTTAGATAGGCTCTGCATAGTTGCTTCTTTCAAAAGAGGCAACTCATTTACAGTAACCAGGCTTTCTGATTTGCTTTTTAATGAATTTAATATGCATTGCTATGCATTTTAAATTACCGCTGGTTACTTTATCCATAAATTCGGTTTGCCCTGGCATGTAGCTGCCTTGCAGTCTTCTCTTGCTCCACACCAAACATGTTTTTGTGACTTTTGCTGGCACAAGCAGCACTTTGGTGCTTGATTTTGTGTTAGCAATGCCTCTACTTCTCTTGGATGCTCCCACCCCTCCATCACTGGTAAATGTCCTTGGGCTGCTAGGCTGCCTATCTCCACTCTGAAGGAAACTTCTCCCCAAAAGCCTGACTGCATTTCCCTTTGTCTTATATGGATTATATGGATTCCTTATTTACCTGAAAAAGATGGTGTTTTGGAACAAGATGGATACTCTTCATGATTAACCTCCTGTGTTTTTCCATGTACTCTTTCTTTCCATACAGTAAACAATCCTTTACAGAGAAAAAAGCTGCAGAAGCATTTTGATTCTTAGCATAGGACCCCCCCCCCAAAATATGGAAGCACCCTTCATCATACTTAGCATAGACCCATTGCTCTAAATACGACTAAGCCTGGGCTTCCAATCATTTCATGTGTTTGTAATATAGAATGCACAGTTTTGCCATGCATTAATAAACTATTCTCTGGGGGTTTAATGTACTTGTTTCATTCAATAAACAGTTTTCACCTTAAGGAAAATGCAAAACAAAATCAACTGTAATAATCCAGTTCCAGCCTTCTCTGTGAACTGTTTCTTGATCTCTAATTTTACTTTGTTCCTTTCTGGAGCTGATAGATACTGCAAGCAAAATATCAAACATCCAGTATATATTTAAAAGATTAACACGAACGGATAATTACTGGAAACAATGGCCCATTCAAACCACTGCCATAATACTTCTGTATTTCTATTATATATGCCTAAACATTTGGAACCAGTATAACCCGAACACAAATAGAGTCTACATGGTAGTTAATTTTTCAAAAATGTTTTATCCAATCCAATTTAGAAACATCTGGAAACTGTTTCAGTTGAAGGATAGCAGAAGTTCACTGCTTCTTCAGGAGCTTTCCCCTTGAATTTTAATAAATCAAATATGTATGTATTTATTCAATTTATATTTGATATGGAACTTTTAAAAAATGTCACACTTTCACAGTCTAATCTGCTTCAACATGCCTGATAAAAGGAATTACACAGCTGGCTAATTCTAGCTATAGCGGCATTAAAATGTTCTGCTGTGAACACTTTATATTGCAAAACTACCACTACCCCACCAAATCCCAGGCAAACAAAAATTAGGCCAATCTGGAAATACAGACAATGCTAAGTGCATTGAGGGAGGGGCAAGCTATGGGCATAAAAATCAATAGAGCAGCAAATCACTAAAATGGCAAAAGCACAATAACTCACATCTTCTCCAGCTACAACGGTGTATAAATAATAGTTCATGAACACTCAAATATATTTGGCTTCAAGTAAATATTGCCAATTTTGCTTGTGAAGACCTAGAAAAATGGTCTAAAAGCTTCTAAATTATTCTTCAAGCAGAGTGTTTCTTGATTTATTTTTAGACCTTCTATGTCACAACCTAATGAATAATACACATTTGCTGCTTTATAGTAGGAGCCCCAATGGAACCATGTTTAATATTAATGACTAAAGTCAAACATAAAACATTCAGAGTGTAACAAATCATCTTAATAAAGTAAATAACAGCTCCCTTTGGCTGATACAGATAAGCTTCA
Organism: Candoia aspera; assembly: GCF_035149785.1. Taxonomy (NCBI): domain Eukaryota; kingdom Metazoa; phylum Chordata; class Lepidosauria; order Squamata; family Candoiidae; genus Candoia; species Candoia aspera. The sequence goes on from NC_086159.1 coordinate 43,854,763, forward strand.
TATACATTTGGCTGAGAGAAATAATCTCAGACACACACACACACACACACACACGCAAAGACCATCTTCAAGTACTTGTCCCTGCAGTTTTCTTGGCAAGATTTCAGAAGTGGCTTCCTAGGGCTGAGAGAGACTGACTGGCCCAAGGTCACCCAGCTGTCTTTGCGCCTAAGGCAGGACTAGAACTCACAGTCTCCCTGTTTCTAGCCTGGTGCCTTAACCACAACACCATCCTAACAAATATAAAATTATTTCTGAGAAGCAGCTATTTACTTAAATAAGGTTTTTCCGCTATGTTATCTTTTATGATGACAGTTTTAATTGTCTAAATAAAGAAACAGAATGCCAATAACATGTCAGTATAGAGCTCAAACTGGATTCTTCCGGTTTCTCTATGGCTACTTTATTGTATGTTACAATATATTTTAATTTAGGAATTTCAAAGGCTATTTTGTGTTGGTGGCTTTTGAGGTGAAGTGCTCTCATTTCATGGGTACTTCCAGATGAGGCTTTTATTTGGTAATCAACCTGATTTTTTTCATGGACTTTTATAAAATGCAAAGTATCATAATCATTTCCCATTTTTAACTTTCCCATTTCTTCTGTATGATTTTTAACCACAGAAAATATGTTAATGAGGAAAGACAAAATAGCTATACTTTTTTTTTTTAGTGCTAATGCTAGGAGTGGTCTACCTGGAAGCACCTTCAATTAGTGAAGAATTCTTGTAAGTTTTCTTCGCTGACCAGCATCTGTTCTACATGATTCTGGGGCAGTAAACTAGATAATTTCAAGAAGGTGAAACCAAAGGGCATCTACAAATGATGCTGAATCTTATCAGGGACACTCATAGCTAGCAAAAAACTCAGTTTTTAATTTTGCCTGCACTAGGTCATACTTGCACACAAGGAAGTCCGCTGCCTCTTCTTATCCCAAAGCTGCTCTGCTTTTAAATGTCTGTGGGATCATGTTGCTCTTCATGCTTATCAGGTTATTACTGCTGTTCTTTAGACTTTCCCACAAGCAGTGAAGGACCTAGATATCGCTTCCTGGTGTCAGATGATGAATTAATGGTTGCCATATTATGGGCAAGGAATTTGAGAGCAGTCCAGCCCAGAGAGCAAGATATGATGACTCTGAACACAAATGCAGATTTCAGTAATTGCCCTGTGACTGATATACTGCAAAGAGAATCCTATATTAGCTCTACTCTGAAAGATTCCCTATTAGTTCAATGGGACTTTGTCTTTGGTAAGTGAATACAATTGTATTTTCCCTGTTTTTGCTAAAAAAAACCCTGTAGTCTTCTCCTTTCTATGAAGATTGCAATGGCTGCAGTACATACTTACTACTACACTGCTTTTGCTTCTCCCCCATATGTAGTGGACCTGATATTTACTTCCAATGAGTAAGATAACATAGAAGATTATAAACCAGCATAAATAACTTTCTTGCCATGCTTTGTTCTTGTACATCCACACTTGGAGCTGCACTAAAAACAGTTAACAAGATCAGATGATAGTTTTGCAGACTGATACCTTCTCCAACACCAATATCAAAAGTGACAAAACAAGGAAAGGATATAGATATACTGTATTTTTAAAATGTACAACTTCTAAAACGTAAATTTCGGTGGCCAGCTCTGGCTCTGACCTTTGGAAGTTACTGTCTGTGTTGGGGGAGGGGTGTCCTTATGGGTTCCTGCAAGGGCATTACAGGAGCTCAGGGAACTTGTAGGCAGTGGGTTGCCCATCTCTTCTATAAATGCTTATCTGGGATTATGTAATTCATGATTTATGAGGAGAAATGGATAGGATTATCCTGCTCCTGGAAAATCCTATCTGCTTGATTGGAAGTGCCAAGACTGGAGTCTCCAAGATTTGGGAAGCTCAATGGGCTCCTTCCTGGATAGCAGCATGGAAGAGGGAGGGGCATTTGCATCTCATTCTAGTTTCCCTGGCCTGAGTCCCATCCCTTTAAAAAGCTTGGGGAATGCCAGGCAATACAGGCACAAAGAAGTATAAAACCCAGTTTTCTTTTGACTTTTGATCCAGGTGGGAAAGAAACTTGGGTTGGCATTTTACAAGGCTATTGTTCCTCCATTGTATTAGGACAGACAAAAGGATCAGTTAATTCCTGAGTATGCGAAGTGGGGAGATCAGATGTCCCTTAATGCCTGAAATCTTCAAGTGGAAACTGAAACTGCATTGATGCCCTGAAAAATCATGGAAAGAAAACAGAGCCAGGCCTGCTTTTCAGGATAGAAATGTGTGTGTTCTTTTGACTGCCTTTGTTCAAAAGAGAAAAGCTTTGTCAGGACAAGTTGACAAGGAATCTATTTCTAAATATAGGATTTGGCTCTTTTCTTTTATATAAAGCATTTCCTATAGTTCCCTGTGTAAAGTGTCTGATGTACGCATGGATCGACGTTCTTTATTTTTTTGTTGGTTTCTCTGAAGGTGCTGCAATTACATTTCTTCCTAACAACCAGGGCAAACTGCTGGCTTTTGTGCAGGTGTGAGACAGAAAGTAATTATCAACAGTGGCAGCCATGCAGAGATACCAATAAAATAAACATCAAGGCTTCTTCTGAGTACCTGGTGCCTGTGAACCTTCATGGAAACAAGAGTTTTCCTTATCATTCCTAAGCCAACAATTGCAGTATCTGGGACTTGCATCTAAATACTGGCCCTGCTGACAGCACAGCAGACATTTTTTGCTTCTTCGCTTGAGGTGAAACCAAAATGTTTTCTCATCCCTTATCCCTTCCAACTGATTTCTCAAAACACACACACACACACGTGTGTGTGCCTGTATGTGCACTGAAGATAATTGTGGAAGGAATTCTTGACATAGCCTGCACACCCAACATTTATCTACATTATAGATAGTCCACATGCTATGCAACCATGTGGTGTTGGATATACTGGTGACATTACCTGATAAAACATCAGCCTGATTAGGCTTACTGAATACGGTCATTAAAGAACAAAGCACAGATACTTGCAAGGTGTCACCTGGAAGATGTTTTCTCATGTGACTTGCTAAATAACTTTTAGGTTTGATAGAATCACTGAGGTTAACAAAATCCTCTGGTGATTCCAATTTGGTGAATGTAAGACCTGTCTTCAGTTATTTACAGCTTCATCAGAACAACCTGCCATCCCCAATGTCACCCCCATCTTCTTGATGTTGTCCTTATGTTGTCCTCAAACAACAGTTTCTGTAGATGTGACTTACCAACTATTCCAGTTTGGCCAGAACTGTGATGCCTTGGAGGTTATTCCACCACTGCAGGGGACCATGATTTTCTCATCATAGAAGAAAGTTGGCATATAGTTTTAGTATACCTGTACTCTCCCCCTACTTCATTGCCCTCCTCTTTTAGGACAGGGAAAGAGAACTCCTGCTGCTGACATCACAGATACCAACCACCAGTCCCTCAGTCTAGCAGAGGTGACTAGAAAGACGCATGGACATAGGGCATGTTGCCAAATGCACAAGGGTAGGCCTTGGACTGCATGAGTAGCACAGAAGAGGATGAAGCAGAATGGATGGTCTTTGTGTTCTGCCTAAGGGCCTAAAACAAGGGATGGCAGGCAGGTATAAATGTGTAGTGTTGGCCCAGGCTTCAGTGCTGTGGCTTAGCAATCCAAGGACTCTTGGAAGGACTTTAAACTTTGTCATCAAGGTTTCTAAGGGCATATCTGCACTACTAGGTTATGAGTACAGGACACCAACCATTTCTGGAGAGCAGGATTGGATGACATTATCTTCTACTCACATTACAGTTTTTGAAAAAGCCCAGTAGAAAAGTAAGTGGGATAGAGAAAGAAAAATAATAATTAAAAATGTTTCTGCGGGGCTTCAAACCAGTGAACGTCTGCAAATCAGGCAACTGTTATACCTACGATGTTACAGCATAACTACTATGCTGCTATAGACTGTATTGAAACAAACTGGGGAAATGCAAGAAAGGATTTTTACTTTAAATCTGGTTGTTTTGCCTGTATATAAGTGCATTCTGATACTTTAATGTTCTATATATAAATTAATTTATCTGTTGTTAAAATTAAATTAAATTAAGTTAAATTAAATTAGATTAGATTAGATTAGATTAAATTAGAGCCAGTTTGGTGAAGTGGTTAAGGCACAAGGCTAGAAAGTGGGAGACCGTGAGTTCTAGTCCCTCCTTAGGCACAAAGCAGCTGGGTGACCTTGGGTCAGTCACTCTCTCAGCCCCAGGAAGGAGGCAATGGCAAACCACTTCTGAAAAACCTTACCTAAAAAACTGCAGGGACTTGTCCAGGCAGTCGCCGAGAATTGGACATGATTGAAGGGATTTTTAAAAAAAAATTGGCAACTGCTTTTTCTGGAATGGTAAGTTGGAATGGCATAGCAGCAAGGCAATTGCCCAGTGAGGTTGTGGTAGCCAGGAAGCCACTGCCTAAGCATTTCAGTCCAGGCAAGTTTTTCTTCAGCTGGGCTTAGAGTTAACCCAGCATCAGCACAGGAGAGGAGAGGATCAGCTTAACCATGCAATACAGATGTGTTCTAAATCTTATTTACAGAATGATGTCAAAAATGAAAAAAAAAAGTTTGAAAACAATACAAAGGCCAGTAGGTTTATTTAAAACTAATTCTGAAGTGTTTAAAAATGAAACAAATATCAACAAATCATTTCCATACTGGAAAACACCTGATAGCTGCAAAACGCACAGTGTAGAGAAGAGAGGCAAGATGACCCATCAGTATGTTGATAGGGTTTTCAATAGTTACTGCAGGGGGTGGATCCCACTAAGGACCAGTAGGAAGGAAAAGCTCTAGGCATTCCAAAAAGGCATGTGGCTCCTGCTTTCCATCTTCTCTTTTCTCTTCCTGGTAACATCCAAAACAGGAGTGGGCAACTTTTGTTAGGGTGAGGCTGCACCAACCTTTACACAGCAAGTCAAAGTAAGTGGGGACTTCAGTTAAATTATTTAAATAACATTGTTTTCAATATTATTATTATTTAATAATCCTGTTGTATCACATTGACTTCATTAGCCTTAGGTGTCTCCTCTTGTTTACATAAGATTAATTTGAAAATGATATTTTAATTTACACCACTGGATCACCTGACATCAGTTTTATCATAAATAAAAGATGTTCTATTTCTGGCCTCTCCTTTGGTTCCTGCTACAGAAATGTTTCATTTGAGTTGAAGACATTTTAAGAGGATCTACCTCCAAAATTTAGCTCATGTTACGTTTATTTAGCTTTATATAAACTTTCTAGTTCATTAGCATTTTTGGAAAAGATTGAACTTACCATTTTTTTCAGAAATATGAACTATATCCTCTGTTCATAAGACAGAAACTTTGAAAGATTTTGCGACACATAAGAATAGCTTCCTTCCTTCCCTCCCTCCTTCCTTGGATGCCTTCAGGGGTGTTGGAAAGGTCAAGATGGTGGACACGATTGCATGATTATAAGTGTTAAAGCTCTTTTGCCTTCAGGGACTTCTCCTGTAATAATAAAAGAGGGAATTGATCTCTGGAGAAGAGAGGCGTATGGAGACATACACCTGTATGCCTCTGTCAAAACGAACCACAAAACCTGAAACTAAGTTCCCTGTGTTTGTCAAACTAATTTGCCTGTCAAAAAAAATCACAAAGAATTAGTTGACCAAATTAAGGGCAAGATCAGCACAGCACCATCCAGCACTGAGTCAGAGCAGAAGCAACATAGGATGATAGGAGTCTTTCTGTGGGGGGAGCAAATTTTGTGCTGGTATATAGTTGGTGGGATGGAGGGATAGCTCAGCAGTGGGAAAAAATTCTGTATCAAGATTTTTAATGTAATGACCATTTTGTCTGAATGCACTAGCAAGTAATTGTATCTGCATTTATTAAATTAGGGCAAGTTGTTTTTTGAAAAGATGTGCTAATAAAAAGAGGAACAAATAGGTTTTTTTTAGTATCCCATTCCTTTTTCTGAGTCCAGCAAAGTTTTTTGGGAAATTTACACTGTATCATCAGTGGCCTGCAGATTATGTTGTACAATGGAAGAGGGCACCCAGACCCAACACAAGTGAAGAAATAAATCAGTATCTGGAAGTGTTTCTTACTATGAAGCTGAACAAGGCAGTCATTTTAGGCAGCAGACTTTTGGAATCATGCAAATCGTTAATTGTTGGAAACTATTAACGACTGATTTGTTCTTGTTTGTTAGATGTATATATTTTACCTTTTGTCCAAGAACTTCTTTTTATCCATACAAGATGTGATAGGCTGGACTTAGAGAGACTGTCTTGTCCAAAGTCACCCAGTGAATTTCTGTGGTTAAGGGAATGGATTTGATTCGAATGCAATACCTTGACCACTACACCACCTTTGCTGCTTTTGTTGTTGACTTTTTACTGCCATGGACATGGAAAGATGCATAAGGATGGTTTTGCCTCAGTTGCCAAGATAATATGGTTGACTTTAAGGTGTTACCATTTTCTGCCCTGCCTCAGACAATAGTATGCCTTAAAATAGCCCTCGCTACACAAAGGTAATTTCTAATGTAATATTCTGAAGAAGTTCTATGAAATAAAATATCATTTTATGATTAATCTGCCAACTTGAAAAGTAATGTAATGAGCCCTACAAATAGATTCTTTCTTTATTACAAAAGAAAGCAGCTCCAGTTGGGATAGGAACTGGACTGTGAGGCATTATTTTTGTACAGTTATTAAGCTAAGGCTATAAGCCTAAATGCAATTATTAGGAAGTAAAACCCAGCATGACTTATTCTTTAATAAACAAGCGTAACCTTTTATCATTAGGAAGCTAGATGGAGAACAGTACCACTTCACCATTCAGGGGAAAACTGCTCCCACTGCTATTGTTTTTTAAACACCAAATGCATAGTTTCCTTGAGTGAAATCCCTTTCATTATCCTCAATGCAGAAAGAAAATGTAATTTGAAGTAATCAGTTAGGAATAATTGAGGATAAGAGAATAGTAATATCTTTGGATGAAGAATGCAAAGCTCCCATCATTCCTGGTTAGTATCACCATGTTGTCTGGAAATGATTGGAGTGGTGGTCTAGTGTACCAAGAAGGCATATCTTGCAAAAGTCTATCCCTTAAATGTCTATATTGTTTTAGTTTCCAAATTTTAATGTGACCAGGCACACAAAACTGTGACAGCTTGAAAACATACAACACAACACAACACAACACAACACAACACAACACAATAATGGAGGCTCTTAGAATGCTGAATTATGTATTAGATTCTACTTTTGGATGATAAATTTATAAACTTTTTAATTTAGCTCTTACTGTTTATGATGTTATTTCTTCTGTGAATTTTGTGTGTGTGCATGCGTGCACCTTTTATGTTACTTTTGACTCCTGGTGACTGCCTGGACAAGTCCCTGCAGTTTTCCTGGCAAGATTTCAGAAGTGGTTTGTCATTGCCTCCTTCCTAGGGCTGAGAGAGAGTGACTGGCCCAAGGTCACCCAGCTGGCTTCGGGCCCAAGGCGGGACAAGAACTCACGGTCTCCCTGTTTCCAACCTAATGCCTTAACCACTAGACCAAACTGGCTCTCCTCCTGTGAATTGATAAAGTTTTACTTTCAAAGGGTGCTTTTCAAACAAGGCGTTGATGTGCATATATGTGTTTGTTTGTTTGTTTGCATCACCGCAGAGCAGGCCTTTATAAGAAATTTTAATGACAATATTTCAAAACCTACATAACCAAAATCACCTCATGTGAACTTGTGCTATTCTGTGCAAGCTAGAATTTCCAGTCTAGAGATTACCTTGTCATTAGAAAATGTTGTAAAGACTCAAGTCAGGGAAGCATTATGTTCAATATTTTTAGTAAAGTTTAGTTGAAAAATAAATTTGCTGAGGTTAAAGTTGTTTGTGAATAAATTAAGGATGTGATATGACTAGTGTTTATTCTCAGAATTCAGTTTCTTTTTTAAATATTTACAGTCAAAGGCCTTGTTCCTGCAATTAGTTCTGTACAGTATAGAACTTAATCACAGAGGGAAAAAGCTGATGTGTTAGCTTTATGGATCTCTAAGTGGGATGTAAATATTTTGATTCATAACACTGATTGCAGGGGAGAGGGTTGTTCACATACCTACCATTGCAAAACAGTATTAGTTTATTCTCACATTAATTCCAGCATTTCTTCTTGCTCAGGTTTCTTTATGCATTGTGCAGTACCAAGTAGTAGAATATAGTTAATTCATAATCCTACATGTTATCATACATAGTTATCCTATATTCTTATAAACTGAGTGAGTATGGATAATATAGCCATTGCTCATAAGGAAAATGTAATTGTTAGATGTGATGTGGGTATTTACTGTTTAGGTCCTCTGGGACTGTTTAATTTTGTTTTGTTATAAAACCAGGTACAGGTGGGTTGCACAGGTATAGTCTAACCGTTTGCCCCACTAAGGTTATTAGATATCTATGATGTCTTTACTGCAACCCCATTTTATTTTATTTTATTTATATAAAAAAAATTATCTGTGATGTTGGCCTTGTTAGACTGCTCTTTACTGCACTACAAACCATCAGCCAGCAAAAAAATAAAAACAGAAGAGAGTGAAGTGAGTCAGTATGAGGGCTAAAAGGATGAAGGTCAAATACCAAAAGCCTGAGACATCTGTTAGAATAACAAAGCCCAGATGTCAACTCCTTTCCGTCGACTCTCAATCTGTTAAGGAAGATGAGTTATAAGATAGATGGATGGATGGATGGATGGATGGATGGATGGATGGAAGGAAGGAAGGAAGATCTTGAGGCTTATAGTTGGTAATTGCTATTTTTCTCCTCTATTATGCTCTTTCTAGTATCTATAATAAAAACTAGTTTATCAAAATGATGATCCTTGAATCTCTGCCTGCTGGCCTTAAAGTTCGAGTAATAGTCTGGATGAAGCCAGGACAATGTATTATTATGATGGCTGGGTTCACTGAGGAGCATTTGAGGCTGTCAGACATCTCCTGAAACTGTTATTTACTAGAGAATAGAAAAACGAATTTATATCTTCAAGTTTTCTTCTATGTGTACCATAGCTGAAGTGATAGACTGAATTCCTGGTACGGTGGCAAAAAAGTAGGGGGTTCCCTATGTACCATGGAATTCATCTTATTATCCTGTCACACGCTCCAAAGCATGTATATACACATCCTATGACAATGAATCATGACCATATCATCATACATCTAGACTACTGTAACACAAACCACAGGGGCTACCTTTGAAGATAGTTCAGAAATTAGTTGATTCAGAAAACAGTAGCAAGTTGCTGATGGGAACTAGTACTTTAGGTATAGTATAACACCTAAGTTGCAGATGCTGCTCTGGCTGGTTTAGGTTTCTCGGCCCAATTCAAAATACTGTCATTTACCTGTAAAGCCTTATATGGCTGGGCTCATGTTTAGCTGCTGGATTCTCTCTACCAACTGGAATTGGTCAGTTTGGTGATGCATGGGATGACTAGAATTCTTTCCCTACAAGTTGTTAAGGGGGAGTGAGGGCCATAATGAGTCCTTCTCAATGGTGGCCCTGATATTATGGAACACTTATTAGCTTTTCTGAAGGCTTTGAAGATAATTCACTTCTGAGAAGCAGTTGAGTGCTAATGCTGGTGCCTGCATAAATGATTTGCCATCCATTTAAAGGGTTGGATTGTCTCATAAGGTCACCTTCTTGGGAGAATTTGGATCGAATAAAGTCAGTTTTATCAATCTCTTTTAAAAGCATCCTTAGATATACATTACACTGCCATGCAGAACAGTAGGAGCATTTTTTTTAGTATCATGGTTTTATTCTACAGTTTTCAGTTAGAAATCTTTCCATTCTTCTATATTGTAAACTATAATTTAAAGTTTCACTCCCCCTACCACCTCAGTAGAATTCTGGTGTCTTGTTCCTGGAACTTCCAATGCATACGACTAGAATTTCTCTCTTCTCCAATTCAGCTGATACAGCAGTGTGCAAGCAGGGCTCAGGAAGATGCCTGAAGCAGAACTGCTGGTACACTACTATTACAAGTTGCAATTATTTGGAATGCAGCAGAGGTATGCCAGCATGGCAGCTGGGAAGCCCGGGAAGGCCTTCAGTGCATGTCTTTATTTATTTATTTATTTATTTGTAATCAACATTCCGTCATGCAACTTCTCCTCAAACTGGTTCTGGGGTTTGATTTATTTATTGCAAAACCACAGATAAATATATACAACTACACAGAATGGGGGTGGATGGGGGCTAGCAATTTATTTTATTTTTGTGATGGAGAGATGGGATGTTTATTTAGTCACAAATAAGAAGATAAGATCCTCAGTTATGAGTCACTTTGAAAGAAGCACACACTGATTAGCCAATGGTTCTCTGTGCCTCATTATTGACTAGTATCGGGGGGGGGGGAGGTAAGGATTGATTAGTTGACAGTTCTCTCTGAGCTCCAGCTTTGCAACTATAGAGGCATGACTGTGATCCTGATCTAGTGATTTGGCTTGTTTAAACTGGGTAGGGAAGTATTGGGAAAAAGAAAAGCTGGTCACCTGAGACATTTCAGTGTTGTGAAATCTCATGATATTCCATATGGACTGTTCCTTCAGGTCTGAACTCATGGAGACCCAAGGTCAGGGCCTGTATTTCACCTGATTTTCTGTGAAGTAGTTTTTATAGTGTTCATATGAAACCATTTTTTGAATCTAAAGATGTACTTGCTAGAAATTTAAATTTTAATAGTAGTTTGTCAGGAATGTAAGATATGTTATGTTTTCTGCCTTTATAATTAAGAGATGCAACTGTGATAATATATTTCATATTTAGTTCTGATTCTGGACAAATCAGTTGGATTGCATTAGGACTTTAGAGGGGTTTTTTTTAGGATTTCAAAGAAGCTTCACTGGTGGTGATCAAAATGTTGTTATTAGCTGGAATTAGATAGGTAGTAAATGTTCCTAGGGAGAGCCACATTTTCGGCTCTTTATAAAATCATAGTATAATAAATCTTATTTGCAGCTGACAACCTTCTAATAAAAGTGTTAAAGATTGTGTGGGTGGCAACTCCCAATTCTTGTCTTTCAACTGTTTGGATTTCAACCTACTACCAACATTTGAAGGATGGACTGCTTATTATAGATAAGCAAGTTATATCAGACATGGCTAAAATGTAGAGACAGTAGATCTTTAAAGAAAATAACCAGGGCTTATCTGAATCCCTTTTTGGGGAGGAATGTTATACAAACAGTGATTAAGCAATCTGCTATACATAATATATTTATGAGACAGAGATGAACCCCTTTGTTATTGGGAAGAAAAGCTGTAGCAAAGTTTAATTAGCAAAGCAGTTTGAGGTAAATGACAAGCCTCTAGAGAACAAAAATACGAACATAAAACAAACCAAAGAAACTATGGTATACCTAAAATAACTGCATTGTAAAGATGGCAGTAAAAATATGCAATTGCGAGCTAGATGACTTTTTTTTAAAAAGAGACACAGTACAGGATGCCAGAAATAAAATGAAAAATCAAACAATATAGTATTCTGTACTTTGGAGAATTTTATCAACATCTGTGACTTCATGTAGTCCGCATCTGCAGTCATCTAAGAAAAATTTGAAAAAGTTCAGTAAGAAAGGACAAATTAAATGGCAACTGTAGCATTTAAAGAAAACAAGCAGAAGTAACAGATTTTAAAAAGTAATCCTAAACACACTCCTTGATGGGATTTATTATCCTAAAATTTACTATTGAGGACTACAGCTTAGGTTGTAATCCTATGCACTTGCACCCTGGCATAATTTCCAATGAATTTTATGGGGCTTCTGAATATACATAGTTGGGATTGCTCTGGGAAATTCTGTAAACATTTTAAAGATTTATTAAACCCCCATTTAACAGCACCATTTACTAATCTGTTACACAGAGCAGCTAGTCTTGATTCTTGGAGACATGCACACATTACTGTAATTCTCACATCTTAAAATCCTTTATTATAGGGAGACTTAGGTTGCTAATATAGCTATTAACTAAAATTCTAAAAAAATACTGCTACACAAATTTTTTTACCATTGGATAAATATTTTGATGAAGCCCCAACTGGATTTATGATTTTGACAAATCTGAGACTCCATCAGGTATTTTTAAAATGTAGCCATTAACAACTAAACTAAGCAGTCACCTATAAGAAAGGTCCTTGAACAAATCTTTCTTTCCTTAATCTTTTTCTTATCATAGCTTTTGTGTTTCATTTTTGCAAATGCATATGCATTTCTACAGTTTCAAAATTATAATTCTAAAACAACCATGCTTTAAAAGGCCGTTCAGACAGTCTAAACTGATGTTTGATTGCTTTTAGCAGTGGGACTGTACTACACTGTCCTTCTGGTTTGCTGACGATCTCCTCAGAATGTCATGCTCATGCAGGTTGAATCAATCACTTATTTAAGAAACAATAAACAAAGTTCTCAAGATTAATGATTAGCTAATGCCACCTGTTGAAGCTATTTTTATAAAGCATTATACAGATATTACTTTGGTCAGCCATGCAAAATTGGCAAAATAGGGAGCACTAACACTTAATGGTTTCGAGTGAACAATGGAGGGGACATCACTCATATGAGGAGGAATGACTTTAGGGGCAAATTTTGAGGGGTGCCCTTTGTATTTCAATTGTGATGTACCTACTTTTAATTTGTTTTCCATCTGAATGATGAGAAACTATGCTGCTACTGCTAAACAATTATGGTTAGAAGGGGCTCTGAGGACTGTATGTGACTGCTGGCCACAGGTTTTTGCACTCCTGTTAAATTCCTTCAATACTTAATCACAGACAAAAGAGGGCCTTAGTTATTTTTTTAGTTAATTAAAAGATCCCTTTTTGTCCAAAATATCTAGACTGAGAATATTTAGGCTTTTAGTTTCATTATAAGGCACTGTAGTTTGAGCACTGAATACAAAAGATACATGCAAAATTCACTGTATGTTTTTTTAAAAAGAAAAACTGAAATTAAATCATTTATGGTTCCAATATTGACTTCTCTTCTATTTTTACAACAATAATGAAAAAAAAATTGAAAAGTTACAATCATTTAATTTTTGAAGTAAAGAAAAAATGTTTTATTCCAAATGTTATATTCACATTACTGGGATCTGCAGTTACAGATACAGTATTTAATATATTTTTCTGTTTGATTTGATGTTAGCTAATTTGTAAAGAATGATAGGAATATGAATGTTTGGTAAAGTTAGAGTGAATCACTAATATGCAGCAAAAGAAGACTGGACAAAGACAAGAGTTAGGAAACACATAACAGAAAAACAGATTTGTTTTTCTTGGAACTGAGTCTAATTATTGGCCAAAGAAGAACTTAGTCCAAGGTATGATCTCACTTCCTTGTTGATACCACATCACAAAGTCCAGGTTTACATTATGACAGTATAGGGAAGGCAGGCTATCTTTGGCTATGGACTGGGCCACACATTTCTTTGCTTGGAAGATAAAGGGGTGGAATGCTAAATACAATACATGCCAAAGCAACTCAACTCAAAGACTCTGAAAAAGAAGATAAGGATGCTGGTATCTTGCTTGGCTGCGGATGTTTGGACATTGTTTTTAGGTTAGGTAGGGCATTATCTTTCGAAAATGTGTTTCTTCAGTATTATTTACTAAAAGAAAAAGAAAAAGAAAAAAGAAGCCAGTTGTTATGATGAGAATAGAGTTACTCAGTTATATTTTCCCTTTAAATGAGGAAAAGGAACATAATAAAATAAAATAAAATAACACCCACCCCCACAAAATAGCCCCAGTAGACTAACTTGACTTGGGGATGTCTTTAGTTTTATTTATATGTCCCACATATCATTATGCTACAGCTCTATTCTTAATTGGTATTTTCTTATCCTGCCTTATTTATTTATTGAATTTATAGGCCCCTCAACACCCAACAACTCTGGATAGATTACAGTTAAAAAGTAAACACACACACACATCAAAAGAAATCTTAAACAGCCCAACCAAAAACTCCCATCCAACAGGGGCTCAATCTCATCGTGCCCTAAAGTTTGGGAAAATACTTAGGCCTTTAATAGCTTACTTGATGTCATCAGGATGACAGCAATGTGTATTTCTTATTCTTATTTATACAACATGACACCACTTTATATATCCAGAAGCATTTCAGCAGTTAAAACCCCTCCGTTCTGGACAATTATCCAGTCTCCAACCTTCCCTTCATGGGGAAGGTTGTAGAGAAGGTTGCCAGACAACAGTTACAAGGATCTTGAAGGAAATAGATTATGTGGACTTATTTCAGCCGAGTTTCAGACTGGAGTACAGTACAGACACAGTTTTGGTCACACTTGTTGATGACCTTTGGCAAAGCCAGAATGGGGGTGGTGCATCCATCCTGGTGCTTCTTGATCTCTCATCTGGTCATCTCTGGACCAGCTGCAGAGGTTGGGAGTAGGAGGCACTATGTTGCAGTGGTTCACCTCCTTCCTTAGTGGTCAGTGTCAGTGTTGAGTGGGCAAGAGATTGCACCTGCAGTTCCTTGTTGATGGAGTACCTCAGGGCTCAATGCTCTCCCCTCTCCTGCTAAACATTTACATGAAACTGTTCAGTGAAGTCATTTGTCAGTTTGGGATTCAGCATCATCATTATGCTGATGATTCCCATCTTTATATCTCAATCCTGGGCTGCACAGGTGAAGTTGTCAATGTACTGACCCAGTGTCTGGAGGATGTTTTGGTTTGGATGGGGCAGGATAGACTTCAGCTCAATCTGCCAAGACTGAGTGGCTGTGGCTGTGGCTGTGGCTGTAGTTTTATATATATATATATATAGTATGTATATTTAAATTTATTTATTTATTTGATTTGTATGGCCACCCATCTCACCTAAGTGACTTTGGGCAGCTCACAATAGTTAAAAACAACAAGCTAATAAAACAAGTTAAAACAGATATACGAACATATAAAACCATCAATAACCACATTAAAATAAACAGACAAACAAACGAAAGTCAGTAACAATGTAATACAGAAGCTATCCTCAAATTGGATCAGTATCCCAGACCAGAATGCCAGGTAGAGGCAATCCTTGTGGGGGCGTGAACTCCTTTGGAATTGTGAGAGTACATTGTGGGCACATGGACAAAATAATCGTCATGAGGAATTACTTGTTCATTAAATACTGCCATTGTGGGTGTGATTAGTCACAAATCCCTTTACGAGAAATGTTCTGCTTGCCAACATATTCAGCCTATTTTCAAAACATGCAGCTTTGGCCAGTCACTTTCTCTCAGCCCTAGAAAGCAGGCAATGGCAAACCACTTCTGAAAAACCTTGCCAAGAAAACTGCAAGGACTTGTCCAGGCAGTCTCCAAGAATTGGACATGATTGAATGGATTAAAATAATAGTAATAGTAATAGTAATAGTAATAGTAATAATAATAATAGATTGAAGAAATGAAATAACAATGGGATTTTGTGCCAGATCATGTTAATTCTTTTTATTTATTCTTTCTAAAAGATGTTATGGCAATATAGATCCAAAAAAGGTTAATGAGGTGAAGTTGTAGTGTTATGCATCTCCTAAGTAAAAACATTACTCAGGAGTCTACTTTCACTAAAAAAATTTGTACTGTTGTGAGATGAACCTCAAGTAGAGATATTATTCATTGATTAGTTAGAGTTGTATCTTACTTTCTCCTCAAGATGACCATAGTACCATATAGTACATAGGCTGTATACATACATACTGTAAGTGCACTTCAGATCCCATTAGTTACCTTTCTGATTTTGCTGCTGATGGCAAAGCATAACAAATTTTACAAACCTCGCAGCTGTCACTGGATGCTGTCAGCTTAAGGGAGAAAACATTAACACCAGAGTGGCTAAGGATGCCATAGGCCTGTCTCACTCATAGGCTGAGGATAAGATGAAAGCAATGCTGTGATGTCACAGCAGAAGATGTTGGCAGGACATGTTTGTAGTGTGGTTAAGTATAAGTGGAAAAAGATCCTTGGCAGTCACAAACTACTGCAGTTGCTAAGCCTGAATAGTGAAAAAGTCCAAACAATCTTTATTCATAACTATTACTTTAATATTGGGAAGAAAACCTCATTTCTGTTCATTTTCATTATAGGATACCATGCAATATAGTATGCCTCTGGCAGTCATTCTTCCAAAAATAGTAATTATTTCCCAAGTCAGCAGACAAATTATATGAATAATTCAGGATGCTACAATTCATTTGATTTTCTGCTTCAGTGATGGCGTACTGCAATAACTCATTTGCCACTGATATCTAAATAAGTAATACAAAATAGGCAAAATGCTAAAAGTATGTATTCCTTTCATGAACAAAAGCAGCCAGATTATTGCTCAGTGTTGCTCATTTGAAAAAAAAAATAGCAATTCTTGGTCAGCTTGAAGTGTAGGGGTACTGGTCATTTAACATATTACATATTTTTTTCATTTTCTTTCAGAATTCCAACTTTGAGATCAAAAGATCTCCCAAACTAGGCTTGGGGTAGCAGGATTCACACACTACAGTAAGACCCAATGATCATCCCCCCCATCAAATGTGATCCTGTTCTGCTCTGTTTTCGGAGAGTTGTCTTGCTGATGGACAGACTGACAGAGTCTTGAGCCCCTTTCATGTAATATAATTCAAACATTCTGTGGGGATGAAAAGAATAACAAGGAAGGGAAGGCAAACACACCTTTCTGAGCTACTGCCTAACTATCTCTCCCAGTGGGATGCATTTTTTTTTCTGGAATGTTTTTCTTCACAACTCTTGGTTGTAGCCAGTCCATTTTTTAACTCAATTTTCCTTTTTTTTTTTGGCTTATCCTACCATACAAAATTTGTTTCCATTTCCATTGGGTTGGAAAGAATAAAAGGATAAAGGAATTTTAATAGATACTCAGAAAAATTCAGACTGTGAACTCAGGGCAATATGTATATCAGTGTTTCTCAACCTTGGCAACTTCAAGCTGTGTGGACTTCAACTCCCAGAATTCCTCATGCTGGCTGGGGAATTCTGGGAGTTGAAGTCCACACAGCTTGAAGTTGCCAAGGTTGAGAAACACTGATGTATATAATAAGTGCCTGTCTAGTTATGAAAAACATCCCTGATTTTAATTGAATTTTTAATGTGGCCTTGGAAAACACATTTCAAAATATTTTACTGAAAGAGATACAGTAACTAATGCATTTGAATTTCCATGGCTACTTGCTATAGCTGAAAGTCTATGCACAAGTATAACCTTCACTAAATACAGAATAATTTACAACTGAGGTTCACTCAAAAATATTGTACTATCCAGAGTAAAAAATCCTACTTCCATTGCAATTAATTTGGCAGGACTTAATCAAAGCAACATTAATAATTATTTCGTATAATAGATTGTTCCTTCCTAATAACTCGGTGCCATTCTGACACAAGTTTATTTCAACTATTTTCTGATGGCTATTAGATTAAAAACAAAACAAAACTGCAAAACAAATTATCAATATGCTGATATAGCAGCTTAGTAATAGGACTTTTAATGAAGATTAATTAGGCAAGATACAATGCTGCTTGAACATAATTATGATTCTCATTACTACACTGGTTGTCTCCTTTGTTTATCTGTTATATCTTCATTAAGTCTGTTTTGTATTCTGTAGCAGCTTTGTAATCCATTATCCATTCTTGGCTTTTATTGAGACTTGGTGCTTATGATCTTCACTAATCTCTACAAGCATTCAGTGTGTTTCCAGTAAGGGTTCTTGTGTGTCCAGGTGTGCGTATATTAAAAACAAAGAACACCAAACGAATGACAATAGGTACAGTAATCTAAAGATCTCACTTGAGACACAAATGACCAGACTCAAATTATTTTGCAAAGACCTAGTTTTGCATTATGCAAAGACCTAGCTCTCTTGAGAAGTCTATAATGCTGGAAAGGTGGAAGGAAAGAGAAAGAGGATGACCAATAGCAAGCTAGAAAGATTGAACTATATTGGCAATGGGTGTGTTGATGGAAGACCTAAACAATCAGGTTGAGGAAAAATGATCCTGGAGAAAATCTATGTGTTTGCTAAGACTTGACACGGATTTGATGGCACATCATCATCATCATGGAACTCTCTATCATGCTGCTCTCAATATCACAGAGTATAGTGTATTAATAACTCACCAATCATTACAAGAATGGGATTGACTCCACAGCTAGAGACATCCTCTTACCATGAACTAAATTAAGATTTCTATTGACCAACTATTTAACAAGTATAATGTATTTGTTTTCATCTGGTAGAATGACCTGGTTTATATTCCTCAGGCTAAGCATATTTAGTTATAATTCCTAACATGGTGGTAAATAATAGGGCTGCCTATAAATGTCAAAAAGGATGTGAAAGAAATGTTTCAGACCTCGTTCGAGTGTGAATGCACCACCTACCTTCTATTCATTAAAAAAACTTGACCGCTTTTGAATTTCTGCACAAACCTGAGAAAAAGGACACCACTACTTTAATAGTTGCATTTTCTTTAATTAGTTGATGCCTACAAGCAGAGCCATCTATTTTTTCAGGCTCCTGATGTCACACACACTGCTCCCAGGTTCAGCGTACGGTCACTCACTCACACACTCACAGCCTGTTGAGGCAAACGGATCTTGTCAGCCCCCCTTGCTTTCTACCTGGGTTTTCCAGATAGGTGTGGCTTGAGCAGACAAGACACACAGCTCTGGTCAACAGCCAGGGAGTAATTAAGGACACACACAAATAACGCTGAGGCACAACAGGTTCTTTGTAATACACGGAGACTCAGTGAATTTAAAGTAACAGCAAAACTTTACTGGTTGCAAGGTACATTTGCTCTTTCTTTCTCTCTCTCTCTCTCTCACACACACACACACACACACTCATCCACACTTACCCACGTCCTTCTCACTAGGCTTCCAGGCACTAGCCAGAGGGATGGAAGCTACCAAGTCTGGATCCAAAAACGACTCAAGGAGTGGGCAGGGCTCTGGGACGGCTTTTATCCCCTAAAGTCCTTGCTTTGTTGATTCATGTATATTGTTGGTGGGATTGGGGTGGGGGTTTCCATTTCCTCAGGTCCATTTGCTCAGGCCCAATTTCCTTTGTTGCTCTGGTGACATTTTTTCCTTACGACTTGCTTCCTTCTTGTCTGCCCCCTTGAAGGGATCTTTGAGATAAGATTCCTGGCTTTTGTCCTCTCTGCTTAGGTGCCTGCTTCATCTTTAGGTTATGGCAGCTTCAGCCTAGTCTCACACTGCAAAAATTTGAAAAAAGTCAGGCTGCTTTAATGAATAGCAGAGAAACATTGGGATTACTGTACATGAAGCCTGATGTTCCAAAGTGTTTATAGGCTTAGAAAATAAGTAATCAATCAGGCTAGATTTCCCAAATCTTCACAATGAGGACCCACACTCTAGCAAAAAATGTTTTTCAGCATCTTTTAAATTTTCTTTAGTCAAATAGGTGTCTGAAACCTTCTAGTGCAGCATTCTGTTTTCTGACTGAAGCTTCACCATGCCCTCCCAGCTTTGACAGGCACAAACTCCAGTTGCAGATTTTCCAAAATCGTTATTTCTTACTGAAAGGCTTGCTTTTTCCTCATTCTTCAATTTTGCTGTTCCCTCCCTCCACCACATCTGATTTTTTTTCAGCTCAGGACCATTTATCTCAAATGGCTCTCTCCCTGTTCATTTTTGAATTGTTCACTTGAACTGTCTTCTAGCAAGAGTAACTAAGGTAGCTCTTTATTTCCAAAGCCATGCTTCAAGCTGCCTTTAAAAAATAAAAATAAAGCATTTATGCACATCTTTTCCACCAGATTCTATAGTAGTTTACAGTCTTTTTTACCCCAGGATACTATTGACACTGTAAGAGTACCTGGGTTAAACAGTAAAAACCAGAGATCCACTCAGTTTTAAAACTGAACTTTTACAAAACCCATGGCAATCTCTGCAAGTTGATATTCATGCTATATATGATCAGTCACTTCAGAATGAGATGGAGCCCAGATAACAAACTTCTTTGCAGAAGGAAAAGTTTTTTGGCCTTTGCTTTTAGGTATGCTTCTGGCTATTTTACATCTTCATAATCCTGCACTACTGTAGCACCTGATACCACGTCAAAAGAATCTGTAGCCATATAAAAATACTTCCAGTAATCAATGGCACAATAGTACAAGTTCCTTTCAGCTTTTCAAAAGGTATCTGATATTCCCTGGCACATGCATATCTTTATTTATTTATTTATCAAATTTGTCACTGCCCATCTCCAACTGGAGGGACTCTGGGCGGTTTACGATTTAAATTTAATGTCCACTTTACAATTTATCCAAATTGTCTTACAGATACTACTCAATTTATGACCATTTGTTCAGCAACCATTTGAAGTTATGACAGTGCTGAATGAAGGGACTTACAACCAGTTCCTGAAGTTACCGCTGTTGCAGCGCCCCTGCGGTCACATGATCAATTATTCAGGTGTTTGGCAGCCCGCCAGCACTTATGACCACAGGGCAGTTCAACTCCCCCCACTCACCTATCTCCCCCCAACTATGTCCTTTTAGCCCCCTGCACTCCGCAGCCCCTGCCACCCTAGCTGACCTTCACCGTCTTATTGTTCCCACTGCTGACCAAGCATACCTGGCCTGGCCATTTGTGAGGCAGCTACTGGCTACACAAGGCTTTCTTCCCAAGGTCGTGCACGGTGGTCTCCTCACGAGACCTGGGGAAGATGGCCTCACATGGCCAGTAGCCTCGTGAAGGGCCAGGCCTCAGCAGCAGCAGGAGGAAGAAGACAGTGAAGGTCAGCTGGGGTGGTGGAGTGCGGAGCGGCAGGGGCCTCGGAGTGCAGGATGGTGAGGACGACTGTGGCTGGGACTGGTCTGGGGCTTCCTAGGGCATGCTGGATTTGTGCCATGCTGCTGGGCCAGGCGGGGGCTGGGTTTTGCATGGCACGAAAGGGCTTCCTGGTGCACAGCAGCTCTGAGACTGCAAAAAGCCCCAGAGCTGCGGTGTGCCCCAAAGCCCCTTTGCGCCATGCTGCTGGGCTAGGCTGAGGCTGACTTCATGCAGCGCAAAGGAGATTCCTTTGCTGGGCTTTGCTTTGCTAAGCCAAGCTGGGGCTGGGCTTTGTGTGGTACAAAGAGGCTTCCTTCCAAAGGTGAGCTCAGGAAGGTTGGGGAAAGAACACACTGCAGCTCAGGGGCTTACTGGCACACCATTGCTTTCAGGCTGAAAGGTTTTTGCAGCCCCAGAGCTGCAATGCACCAAGAAGCCCCTGAGCTTCAGTGTATTTTTTCCCCAGCCTTCCTGAGCTCATGCTGCACTGCAGCACCCCTCCCCCAACTCGTGCGTGGCCTGTGCTGGCCTTCCCAGGCCTCCCCCACCCTCTGCAGCACCCCCGTGCTCCTTACCTGGGACTTCCACCTCTTCCTGATTAATGACCTACGCGTCTTGGGGTTATGACTGCAACGGGACTGCCCGGGATTGCAGTCGCTAAGTGATGCAGTCACATGATGTCGTGCTTTACGACTGCATTGCTTAGCAACAGAAGTTCCAGTCCCAATGTTTCTCAAAGTAAAGACCAAATCTTTTATATCACAACTGTGTGTGTGCTTTCCTTTTTCTGATCATGTCAAACTTTTCTGCTGAAAGAGTAATTATGGCTTATTCTTGGCACACTTCGGAAAATGGCCATGGTTTAACTGTGGTTTAACTGTGCTTTGTTGACTAAATGGTAAGGCTAGGCTCACTGAATCAAAACTTACAATTATATTTATTTTTATGTCAGGCTTATATCTCATTTAATAATTAAAGGAACAAATTAGTCTTCCATCTTTTTTTTATAAAACCCTGTTCAGCCTCTTTATTCTATTCAATGTTTACTGAAATCACTGACTTAAGGAGTTATTGAACATAGTGATGGCAAAGGGGGAAATATTTTTCATTTCTAAGGGTAAACATCTTTCTATGGACTATGTTTGACCTGATGGATACTCTGGTAGCCACAACTATAAACGGTTTTTCCTTTTCCACTGAGAAATTTCAGCCCTTTTTTACTATTGAAACTCATTTCCACACACATCAAACTGCAAATATTTATAATTATACCATTCACAGTTTAATTAATTAAACTCCATCATGGTCTTGATTATTTCCTGATAGGGTTAGGGTTAGGGTTTTTAACTTAAAAATGCATTTAATGATTCTTTAAATACTATTTCCTGAATCTCAGAATATTATTCATATCATTCATTAGACATGGTATTACATACTATATTGAACTTCTTAATAATCCTGAAAAAGATTTCTTGAAGTTTTTTTCTTAAACCACATAATCTTAGGCAGTTCTCAAAAAAATAGACAGTAAGAAATATGAATACCCTGGAATGGAAATGGTTAACATCTTTCAATATTATTTTATTGAACTGATGTTAGGATGTCTACTTCTTATGCTATAACTAAACCTGTTTGGGGATCAAAATTCTGGATTTGCCCAGAGTCAAAGTCAGGACATTTTTGACATTTTCTTCTTTTGATTTCCAAATGAAGAGATACCTTTAAAATGTTAAATAGTTTTGACCTAGACAAAATATAATGGCATGAATTTATAAATTTCAAAATAAATGGGTTGAAATCTAAATATTTTAATTAATTATTTGTACGCTTACAAGATTTAATGCTGATCAAATTTGTGTATCACAGGTAAACCAAGTGAAATAAATTCTAGATGTGCTATAGAAATTTTATTTATTTATTTCTTTATTTATCTAATTTATCCCTGCCCATCTCCTCCCGTCGGGGGACTCTGGGCGGTTTACAACAATCGATTAAAAACCATAACCATAAATACACAGAATAAAATACAGTAATAAATAATATAAATAGAAGTAAAAATAAAGAATCAAAGTGGTGACGAATCTAAAACAGTCCAAGTGTGGGAGTAGTGGTCTATAGCAACCATCCCCATGTAGATCTGTGGGGATCCCTCTCCACCCCAAGCGAGGCAGCAGAACCAGGTCTTCAGACTCCACCAAAAGGCCAGGAGCGATGGGGCCAATCTCACCTCCAGGGGCAGCATGTTCCACAGGGCAGGAGCTACTGCGGAGAAGGCCTGCTTCCTGGACCCTGCCAGATGAAATTCTCTTACAGACGGGGTCCGCAGCATGCCCTCTCTGCACGTTCGGGTGGGACGGGTTGATGTAATGGGGAAGAGGCAGTCCCTCAGGTAACCTGGCCCCATGCCCTGTAGGGCTTTAAAGGTAATAACCAACACCTTGAATTGGACCCGGAAGCAAACTGGTACCCAATGCAGCTCGCGCAGCAGTGGTGTTACATGTGCCCTTCTAGGGGCACCAAAAACAGCTTGCGCAGCTGCATTCTGGACCAGCTGGAGCTTCCAGATACTTTTCAAGGGTAGCCCCATGTAGAGCGCATTGCAATAGTCTATATGAGAGATAACAAGGGTATGAGTGACTGTTCGAAGGGCCTCCTGGTCCAGGAAGGGGTGTAACTGGTGCACAGCATGTAGCTGCACAAAGGGTCTCCTGGCCACAGCTGCCACCTGCTCTTCGAGCAGGAGCTGTGAGTCCAGGAGGACCCCAAGTTACGCACCGGGTCTGTCTGGGGCAGTGCAACCCCATCCAGAACCAGAGATGTTAATGTCCCGGATACAGAAGAACCATTAACCCACAGCTACTCAGTCTTACCAGGGTTCAGTTGAAGCCTGTTGTTCCCCATCCAGGCCCCCACAGCCCCCAGACACTCAGAGAGGGGTAGTCACGGCATCACTTACTTCACTCGGGATGGAGATATACAATGATACTGATGATACCTCATCCCATGTTGACGAATGATTGTACAAATTGTACAAATATGTAAAGAAAATGTATTGTACTCAAGGTTCATAAGGCCAGGCTATTGTTGAGAATTCATTACAATCTATAGCAATTCTGACTATTAAAGCTTCTTGTTTCCCAGATGCATTATATCTCTTTAATTTAATGACACACTATGTTTATAAAACATTACACAATCTAAACAGTTATATGTTGGTTCCATTTATTGTAAGTATTGTGTAAATAAACTGTAATTTATCTACATTCCATTACACTGACAGAATCCCATTTTTTCAGTATTATGGTGTATTTTATTCTGATCTCAGATTTAACTAACTAGAAGCTGCATTAGTATTTAATTATTTTTATTTGCATATTTATATGCTGCCTATTCACAGTGGCGTGAAGTGACCTATAAATTTTTAATAAATGAAGCAATTGTAAATCCATTATTATTAAATGTGTAAAAGATCTGTGCAAAATTATATTTTGATCCCTGTCTTAAACTATAATAAAGGGGGGTCTGTTTGAGTTCCAGCAGAAGTTTGTTCCACAATAAAGACAGAGTTGCATCTGTGTCAGGGCCATCTACTTGGTGATCTAAGTGGACAGGGCAGAGAGCCAGTTTGGGCCAGTGGTTAAGGTGCTGGGCTAGAAACCAGGAGGCTAAGAGTTCTAGTCCCGCCTTAGGCATGAAAGGTGGCTGGGTGACCTTGGGCCAGTCACACTCTCTCAGCCCAACTCACCTCACAGGGTTGCTGTTGTGGGGAAAAGAGGAGGAGGAAGGAGTATTAGGTATGTTCGCCACCTTGAGTTATTTATAAAAATAATAAAGGTGGGATAAAAATTAAATAAATAAATCAAACTGTATAATGCAACCCACTATTTTCAGCACTGATGATTCAGAATGGAGGATTTGTATAAAACTAGAGCTATTAGAATACTGCTTTTGCTCCAGCTGCCACATGTTTAAGCCCTTTAGAAGAAACAATTCTTATAAAGTTGGAGAGAACCTACACTATGAGAAGATGCTTTACTCTCAAGTAATATCTTAGCTTCAAAGTGACGAGTCCTTTAAACTGGGGTCTGAATCCAGAAATGCCATGCTCCCTAGGAACTGACGGGGGTTTAGACTTTCCATCCATCTTGGGCTCTTCCTCCACTTCTAAGATAAGCAAGACACTTTGGCACACCTGGTTCACTTTCATCCTATGATGAGAATGCTTCTAAGGGGGCACTACAGAAGCCCACAAGAAAAGCATGAGCTTTTGGGGTCAAGGCATTCAAAGGCATATTGCCTCTTATACTAATATCTGTACCATCAAAAGTAGTATCCAATGGTAGCTTCTTGAACTTGCTTAATGGTCTTTGCAAGTGGTCCAACTGTGGTGGAAAGTTCCACTCTTTACTATTTCACTGTGTGAAGAAGTGCTATCTTTTAGGTTTACTGTATTGGATGACTAAGTGGAGCAGAGGAAAGCTTTCATTTTATGTCAGGTTTGCTGTTGTGTACAGGATCTAAAACGACTGACACATCTTGCATAGTTCAATGGATGTTCCCAGTCTCACTATTCCCTGACTTTTTCAGCTTGGTGTGAAGCAGCTGGATTCAGATTGAGTGGAACATACACAACAGAGGCCTTGGAAGTGACATATTTTTCTTCCCTTTAATTTGTTTGTTCAAACTTGCCAACCTTCAAACTGCATTCCTACTTCCAAGGAGAAAATATAAGTTTTGTGGCATTTCTCCTTCTAAGCCCTTCCTTCCTTCTTTGCCTCAAGATAGCATCTACTGTATATAAAAAATGTTCAGCTTAGTAATTTTTAAGGCTGTGCAAAGCCTTTGAAAGAGGTGCTTCAGGACACATGGAAGGATGTATAAAATGTCTCCATTGAATTGTTAAAGCAAATCTCTCTTTTTTTTCAGGCTCACATCGCTGCTTTAGAGACTGCTCCTGGCTGAGCACTTTATTTTTTTGAGAAGGGGTGCTTTGTATGCGCACTCATAAATTCCGAACCATTGTGCAACCCTAGTAATTTTAGCAACAGCTAAATAATTGCAGTGTTGCAGTAAAATACAGCCCCATAGGTTTAATGCTTCTCTTCCATTTGTTTAGCAATATTATAAACATCATAGAGAATATTATAAAGAATATTGTTGTAAGCATAAGAGTTGTTTCTGAAAACTAATAAAAACCCTAGAGTTAATTATTCAGGAATATCTTTCAATTTTTTAGATAAATTAAACAAAAAAAAAGCAAAAAAAAAAAAAAAACCCACGCCCCAATATAACCCTGCCTAAGCAATCAATCTATCATTAGCAATATTTTCCACCATGAAAAAACAGTGGATGCAGCAGAACATTTTATAGGAACGTTCCACAACTGAAAAATTATTGAGTGCCATTGTAGAAATTTTCAGATATAATAAACAGTACATTTACAGGAGATAGAAAGATTCATAGCTGAGAAATTACTCAGTTTTTGTTTTCCTATAAACACTTGGGAATTTTCTAAGCTATCTAAATAAATAAAAAAAAGAGAAACTCTATCCAGAAACATTTCATTTGCAAGACATTTGACATACAAAACTGTTTTTAAAAGGCTGAACTCTATTTCTGAAGATATTTTTAGCCATAACAAAATCATCCCAAATTGGTTTGTGCTATTTATGGCATTCACATTCCAACTTTTTTCCATGAAGCTAAAGTTAATATACATAAGGCGGTCCTCAGTTTAAGCAGTGACCCAGACCAACTTATCTTCAACGAAGATTAGTGCTCATAGCCCTGTGTTTTGCTAGGCTAGCTTCCAACTTCCAAACACAGATTTAATAATGTCTGAAAACACTGCTGTTGATAAACATCAAACCTACTTTATGATTGGAGCAGGGCAGTCACAGCCACCAAGGGATTTAGCAGTGAGAACAGTTTCTCTTGCAAAAACAGTTTCTATCCCACAACCTTCCAACTTGAGAAGCCAGACATGGCCTCCTTATGGATCTCTTTGATCAGCAACTAATAGTCTGAAGACAACTGTGAAAATCAATTCCCTTCTGGCAATTAGATGTCCAAGTTAAAATCTATGTTGTTTTCCTTCATAACTGATCATTTATTGATATAGTACATATAATTTCTGGCACTTCACTAATTTTAAGGATCTTGGCAATAAATTATGGGGGGTACATAAAATGCTAAATAACAGCTTTGGTCTGCATTGTGGCTAAATATGTGTTACAAAAGCATAATTAGCAGAAAGTTGACCCCCCTTTGATTGTTAAGGTTTTGTTTAAATTTAAAAAAAATGGCATACTGCAAAGGAAAAATGTCTTCTAGAATTTTCCCCCCCTGTAAAGTATGTCTCTCAGTGTTACATATATATTTTTATAAAATAAAAATAGTTAGTTGCAGCCTGTATTTTTTGGCAGTATGTCTGCTTAACCCGAAAAAAAGATAAAGGACATGCCCCAACTGTGGGCTTAGGAAACATCCTCACCATTTGCCTTCTGATAAAGTGCTGCTTTGGGACTGATACTCACCATATCAGCTATCCGGTCAGTGTGCCTGTTCCTCCATGGCAGCCTCTTACTGAGAATGGCCATGTCACACTCAAAATTCCAAATGTGTCCACTAGCTGAAATCTCTGAAAACGTATAGTTTACTTAGTAGGTCACACCAGAACATCATTTAGGCACCTATCTTCTTGACCCCTGGAAGATTCTTGCTTCTTCGTTTTAAAGTACAGTGTTAAAGCCTGGAAAACTTCATTGTAAGAACACTAATTGTGTAAAGTATTGGTTTTAAGGTACACATGACAAAAAGCCCAGGAGACTTGCATGGCATCTATGATTTAGACTTTTGTTTAACAAGGGATGAGTCTCCATAGCTATTTCTGATCATTTTTTACAATTGGTAAACAGGAAAAAAAAACTGTGGAGTTAGCATTCAGATCTTGCCTGTCTCTGTCCAAGCTGTTCATGTTTCAGATGTCTATTTCCAAAATATTCTTTAAAAATTTAGAATAACAAACCTTAACCATATTAATATGGAAAAAAATCTTTGAATGATGTAAAAACTTTTTGTCGTTTTTCTTTTGTTAGAACTCAAGGAGAAACAGAGAATAGTTGTGGCATTATCAAAACAAACAAACAACCCTGCAAAATACTGCAATTATTCACTAGCTGGGACTGAATTATTCAGACTTTTCAAAAGGTTATTTTGAAAAACTATAGCTTCATGAGCAGCTAGAAGGCATTGGGATATAAAGATGGATCAGAGGAGAGCTTTGTTGAATATCAAACCCACAACCAAATACACCTTCTTCCTTGTCATACTCAATGTGGCTGAAGTGAGGATCTTGGATAGTGAACAAAAAATACTGATGAGCATATAACAGAAAGGTCTATCAGTGATATACATAGCCTCGTTTAGCATTTCAAGGGTAAAAAACAGTATGTTGAAATTAAATAAACAAGCTCATTAAGCCTACTGGGATGTCTTACTCAGTTCCTGACACTGCAATGACTCAAAAATGCTTTGCTTTTCCAAACTTGTGTTGCTCTTTTCAGATTTGCCATGGTCTGCCTTCCTCATTTCCAGTATCCTCAGCCCTGCCTACCCCATCCCTCCCTGAATTTTTTCCATTAAATAGAAGGGTCAAAGTGACATTGTATTGAATGCATGCAAAAGATTCCTTGTTGTTGGAATCCAGATTTCCAGATTTTGTGGATACTTCTACTTCATCCAGGAGAAGATGTACAGAAGTCCCCTTCAGGTCTTCCAACTCAATATACAAGAGCTAAGGACAAAAACAGTAGACCTGCTGTACGCAGAACCGTCAGGCCAGAAGTCTCCTCTCCTACACACATCACAGCTCCCTGTTAAAGGTGAACATGGCCTTTTCTGCATTATTAGTTGGATTGATAATTCTGGGGGAGACATCTATATTGAATTTAAATGCAGCATTTGTGCTGCATTCCAATTGCTCTGATGACAATGCTTGCGATATATGGGAAGAGCAGCAGGCCTTGATGGGATAGGACACACCTTGAAACACCAGAGCAGAAAGTTTCTGACAAAAACACCTTGTTGGAGAGAGAAGACAGGGTAATATGAAAGATGTCAGAGAACAAGATAGAGGTGAGTGTAAAGGCAAAGAAAGGAAATTTATATTTAGGTCTAGAGCAGCTTTCAATCATTTTCTTTTCCCTAGGAGACAAGTGAAGGCGCTGAGGTAATTTTTCCTCTTTGCTGTGCAGAGAAGTTGCAATATAACAAAGATACGCTGCAACAAATACACAAAAGGACACACACAAATTTCCCAATAGCTCCTGAGGATTTTATTTTAAATCGTTTCAATTGCCATGCATTCTTTAAAGAGCATATGTATATTATGTGAGATTTAATGACAAATTCACTAACATCAGATACCAGCAAATAGGCTTTGGGAAATAACATTGTTACCATGACAACAGCATCTCTCTAGCACTTAAACAACTTCATTTAATAAAAGCGGCAAAGTGGGAAGGGAATCCACATAAATGGATTTTTATGTAAATGCAGTGAAGCAAGGTCATATGGAAAAGCAAAAAAAATCATTTTGTATTTATGATGTGAAGTAAAATTACATAGATGAGGAAAATTACCTACAAATGTTAAGTACATAGTTGAGCCTATACTGTGTCAGTGTACTGCCAGTAAGCAATCGTGTGAAATATTCTGACATTAATCACAATAACGAAAGCAGAAAGGGAAAAACTGGAATACTGTTTTGGATATTATTATTATTATTATTATTATTATTATTATTATTATTGATATTATTCCACCACTTGGTTGCACATGGCTAAAAGCAGGAGGTAAAAACTACCCGGTAGCTCCTTAAAGTTCCTTCATGGTGATTCTGACCATTTCCCAACTAGGTACTTATGGTATCATCAAGCCACTGTTGAAGTGATGTAAAGCCTGTCCTGATTACTGTTATTTTGGCACAATAATAGTTGGAGGACACTAGATGTGGCAATAAGTCACTAGACGGGAACTGAACTGATTACAGCATCTAAGGAAAAAAAAAGGGAGAAGGGAATTTGGGGCTGGTGCTCAGGCCATTTCTTAGGCACCAGGTTGTAGTGTTAGAGCATATCAACACTGCACCCTTAAGGTGTTCCTGTCTTGTGCTCATGCTTGGCGTCAGGCTAAACTAATTTAAGAAAATTCTGCCAGGACTAAGACACTTTGGCAACAGCTTGCAAAGTATGTGGTCCAGATTGCAGGCTACCACATGTTCCCACCAAACATGCCTTCCTAAGCGTCTATTCCAGGAACATAATTACCAATCACTTTCCTTCTTGTAGGCAGATCTTACTGGAATATATACTTCTGTGTGTATGTCCATGCATGCATATGTGTGTGTGCATGTGTGTGGAGAAAGAGGCATGCACGAAGTTAAATTTATATATACAAAGTTAAAGCATCAAAATACACATATATACAGGCACAACAGCCAGCTTTGAAATAAAATTTCTTTCTTGTCACCCTGTTGGTTTCTTATAACCTTTAGATAGAGGTTAAAGTTACCTCTAAAGATAGAGCTAACTTTAAGAATTGCAATTTAATACAGTAAAGTTAATTTAATACAGTAAAAGGTTATAATACTGTAGCAGTTACAACATTGCCCTGAATATAGATTGTTGTTAGTTTGCAACCTGGCAGATTTTTTGTTTGTTTGTTTCAATAGTTTTCCAGTTGCTTCTAAAATGGGTTAACTCAAGTCTCTGGAGAAATGATGAAATGGTGTGCCAGTTAACTGATTTATAAAAAAACCTGGAAAAGTAGGTAGCTTAGGGGAAAAAAAATAACAATAGTAAACATTTTTCTGAGTTTCAAACCAGCAAGGCAAGTGTTACAACCACTACACTATTGCAATACTCTTCTTAAAGGTAGCTGTAGAAGATATCAAAGACCATAGCAACCACTGAATCAGTTAAGGGAGTGTTCCTGTCTCTGCAAAGTAGCCAATCAAAGTGCAGGAAATAATGTACTGCAGGCAAAATGGACAGCATTGCTTGAGGCAATCGAAGCAGAAAAATTGTACTCTGAGAACACAGCAGGAAAACGCATCTGGAGATCCCTTGTGTAGTGGATAAGTACAGGGCAGTGTTGTTCATGTCTACCATCCAAAAATAGTTGTACTGGCAATGGGACAAACCTGGTGAGGCCAAGTCCTTGGATGGAGTATAATAAAGTCCATGTTCAGAAGTGACATTAGGTAACAGCAAGGATTTTCCCGAAGTCTGCTGGGAAGAAGTCATATATATTGTTGATCTCCAGTTGTTAGAAGTATAAAATCCAGTAGTCAAGATTATTTCTATATTTTCATGTTATACAGAACACTTGGTAGACTGATAACGTTTTATATTAACAACTTATTAATAATGTAAGTTGTACTAGTTAAAAGAGCTAACTCAAGTCAAATAGGGTTATTTAGTATGTGTGTTGCAATGCCAGCTTAGGAAATACAAAATCTTTTGTAGGATCCTAAACAAAAGAATACAGTAAAAATCCACATGACCAGTAGATGGCAGCAATGAATGAGAGTTTCCAGAGTTTTGCAGCTCAGTTTGATAGGGCTATGAAAGAAGGATCTGTACCTATCAATTGGAACTGAGGAAAAACATCATTTTAGGAACAAATTAGGATGATGTACAAAGTGTGTCATTATCCTGTCATACCTCTATGGGTTATTTTTCATTTATTTAAAAAGGTGGTCTGATCTGGCTCAGGACCTTTGAATATGAGATTGGGGGAGTCTACTCCTTCTCCCCTGGCAGTCCTTAGTTTCTACCATCTTAGTTTCTACCCCTTAGTTTCTACCATCTCTACATCTACATGGCTTTTTTAAAAACTCCATCAGCACCAACTGGATTATAATAAAACAGCAACTGACAATCTTCAAAAGGAGAAGATATTTACAGATTCTGAGGCAGACTTAAATCCTTACTGCTTAGCTAGCATTGGTTAATAAATAAGAGTTATTTGAAATAGACCAATGAAGTTGGTGCCTTGAGATTTGAATCTTGTTCCAATAGGCTTCAATACAGTCAACACTCCTGCTCCATAAAAGCAGAGACAGGATTGGCCTTTGGGCTATACAAAATGTTTTCTCAAGTCTGGCATCTATTCTTTACTGAATAACTCTCTTTCCATTATAAAACAAATACAGCAAGCAGTAGGCAAGAAGAAAAAGGGAATGAAGGGAATGAATATGGCTTACAAGACTTAGGCAGATGGCTTCAAATCAAGAATACATTTTAGCATGTTTAAGTCTTAGTAGGTCACCAAATTATTCATAGATTTATATAGTTAACAGTTTCTGAAAACATATCCTTGACAACTGCTTAGTAGGCAATCTCATAAAACTGTGGGAAGTTGGCAGCAACTTCTACTGGCTTGGTGGAAAAGAGTTGGTGGGAATGGAGCTTTTCCAAAGCCTAGAAAATATAGCATGACATGAGTTCTTCTTTGGCAGTATAAAAAGAGCACAGAAAAACAAGCAAAAATCCAGTTCTCTACAGAAATCCACTCTGTAATTCTCTTCGTTGTTTTTATAAAACAGAAACATGATTTTAATTGCCTTTCTGGCATAGAATCATAGGATTGCATAGTTGGAAGATGCCATTTAAACTTCTGAGTCCAATCTCCTGCTCAGGACAGGAATCCAAATTAAAGGACCCCTGGTGGAATGTTGTGTAACATAAATGTGGGGAATCCTACCACCAATTGGGTTCCAGTGCTGATCTGCTGTTACTATTAGGAAGTTCCCTTCTGCTAGAATCTGACTTGTTAAAGTGCTTTATGCTGCAAAACATTTGCTTGTTTTCATTTTTTTTAAAAAAAAAATTAAAACACAAATGTCCCCAGCTATATAAAGTTGGGAAACTCTGGTAGAGTGTGATGGATTAAGACAGGTTATTCATTCTCATTCATAAAGCTCTCTGTAACCCTGGGCAAATTATCAGCTATGCTCATATAATACACTTACCCATAATTTACTGATCCATGGTTTACTGAATGAAACCAATTGTTCTGGTTGTACAGTGCACTGAACCACAGACTAACCACATTTGTCATAATGTGTTGTAGGAATGCAACCATAATCTCTTAGCCAAACTAACCGTAAAGGTTTGTAGTGAAGAAATATGGGGTAGACAAAGAACTTCTTCCATGACCTAGATCTGGGACATAGTTCTGGGATAGAGATAAAGATGGCAGCACAGTCAAGATCTTTCAAATAACTGGTTGGGTTTACACATCATACTAAAGGTACAACAAGCAACTCATGTTCTAGCTTGGCACACTGTGTGAACCCAGACACTGAGTAACCATTTTGCCATTTCACTACTTCTATCTATCTGTTTCTCTAAGTTATATGTTCAAACATATGCTCTGTATGATTTAGGTAATCCATAAAATTTATCCAGGCATAAATGGTTCTTGTGACTTCTTTTCTAGGAAGCGTATCAACATAGCTAAGGCCAGTAAGTAACATTCAATAAAGTAGTTTGGTTGGCACAATAAAAAAAAAGATGTCACTCTAATATTGGTAAAAGGCTCCAGCTAATTAGAACATTCTAAATGAATGTTCAGTAACAGCTGTGACAAGTGAATGTTATGCTGGATGGAATAAGCAGGCTCATTACAAAAAGGCCAATAGCTAGATTTTACTGTGTCACATGTAATGGCCAGGTTGCCTGGCTTCTTTTGCTTTTAAGAAATTGCTGTCCAGAACACTGTGAATCCAATCCCAAAATCAGAACTACTGATTTCAGCAAGCCTTACTGAAAAGTGGCTTGGAAGGGGGTGACAATACTGCATTACTCTATTAATTCTAACACACACAGACATCTCCGGCATGGATGTCCTTAAGGATGCAGTGGAGGCAGGTGGCATCACATGCATCCTGCCATGTCATCACAACAATGAGGCAAATTAGGTAATTGCCTCATTGTTGTGATGACATCATGACACATGAGGCCATTGTGGCTTGAATTAGATGTCTAAAACGCACTCAGTGTAAAACGTGTTATAATATAGAATTATTGGGGTAAAAGGTATTTCCTAATTAGGGTAAAAAGCACAAATAGGTTTAATCTGAAAAAATATTCAAAACATAATTATTTCTAGTGGCTGGGAAATATTATAAACCCCCTGCAAGACTGGTATATTTTATTCCAACCTGACTCCCTTTAATTAGGGAGCCTGATTTAATAGAGCAGTTGTGGGTTTATGTGGTAGAAGAACAAGTTAATAACATGTCTGAAAGTTAATTGAGATAGAAGAGTGAAGAGATATTTACTTCCTCAACAAATATCTAAAAAAAGAGTAAGATTTGTATCTGAAAATTGGGAGAAAAGTAGAAAAATATTACTTAACTGAAGTTCATTCAAGTTGGATAGGTCTTAATCTATTTTGGTCAGTGTCTCTATTGTCAGAGATTCTGTTCATGTATACAAGACAATTATTTGTTTATCATACTTGTATAGCCACTCATCTCACAAAAAGTTACTCTGGGCAGTGTACAACATTCAATTAAAATAAAACCAATAAATATAAATAAAACAATCATTATTAAAACAATAAAAAACTATAAAATTATCTAATACCTCTGTGCCTTTATTCCGATGTTAATGAAACACGTATTTGTATCTGTGGATTCTGTTTGGTAGCTCACTCTTTTTCCACTTGAATGAGACAATTTTATTCCTGTCTTCTCAAATGCAAACTATTCCTCCAGGTTTTATGTCCCCTGATGATGTAGGATAATAGAAGAAAAGACTGTAAGTGGTAACTGTAGGTTAGACAGATTCTTCTCCCTTGAGGAAGACGTCAGACTATTATGTGGTGGATATAATTGTGCATGTTGTATTGCCATTTGCCATACGTTTCTGAAAAATATTAGAGGCCTGAAAGAATAAAAAGGTAATGGCCACCCTGGTGAATAACTAGATTTGTAATTTTCATGCTTGTGGTACATCTAGGAAAGGAAATGCTTTTACCTCTGCATCTCTTGCTTGCCTGTGTGAAAAGTTATGCAGAAAAGGCAATATGCAGTAGAATCTGCTGAATCAAATGATTTATGTGCCTTGGTGTTTTGCAGGGACAGGAAAGCATAAATGGGAATTAGTGCCATCACCTAGGTGCTCTTTTCCACTCATCTTGTGGAATTTCCTCTAATATCTATGTTTGGCACTTTAACTAACAGAAGCCAAAAATGATGACAGCTATTTGTACAAGATGTACATATTAAGACCTATATGTTAGGTAGGAATGCGATACAGCTCATTGTTGTGGAGGAAGTTGCAACTAGGTGATCTGTGTCAAAGTGTGAAACTGTTGTTGGGCAACTTTTATGTTCCTGCTCTCCCTCCCAAAGAGGTGTCTAAAAAACCAACCAACAAACTAGGCTTGAACTGGACAACATCTCAAAAGAGGAAGCTTTAGAGTTGAGACTTTAGACCATTCTGAAGTTCTTGAAATAGAACTATTCTGTATGAAGAAGACACATTTCTATGGATGATGGACAAGAGGGCCTGCAGGTGGGAGTGAAAAAATCAAGATGGTGATCAAGATTGAGCAGTCAAAGACCTGTCCCTTTTTTCTCTGCATCTTGCACACAAAACATGTTAAAAAGGGGCAGGGCTTTGATCATGCAGTCAAAACCATCATCTTGACTTTTTTGACACGTCCCCCCCAATGGATGCCTCTGATGTTGGAGTCCTTATTACTTGGTGCTTATGCTACCACAGCTGAATTATGAGCCTGTGGAAGCAGTTTTTCAGTTACTTGGATATGTGCTGGGAGTTGTACATACTTTTCTGTGTACTTACTTGACTACCATAAAGGGACCTGATACCAAGAAATCATGCTGTTTGGGGGATACTGGAAATAATTCTTAAAAAGCTTTACAAAAATGAGCAGCATCTTTTTTCCTCAAATTGCATATTGCGTTGGGCTGATCTGAACTCACAACTTGATGCTGGTCTCTTGAGCCTCTGCTTTTCACCCACGTTTGCTCTCCCTCATTCAACAAGCTTGTACATGGTTTGCTCTTCAATGTTGCTTTTGAGGTATTATTAATACCTTTGGTGATGCAGCAGATGAATATGTGATCAGTCTCCCTCTAGGCCTGGATTCTAAACAAAAGCTTTTAAAAAGGAACTGATTAGGAGCAAAATTCTGGGTGGCAGCATAATGCAGATTTTCACTGGGATGACAGACAGAATTTTCAGTGAAAGCAGTTAACATTATGACACACAAAGGGAATGAGGGCTCTTCATTCCGTAAATGGATGTATTATTCATTAGATGGAACAGGCGCCTTAAATGAGCTGCTTTCTGCGTCACCGCCACTGCCCTGATTATTCAGCAAACATGTATGATAGGTCTCATTAAAAAGGACTCAGCGGGCAAGAAAGAGAGAAAACGGCATCATTATTGTCTTCTTTTAGAATAAATAGCTTTTAGGAATAACCAACTTATTTTGCTGGTCCCCACTTTGTGTTTGTCAGCAATCCTGCAGCATGAAACTATCACACATTAACTGCCCTACTATTTTATTCTCTCTGTTTCACTCCTAGCTGGTCCTTTAAACAAAATGGCATAGGTTTCATTCTGGGTTTCCCAAGCATTTAGATTATGCACACAAATAACCTGATTATTTAGATTCTGCATAGAAGCTGACTGCATGGGCAGTTGAATCAATGACAGTGATAGAAATAGCAACCTTCATGGTTTAGCTATTTTTATTTAACATGATATCCAATCTGAAGTGGAGTATGGCAAAATTAGCTTCTTATGTTGCTTTTTGGTTAACCCTAATATAGGTATTTTTCTGTTAATGCTTTCATATTTTAAATTCTAATAGATCACAATGACTATATTTTGTAAATAGAACAAATCATTTTAAACCTTTTATTTTTCTCCAACCAATTTTTCTTTCAGAATCATCCCCTATAGACCAAATGATTTCATGATTTAGACACTAATGCCTTATATTAGAATATCTGCACTTTCATCTTTTTCTTGAGTCAATGGCAATGAAATAAAACCAACCCCCCAAATCTCTAGCAGTCATCACTGAAAATTAGTTGCAGTTGTCCTGCTGTTTTTTATTTGTTTCTGAATATGACATTTAATAAGTAGGAGTGGATCATATACTTTTACAAAAGCAAAATTAAATATTTTTCCAGACACAGCATTTTGCCATAGACTTTTATAAAAATCTATAAAATCTATAAAAATGTTGTGTCTGAAAAAAAAACATTCAATTCTACTTTTGTGAAGCACTGGCTCCCACTGATCCTTGGATAAATGCAGAAGGGAACATGAGTTCCTGTGAGAACATGTCACATAGGGAAACAAATCAGTCTGTTTCTGAAATTGTACAAACACATTCTCTGTTTTAGAGAATGGCTTGAGCCAACAACTCACTGCAAATAATGTTGCTTTTTAAATTATTATTCCCCCAGTAAATACTTTTCTAACTGTTTCCAGCAAATCTCAGACAATCTGGAGAATAGGTGTACAAAAATAAGGGAACTGCTATACAGAAAAATCTTCAAGCATGATTGCAGTTTATTCTCATTTTCCCTTCTCCTCCCCATGGCAAACGGGTAACAGTCTACTAAGACATAGAAAACTGCATCTCCCCATCACACGACTGTGCCTTATATAGGAGAGATCATACAGTATATGTAATCTTTGAGGAAAGCTTAATAATTGGATTGGTTGCTTTAGACCCTCTAAAGACATTCTCCCCATCCATTTACAAAAATGAAGGCATTCATTTTATAATTAATTACTGTAAAATATGTATACGTTGGCTGGCTGACTTCCATTACATGTCCCCCTAAGATTTTCTTCTTTTTTTTGCTTTTTAAAACAGTCTAATATCAGTGAAAATGCTTTGTTTTACACTGACATACTCTTTATGCTCCTCTGGTTGATTGATTAGCCTGTGATTTAAAGAAAGTGCTGTCACTTCCCACAGCCTTCTCCCCACCTAAGAATGAAAATAGAATGGCTGCTTTGTTAGGGGAAAGATTCCCTTTATAACACATACATTTTAAAGTATTTATTTTACTGGATTTTCAGACCATTACAATCTTTTTGATAGTTTACAAAAACAAAAACACCCACAATACAACAATAATAACTAAAATAGTGAAGCCATAATAAGCACCATTACTTTCAAATTGAAACAGTGACCCAAAACAATTAATGTGAGGGTACCAAGCTAATGAATTAATTAAAAGTCCTCCAGAAGAGCTCTGTTTTGACTAGCTAAGCCACCAAGTTTGGGGCAAACCATACCTCCTATGGAAGGCTATTCTACAAAATGGGGGCTGCAATGGACATGCAACTTGTCCTAGCTTCGGCCCCACTAATGGTGTGGTATGGGGACTATCAACAATTTTTTCTAGTATAATTCATATTGGACAGGTCAATTCTGGTGGAAAGTGATAGTCCTGGATGTGCCTTGGCATCAAGCAAAGTAGGGCTTTATAAGTTAAAACGAGTATTTTAAATTGTATCCAGGAACTTGCTGACAATCAGTACAAGGCCTGAAGCACAGGTATAGTATGTTTATGGTATCTAATGCCAGCAGGCAAATGGGCCACTGCATTTTGTACTAACTGTAATTTCTGAGTGATCATTAAAGGCAGCCACATGTAGAGCAAATTGCAGCACCTTGTAGCCAGTCCAGCCTGCTGGTGATAAGAGTGTGAGTCATGGTTGCTGGTTCTCCTGCTCTAGGCAGGCCTGTAATTGGAACACCAGCTAAAACTGGGCAAAGGCTCTTCTGGCCATGACTTCCACTTGCCCAGCGAAAGCAGTAATCATGAATCTAGGAAGACCCCCAAATCATGGGCTTGCTCCATTGGGGCAATGCCACCCCATTCAAAAACAATACCAGAATTGGCAGAGCTCCACTGAACAAACTGTACCTCTGTGTCACTTGATTTCTTCTTCAGCTTGGTTTCTTCCCATTCAGACATTAACAGCCTCTAGACTCTAAGACAGGACTTCAAATGCATTGCCAGGGTGGATGGGGGAGGTGATGTATATTTGGGTATCATCAGCATGTTGTGATACCACATCCCAAACCAATTAATAACCTCTCCAAGTGGCTTCATATAGATGTTAAAAAGTTGGGGGGGAGGGAGAGAAGAATCTATTTCTATGACACTCCACATGGATGAGGCCATTGGGCTGACCTCTTCATTCCTATAAACACTGATTTGGGCCACCAAGGAACCATAGTAATATGATAGCTGCAATCCCCAATTCCTACAGGTGGTCCAAAAAGATACCATGGTTGATAGAATCAGATTCTGCCAAGAGAATAGAACCATAAGGCACAAACTCCTTCCATTAAGGTCCTGACAAAAGCCATCAAGGGTAACCAATGTGGTTTAAGCCCCATGTTCATGCCTGAACCTTGACTGAAAAGGGTCCAGATAATCCATTTCATCTAGGTTGCTCTGTAATTGTCTTCCCACCACCACCTCAACAACCTTTCCAAAAATGGAAGCATGGAGACATGATGATAGTTGTCCAGTACAGCTGGATCAAAGAAGGGTCTGTTAAGGATGGGATACAATATAGGTGCTTTAAAGCTGTATAAACATTCCCTCATGAGGTGAGACATTGGCCACTTCTTGGATCCAACTAACTATACCATCTCCATCACTCCACAAGAATCAGGAGAAGCCCCAGTTGACATGTGGCAGAGCATATATTGGCAAGCCCCCTACCCATCAAAGTCCTTAGCGCAAAAGGATTCCCAGGTTACATGACAAGACATCCTAGTCACTACCATGGATTCCACCCATCTTCCTCCACTGGTGTTCCAGGCATGCTTCTGCCACTTCATTTCCTGAGCTGCTCAGTAAATCAGGAGTCAACTGGATTGGCCAGCAGGAAGAGGCTGCTCAGAAGCAGTCATGTCAAGAGTTACCTACTGTTGTTAGCAGCTGAACAGGCTATCAGTGGAACTCCTACCAGATCACTGAAAAATTCTTCAAGTATCTGCTGGAATCCATTTAGATTCATAGTGCATCTGGATGGGCCATTCTAATCAGCCTGTGTTTCCTGCAGAGATCTAGAGTGGAAACCTATCTTATATGGAACAGGGGGTTATCTGACCACTGCAAAGGGATAAGTGTAATAACCTCCACATTCAGATCATTAGCCAACTATTCTAATAAGAATATCACATCTAATGTATAACCACTCTCTGTGTTAGACCAGAGATCCCGTGGGATAAGCCTATGGTCATCATGGAGACCATGAATTCCTAAGCCTTCTCAGACCCAACTCCCAAAACATGGAAACTAAAGCCACCCAAAAGGAAGAGGTTCATAATCCCAGAGATAAGGTCTGAGAACTCAGAAAGGGAAACTTCCAGACAGCAGGATGGCCATCAACGGTATCCCTAGTTTGTCCCTATGGCCCAACTGAACAAGCAGGCATTCACGCCTGATCACCTTAGGAACGGAAACCCTAGTCATGGGCATGTTGTCTTTAAAAAATTGTGCCATTGCTTGGCCCAAGTGTTGAGGTTGATGAAGGGCCTGAAATCCTGCCAGGTAGATCTCTAAGAGGGCAATATTAGTACCTCAGTCCAGCCAGGTTTTAGTCTTCCATGGCCAACGTGGCGACTCTGCCATATCCATCATCAATGAGAACCTACTTTCCTCCTTACTATCTTCATCTATGCCACATCCTAGGCAAACTAAAACAGTCTCTGCTGGAAAAATGGCATAGTCCTTAAACTTCCATATAGTCCACCACTCAGTTGAACTATCTCCTATCACCACCTTTGGCGTCTGTTCCATTCGTGGCAGCCAATTGGTCCCCAACTCTCATTCCAGCAACACCTTCATTATAAGCTGGACTACTAAGCAGTAATGGTGGCGTTTATGCAGCATTTACAGCAGCTTGCTGTGCCATTGTAAATTCCTCTACTCTAATCCAGTCACTCTAGTTCTAGCTCCAGTTCCAACTTCATGTCTAGCTCTGATGGCAACAGCATGAAATGGTCCCTCCAGGATGACCTCCAAAGTCCAGCAAACCCAGTCACCCTCCATGGTGGTGAATGTTTTGGGACTTGCTTCCAACTATAAGTTCACAGCTTTACTTTGTTTATCATTTGCTCCAATTCCTTCTACATCCTCTTTATAAATCTCTATATCCCTTTCAATAAGCACACTCCCTTTCATTCACACAAAGTCCAAAAAATGTTCTAAATACACTAAAATTCTTTCATTCCTTGTTGAGCTAAACAAAGTACAATCAGCACCTTGGGGAAAAGCAATGAAAATGCATGAATATTCAACAAGCCTTCATTCCAACTTGCATAACCTAAATTGTATGCTGGATGTTCACAGAAGCATTCTTCATGGCTGATATTTAGCAAGAATCTTGTCATTCTTTTTCAAATGGTGGCCTCCTGGCATCAACTTCAGATGGTTAACATTTTTGATGGCACTTCCACATTGTAGAATCTCTTCATTATATTGTGAGGGATGCATTCAGATGAAATATTTACGGTACTAAGGTGATATAGTGAAGTGGCTAAGCAGCTTTGTGGACTGACCCTGATCAGCTAAGCCTGAACTCCATCTTTAGTTTGTTTTATTGCCATCACTAAACAGAATGTACCTGATATATGCAGAAGCTTCCCTTTTTCTGTCCCTCAATTTATGGATTTTCAGAAGAGTGCTTGCATTTCTGCTAGTTCAGGGTTGTTATGAGTTTGGCTTGGGCTTTTACACAAATATTCTGAAATACTGTACTCTTCGGATTACAGCTTCCTTATGCCACATCCTCAATGGACAACATTTGTGGATTACAGGAAATATAGTTCAAAACATCTGGAAGGCCACAGGTTCCTTCATCCCCTGGCTAGGAGCTGAACTGAGAGATTATGCTAAATGCTTTTAAGGGATTTAAATATCTTAAAACAGATGTTTTTAAGGAGTTTTTAAAATGGAAGAATCAGTTTTACTCCAAGCTGGTGCTAAATAGTACAGTTACTTGTAGGTTTAATATTGCTGAGGGTAAGTATAAAGAGAATATTGTCTGCCCACAGCACATCATTTGTGCAATACCTATCCAGACAGAAAATGCATGTTGTGCCTAGCTCAACCCAGACAATCAGTGAAGATTCAGTTACGGACCTCTTAGATGATTAGGTTTCATTCCTAGGCTTAGGTGATATATGAAAAACAAAGTGGAACCACGAGAAAGCTCAGAATTGACCGCCCTCTGTGCATTAAAACAGGTGGGAAACTCTACATGCAGCTACTCACACTGCATAGCTTGGATAAAATTACCCCGAAAAGAAAAGCATGGTGTTTGTGGTCCAGACCTGTTCCTTTTACATGAATACATCTCATGAATAATCCTTCCCATCTCTTTTTTTCAGTTGACAAGCTTTTCCTACATAACACCTGTTCTTGCCAAGATGGATAATACCATTTCCACCCTGTGACATGAAATGACATTGTTACAATGCATGCTGAATTGTACATATTAACTTTTTAATAAATGCAGAAACATGAAAGGTATTTCATAGCTTATCTTCTTCAATGCTGTACCTAGTTTCTTCTCAGAAGACTTCAGAAACTGGGCTTTTCCCATTCTTATGCAGCACAAATGCAGTGTTATATATTCATATTAAATTTAATGTAATGATTTTTAAATCAGTTAAACACAATGGGAACTTGGGAAGGACATTGCTGAAAGGGATAGTCACACTGCTCCTATTAAGCACAAGCATTTTGTTTTTGGTTTCCCTATTGATTTTCTAAAAAGATTTCATAATTCTCACAGGAAGCATTTTATTTGGAGGACTGTAATCCTGAAATAAGACACCCACTCATAACACATCAGAATAGTTTTTCTTTGGAAAACTTTAATTGCTGAACTTTTCCTAATATTATATACCATACTCTTACA
The DNA here is from genome assembly GCF_035149785.1 of Candoia aspera. Classification (NCBI taxonomy): domain Eukaryota; kingdom Metazoa; phylum Chordata; class Lepidosauria; order Squamata; family Candoiidae; genus Candoia; species Candoia aspera. Next base: position 43,897,665 of record NC_086159.1, read on the forward strand.
GTATAAGGAGAATCAGATGGATCAGACTACAGGCCCATCTAGTCCAGGATTCACTTTCTACAGTGGCCAACCAAATTCTGATCAGGGAGTTACTGCATTACTTTCATGGCTGTTGGCCACTGATAGCCTTTTACTCTATGAATTTTTAATCATTTTTTAAACAGTAGTACCTGGTTGGGGCATATGTGTCAAAAATTCAAGATAGCAATTATGATTGCAGGTTCAAAGCCTTTTCTATGCATATTGACATCCCTGCTTTAGAGCTATTTGACCTGGTAGTCATTAGCACATCATATGTTACTGAATTCCATAGTTTAACTATTTGCCATGTGAAGCAGGTGCTTCCTATGAATGTCCTGAATCTCCGCCATTCAGCTTTATTGGATGATTCCATGACAACAAGACAACACGATAAAAAAAATCTTGCTATCCATTTTTCCCAATCCTCTGATAATCTTTTCAAGTAATGCAGTACAGTAATGTTTGTTGTATCTCTCTTCAATAAGTATAATATTCTTCCTGTTTTTATGCCTACTGCTTAGACTTAGGGTATCTTGAGGAGCATCTCAGTGTCCTGTGTCCTGACTTCCTGTTCCCTTCCTAACCAAAGAGAGGGCTATATTAGTAATAGCATACTACTAACTTCTCAGAGACATTTGCTTATTCATAATTCATGCTGGTATCATGTTTTCTACAAGCAATGGAACTGAAATAATTTAAACTAAAGGCAGTGCTAGATTACATTTTATCCAGCTGATGGTGTGATAAACATCTGCAGATCCAGAAGATCTAACACATCTCCAATCCATCCATGTCATATAGGCTGATCCTCCCCATTTTCCCTCTCTAGTATTAGAACTCTAATGTGTAGGAGAAGAAGGATTCTAGAAAAATTCTGTACTGAATTTTCCTCTCTAAGATCAGAGTGCACTCCCAGGACATTCTCCTGGGAAATGTGCTGTTCAGCTGTTATGTGCATATTATTTTACCAGAATGATATTTTAATACCTAAATTAGCGACCTGCAGGATGACACGGGATGAAAATTATAGAATTTACTGGAAAACTGAAAAGAAATAAACCACAACATTCTTAATGGGTTGGTGTTTGCTCTGATCCAGACAAGCTTTTTTTTATTTTCTTAAATTCTTTTGAAAGTGTTTAGTCAGAATAAAGGGATGAGATTTTCATAAAGACCCCCCTAATTTTCTTTTCATAAGTCAAGCACTGTCTCCTTCTAAATCCCTACAACAGTAAATAGAGATGGCTCCATAAAGGTTGCATGTTACTTGCATGTTTTTCTTCATCATCCAATATTAATACTTTACAACATCAAATTAAAATAGGCTGTGAGTTTTGTAAATTAACAGAGCAGTTCAATGTGACAGTATTAATTGCTTTTAGGGTACTAAGAATGTAAGAGCTGCTACATATTTCAGTGTCATGAAATGTTCTAATTAGTAATGTCCCATTCTTTAGCTTCCTTGCCTATATTTTGCTTCCATGCGATATTACCCTTACCTTTTTTTCTTTGGGTTAACTGATCAATAAAATAAGAGATAAAATAAGCCAGACAGTTGAGAAATCTATTCAGAATCATTTATAACCTTAGATGGATAATTTCTTAGTGTTTGTTCCAATTAAGAACAAACTCTGCCCACACTTTAAATGAGATTTTATTAATTCCCTTCCAATCATTTCATCTTTATTGAAAGACTGAAAAGTGTCTGGTGAGCCGAAAAAGCTGGGCATAGTTTTTAACATAAAATGGAACAATTCCTCTTCATTGCAGGACCATGCTATTTATTGCCTTGATACTGAATGTATGTCTCAGCTTGCTAAATAGGTTTTTATCCCCCAAGCTTTTTATTAGCATGAAAAATAAATATTTTTAGGCATTCCAACTGCTTTGGGTTGGACTTGGAAGGGAGGAACATAATTCCTAGTATCTAATAGCATAAAAGTAAAAGCCAAGAGCAATACATTCAGATGAGCTTTTGACAGGAGGAACTATGTGGCTGAGACCCAAACAGTTGTATAGTCAGGGCCAGATGCCCAAAAGGATTAATGCACACATGCACAGTGCATGGTAAATCATTTTTGAATCACTGGGACTCTTAGAAGCAGTGATGATATTGCATGGGCATCTGGAGTGAGAAGAACCGTCATATCTCCGATATAACCACTACACTTATTCAGAAATTCTACTTTATTTTCAAAACTTGCAGCTTGGGCCAATCACTTTCTCTCAGCCCTAGGAAGAAGGCAATGGCAAACCACTTCTGAAAAACCTGCAAGAAAACTGCAAGGTCTTGTCCAGGCAGTCTCCGAGAATCAGACATGATTGAACAGATTATTTTAAAAATTAAGCCTCAATTCATAACTTGGTTAAAATTTAATTTTGGGCAATCTGATTCATAGCTCATGCTCTCCAATTTTATTATACTGATTTCAGAAAAGGCTTATATATGATTGCTTTGTCAGTCTAATTATTCCCTTAAAGCTGTGGTATGAGATACAGTTGCCTAGGAGTAAGTCTATTGAACTAAGTGGAACTGGGGTGTATATGTGAGTTGCATGCTATATGTATAAAATATAAATATATTATCATCCCTTTATACTTGATAGCACAAACAACATTTATTTTATCTACAACAAACTTACACAATGTGGCATTCTCCAGATATGTTGGGACTACAACTCTTAGAATTCCCAATCACATGGGAGATGAATTCCAGCGTATCTGAAGGGTGCTAGATTATCTATATAAAAACAGGCAAGCTACAAATGAAACTGTTCCACTTATTCCTAGATGGAACATAATCATAGCTCTAGGGTTGCACTTACATATCATTTTTCCCCCAGATAAAAGATTGACCTCCTCCTTGCTCCTGTTCCTGAAGGCCCTGAAGACATGGTTCTGACAGCGGGCTTGGGGACCCCAAGCTGCTTCGGAGCCAATCAAGTGGCTGTTATGAATATGTTTGCTGCTGCCGGGGGTTGTCTATTGTGTTTTTATGGTTTTTAATTCTGTAAGCCACCCAGGGTCACCGTGTATGCCTTGGGTGGCCTTATAAACCTGTCAAATAAATAGATAGATAGATAGATAGATAGATAGATAGATAGATAGATAGATAGATTTATTTATTTTTTTACACCCAGCTAATCAATGCCTCTGGCAAGATTCCCTGAGAATTAAAAAGAGATCAGAAACAAGACATTGCAAAAAGTCCATGGTTGAAACAAATTTAAAAAGTTTTCACAAGCTGTGCCTTATGGAAAACAAAAGATATATAAATTATAAAATCTCTACCCCAGTCCATGAAACATATATGAAATAAATAAAGGAACCTTTCCAAATAGTTCAGTAAAGATGTAGGTGTGCTAGCGACATGGGACTAAAATTCAGTGGAATCAAGGAAGTGTCTTTCTATTGCCTGTATTTGATCTTCCTGAATAGCCTATAATCCTCTAGTGGTTACTTTGCAGAGCTCCTTGTTCATTTTTTGTTCTGGAAGGCACAACCTTTCTCATTTTGTAATTAGCTAGTAATATAATTGGCATCAATGCATGACCACAGTATGTGGGGAAGGGTGCTATGTTGGATTACCAGCAATACCGTTGGATGCTTGCCATGTCAACAGTACAATTACTGTAATAGGTTATACTCTGGACTGTTAATTCTTAAAACAAAGATGTTGAACCTCTATTTCAGTCAGCAAAAACAAGTCCTGATGCTGAACAAACTCCTTCTGGTAAAATTACAAATAAGTTAAACTAAACTAAACTAAACTAATATCATCAGACCAATAAGATGCCACTTCAGAAATATTCCATATGATTATGCGGTGAAGGAAAACAATAGATTTAATGCTTTAAATTTTGTAAATAGAGTGCCTGAAGAACCCTGGACTGAAATTGGTGACATCATTAAAGAAGAAACAATAAAAAATGTCCTGAAATGCAAAAAAAAAAAAAGAAAGGGAAGAAAGGAAAATGGAAAGGAAAACAAAAGGCAAGAGAGACAAAGAATATTTGCCCAAACTAGATACTGAGTTCCAGAGAAGAGAAAGATGAGACAAGGAGTTGTATCTAGATAAACCACGCAACAAAAATGAAGATAACAATCAAATGGGAAGGACAGCAGATTTACTGAAGAAAATTATTGAAATCCAGATACAAAATTATTATAGAAATGATAGATACAAAGGTTTGATCGCTGAACTAGAGACCGACATTCCAGAAAGTGAAATTAAATGGGCAAAACTCCTAGACAGTGTTGCAAACATTACAGAAGGCGATGAAATACCAGCCAACCTGTTAAAAACCTTGTCACGCTATATGAAGTTTGTAAGCAGGCATGGAAAATACAACAGTGGCCAAGTGGCTGGACAAGATCAATTTATATTGCAATACCAAAAAAAAAAAAAAAGGCAGTGCAAAAGAATGCTCAGAGGACTAAATAATTGCACATCTCACAAACTAGTATGATGATGCTCAAGCTTTTATAATCCAGACTTCAGTATGGAATAAGAACTGCCAAGATGGATACAGAAGAGCTAGAGATTGTCCACATGTGATGGATGATGGAAAAGGCACATGAGTTAAAAAAAATGTTTTATGCTTATTGAGGCTTTTATTAAGGCTTTCTTAAGGCTCTTGACTGTGTAAATCACAAGAAATTGTAAATTGCCCTTAAAACATTGGTGTCCCAAGCCATCTAATTTGCCTATTGAAGAATTTGTATGATGACCAGGAAGCAACAGTTAGACTTATACACAGAATACATCATGACTCATGCTGAACTAGAAGACATAGAACTTAGAATTAAAATTGCTGAGAAAAACATTAACAGACTCAGATATGCTGATGCCATTTCAGTGGCAGGAGATGAGGAGCACTAAAGAGACCTCTTGTTGAAGGTGAAAGATGAGAGTGTAAATTCTGGTCTGCTGCTCAAAAACCCAAAAGTATATCAACAGGCAATGCCAGCTCAGGGTAAATTTGTGGAGAATGCATTGTACAGGAACAGACTTTATCTTACTAGGCTCAGAAATTCACAGGGATGGGGATTGTTGCTATAAAACGGAGAGAGGTCTGCTAATTGGGAAAAAGACTTTGACAGATCTAAATAAAATATTAAGATGCAGGGATTTCACATTGACAACAAAGGTACTTATTGTCAAGGCCATTATTTTCCCAGTTGTAAGAGATAACTGAAAAGTGGATTGCCAGAAAGGTTGAACAAAGAAATATTGAAACCTTTGAATTGTGGTGTTGGGGGAAATAGTCGATATTACCTTGGACTGCAAGAACAACAAATCATTCAATACTGGATGAAGTAAACTAGACAGTTCACTAGAAGCAGTAATAATGAAGGTAAAACTTAAATGCTATGGATGCATAATGCAAAGACAAAAGTAATAATTAAAGATCCTGATGCTAAGAAAAATGGAAGACAATAAAAAGAGGCTGAAAGAAGTCATAGCTGCTAGATACAAACATATGCTTGGAAGAACTAAAAGTCACTGTAACTGACATAATCTTCATGGAATGATGCCTTATGGGTCATAAAGAATCAGAAGTTACTGAATAGCTAAAGAAAAATTAAGTCATTAATAAATGCCAAATGGTTATTAAAATTTGTAATTGCCATAGTCATCAACTAGTAATCAGCAGCACGTATTGTTCCATTCCATTTGATCCATAACAGAAGGCCCCCCCACTGCATCACTTGGCTCTGCCTTTGACAAACATCTCCTAGTAACTGCAGTTTTATATACAAATTGTCTTATTTTCACAAAGTGGAAGCCAAATACGCAGGAAGCCATTCAGATGCCTGCCATACACTTATATGCCAAATTGCCTTGATCTTTGATATTATCATGATGATACTATGGCAGTCATGGATCAGAGCTATACGACAATAGGTACTGCGCAAACGTGCAGCAAAAAGGCACTTCCCCGACCCCCCCACATTTATGCTTGGACAATGAATTGGTAACTACAGGCAGGCAAACAGGCCTATTGCTGTGTACAGCCATATTAGAAAAGGGCAAACAACATCAGTTTGAATAAAGCAGAAGCAATAAGCAATGCATCAATGATTCATTAGTCTCTGGAACAAATTCAGGAGATTGTTGAGCACTATCCCAACAGTTCTTTCTACCAATACTGTGTATAACTATGGGAGGCCATATCTTTATTGGACAAGTGGCAGTTAAGGAAACAGATACCTCATCCCTCTTCTTTTTGGGATGTCAGAGTTTTCTGCATATGTACAGTATTTCTCCTGAACATGTTAAAAACCTGGAGATTCCTGCATCTTCCACATCTACTTTTCCTTGCAGCTGCAAAGATCCAGAAAGACTCAGTGAGACAGAGGCAAGATCAAGGATCAGGAAACTGATTAAGAATGTGTCCTCTTCAAATCTGGCTGCTGATGCTACAGGATAGTTTATTTATACCATATGAATGGAGGTGCTGATTCACATAGATTTAACAGAGTTGGAAGTATTTCAGTAGAGGAAGGAGCCTCCATTATTCACATGGCATTGAAACTGGAGGCTCGCAATGGTGAGCAATTTCAACATACTGTATCCCTGTGCCAGTGGCATTGTGCCTGTGGATGAGAAATTCGTTCCAAGCAACAAATGCTGCTTCACGAATAGTTATATATCACTGCTTGTGTTTGCTGGCTTCCATTGCAGTAGCATGCTAGCATTATATGGTAAAGGAAATTGAGGCACCAGAAGTTTTCTAACATGAAACACATTAAATGTTACTTAATACTTTTGTTTTTGTAGATGCTTAGATCTGGACCTGAGAGGGCATGATAGGCATTCAGTTATTCACAAGCAAGTCAAGTTAGTCACTGGCTAACAGTTCTCTGTCCCAGCTATTGGTCAGAAAGGGCAAACACTGATTCTTGGTGGCTCTCTGCAAGCTTTAGACTTGCAAACATATCAACATATAATGCTTGAAACATCTTGACCAGCCTACAAATAGTTAAAACTTACATCAATCCCAGGTATGTTTTAAACTAGATTGGGAAGACACAAAGTTTGATCTTTGGAAGAACCCTTAGCCAGATTTAAAGCCCACCCAATACCCCAACCACTCATTCTGCATGAATGCTACCTGCACATACAGGTATATGGACTTAGTTTGTTGAAACTTGTATTTGTAGTTGTTTTGTTAATTACAGTGACAGAAGGGTATATTATAAAATAAGATATCAGCTTAAAAATTAAGTTACTGTCTGAGCTGGAAGCCATGTTTGGAGGGTTTGTGTTGCTGCTGTTGTTGCTGCTATTGTTCTGTTCTGGAAATATTCCATCTTTCCCCCAGCTGTTCAAGGCAACCTACAGAATAGTCTTACCTCCAATTTTATCCTCATAACTACCACCCTATGAATTAGGTTGAATGAAGAGAAACTGGCCCCAAGTCATCTATTAAACTTTCAGGGCAGAGAATGTGCTTAAATTTGGGCTTCCCTAGTTTGGTTCTATATATTAACCACTCCACCACATTGGCTTTTGTTGATATTGGAAATAACTCAATGTTCAGACACTTTGGTCCTGATCCATAATAATTACATTCAAGTAAATGTGATTTAGGATGTACATTTTCATCACAATGATCCACTTTATTGAATGGAAATAGAGCTGCTTAAGTGTGTATTTGTACTCATTTGTTCATGCAGTTCTTGATCTTGCAAATGTAACCTGCTTTTTCTCTGCATCATCATTTTTGTTCCACTGGCAAACATATTAAATAGTACTGAAACCTGCATTAGAGAATAAGCTTCATTTAACACAGGAAACTTAGTTCTGAGTAAACAAGTATAGGGCTGTTCTGTACACCCAGTACAAAACAAACTGTGGGATATACATTTTATTCAGATAATTAATGTTCAGTACTTGGTCCTCTCACTTCTGAATAGCTAAAAAAAATTTTAAAACACTGAAAACAAAACAACAAAGATCTTAAAAATAATCCAAGTGGGATCAAGCAGAAGGGATGAAGAGGGGTAACCTCTGCTATTCAAATACTCTTCATATTTGATTGTGGCAGGATGTATGGGCTGAATTTTATTTATTTCAAAATATCCATCCTGCCTTTCTAGCAGGAGCTCATACATAGTACTCCTTCTTCCCATTTTTTTTCCAATCACAAAAACGCTTGGAGGTAGGTAGAGCTCATAGCATGTCAGGTCAAGTTTCTATGACTGAGGGTGGATTGAAACTGAGTCTCTCCAGTCCTAGTCCAATACCTTAACCGCTATACCACCCTGGATCTTAATTTTTTTTTCTTATACCTTCTGACATGCAAAACTTGTATATCTATTTCATTTTGGTCCTATTGTCTCAGGTGCAAGACCAGTGGAATATTTATCCTTCTAAGGTTTTCAACAAGTATGAACAGTTTGTGGGGCAAATGGTTCTTCTGCTCTAAGGCTACCAATTCTGGGCTGCAAAAATCCAGACCACCTGATGGCTGCAAAAAGTTGGTGTTTTCTGTATCTCTAGTGAGTGTTCAAATTTTGGCAACCCAGAGCTAGCAGCCCAAGTTCTGCCTTAACCTGAGCCCTGCATGAAAGTAGTTGAGAGATCCAAGTTTGTTCTGCCCATCAGTAAATAAAATAATAGCTAAAAATGAAAACCAGATGGAAATGAGCACAGGAGTGATAATGGTTTCACCTGGGATGTCTGCCTAAGGCTTTTTTATATCCCCTCTCTCACAGGTAATAAACACCCAGCTCTCGCCCAAAGCATTAAAACGAAGAATAAAACAACAGATCAGAAGGTCAAAAAATGCATAACCCGTATTTCTGTCTATTTGACATAGAAAACAAGGGCAGACACACACCATACAGATAGTTCGATTGTAGCAAATACATCCTTGTTCAGCCACTCGGAGTGTTAAAACAGCATCTTTAAATCCTTTCCTTCTTTGCAGAAATGTTCACCGTGCTGTTGCAGCATTAATATAATGGACCATGCCTTGTATTTTCAGCTACATCTTCCTTTTGTTGTAACCTGTGTTAACCATTTCAATATTTTATTAATTGATACATTGCCTCGAGGCATTCTCCATCACTGAAGCAGATGAACCAAAACTGACTTTCATTTCCATTCCTTTGGGTTATGTGGGAAGGTTGGAAAACATTTTGATTCTCATGCAAGGCAACAGGCTGTTTTTGCAGCACTGTTCTGTGGCTTACATCATTAGTATTTCTCCTGTCCATCTAGTTAGTTGGCTACATTTGGAAAATTACTGTTTTTGTGAGGTTTACTAATGTCTTTTAAGAGGTCTATTAAATTCTCTTTCTTGTTAATATTGTTTTTTCAGCCTCTATTCTTTCTTATTTAGTTAATTATAACCCCAACTACTCATAATTTCCTTTCTGTTCCTATTTTTCTTGCTTCTTTCTCTTTTTTTTCCTGTGTGATTTTGTTGATCTTTCAGGGGATTAAGCAGACTGCACTTAGAATAAAGCAATCTTGTTATTAGGAGCATTTATTTTATGGAAGCCAACATCTGCGTACTCACTTGGTGGAAATCCAAAGAAAGGACCATTTGCATTCATGTTTGTTTAAGGACTAAAGTAGATGTGACATTAATTGCATGGGTATCGTTAATGTCCACAGCTTTTGGGGGAGGAGTAGGATGGGATTTTGAACCCAGAGGCTGTTTTTCTGAAAATGTCAGTATTTCAAAGGAAGCTCCCACTGGTCCCAATGGCAGTTCCTCGTAAACTGTAAAGAGCACTTTCAAAGAGGCTGGATGCAGAAGGGAGGATTTTCTTGCTTTCCACCAGCTTCCCAATTATCCACATAGTCCTGAAGTTATCCAGGACTTCTATTAAAATATATTTTAAAATATGCATATTTATTGCATTCACAAAACTCACAGTAATTTGGGTGTACATTACTGTAACTTCATTCTAGCCAAGTTGAAGGTATAACGGCAATTTTTGTTTTGTTTTGTTTTAAACAACCACTTTGGGGATCTCTTTTGGTTCAGGATACATGGCATGCTTTTCAGATGCAGACAAACGGATTGCATCAAGACATCAATGATGCTATGGAACAAGTATATGATTGCTTCTGCTATGGCAGTGGGAAGCAATATTTTTGGGGTCAGGGACAGATCAGAAATGTTCAGAACATGTGCTTCAGAAATACCAGCAAATTCCTTTAATAACAAATCCACTAAACAAACTAGGTCCAATTCTTTTCATGCAGAGATGTCTATTGTATGGAACATTAAACTGCATACAATACTAAATTGGTTTGAAAGCTTAACACCAATCATTTGCATGATGATTGCTTAATCTCTTCTACGGGTAATACATTTGTTTCTGCACTTGTGTCTAACTTAAATTGTGCTATCATTTCATTACTACATACAGAAGCTTACTGTCTTTTCAGCTTCTTTGAAAATTGAAGGGCAGATTTTATGTATGATTCACCCATAACTCAACTGTCCATCCATATTTATATGTTACAGTGTCCATGATCTTTACTACCATGTTTCCACTTGGCACATTAAATAAGTATTTGGAAATACAAGATGGAATTGCAGAGAAAAGAAACAATTGGTAGATGAGTGGAAGGAACACTATTATTTCTCTGCTGTGACGTGCCCATTGCATTGAATTGCAATGATGATGTCACACATGGAATTGTGCCTACCACCACCAATATTTATGAATGGGAAATCAAAAATCCTCAAAAAAAGAAAGAAAATAATTTAATGGCAGTGCCAGATTGGGAAGCCCCTGACAGCTGCATCTTAAAAGCTAACTTGATAACTAATATAAATCATATTGTAAACATATTGCTATCCATCTGGGCTGTTCCTTATTCACTGCAAAAGGGAACATGAGGATAAATGTGAGCAATAAAGAAAAGAGAAGGAATGGGAATATGTTGCATCTATATTATTGCATATTTTAAAAAATAATCCTCCTATGGTTAGAGTATCTGCCTGTTCTATAGAATTTATACTAAAGCCAGAGCTTTGCCTGATTTCTATGATTCACCTATTTAAAGCTGCATGAAGGTCTGGTTCTCACATACTTATCACTAAGTGTAGGCTCTTAGATGATTTTGAATTTCCAGGGTATTTAATTTTTGGTGTTCGTTGATCCAAAAAGCAGACCCTGCACCTTCAGGAAAATGCGAAGAAGAAGAAGAAGAAGAAGAAGAAGAAGAAGAAGAAGAAGAAGAAGAAGAAGAAGAAGAAGAAGAAGAAGAAGAAGAAGAAGAAGAAGAAGAAGAAGAAGTTGTTGTTAATGAAGGTGATACATTATTTTGTATCTGCTATACAAGTAGTATATCTGCTATATACTAATTATGCATCTGGCTTGATCAGAATTATGTGAGCTGACAAAAACAATTGGCTGATTCATTAGGAAAAAAATTCAAAATGACAGCAAATGAAAGTTTTATAAAACTCAGTGCATTATCCTAAGTAGTCATGCTCATATTTTGTAGAATGTGAGTTGATATTAATTAAATTATATTTTTATACTGTAAACAGGGAAAAACCATGTAAAGTTCATTTCACATTAAGCTTATAGGGCAACGATAGGCAATTGGGAGCCCCCAACAGCACTATATGTGTGTGTTTAATAACCTAAAATAGATTTAGCTTATGAAACAACTAACAGCTAAGTTCCCCACATTTTTCCAAAATGGGTCAAACATATGGCTCCACTCTTCCAGAGACATCATCATCACATGCTGTATGGGCCTGAGAAGAAGAGAAGAGAAGAGAAGAGAGGAGAGGAGAGGAGAAGAGAAGAGAAGAGAAGAGAAGAGAAGAGAAGAGAAGAGAAGAGAAGAGAAGAGAAGAAAAAAAAGAATAATCCCATTCTTGTTCTATCCCATTCTTATAATAGAAGGTCTTTGGAGTACATGTGAAAAAGTTGGCCAACTTGAAATGATCTCTAGTATCGTTCCATGCTAATGCATAGCCCATTTTATATGTATGGCACACAATAGCAGGAACCTCATATTTCTAAGGACTTTAGTCTTAGATCTACAATGACATATAAGGCCTTTTTCCACTGTTGAGTTAAAATGCTGTTCATACCTCCTGAGTTGGCAGAAAACAGTTATCAGCATGAAATTTGCTATCACCATCGCCAATCTCTGTCCTACCTTAATTTGCCTCTATTTCAAGTCACTGCATTCCTCATGACTTCCTGTCAGGCTCTGCCTGCTACCCAGTAAAAACACAGACGCTAGTGTAGGCTTAGGTTCTGGATTTATTCGAGTAACAGTATGCGTGCCCTTTAAGAAAGCTGAGAGTGAGTGGAGCGCGCCAGAAGAGGATTTAAATAGCCTGCGCCGGTCAGCGCTCCACCCCTTCTTACTCCGGGGTGTGCCCCTGAGCCCCGTTGGTTCCGTCGTCGGTAAGTGAGGGGTTGTGGAGCCCCTCCTGTGCTCCGGGCATTTCCTTGATTGCTTCCCTGGCCGGTGATGGTTCATTGCCAGGCGATCAGGTTCGTAATCTCATTGACAGCTCAGGCGCGCCTCTTGGTGTGGTCTTGTCAATTGCTTTCTTTGCAACATTGTATCTTTATCTTCCATGCCTCCGGCTAGAGTTGATACTTTGTTGCCAGCACCTGTTGCTCTCTTTTGTTACCTAGTTGCTTTTTCCCTTAATCCGCCAGGGACCCATTTCCCTGCATTGTCATGCAAGCCGTTGCGATGTCACAAGCATCGCAACAGTGTACATGACATGCTGCCCCCCTTTGAGAAGGTTAAGCTGTGGGTTTGGAGGGATAGGCATTATGGAAGGTGCGGATCAGGTTGGGAGCCTGGATGTCGCAGGCAGTGACTCACTCAGGGTGTGGAAAGTGTTTGCACTTTACTAGGTATTGGAGGGAGCCCCGCAGCTTGCGGGAGTCAAGTACCTCCTTCACTTTGAAGTGTTGCTGCCCATCTATCATCACTGGTGGGGGGGGGGTGTTCGTGGGTGCCACCGGGAGGGATCACTTGCTGGCTTGAGTAAGCTGCAGTGAAATACCGGGTGCAGCCTCTTTAAATTATGGGGCAGGTCCAAGCGCACCATGACTGGGTTCACGATTTGTGTCACCTGGAATGGTCCAATAAACTTGGGGGCCAGCTTCTTCGACGGTTGCGGCGATTTTATGAATCTGGTGGATAGATAGACCATGTCCCCCACCCGAAACGTTGGTTGCTGGCACCGGTGTTTGTCCACTTGCAATTTGTACGCGGTCGGTGCCTCTTTAAGCACGTCCTTGATGACCGGCCAGGAATCTGCGAGTTTCTCACCCCAATCACAGGCGGCCACTGCTGGGGACAGAGGCTGGGGTAGTTCAGGGATGGGGACGAACTCCCGACCCGACACCACCCCAAAGGGGTTTTTTCCCGTGCTTTGGTGTATCGCATTGTTGTATGTGACCTCTGCAAATGGGAGGAGGTCCACCCAGTCATCCTGGTGGTAGTTTATGTAGGAGCAGAGGAATTGCTCCAGTGTGGCATTAAGGATCTCTGTGGATCCGTCCGTCTGGGGATGCCAGGAGGTTGACAGGGCTTGCTGGGTACCTATCAGTTTCAAAAAAGCCCGCCAAAACCTCGAGGTAAATTGTGTGCCCCTATTGGTCACCAAGCGGGAGGGGCAGCCGTGTAGGCGGTACACGTGGACTAGGAACAGTTTCGCCAGCTGTTGGGCTGACGGGATCGAGGCGCAGGGGATGAAATGAGCTTGTTTTGAAAAGTAGTCTTTTACAACCCAAATGACCGTTTTCTTTTGGCTAGGTGGTAAGTCTACTATGAAGTCCATTGAGATTTCATCCCAAGGGCGGGAGGGTTCAGCCACGGGTTGTAGCAGCCCCTGGGGTTTGCCAGCCGGTCACTTAGCCATAGCGCACACTGGGCAGGACGCCACATACGTCTTGACGTCCTTCCACAGCGAGGGCCACCAAAACTGTCTCCGAGTCAGGTGTAGGGTTTTCAAGAACCCGAAGTGACCCGCCTGTTTGCTGTCATGCGATCTGTTGAGGATCGCCTGCCATTGTGAGTTGGGTACATATAACCTTCCCTCTGCCCATGCGAAGTCCTGTTCCATAGTGACCTTGTTGGGGTTGGTGAGGAGCCAGGGGTCAGATTTTAGCGCCGTTGTAAAATCTGCCAGTAACCCACCTGTCATGTGAGGTTGCCTGCGTTTAGGGGCGGGTTGTGCCGTAGTTGTTTGCAAGGGGGGGGGCAGGCTGTCCCTGAGCGCGTCCCCGGGTAACAGCTGCCATACCCAGCTGGGAATCGGAGAGCACCGTCCCTACAATGTTGGAGATAGGCTCCGCATCCTGGGGCAGTCAGGAGAGTGCGTCTGCCAGGAAATTCTTTTTGCCTGGTATGAACTTCAGCTGGAAGTTGAACCGGCTGAAGAACTGAGCCCAGCATATTTTTTTGGGACTGAGGTGCCGGGGCGTATGGAGTGCCTCAAGGTTGCAGTGGTCTGTCCAGACCTCAAACGGGCAAGTCGCCCCTTCCAAAAGGTGACGCCAAGCCTCCAGTGCTGCTTTAACCACAAATGCTTCCTTTTCCCACACGTGCCAGCGCCTCTCTCTCTCTGAGAATTTCCTCAAGAGATAGGCGCATGGCTTCAGGATTCCAGCGGAATCCTTTTGCAGCAGGATGGCGCCTATTGAGAAGTCCACCTGCACCACAAAAGGCCATTCGGGGTCCGGGTGAGCTAGAATTGGCTCCGCTGTGAACAGCGCTTTTAGCCTGTCAAACGCGGTTTGACAGGCAGGAGTCCAATTAAGTATGGCCCCTGGGTTTTTGACCTTGCGTGTCTCCCTGACGCCTTTGGTCTTGAGCAAATTGGTTAAGGGCAGGGCAATTTCCGCGAACCCCCTCGCGAAGGACCTATAGAAGTTCGCGAACCCGAGGAAGCTTTGAAGCTGGCGCCTGGTGTGTGGGCGTTCCCAGCTCAAAACGGCCTGAAACTTTGCGGGGTCCATCTCTACGCCTTTGTCAGAGATTCTGTACCCTAAGTAGTCCAAGCGCGACTTGTGAAATTCGCACTTGGACAGCTTAGCATAGAGTTTGGCTTTCCGGAGCTTAGTGAGAATTTGCCTCACTAACCTCTCGTGTTCCCTCTGCGTCCTCGTGTAGATGAGGACATCATCCAGGTAAACCAGTATGCCCTTGAATAGATGTTCATGCAGCACCTCGTTGATGAGTTGCATGAAGACCCCTGGGGCCCCTGCCAGACCGAATGGCAGTACCTTGTATTGGAAGGAGCCCAAGGGGCAGTTGAACGCTGTTTTCCACTCGTCCCCCTCCCTGATGCGGATTCTGTAATATGCCTTGCGGAGGTCGAGTTTGGAAAACACCCTTCCCTTTGACAAGTATGCCAGCATGTCCTTTACGAGGGGTAGGGGGTATTTGTTGGATAGGGAAACGGAATTTAATCCGCGGTAATCAGTGCATAGTCTCAGGGTGCTGTCCTTCTTTTCCCGAAATAGGACGGGTGCTCCAACCGGCGAGTTCGCTGGTTCTATGAAGCCCCTGGAGAGGTTTTTGTCCAAGAATTCCCGCAGCGCCGCTAATTCTCTCTGGGTCATGGGGTAGATCTTGGGCTTGGGTAATGGGACATCTGGGAGCAGTTCAATTGTGCAGTCCGTCTTGCGGTGGGGGTCTAATTGGTCCGCCTCCTCTTCTCCGAAGACATCTGCAAAGTCCACGTATTGCTCCAGCAGTCCTTCTGGGGGGGGGGTCGTGGGTTTGGTCGACGACCTCTGCCCTCCCCACCATCAGAGCAGGTGGTTTGTCCGGCGTTGGTGTCTGGTAGACCCCGTCCTTGAACGTGATGGAGCATGTCCTCCAATCTATGTGTGGGTTGTGGCGTGCTAGCCAGGGGATCCCCAGCACTACTATGGGTTTCCCTACCTGGGTTACCACAAAGTCTATGGATTCCTTGTGGGTGCCCATTGTCAGGGTGACCTTTCTGGTCCTCTGGGTGGCCGGTCCCCCCCCCCCCCGCTGTAGAGCCATCGAGTTGTTGGAATGCCAGCGGTTTAGGGAGGGGGGAGCAGGGCAGTTTTAGTGCAGCGACAATGTCTGGGTGGATCAGATTTCTGGAGCACCCAGAGTCCACCAGAGCCTTGACCGCGATGGCTCTAGAGCCATATGAGAGTTCAGTTGTCCCTGCCAGGATGGAGCACTCGTCACTCACCCTGGGGTTGTTGCGCCCCTTCTTCACCACTGCCCAGTGGCGCTGCTTAGAGCAGGTGGGGGGCGTTTTCCGCCGGCTGTTCTTGGGCGTCGATCGCATCCCCTGTGAGGTAGGAGTCCGTGTCCTCGTCTGGGGTTGCTAGCGCTCCTGTCAGACGTCTGGGGGGGTTGGATGGCTTGTGCGGCGTCTTTGGTGTTGGTCTGGGCAGGCGATCCATTGTCCTGTCTTTGAAACAGTCCGCCGCTCGGTGGCCCGTCTTCCCACACCTGGTACATTGCCCGCGGGCAAGCCTCCATTGTTGGTCTGCGTGCCAGGTCGGGCCCGACTGTGGGACTGGTCTTCTTGTGCTGGGAGGGATTTTGTCATCTGTGGTCATGAGCAGGAACGTGCGCTGAGCGTGCTCCGCTTTTCCAGCTAGGCAAATCCACCTGTGAAGGGAGACTGGGTCGTCCCTGTAGAGTGCCCATTGTAGCACCTCCTGGTTGAGGCCATGCTTGAACATGTCGATCAAGGTGGCCTCAGACCATTCTATGATTTTGCCTGCGAGGACCTTGAACTCGAGGGCGTAGTCAGCCACCGTTTTTCTTCCTTGGCGAAGCGCTTGAAGTGTGCTCTTGGCCCTTTCCTTCGCCAGGGGGCCCTCGAAGTAATGTTTCAGCTCGGCTAGGAAGTCATGGAAATTGGCCAGGGCTGGGGCTCTGGACTCGGACATCTGCACGTACCAGTCCGCAGCCCTGCCTTTGAGCTTGGTGGCCACTGCCGAGATTTTGGCTGCTTCTGTGCTGAAGGAATGGCCGTATTGGGCCATGTAGTCCCTCACATTCGTGAGAAAGAAGGACAGGTTCGTGGGGTCCCCATCAAATTTTACGGGGAAGTCTTTGGCGAACCCCCCAATTTGCGGGACCCCTACCTGTGGGTGGTGAGGGATGGCCCCCACTGGCCTGGGGCCACGAAGCCCTGCAACAGAGTCTCGTGCTTGGCCCCTTCCGCTCGGGGTTGTTGACGGGGTGGGTAGGGTGCCCCGATCCCCTCTTGCCCCCTGTGCCACCTCAATCTTTGAGCGCTTGCCTACGATCGATGCCAGGGACTGGAGCACGCGTTCCAGGTCTCGTACCTTGGCTTCCAGGGCCGTGACCTTGTCTGGCGTGCCCTGGTCTGCCGATGCCAGGGACTGGAGCATGTGTTCCAGGTCTCGTACCTTGGCTTCCAGGGCCATGACCCTGTCTGGCGTGCCCTGGTCATCCGACGTCGGTGCTGCCAGATGCTGTCCAGTCTGTAGTCTTGCGCCTTCCTGCTCAGGCGTTTGGGGGTAGTGGAGCCTCCAGGTGGAGTAGGGTGTTCCCGTCCAGGGTCCTGCTCCGCCGGCCCATGTGAGGAGTTGCTGGCCCCTGACTTCGTCTTCTGTCGGGGCTCTCCCATCTGGGTTGGAGCTCCAGGTCTGGAACTGGGGTGTGGTGTGGGCAGGGAGGGTGCCTGTGTCCCATTTCAGGTGCGCCGCCTCCAGCAGCTGTCGGGTCGTCTCTGCCTCTTGCGGGCTGTCCTTCACGCCTCTGGTGTGAAGTGCTGGCTCCATTGCCATCCTCGGTTCCGTTTTCGCCAGTGGATCTCTCCTGCGGAAAATTTTCATCCGGTGGAGCTTGGCGAATTTGGTTTGGTGACTCTCAGCTTTATGTCAGGCTCTACCTGCTACCCAGTAAAAACACAGAGTCTAGCATAGGCTTAGGTTCTGGATTTATTTGAGTAACAATATGTGTGCCCTTTAAGAAAGCTGAGAGTGAGTGGAGCACGCTGGAACGGGATTTAAATAGCCTGCGCCAGTCAGCGCTCCACCCCTTCTTACTCTGGGTGCGCCCCCGAGCCCCGTCGGTTCCGTCATCGGTAAGTGAGGGGTCGTGGAGTCCCTCCTGTGCTCCGGGCGTTTCCTTGATTGCTTCCCTGGCTGGTGATGATTCATTGCCAGGCGATCAGGTTCGTAATCTCATTGACAGCTCAGGCACGCCTCTTGGTCTGGTCTTGTCAATTGCTTTCTTTGCAACATTGTATCCTTCTCTTCCGTGCCTCCGGCTAGAGTTGATACTTTGTTGCCAGCACCTGTTGCTCTCTTTTGTTACCTAGTTGCTTTTCCCCTTAATCCGCCAGGGACCCATTTCCCTGCATTGTCATGTGAGCCGTTGCGATGTCACAAGCATCACAACGGTGATCATGACACTTTCCTCCATAATAATGTGTGCAAGGAATAACAGATCTTACATATTTTGAATAAGGGAATGATGTCAGCCTAAGAAGAAAAACTCTACTTTAACAGCAATGCATAGAAATGCATAAATAGCAATAAACTGTTGTGGTTCAGTTGTTAAGTCATGTCTGACTCTTCGTGACTCCATGGGCCATAGCACTCCAGGCCTTCCTGTCCTCCATTGTCTCCTGGAGTTTACTCAAATTCATGTTTATTGCATCGGTGATGCTATCTAACCATCTCATCGTCTACGGTCCCCTTCTCCTTTTGCCTTCAGTCTTTCCTAGCATCAGGATCTTTTCCAGTGAGTCCTCTCTTTGCATTAGGTGGCCAAAGTATTTGAGCTTCAACTTCAGTATCTGTCCTTCCAATGAGCAGTCAGGGTTGATTTCCTGTAGGATTGACTGATTTGACCTCCTTGCAGTCCAAAGGACTTTTAAGATTCTTCTCCAGCACCACAGTTCAAAAGCTTCAATTCTTTGGCACTCAGCCTTCCTTACAGTCCAACTCTCACAGCCGTACATTACTACTGGGAAAACCATAGCTTTGATTATACGGGCCTTTGTCAGCAAGGTGATGTCTCTGCTTTTTAATATGCTGTCTAGGTTTGCCATAACTTTCCTCCCAAGGAGCATCTTTTAATTTCATGGCTGCAGTCACCATCTGCGGTGATTTTGGAGCCCAACAGAATAAAATCTGTCACTGCTTCCATTTCTACCCCTTCTATTTGCCAGGAAGTGATGGGACTGTTGGAGGTCTTTTAATGTTGAGTTTCAAGCCAGCTGATGGGATGGAGAGGAGATTAAGGCCTGTCATGGGCACATGACATTCAAAAGGATGGGGGACAAGGGCTTGTATATATAAATGGCTAAGGCCCATAGTGCAATACAGTGCTTAAGAAGTTTTACAGTAAAATGTTCCATACTGTTCTTGTGAAATAATCGGGGTGTTTTTTGGGAGGTGGGGGCAGTGTTAGTACCCTCTTAACACTGCAGCTGTTCTTCCTTTCAGATTAAGCAGTAAACTGATATGGCCATGCACAATCAACAGAGATTTAATGTAAATCTCCAATATCAGTTCCTTATCCCAAATTCTTACTGGAATGCTAGAGCCTGGCATAAAAATCACAGGAAGATTGAATTTCTTTTCAGAGTCCCATAGACATGAGCTTAGAGCAGATACTTAAATTCTATCAAACAATTTCCACTACTATTTCAGTTCTTTATCCTCCATTAGGAATAACAGAAAACAAATTTATTTTTCAGTAGAGTATGTGGATGTGTTTTCTTGGTGTGCTTTTCACACACACACACACAGACAAATCTCTTTAACCAAACCTATTGAATTTTGATCTAGTAAAGAAGCAAATAAATAATAATTTTAGGGAATCTAAAAATAAACCATGAATGCAATGGTGTTTCAAATAACAAAGTGGTTTTTACTGAACTACATTCCTGGTCATTATTGTGTTACCATCCTCAGTTTTCTTGGGCTGTGATGATATGAAATGGTTTTTCTTCCCTGTTCTGTTTCTTAATATGTCATCTGTAAATAACTGAGCCTTCCTTGGCACTAAGCAAGGTCAACACAACAAAGTTTTTGTTTGTGAAACACTGCTATGGTGCCCTTTGCTCCAACTATTATTTAGTGGACTCATGCAAATAAATGCAATACACAATGTTCACAGTGCAAGATCAGACTGTGATGTGAAAGGTGAAAGGTCCCCTGTGCAAACACCGAGTCATGTCTGACCCTTTGGGGGACGCCGCTTTCGCGATGTTTTCTTGGCAGACTATAGCAGTTTTATAGCCATTGCCTTCCCAGTTGTCACCTTCCCCAGCAAGCTGGGTACTCATTTTACTGACCTCAGAAGGATGGAAGGCTGAGTTGACCTGAGCTGGCTACCCGAGAATCCAACTTCTGCTGGGATTGAACTTGGGTCGTGGGGAGAGTTTTGGCTGCAATACTGCCGCCTACCACTCTGTGCCACATGAGTCTTCTCTAAGCCTCTAAGATCAGACTACATAGTACTTTATGGCAGGTTAACAAAGCTTATTTGATCTGAAAACAACAGAGCAGATTGAAGCCTGTGTGAAGGCTGTTGTGGGCATCTATGCCTTCCTGGGCATTACCAGTCTCAGTATCTTCCTTCCCCCACATCATTAAACAATTTGCTCTGTTGGCTGAAAACTGTCAAGTTTATCCTTTGAGATCTATCACACCTAGGGAACACCCCATTGCTGCAGCTTCATCACACTTCACTGACAACAAAGCAATGATGATTTGTGATACATTCTTAAATGTCCTATTTCCTTGCCTTTTGAAGGAGAGAACTTTTACAAATATTACTGTTACTATTGTTTATTTCCCATACCTCACCTCCAGGAGGAATGAGACTCATGTGTGCATCTCCCACTCTTTCCTTTTGATTGAGGAGACTGACTCGCCACCATTTCCCATACCTCCAGCCTTTGGTCTGCCACAGGTAAGAGTGATGCCTACGGTCAGCAGGAATCTGGTTGCTCCCTTCCCTGCCTGCAATGGGATCCACTTCCAGACAGGCACTTCATGCTAGAAGGTATGTGTCCTATTCAGTGAAACTGTTCAGAGATACCTGCCTAAATCTAATCTTTCCTACCCACCTGGCCTCTTCCAACAGACAAAACCTCTGTATTGCTTGTATGCCTCTGGATGTATTTATGGGTCAGGTGGAGAGAACAAAGGTTTTATAGCAATGAAATACAAATTTAACCCAGTAGCACTACTGACTTTTTGGTGTGTTGAACCTTTTTTTAGACCTAGTGAAGTTTATCAGTAGGAGATCATTTCCAGACAAAAAGTCCCTATCAGAACTCTGAGATGTGTGGCCATGGCAACAGTGAGAGTCTGTCTTTGTGGAGGATGAGTGTGTATTGATAAGTAAACCAAGCATTATAAAAAATGAAGTGGTCTTTCAATGTACCCTGTCTCTAGCTGCAGCTCACCTGCATGGTACAAAGCTACAGCAAGATGACAGATATAATTGACAACTCCAATCCACAACCAGGTTCCTTGAAGATAAAACCAGGAGTTATGCCTTCTGATGTTTTTTTGTGCATGAGGTCCAGAACTGCACAGTCACAGCTTTCAGCCATTTAGAAAACATGTGAATGAATATTTGATGGTTGTGCTCATCCTCTTTACACTCCAGGAACACTAACCTATAAAAGTTCCAGACATTCAGCTCACTTTGTATATACTACCTGCAGTGCTATACAAGGATAAAAAAATCCCCTTCAGTGGATTGAATAACATATGGGAAGTAGCTGGGAGGTGAATGTGGATTGTTTGCTTAGTCCTGTAGTATTGAAACTGCAGATACAATCAGTGCCATGCATGTAAAAAATCTACACTAAAAAGAGGGAAGAAAGATAGGATCATTAAAAAATACTTTATAAAATGCTGTTGAATGCATATGAGTTTTCACCAGGATTTTCTATATTGCGTTAAGGGCTGTTTTGTGTGGTATTGCTGTATAAATAAGGAAAAGAAAAGAAATATATATACAGGTTTGTTGGAGAGTATGTAAGAATTATTGCTGACATCAGGATATTAATGCATATAAATTGTTAATATAATTTGTTGGTATATGGTTCTTTTCCCAGTAAACAACTTGTAACCAGCGAAATGTTCATATGGTTTTCTAGAAGAGCATATGAATAGCATATGAGTGTTACAGATATTTGCATCTACTCCCCTGGCCAGATTCTAGAAAAATTCTGAAAACTTCATGATTTATAGGTAAAAGTAAAGGTTTCCCTTGACATTAAGTCCAGTTGTGTCCAACTCTAGGGGCGGTGCTCATCTCCGTTTCAAAGCCGAAGAGCCGGCATTGGAACGCCGTCATGATTTATAGTTTCTTCTTAAAATAGACATATGCATTTTCCTTTTTTTGAATGTATTTTAAATGTATGATATGAAGCAACCCTAGAAATTATACTTTTTGTTTTTGTATATTGAAGTAATTAATGTATGGGCCCTTAGTAGATGTTACCTTAAGTTTACCCAACTGGTGAATGCACACTACGTACATGGAATTGTGGACTCTGTCCAATACATACATACATACACACACACACAATCCCATGCTGTGCATCTGCATTTCTGTGTACGTTTCTACAGTGGACCATAACCTTGTGATACATATTTTTAGCTTAGCACTGGGCACATCTAGATATCTTTTGAATTTTGGATGGAAGATGCCTAAGTATTCTTGAAAGGCGCCTCCACATGACAGCCTTTCTTTCATCCTCCGACCATAGCAGAAGCCAGCCAGTTGGGGGGTTTTGACACAAAGTTGAAGTGATGTTTTCCATATTCTCCTGGCACAAGCTGTTTGCATGATGTGAGGTGCTTTGGTCACCACTGAGCAGATGATTTGACAGTGGGCGGTATCTGCTTAATTTCTATTGGCCACTTTCAGCTGATGCAGGCATACCCGTTCCATTCCAGTTGCCTGCAGTGGGTAGAGACTGATAGGTGGGTCACACAGTGACAAAAAAATAGACTCCTTGAAATCATATTCACTCCCAAATCTGCAAGGTACATCAGCAGCTTTGTCAGTAGATCATGTGCAGTGATGTGTGGCTGAACCAGGATTCCTTCTACTTCAGCTGATGCTGCCACCACAGGTGCCAACAAGTATAGCAAGTCATGCAAGGGGTCTTAGAGTGATATGCATCCTCAGTCACCCCACCCCTGTTAATCAGGCATTGCAGGTGATCTAGGGTAGGCAGGGAGCTTTTGCATCAGCTTACACAGCGCTCCCCATCAACAGCAAAAGTGTCATGCTGAACAGAACACACTTCTAGTAAACTCCTAGTCACCCATGTGGGAAAGGGCTGACAGGCAAGTTGTTCAATGTGACCGTTTTGCTGCAGCATCCTGTTTGTCAGCCTCTAGGGTCCATCACCACCTCTTGGTGGATCAGGCACTGCAGATGATCTAGAGGTGGGTAGGTGTTTCCTGGTAAAACAGGAGGGAATAGCCTCTTGTGCTTTACTGGTATCCCTCCCAGATGAGGTTCTGACAGATAGCCAAACCCACCACTCTAGCTTTCTGTTGGAATATGCCCACTGCCTCTGCCCCTGCCCCTGCCTGGATGTTTTTCCCATTGGTAGGAATATGGCAGAAATGATTCCTTTCTCCTTTTTGTCTCCTGGTTTCTTATCATGAACACACTTAGAAAGCAGTTGCAGTTGCTAGCTCTCCCTTCTGAAAAGCCAAAAAAAGCCTCTGACCATTCTATTGCCTCAGCAGGGCTGCAGTAAGTAGTTTAATGTGTTTAGAGAAACTTGTAGGTGATGAGATGTGGGAGCTTTGTGGTTATTAGAATTCTTCTTTCCCCTCCTGAATAGCACGCTCCGCAAATGCTTTGCAAGACCAATCTGCTATTTATGAGCCTGGTTTAGAAATATAAGCACGTTACATGTTTCAAATACATTTACTTGCAGAAGAGGGTTCTGTACTCAAAGCCCAAATATAATAAAGGTTTTTGAAGGCAAATATGTAAAACAAGCCTCTCTGGGTCACATATTCACAGTCTGGTTTAATTCTGGTTTTGTCAACAGAGCCTAGAAAGTTTTATTTGAAGGTCTTACTGTATTTATTTCAAAGGAAGACTAATTTTTCCCAATGTATCTTTCAGATTATTCATTTAGAATCATTGAGAACACCATAATTCAAATTATCTAATCTTGGTTTTGTGCAGTATTGTCTTAAATTCACAATAATCTTTCTTTAATGTAAACATGGCATTTCACTTTCAAAGTACTGGTCAAAATACCAGCAGAAAATCAACATCGAGGGGGAGAGGGGCAGGTGGGAAGGTCATAATTCGATTGACCTATTCCACATTCAAAATGTGACTAAAACTACTAAACATTTTTTTTCTTTTTTTTCCAGTGAGACATTTTGATAAACGTTTGCTTTTAGGTCAGATATGTATTGAAATTGAAAGTATAGGTATGTACAGAAATTGAACCTGCTGTACCCATCCTAGAATGAAGAATCTTTTGCACTGCACTGTGTTGCCCCGAAGAATCAACCATTTTCATTTTCTATTTCTTGATGAGAAAAAGCATATTCTTCAGCAACTTCAGCAATTGTGGCAAGTCTCAGGACAAGAACCTGCAATAATATAGGGCAGTTTGTTATTAGCATTTCTCTGCATGGTTTTATATGTCAGTTTTATGATGCTCAGAGGCAGGTGGTCTCCAGTTACAAGATGAACTGATGCCCAGATCTGCCTGGACATAACCATGCACTTGCCATGCGTTTGTTGAGTGACTGCTTATCATACATAACAAAATCTCTCTTTGCTTTAAAATATAAGCGACTAAATTCAAATTTCATTTCAATATGCTTAACTGAAGGAAGGAATTTCACCCTCACACACACACACACAGACACACTTTGGGCCAAACAATTGCCCAAAGCAAATGAACTCAGTTTGTTTTCATAGCTGCTAGTGAGACATCAAAATGTCATGTGAAATTGTTACTCGTTAGCAGTGGAAATTTTGGAAAGTATTAATGCTATTGCTGAAAAATTCCAGCCCTAACCCATAGGGAATGCCAACTGTGGAGGATTTTTTCCAACTGGCAGGAGATACCATCACTTGCTTTCCCTCACTTCCTCCAAATTAAAAGTGTAACAGTAGCACAGCTCATTAGCTTTTTTTTTTTTAACTGAGGTGGAATAGGACTCAGCGTTTATGGCTGTACCTAGTATGCCAGCCTAATTTTGTTCCTCGCAGCCAAGAAGGTGGCACATTAATGCGGGCATAAGGAAGAACTATTGGTATTACTGTAGATCCTCTTCTAGCTTCAGCCCAGCATTCTTCTTGCTTTCATGGCTTGCGACTGCTATGGGAAATCAAGATGGAAGCCATCGTAATTGCAAATATTTTAACTGCAGTAAGTATAAAATTCATATTTAACATTTGCGTAGCTATTCTTACAGTACAACATGATTCATATTGATTCTGAAGACCCACTGAGTTCAGTAGTCTTATTTTCCAGTAAGCATGTGCAAACTAAACTACTTGCTTTTTAAATGAAGCAACCCAATTTACTGTTCCACTTCCAGCATTACTGGCAGCGTATGCCATTAAAGCATTTTGATAAAATGAAATGGTTTCTTCAGACAAAAAAGGAAGAACGCTTCGCATTAGCCAGAAGATGAGGGCATTCAGTTTAACTAGGGGCTTGCTTTCTTTTCATGGCTCCAGACAAAAAAAACACCTGCAATGAAACAGGTGAAGAGCCTAAAATGGATGTTCAAGAAACACTTTCTTGTCCTTTTATATACAGTGTGGTAGCCAATTGGGCCAGCTCCATCCTAGCAGGAAGCCCATTGAGTTACAGGAAATAGTTGTACTGTGGCATCCAAGATCAATGCAACTTTGATTTATCAGCTATGCCAGTGTTAATCATGAAAGCTGCAGCTGCATGGAGAGAGCTGCTGATGTGAATGCACCTGCTGCTCTCTCAATTTCTTTAAGTCCCAAATCTCCACCCCTTTCCCCCCTTGTAGAGTGTAGGGGGGAAGGGGTGGGGGAGGAAATTGAATAAATAGCAAAACCTAAGGTTTAAATTAGTAATGCTCAGTTCTTTCTCAGGTGTAGACATCCTGTGTGGACTGTTTGGAGCCAGGGAGCATAAACAGAGATATGAAGGCAGCTGTTCGCTTGTTTCCACTAGATTTTAAGTAGCAGGTTTTTTTATTATTATAAAAATGCAGCTTTTACTTTAAACTTAATGCTGCCCTTCTAGGTTGTCTGGTTCAGGAGTTATAACAAAAAGCAGTTGTTAATGCCTTAACAGGATGTGCAGAAATAAAAATTAAAAAAGAACCAAGGCCAGTCTTAGTTACGAAGGAACTGAGCAGAGCTATAATTGCAAATAGTGCTACAAATCTAACATTATTATACTGTTATTCAATATGTAGAGAATGAAGATTTGTTGGGGATCCAAAGACTGGTATATGTGAGGATGAGGACATCAGGTGTCCAATTTGCAGCAGCATCCAAATATTTATGCCTGACTTTTCAGATCGATTGGAGCTCTTAGCCAGTGTGACTAAAACTAGCTGAAATCCCAACATGTCTTAGGGAACCAGACTGGGGAAAGCTGAGCAATAGCACTGTAGAATGTCATGATACCTTTCCTTAGGAATCATATTATCTGATGTTTCATGGCTGATAATATAGTTGAAAAGCAAAGCATGCTAGCCTAACGTGTTCTTATAGAAGAATTTCATTTATTTAAAATGAAATGATCCTCAGCACCTTAAATACATCTAATATATAATTATATCCATCCATCCATCCATTCATTCATCCATCCATCTATCTATCCATTCAATGGTGTCAGATTCTCAGAGACTGCCTAGACCTGCAGTTTTCATGCATTTTCATACATCTAGTAGAATTGCTCAAATGATTTTTGAGATTATTTGGGTGTCCAAATAATTATATATCTGGTAAATGCCCAAATGTTTGCCTTGAAGAATGTAATCCTACTTTTTATCTATGTATAGTTCTACTGGAAAATTGATTTAAGCTGGCTCCAAAGTATTTTGATTCTCAAAGAACGTTCCCATTGTTGAATAGATAAAATCTCTTTTACTGTTTATACATGGAACTTTGCAGGGTTGATTAATCATTTAATTATCACCACCATGGAGGGGAATGCCCTTTAAGAACAATGGTGAATTGTCTTCTTTGCAATATGCCTTGATGTAATGCAAGTGAGAGCAAACCAGTTTCTTGCATTAAACATGACAAAGAAGAATAGCCCATGTGTTGCTTTTTTTTTCAGCTAAATGCTTGAAGGTAAAACACACACATGGAAGAAATAAAGAACAAAAGAGACACTCACCTTTGCTAGAGAGAGAGGGATTGGTGAGCTATTAAATTGATTTCATTGATTTTTATTCCATTTTCTGCCCTCCTTCCATTCCTCCCCCTTCCCATTTGGCTTAATTTGGTTTGCATACAGATAAGAAAAGCAACCAGCTTTATCTGGGCACTACTTACTCTATGTCCTGAGACACCCATTTGTAGTGAACAGAAAGGCAAGCCTCCACCCTCACAGCTTCTGGTTGTGTCCATCTCAAGGACCTAAGCCTTTAGCCCAAGGAGACTCTGTCCAGCCTCCTCCCTTTGGCAGGGGAAAAAGTCTCTCTCTTTTTTAAAAAAAATCAAAGGTAGTTTTATGGCAGGAAGGAACAAACCAAAAGTTACATATGGAGGATGAAAAGTTGCTAAGGTAATGTTGCTGCTGAGATTAAAGGTCACAACACTGTCAGAATCTGGGAAATCCCATAAATCAAAGAGGGCCTCTATGGAAATTCGTCTAAGGACAGGGACATCAGCAAGGGGGATGTGTGTGTGCATGTCAAAAAATCAAGATTGAAAGTGCAATTGCACAATCAAAGCCTTGCCCCTTTTTTGTTGGAGGTCTTGGCAAATCCAGCATACCTCATTAGCATGTGCATTAGCATGTAAATTGAGTGCATCCCACGTTGCAACTCTGAAGAAGCTGTTTGTTGCCACTCCTACTTCCTCTCTCTCTCTTCCTTCTTCTTCCACCAAATGAACAGGCAGCATGGATGCTGCTGTCTTCATCAGGGCCATGCGCTCAGGCCTTGATAAAGAATTCTGCCCTTATTCTCCACGCAGCTCTTAGCAGGTATAGGGCTAAGGGTGAATCAAGTATAGGTAAAGAACAGAAGAAACAAGGAACTTCATTTTTCACCAAAGATGAATGTAACCGGACCAAAGAATAAAGTCAGTAAGAAATCTTTTTACCCTTACTTTGAACCTACTCTGTCTAAGTGTGTGATTCTTTATGCTTGGGAGGACTAAGTGTGTAAGATCAATAACCTGTGTTTCTCATATGTGCTATTAAAGCTATTTTAAAGCTACTTAAAGCTATCATTAAAGCTATTTTAAGATAATATTCTTTTTCTCTGTACAGCTTCTCTGCTGTGTTAAGCTCTGCTCCCTTAGGTGGTTCTAGCAGGCCACTAAATTGGCTTCATTTTTAACATGTGTGTATGGTACACAACATACCTTAAAAAGTGGCAGGGTTTTGATTGCACGATCATACCTGCCATCTTGAATTTTTAGACACCCCCCTCCTGCAGATGTCCCTGTATAAGGGATAGGTAAATAAATTGAGGTAGAAATCTTTGGTAGGATTTCATGCTTTTTTGATTGTGTGTAACTAAGTCTGATTTATAGTGCTTGGTAATTTATTTTTTTCTGCTTTTTATGCTCTCTGTACATGCTCAGTAAATTATATGCTTTTATGCAACTTGACAACTTTACCTCAGACTTCCCTCTGTATCAGCAAGAGATCTATCACCTTATGATCTGTTTAGAACCTTATATGATTCTTAATAGCTTTCTATGGGAGATTATTTACACTACTCTCCATGATTTTGGCAGCTCTGTATTTTTGCTCCCTTTGCCACTTAATGTTTTGCATGTGACCACTTTGTTAGAAAGGAATTTTTGCATTTTTTCTCTTTATTAATAATTTTATTGATCTGTTATTGATCTGTTTCCAAAGGAGAGGGCTGACTTTTCAAGCCACATGCCTCAGGCTACAAGCCTAGGAGGTGGGACTATAGAATTTATTTCACTGTTATCATCTATTTTCCTTTGAACTTTCCATTAGAACCCATAGGTTGTGGGAATCTCAAACACACATGGCAGGTTTAAGGAGGAAGATGCAAGTAAAGGCACCACCCTGGCAGATAAGTGGTGGCAGCAGTGACTACCAAGCAGCTCCACCTAGGGAGGAAAGTGAGGCCAGAGAGTTTCTAGGACAGGACAGTGCAGACTTCCAACCTTTAACTTGGGGAAGTTAACCTTTAACTTGGAGAAATGTATATAATTACATTTACATTGCATTTTATATTTATTTATTGATTGATTGATTAATGATATTATTATGATTTTATCAAATCTTAAACTGTTTTATTGTGAACCGCCCAGAGTCCCCCGTATGAGCGAGATGGGCGGTGATAAAAATATGATTGATAAATAAATAAATAAATAAATAAATACAACCAAAATAGGCCTGTTGACTGCTTGAAATTCAGGAGACCACAGAAGAATCAAAGTGATGTTGCGGGTGGGCAATGTTTAGCCCTTCTTTATGACTGCAAATGTCACATTCTGTGCCAGTTTTCCCCACAATGGATCTTTTGATCCTAGAGTTTCAATGGATATTAGCATGTGAGAAATTATTGTCATCCCATTCTCCTGCTTTTGTTTCCATAAAATGAGATAATCAGGAGATGATGTACAAATAAATACATTTATTCTATGCTGTGTTGTGGTATGTATAACTTTGTAACTACATACCAACTGACTACACATGTCTAAGATTCAATGGACATAGCTCTATAACTGTACCAGGTACTGGTGCAGGCTATTGTTCTCTTAACAGGAAAACACACATAGTGCATGATCACAGAAGGGACCCATTTTAATTACGCTGTCTCAGCAATGGAATTCTTAAAACAAACCACATAGACAAATTCTGTCATATGGTGCATGAATGTATAAACACTAAGAACATGGCCATGAGGGCATGCTGTTGCTTCTAAATCAGTGAGTGTGTTATGTGATCCTGCTTATCAGTCTTACCCTCCTAATTTTGGAGTGTCTCAGAGAGCAGTGTATTTAATGGATGAATGGCAGTTTTTACTGTTTTTAATTATTTTTAATTATGTATACTTCTGGCAACAAGTACACTCTGAAAATATCACTATTCCAGACATTAGACATATTTCTAAGATGCAGAGTCAAATATTCAGAAGTTCACATCTAAAATATTCCTCCATAGGGGTGCCACCAGAATATTAACCTATGAATATGCTTGTTTGTCTAACATAAAATAAACATTAAATGTTGGCATGTTAAATCAGGTTAGACAATTTAAGGAAAATTAAATATCCAGGGCCATTCCATGGTCTTTCATATGTGTCAGGTGGTCAAGTGGCTTGATGATAGGTCAGTCCAAGTAGACATGAGTTCAAAGTCTCTTTTATACTGCGGACTGAATAACTTGCTATTTCACAGAATTGTTGTGAAGGAAAAAGGGGAAAAATGTTGAGAGATATTAAAACTGTCCTGGGTTCCCTGGAAGAAGAATGAGATGGAAATTAAATCAATAATCTGATTCCAAGACGTTTAATTACTCAGGAAAGGCTCTAACTTGGAGTCTGAAAAAAACTGCCTTCACAACTTGATCCACAAATCCAAACACACTCTCTATTTAGGATCTTTTTAACAATACTCCCACTTTGCTGTCCCAGATTGGCAGCAAAACATGACTTCTTTGACTAGCTATGCTTAAATTAATCTTTTGCAAGTTGTGCAAAACAGATCTATAAAGCCATTAATTACAGCAACCAGCAAACCTTTCTACAGGGTAAATCATGAGGAAATGGTCATGGTCATTCAATAAGCTTACCTTGAGAAAAAAGTTTACTGACAGGTACTTGATATAGTGCTTCTCAGCTTAATCCAGAAACTAAAAGAACATTAATTCACTAATGATCTTCAGCAGTAAATGTTTCTGACCTTTAATATCAAGGCAGATTCACATTCTCTGCTTGTCCCATTGCCAGTGCAAGTCAATCTCCATTTCCTGAGTGCAGGGATGAGCGATGTTGTCTAATTCCCATTGACATACCTCTGCAAAGGTACCTCCCATCTTTGTTTTCCAACCTGAGCTATTTTAAACTCTTTTGAATGAATGGTCTCCCTCCAGCACTTTGTCCTATTCTAGTAGCAACCCCAGTCCCAATTTGCTGCAATGCTTCACCTACCTCAACCCCTCCAGTGGCTAGTTGCTGTCCTGGGCAGCCATTTTGACCTAGGCTGCTGGACTTCTCTGGGTTCTCTGGGTTGGCAGTTATTTTTTTACAGTCTTGCAGTTGATCCAGTAATAGGCTGTGAAGTCCATGAACTATCCTTAACCCTAGAAGTTCATGCTCCACTCCAACCCTTACATCTCCAAGTAGGCACCCTTTTGATTTCTGTCTAGCTTGGGTGAAGCATGCTTCTCTTGGTTTCCCACTCCCTGCCCTTAATACTGCTCAACTAAGTTCCCCTTGTCCTTGCCCTTCCCTTTATCCTTCTCCTCTTGTAAATTAAAATGGTTTTCAACATTTTAAAATTACTGTGGGGACATTGCTACTTTGTTTCTATGAAGATGAGCTATAATTTCCATGGACCAACAGAAAGTTTCCATGGACCAACAGAACATAGGAGTGAAAGATCAACCTGTTCCTATTGCCTTATTATAACATTGGAGCAAGGATGGAATCATGAGAAGAAAACAAGAAAAAAGGAGTTTGTGTTAGCATCAAAGAAGGTAATGTGTGAAAAGGGGGTGAAGGCATGTATCTATGCAAACATCTGGGAAAGCAAAGGAAAAGCATGGAGACTAAAAAGAAAACAAGTAGACACAGGAGCCAGCCAGCGAGGCTTACCAGATCCAGCACAGGTTGGAAGAGCAAGAAGTAGGGAAATGGCCAATCAAGTTTTGCAGTGTCCATAATCTAGACTGAACACTAGTCCAGTCCCATTGCCCACCCAATGTAATCCAGACTGGAATTTTTGAAGTTGGCTTAAGAAATAGCTGAGAGTATCATGGGAGAAAAGAAGCTTAGACTGCCATGTGTAATTGCCCTAAGTCCGTTTCAGGAAGCCTTTTTTGTGCAACTGTTTCATCAAATGGCAGCTCCTCTGAGTAAAGCTAAATGTAGCATACAAAAAATTAATTAAATAAATGCTACCTCCTCTGTTCTGTTATTTGATATTAATCTTTTGGAGCTTCTCTGAGGATGGGACTCTCTTTGATTCTTGGATGATCTCCTAACTCTAACCAGCTTGGCAAGACAATGCAGTAAGAAGAAACTTGGAGTGTGGATGTTTTTTAGATGGAAGTACAAAATAAAAGTAAAACAATATAGTACTGGTCGAGCTCTTCAGCAAAGGATCGTTACCTTGTCGTGGTGCTGGAGCTTGAGCACTTCAATGATGCCATGAACTAAACCGTGAAGGGCCACCCAAGATGGGAAGGTCATGACAGAGAGGTCAGACTAAATGCGATCCCTGGGGAAGGTAATGGCAACCCACCCCAGTATCCTTGCCGTGAAAACTAAATGGATCGGTACAACCAGAGATATGTCGGTATACCATCGGAAGATGAGACTCCCAGGTCGGAAGATGGTCAAAATGCTACTGGGGAGGAACAGAGGATGAGTTCAACTAGCCCCAGACTTGATGACGCAGCTAGCTCAAAGCCGAAAGGACGGCTAGCGGCCGACGGTGCTGGTGGTGAACGGCGAAGCCGATGTTCTAAGGATCAACACACCATTGGAACCTGGAATGTAAGATCTATGAGCCAGGGCAAATTGAATGTGGGTATTGGTGAGATGTCCAGATTAAAGATAGACATTTTGGGCGTCAGTGAACTGAAATGGACTGAAATGGGCCACTTCACATCAAATGACCACCAGATCTACTACTGTGGACAAGAGGACCACAGACGAAATGGAGTAGCCTTCATAATTAATCGTAAAGTGACTAAAGCAGTGCTTGGATACAATCCAAAAAACGATAGAATGATCTCCATTTGAATTCAGGGCAAGCCATCTAACATCACAGTGATCCAAATATACGCCCCAACCACAGATGCTGAAGAAGCTGAAACAGAGCAGTTCTACGAGGATCTGCAGCACCTACTGGACAACATGCCTAAAAGAGATGTTATTTTCATCACAGGAGACTGGAATGCTAAAGTGGGCAGTCAAATGACACCTGGAATTACAGGTAAGCATGGCCTGGGAGAACAAAACGAAGCAGGACATAGGCTGATAGAATTTTGCCAAGACAACTCAATGTGCATAACAAACACTCTCTTCCAGCAACCTAAGAGATGGCTTTATACACGGACTTCCCCAGATGGACAACACCAAAATCAGATTGACTACATCCTTTGCAGCCAAAGGTGGCAGACATCTATACAGTCGGTAAAAACAAGACCTGGAGCTGACTGTAGTTCAGATCACGAACTACTTCTTGCACAATTTAGGATCAGTCTAAAGAGATTAGGGAAGACCCACAGATCAGCTAGATATGAGCTCACTAATATTCCTAAGGAATATGCAGTGGAGGTGAAGAATAGATTTAAGGGACTGCACTTAGTAGATAGGGTCCCGGAAGACTATGGACAGACGTCTGCAACATTGTTCAAGAGGTGGCAACAAAATACATCCCAAAGAAAGAGAAAACCAAGAAGGTAAAATGGCTGTCTGCTGAGACACTAGAAGTAGCCCAAGAAAGAAGGAAAGCAAAAGGCAACAGTGATAGGGGGAGATATGCCCAATTAAATGCAAAATTCCAGAGGCTAGCCAGAAGAGATAAGGAATTATTTTTAAACAAGCAATGCGTGGAAGTGGAAGAAGGGAATAGAATAGGAAGGACAAGAGACCTCTTCCAGAAAATTAGAAACATCAGAGGTAAATTCCAGGCAAAAATGGGTATGATCAAAAACAAAGATGGCAAGGACCTAACAGAAGAAGAAGAGATCAAGAAAAAGTGGCAAGAATATACAGAAGACCTGTATAGGAAGGATAACAATATCGGGGATAGCTTTGACGGTGTGGTCAGTGAGCTAGAGCCAGACATCCTGACGAGTGAGGTTGAATGGGCCTTAAGAAGCATTGCTAATAACAAGGCAGCAGGAGATGATGGCATCCCAGCTGAACTGTTCAAAATCTTGCAAGATGATGCTGTCAAGGTAATGCATGCTATATGCCAGCAAATTTGGAAAACACAAGAATGGCCATCAGATTGGAAAAAATCAACTTATATCCCCATACCAAAAAAGGGAAACACTAAAGAACGCTCAAACTATCGAACAGTGGCACTCATTTCACATGCCAGTAAGGTAATGCTCAAGATCCTTCAAGGTAGACTTCAGCAGTTCATGGAGCGAGAATTGCCAGGTGTACAAGCTGGGTTTAGAAAAGGCAGAGGAACTAGGGACCAAATTGCCAATATCTGCTGGATAATGGAAAAAGCCAGGGAGTTTCAGAAAAACATCTATTTCTGTTTGATTGACTATTCTAAAGCCTTTGACTGTGTGGACCATAACAAATTGTGGCAAGTTCTTAGTGGTATGGGGATACCAAGTCATCTTGTCTGCCTCCTGAAGAATCTGTATAACGACCAAGTAGCAACAGTAAGAACAGACCACGGAACAATGGACTGGTTTAAGATTGGGAAAGGAGTACGGCAGGGCTGTATACTCTCACCCTACCTATTCAACTTGTACGCAGAACACATCATGCAACATGCTGGGCTTGAGGAATCCAAGGCTGGAGTTAAAATCTCTGGAAGAAACATTAACAATCTCAGATATGCAGATGATACCACTTTGATGGCTGAAAGCGAAGAGGAACTGAGGAGCCTTATGATAAAGGTGAAAGAAGAAAGTGCAAAAGCTGGCTTGCAGCTAAACCTCAAAAAAACCAAGATTATGGCAACCAGCTTGATTGATAACTGGCAAATAGAGGGAGAAAATGTAGAAGCAGTGAAATACTTTGTATTTCTAGGTGTGAAGATTACTGCAGATGCTGACTGCAGTCAGGAAATCAGAAGATGTGTAATCCTTGGGAGAAGAGCAATGACAAATCTCGATAAAATAGTTAAGAGCAGAGACATCACACTGACAACAAAGGTCCACATAGTTAAAGCAATGGTGTTCCCCATAGTAACATATGGCTGCGAGAGCTGGACCATAAGGAAGGCTGAGAGAAGGAAGATAGATGCTTTGGAACTGTGGTGTTGGAGGAAAATTCTGAAAGTACCTTGGACTGCAAGAAGATCAAACCAGTCCATCCTCCAGGAAATCAAGCCAGACTGCTCACTTGAGGGAATGATATTAAAGGCAAAACTGAAATACTTTGGCCACATAAGGAGAAGACAGGACACCCTGGAGAAGATGCTGATGCTAGGGAGAGTGGAGGGCAAAAGGAAGAGGGGCCGACCAAGGGCAAGGTGGATGGATGATATTCTAGAGGTGACGGACTTGTCCCTGGGGTTGCTGGAGGTGTTGACGACTGACAGGAAGCTCTGGCGTGGGCTGGTCCATGAAGTCACAAAGAGTCGGAAGCGACTAAACGAATAAACCAAAAAAAAAAAATAGTTCTGAGAGGGAAGGCCAGTTTCACGATCCCCTATATTTATTTAATGGATGTAAAGCAAATTTTATTGTTTAATAAAATGGGTAGAGCATCATAGCTGATAATATGAACTCTACTGCATATGCTTATGTGTTGTGTGCATATGGGGAACATATAAATAGATTATTTTTAACTGCACATTAATAATAGATGTGGGCAATAAGTATTATTTCATTCCTATACCTATTAAAAGTCTGTTCAGAGTGGATGCTGATATAAAGAGTCCCCTTTTCGGGAGAGATGGGCGGTGATAGAAATGTGAAAAATAAATAAATAAACAAATAAACAAACAAACAAATAAATAAATAATGTTATTTTTGGGGACACCACTTTCTATAGTTTCTTCTGTTGGTTAGCCTTACAGTGACTTTACATACAGGTAGTCCTTGGGTTACAACAGCAGTTGGGACCAGAATTGCCATCACTAAGCAACATGGTCATAAAGTGCAATGTCACATGAACACATTGTTTAACAATGTAAGTCCCAGCTGTCCAAGTTGCCATCGTTAAGCAAAGACCACAAGGGTCATTAAGCAAGGACCTCACATGACTATGACTTCTGACTTCCCGCCAGCTTCCCCACTGACTTTGCTTGTGGGAAGCTGCCAGAGAGTATCAGAAATTGTGATCATGTGCCTGCAGCTCATTGTGACATCATAATTACAAGCCAGGCGCCAAGCTCCTGGATCAAGATCACATGACTGTGGGGATGCTGCAACTGTTGGAACTACAAGGACCCATCGTAAGTCCTCCTCATTCAGTGCCATCACAAGTTTGAATGGTCGCTGAATATGTGGTTGTAACCTGAGGACTACCTATAATGCTGCTGTTCGTTATTCTTATGTTATTCTTGCTGATTAAGAGACCACTCTTATTGCTGCAACTGTTTTGTTACTTAATTAACTGGGCAAACTTAGAGTTTTTGCCTGGGCCACTTTTACTTTGACATTCAGCAGAAGTTCTTAAAGGAATTGCTTTGGTTTGGGCAAATGTTAAGGACATTCTTATGCTTAACTTACAGTGGAAAAATAATGCACTTCCCATTTTTTGCATAGTTAGGTCATGATTTGGCAATTAATATTTATAGGGCAATTTTGTTTTAATGGTCCTTCTATGAATACCTCCTACGTAAAAGATTTCATCTCAGCCTGAAAAAGTACTTTGAGCTTATTAATTAATTCATACCCAAATCAATCTTTAATACAATAGAAATTAATATCTACCTGTAAATAATAGTTGTGGGCTTTTTCTGTACTACAAAGAAAATTATAGTACTGCACTCTTGTTTACACATCACTCTTGTTACATATAGAATGTTACCTGAAGTTATCCAGGCTACTGTAAATCTGCTGATACAAGCTAGAAAGAAGTTCTATATATACACTGCCTCTGTACTCAGGAGGGCCTTTTCAGCATACTGTACATCATAAATGTTAGTAATATGATAACTTTACTTCTTTATTATTTCATTCCAGCACCCCTGCAGAGGGAAGAAAACATGATAAATATTAAACTCAATGCAAAATGATATACCTGTGCCATGAAATTCCTCCCACATCCAGACCATTGTCTTCCTGTGGTGGTAAGAGTACCAAATACAGAATTAACTGAAACATTTAGATTGGACTGATTAAACTGTAGGGATTATCTCGTGTTACACTGTCTACAGTATCCTTAAGTGCTCATAACAAGATAGCCTTGCTCTGAACATGGATATTTCCCTAGAAATATCATCCTGGGTTTCTCTATATCAAAACTAAAACTACCTATCTCAGTTCATATGTGACAAATGTTAAGTAGCAGACTAGCCAGTCCACCAACAAAATGATTAATATGTTCTTAATTATCAACACTAGATATAAATTCTCAGGAATACAAAACTGGCAAAGGATATGGAATCCTAAACCTCCCTCCTACAAACCAACAACCTATAGTTTACTGCTGCTCCAAGGACCAATGAAGGTGTAACTGGGAAGGAGTCATTAATACTAACTTAATTATCTAAGTCAACACCCACTTTCAAAATCTATGGACCAACCTGGTACAGAAGGGAGAAGTGGCTTTTGTACATTACAAAGAAGAGTGAACCAAGGACTTATCTCTTCTGCCTTTCTTTAGAAAACCTCAGAGTTTTTGGCAGTGAACAGCAGCCGGAAATGCCTGCAGCTGGTAGCAATGAATGGCTAATATTCCTTTTCTTTTGCCCCAAAGAACTACATTTAGCTACAGTATGTAACTGTGTAATTCAATTCTTGCTGCTCAGAAGTAAACCTACTGATTGATACAGGACTTGTTTCCAAATTTGTATGCATAAATCTTAGATTTGTAGGTAGTAAGTATTTCCAAACTGCCAGTACTATATTTCTTCTTTGTCTGCTTGGCAAATGTCAACTCCATAGTTTTCTTAGATCTGACAATGCAGTGATCTGTTGCATCCTATTCAGAATGAGCCAGAATGCCTTGTTCTGAAGATGTAATTCTGAGAGTCTTACCTCCAGCAATCATTAAAATTAGAGTCAAAAGGAAACCTCTTGTGAATGCTGCATAAATTTAATATGGATTCATCCATTAGTCTATTTCTTAGCATGTATATACATTTCTGCACCAGGAGATAATGTTTAGCAAATGTGTAAAACACACATAATAATGGACTCATATCAATATCGATAATTAAACTTGGTATGCTTCCTCCATTTGCCCCTAACCATGGTGCAAGCATGCCCTGGTAATTGCTTTTATCTGAAGTACCCTCAAGACATTGCCTTCATCTCATTTCTCTCTGTCTGAGAGACCTGGATTCGCTAGAAATGTGGAAGACAAGTGGTACATGGAACTGCATACGAGAAATCCTCTCTGTCTGCATGGAAGACAGAATTTTAAACTGTGTCAGAGCAATATTAAAACCCTGAGCTGAATTCATTGTCCTTTAGAAACCTGTATTTAGATTCATAGAAGGAGGAAGGAAATAAAATGGAAACTTTCCATTTACTTTTCCCTGCCTACTGTGAACTCATATATATTTGCCAAGAACACAGATATTGCTGATGTTTGTTTGTAACTGCATCTCAGAACTATTATGGACAAGAATTGCTTTGTTTTACTCTGTGTTATCTATAATTTTCCAAACTGAGTCCCCTGTAAAGATAACCTATTAGTCATGCTCTGGTGTCTAAAGGCTCCAGTGGAGATCAGGATCACATTGTGCTAGGCACTGGGCATGCACACACATTAAGAAACCACTCAGTTACAAAGAGGTAGATATTTCAGTAGACAAGGCAAATAAAAGAAATATTATGTCCACAGAACCAGCAGGAACTGCCAAGCAGACAAATCAGATGGCTGGCCCAAGGTCAAATAGAGCAATATGACATTATAGCAAAGCTTTGATTGCATTTGCCAATAGTATTGCTTTGACCTAGTAGTAATTTGACAATGTGGCCAAAGAAGACCACAGTATTTTTTTCCATGAGGTTCATACCTGGCCTTTGAATGCCATGTCAGAACGCAGACTTTAAAAAGTAGATAGGTCCAGGAAACAACTTTTCAGGGGAGATGGGCGGTGATGGAAATTTGAAATATATATATATAAATAAATAAATAAATAAATAAATTAATTAATTAATTTTAAA
This sequence comes from Candoia aspera, assembly GCF_035149785.1. Classification (NCBI taxonomy): domain Eukaryota; kingdom Metazoa; phylum Chordata; class Lepidosauria; order Squamata; family Candoiidae; genus Candoia; species Candoia aspera. The sequence continues at coordinate 43,937,069 of NC_086159.1, forward strand.
AATGTGATTAATTAATTATCTTTAGTATAGTATTTTGTTGTGTATGTAGTAGATTCACCACACTATCACATTAGACATTACAACTCAGAGACAGTGTTTGGAAATCCTTGAGGACTGCGTGCAAGGCTTTGATGGCTGTAGGCAGCCTGAAGCCTCGAGTTGTGCACCCCTCCCCCATAAACCTTAATTATCGATGCTACACATGTAGGCGTTTTTGTTTAAGATTTCTAAGATGAAAAAGGGGGAAAGGAAAGTGCTTATGGCTCAACCATCTTTACTGGATGCTCCATGGAATCTTCCCACCTGGCATCCTTCAGAAGTGTTGGGACTAAGATTCCCAGAAATCCCAGCTAGCACAGCTGAAGGGCACAGCTGACTGAACTGAATTCACATCTGAATTGCTGACAAGTGACAATAATCTTTATGAGCCTATAAAAGCCAATTCCACAAACCATTTGACACTTTCCAGAAAAGATGGAGACATTCTATATTGGACATTTTATATATTCTTCATAATTTCCATTTAGTGTATGATTTTCAAGTTATGAAAATATCAGTGTTGATCCTTTAGTGGCAGATCTTTTACTGTAAATGTACTGAAAACTTTTTCAAATGCTCTTACTATTCCTAATTGTATTTTGCAATTAATGACTGAAAGTTTGACCATTATTACACAAAGGATATTAGTTATATTAAAAAACCAGTACATAAATTAGGTGAAGAATATGAAACAATAAATGATGCATGCTAGGACAGTTGAAGTTTGCTTGAGTTCCTGCTTCACAATGAATTCTATTACCATTTACTAGAAGAGATTTAAGAGTTATTGTTCTAAAGTGGCTGTCTGTTGATTTGGGAGCACTATAGGAATGGAAAGCAAATTTCAGAGAATATTGTACAGAACCTGCATAACAATCACTGATGGAAAGTCAATGGGAAACATTTCTTTCTCCTACAATAGCATCTTTTAATACCATTTACATTTATCAAATGTGTTGATACCTGTCTTATAGAAATAAAAGACAGAGCATAGCAGGATCCCTAAAGATGAAGCATATCAAAGTAGCCTCCTTAAGGACCCTCATCTGCAGCATTTTATTGGCTATGCTTCAAGTCCAAATGAATTATCATTTCATTTTCTCTCTCAGACCTATGCTTGTGTTTTCTAAATACAATCTATCAAATTTTCACTGTACTTCCTAGGACAAAAGAAACACTAGAATTCAGATGCTGGGAGCTGAATATATCTCATGGTTTATCTTGCAAAGCTAGCTAGCAAATAATAATAATGATAATGATAATGATAATGATAATGATAATGATAATGATAATGATAATGATAATGATAATGATGGAAATTACCAACTAAATTTCAATAACACTTAAAAATAATCAGAACACGCTCCCTTGTTTCTGTACTACCAGGGTTACTGGTCAGAGGTAGGATCAGTAAAGAAGTCTGGCTGGGATATTAATCTAAGAACCCATAATTTTCATAACTTGGAAAGATAAGCAACAATAGACCTAACAACAATAGAGCTGATACTGTTATAAACAGTATGAACAAGCAGGTTGTGGGCAGTCTACATCAATGCAGTATTTCACTTTGCAAACGAAAGGCTGTGCTTCAGCAAAAACTGGAAGTGGGGGTCCATCACAAATTTGCTTTGGAAATAACAGCTTCAGGGAATGTGCCGCACATATGCAGAAAATGCTGTTGCCCATGCTATGATGGCCCTGCTCCACTGAACAGAATTGATTTTTCATTTTGCTGAAGTGTTTCAAAGCAGGGCTTCACTCAGATATTGGATGAAGGGAAATGCCCCTTCAAAGGTCTGTACATTCTACTAAACAGGGCATATCTGATACATGTCCCTACCCGAGGCTTGTGCAGAGCCTGAAATGGTCTCAGCAATTTAACAAATAGCTGAGAGGTGTTGTGCTCATTCTTGCAAAGCCTGAAGCATGTCTTTTGAATCATTTCAAAGCATGCGCAATGTAACAAAATGCCCTGTGGATATTAAAACTTCCCACAAAGCAAAATTAGGTTCCTCCACAACTGATAAGCCTTACTGAGGAATATGAAAGTGAACAATTAGATATTAGGCTCATATTCTTCCACTGCAGAAGCAGAAGATACAGAAAGGTGGAAGGAACCCAGTTCAACATAACCATCATTTTAAGAATGAAGAGGTCACTGTAGTCACTGAGAGATAATTATCACGCCCAGTAATAATTTTTGTGTATAATTTTTCCTGCTGAGCTATACTACTATTTAGAGTCAAACAATGCAACCACCTATTGATGAAAACAATGCAGGTTTTGTCAGTGCAGAGGAAAAATGATGCCAAGATTATCAGTGACCTATCTTAACCATTTTGTCCAATGAATGCCTCAGGGGCTGTCATTGTCAAATAGAAGCTGCAGCCGTATGCCTCATGAGTCATTTGGGAGTTTCAGTTACAAAAAACAGGATGATGTCTTTGCTTGAAAGTAGATTGATCTCTATGAGCCAAATAAAAACAGAAAGAAAAAATGCAGCTTATATAACTCTATGGCAGAAGAATAAAAATGACTTAGTTTTTCACAAAGAGTTTCAGCAACATGAAAAAAACTCTTCCCATTGTTTTGTATTTCAGGCGTTTCAGGAATTCTTGAGAGAATGCTTGTCTTTGTTAACATTAATGCTGTGCTATGCTCTACCAATTATCTTCATTTATCAATGATGTCATCATGTAAAATTTAATTTGTTACTTGGTATTTTATGGCTGTGAGAAGCTTTGAACAGGTGATTAGACTCAATGAAACTTTGATTAATCACCATATTGAAGTAGATTTGCAAACTGATGCACAAACCTGTTTCAAAGCAAGAAATCAAATTGGGTAGCTTGAAATTGCTTTGAATTTTTGATGACTTTTCTGCTGTGTTTGGGATTTTTCTATATAATACGTAGATACATTGTGTTGCAATTTTGTAAAACGTTAAAATACATTAGGCAAACTGTCCTTCATAAGCAATGGCTAATCTATAGGCAAAGATAACTTTCACTGGAAATGTCTACAGCTACATCTCCACCCATTCATCCATTTATTTATGAAGTCTTCTATTCTTTTCAGAGAATGTTAGGCAACTCTCTTTTTTATTCACAAGTAATTATTATAAGAAGGGAAATTGTGTTCCTATGAGGTAACTTCTAATGTGAAACAAGAGAGAAATTGTCAAATGTACTATAAATAATCATACAAATTATATTTACTAAACAATCTAACTTCAGCAAAGGATCGTTACCTTGTCGTGGTGCTGGAGCTTGAGCACCTCAATGATGTCATGAGCTAAACCGTGAAGGGCCACCCAAGACGGGAAGGTCATGACAGAGAGGTCAGACTAAATGCGATCCCTGGGGAAGGCAATGGCAACCCACGCCAGTACTCTTGCCGTGAAAATTAAATGGATCAGTACAACCAGAGATATGTCGGTATACCAATGGAAGATGAGACTCCCACGTCAGAAGATGGTCAAAATGCTACTGGGGAGGAACAGAGGATAAGTTCAACTAGCCCCAGATGTGATGACGCAGCTAGCTCAAAGCCAAAAGGACGGCTAGCGGCCAATGGTGCTGGTGTTGAACGGCGAATCCGATGTTCTAAGTATCAACACACCATTGGAACCTGGAATGTAAGATCTATGACTCAGGACAAATTGGATGTGGATATTGGTGAGATGTCCAGATTAAAGATAGACATTTTGGGCGTCAGTGAACTGAAATGGACTGGAATGGGCCACTTCACATCAAATGACCACCAGATCTACTACTGTGGACAAGAGGACCACAGAAGAAATGGAGTAGCCTTCATAATTAATCGTAAAGTGACTAAAGCAGTGCTTGGATACAATCCAAAAAATGATAGAATGATCTCCATTTGAATTCAGGGCAAGCCATCTAACATCACAGTGATCCAAATATACGATCCAACCACACATGCTGAAGAAGCTGAAGTAGAGCAGTTCTATGAGAATCTGCAGCACCTACTGGACAACACGCCTAAAAGAGATGTTATTTTCATCACGGGAGACTGGAATGCTAAGGTGAGCAGTCAAATGACACCTGGAATTACAGGTAAGCATGGCCTGGGAGAACAAAATGAAGCAGGACATAGGCTGATAGAATTTTGCCAAGACAACTCACTCTGCATAACAAACACTCTCTTCCAGCAACCTAAGAGACGGCTTTATACATGAACTTCACCAGATGGACAACACCGAAATCAGATTGACTACATCCTTTGCAGCCAAAGGTGGCGGACATCTATACAGTCGGTAAAAACAAGACCTGGAGCTGACTGTTGTTCCGATCACAAACTTCTTATTGCACAATTTAGGATCAGACTAAAGAGATTAGGGAAGACCCACAGATCAGCTAGATATGAGCTCACTAATATTCCTAATGAATATGCAGTGGTGGTGAAGAATAGATTTAAGGGACTGGACGTAGTAGATAGGGTCCTGGAAGAACTATGGACAGAAGTTCGCAACATTGTTCAGGAGGCGGCAACAAAATACATCCCAAAGAAAGAGAAAACCAAGAAGGCAAAATGGCTGTCTGCTGAGACACTAGAAGTAGCCCAAGAAAGAAGGAAAGCAAAAGGCAACAGTGATAGGGGGAGATATACCCAATTAAATGCAAAATTCCAGAGGCTAGCCAGAAGAGATAAGGAATTATTTTTAAACAAGCAATGCGTGGAAGTGGAAGAAGAGAATAGAATAGGAAGGACAAGAGACCTCTTCCAGAAAATTAGAAACATCAGAGGTAAATTCCAGGCAAAAATGGGTATGATCAAAAACAAAGATGGCAAGGACCTAACAGAAGAAGAAGAGATCAAGAAAAAGTGGCAAGAATATACAGAAGACCTGTATAGGAAGGATAACAATATCGGGGATAGCTTTGACGGTGTGGTCAGTGAGCTAGAGCCAGACATCCTGAAGAGTGAGGTTGAATGGGCCTTAAGAAGCATTGCTAATAACAAGGCAGCAGGAGATGATGGCATCCCAGTTGAACTGTTCAAAACCTTGCAAGATGATGCTGTCAAGGTAATGCATGCTATATGCCAGCAAATTTGGAAAACACAAGAATGGCCATCAGATTGGAAAAAATCAACTTATATCCCCATACCAAAAAAGGGAAACACTAAAGAACGCTCAAACTATCGAACAGTGGCACTCATTTCACATGCCAGTAAGGTAATGCTCAAGATCCTGCAAGGTAGACTTCAGCAGTTCATGGAGCGAGAATTGCCAGATGTACAAGCTGGGTTTAGAAAAGGCAGAGGAACTAGGGACCAAATTGTCAATATCCGCTGGATAATGGAAAAAGCCAGGGAGTTTCAGAAAAACATCTATTTCTGTTTGATTGACTATTCTAAAGCCTTTGACTGTGTGGACCATAACAAATTGTGGCAAGTTCTTAGTGGTATGGGGATACCAAGTAATCTTGTCTGCCTCCTGAAGAATCTGTATAACGACCAAGTAGCAACAGTAAGAACAGACCACGGAACAACGGACTGGTTTAAGATTGGGAAAGGAGTATGGCAGGGCTGTATACTCTCACCCTACCTATTCAACTTGTACGCAGAACACATCATGCGACATGTTGGGCTTGAGGAATCCAAGGCTGGAGTTAAAATCGCTGGAAGAAACACTAATCTCAGATATGCAGATGATACCACTTTGATGGCTGAAAGCTAAGAGGAACTGAGGAGCCTTATGATGAAGGTGAAAGAAGAAAGTGCAAAAGCTGGCTTGCAGCTAAACCTAAAAAAAACCAAGATTATGGCAACCAGCTTGAATGATAACTGGCAAATAGAGGGAGAAAACATAGAGGCAGTGAAAGACTTTGTATATCTAGGTGTGAAGATTACTGCAGATGCTGAGTGCAGTCAGGAAATCAGAAGACACTTAATCCTTGGGAGAAGAGCAATGACAAATCTCGATAAAATAGTTAAGAGCAGAGACATCACACTGACAACAAAGGTCCACATAGTTAAAGCAATGGTGTTCCCTGTAGTAACATATGGCTGTGAGAGCTGGACCATAAGGAAGGCTGAGAGAAGGAAGAGAGATGCTTTTGAACTGTGGTGTTGGAGGAAAATTCTGAGAGTGCCTTGGACTGCAGGAAAATCAAATCAGTCCATACTCCAGGAAATTAAGCCAGACTGCTCACTTGCGGGAATGATATTAAAGGCAAAACTGAAATACTTTGGCCACATAAGGAGAAGACAGGACACCCTGGAGAAGATGCTGATGCTAGGGAGAGTGGAGGGCAAAAGGAAGAGGGGCCGACCAAGGGCAAGGTGGATGGATGATATTCTAGAGGTGACGGACTCGTCCCTGCGGGAGCTGGGGGTGTTGACGACCGACAGGAAGCTCTGGTGTGGGCTGGTCCATGAAGTCACGAAGAGTTGGAAGCGACTAAACGAATAAACAACAACAACAAAAAAACAATCTAAAGTAAATTGAATTTAGAATTTGACCAGGTCCCACCTACTTCTTGATCTTGAGTTCACTACCCTTTGGAGTTTGTCTCCTGGCACAGCTATCAAAGTTGTGCAGTTCTGTAATTGCAGAAAACCAGCAATCAAAACAGTCACTCTACTGAGGCCAATAAGTTCTGGGAGATAGATAGTTTCCATTGTTGTCTACCCAGATTCTCCACAAGTCATCATGGGCTTTGAAAATAATATTACCTTTATGTGTTTTTCTGAATTCATACAATAATGTTAGTTGCCTTGGAGATCTGTTGTCAAGGGCTGATGGTTGAAAACCCTGGAGCTGTTTGTTCTACTTGGAATAAAACTCTATTAAAACAGGAGACATATGTTTTAGGATTTCTCCCTCCTAACTGCTACAATATTAAAAATTGTCATACAACTTTCCTAAGTTCTCTTTCAGATATGACCCGAAAGCTGAGAATTTTATGCTCTAGATATGAAAGTATTAGCCATCAAGGGGAAAAAAAAACCTGTAGAGCTTCCTTCAAACCACTCACAATATTGTAGACAAGATTTCATTTTAATGATTTTTAATTACTGTTGAGAGTAAGAAAGCATTAGTTTATGAAGCATAGGACAGTATCAAAAAGGCATAAATGGTTATATGAATCAGAAACTAACTTCTTAAAACCATGGCATGTGTTGCAAGAAGAGTGGCTGTAGAAAACGAAATTAGCACATAGTTCTGCTAAAGAATTTGGAAAGGTGTTGTTGATTAGACGTTTTGGTGACTAGAAGACTGGAAAAAAGCACTTCTACATCTTCTGTTGTTGTTGTTTATTCATTCAGTCATTTCTGACTCTTCGTGACTTCATGGACCAGCCCATGCCAGAGCTTCCTGTCGGTCATCAACACCCCCAGCTCCCCCAGGGACGAGTCCATCACATCTTCTGTGACAGAGCAAAATGGAGTCTAAGAGAAAGAAGAGATGGAGCTGTTCCTGCATAATATTATAGCTTTTACATATTTTTTCGAGTACGTAGGTATGTGAAATGTGCATTTGTAAATTAGAACATGCAATACAATCTTTAAAAATATAAATAATTTCCTAGCATTTTTGCAATCTATGAATTTCCAGGGAGCTTGAGGGAACAGAGATAAGAACATTCCAGGGTAACTAATCTCACTTGATAAATATCTGCTTTACAATAACAAAAATTTAAACTCCCTGGATTTCTCCATTACTTTCTATGGACCACATCCAGTCTTGCATCCAACCTAATGCTCTGCTTTCAACACGATCTGTTTTCAGGTCAGTGTGCATATGACTATGGCCTGATTTTACCTTTACTGGTTATCTGATGACATAAACATCAGAATGGGGAGCGAAATATATTGCTTTCCCCAATATATACATTTCATATGTTCTTTTAAAAGTGTCCATTCTTTTGTATTTTTTTCTTTTGTTGTTGTTACAAACCATATGACATTTGGGGGAAGATGTTACCCACTTCGGAAAAGACCCAAATACCTTTGTACTCTCCTGCTTCAATTCAGTATTTGGGCTTCAGTTCTCATGGTTGTGTGCACCTTTTATAAAGCATTTCACCCTAGGTAATTTGAAGCATTACTTGAAAATATGTCTTTATTAGGATTTAATCCTAGAGATAGAAAGCTCTAATATATGACCATACATTTCTTTCTGTGCTCTTGTTACCTGTTTTGGCAAAACGCCTTATTTATTCTGAAAGCATGGAATATGTACCAAAATAGTTAACACACCACTCCCTACAGACTTACAGCGATAAACAGAAGAAGGAGGATTCATACTGGTGCCTATGAGTGCTTGGTTACCAAAGCTCATAGTTTAGTGTGTGTGTGTGTTACATTGGGATTGGGATTGCAGGTCCTGGTGAGGAGAATTAAATCCCAATCTCCTGTCCCACATGCTCTTGTTCCACCAAAATCCATGAACCCCTTGTCAAAGCTGATGGGTTTGTTGGTGTCCTGAGTGAGCAAGTCTCTCTTACAAATTGTTCAATTTGTTTATGGGCAAATATAGAAGTGATATAAGTACCTTTCCTTCTTTGTCTTTTACTCCATATGGATCATGCTACTTTGTCTTTATGTCTTATTTGCTAAGCAGATATAAGCCTTTCACAAGGAACAAAAGTGGACTTCAACTGTTTCTTAGATCAGCTGAACCTAGTGGAATTTCTCACTTTCTATATTATGTTATGCTATAGCTTTGCTTCACAAGGGAATAGCTGTGGAGACTATCCTTATCTCTAATACGCTGATCTCACAATAAGAACATTGATGTGGTTTCTGGTCTAAAGCTGGTATGCCAAGGCTACCAAATCTGTGCTGCAAAAATCTAAATGACCATTAGACTGCAACAAAGAGATATAGAAAAGCTTTGCTGGCATCTAATGATCATCCAGATTTTTGCAGTCCAGATCTATTTGACCTGGCTACACAACCCCAATATTGGTTGCTATGGCTACATAATTAGCAGTGCTTCTGCTTTTCCCTTTTTGCTGATATGGCCATTTCACTGTATACCTCCAACATCTAAAGTTCTCAAGTATAAAGTGGCGTGAAGTATCCAGTCATTGCAGCTGGTAGTTTTTCACTTCCTGAAGAAGGTATGTCTTTGTGTTGACTAGTATGTTGTCCATCTAAATATATCTCAGTGTAGTTAATGAAAGATGGGGGAAAGCGCTGGTGTGCTGGCATGATGCCATTCAAACAGATATCAACAAAGCATTTTGGATATATCAAGTGTGGCTGTTAAAGGACAAGAATCCCAGTAGAAATGCCTAGAAGCTACACACTCAGGCTAGAATTAATGACAAACCTAAAAATAGCTTCCATAGTTAGTTTGGGCTTGGTAGGATAGAAAGAAATGTTATGTTCTTTAGAGCTGTTACTGTTTTCAACTGTGCAGCATAAAGGAAGATGGTCCGGTTCCTCTCCTTGTCCCGTACAAAGGTAACTCTATGGTTGAAGCAGGATGATTGCTGCCTGTCTCATCCCCTTCCATTTCCAATCCCGCTTATTTTCATTCCCTGGAAAAATACATGGGAAAATCCTGTTCGGATAGAATACCACATAGGGTTAAGGTCAGGCTTCTATAAATACAGAGAAAAAACTAACATCGCTGAGAGATTGGGAGTCACTATTTAAGCATAAAGGGCCTTGTCCATTTCTGATCTTCCTTATTTTTGTTCCTTGAAAAAATGTATGGGAAAATCCTATTGACATGATATTCCATGTGGTTAGGCTTCCATGAATTCAGAGAGAAAAACTAAAATTGCCAAAGGACTCAGAGATGATCTTTATGCATAGTGGGCCTCTTCCACTTCAGATCCTACTTAATTTCATTGCCTGGGAAAATGCACCGGAAAATCATATTGACCTGGTATTACACTTAGGCTAAGGGTTTGAATTCCAAAAATTCGGAGGAAACAACTAACATCACCAAGGCCCTCAGACGAGCTTGTTATGTGTAGGGGAACTCTCCTATTTCTGATACCCCTTATTTTCGTTACCTGGAAAAATGCATCGGAATATCGTATTGACATGGAATTCTACTGAGTGTTAGGGTTGGGATTCCATGAATTTGGAGAGGAAAAGTGACGTTGCCTACATGCTCCCAGCTGCTCTTTTTGGATAAGGTGCATCTTCTATTTCTCATCCCCTTTATTTTCATTCTGTGGGAAAATGCATGTGAAAATTATATTGACGTAGAATTCTGCTTAGGTTAGGGTTAGGCTTCTCTGAATTTGGAGTGGAAAACTCATGTCGCCAAAGGGCTCAGAGGGGCACTTTATGCATAGGGGGGCCTCTTCCATTTCTGTTCCCCTGTTTTTTCATTCCTGTGAAAAATTTATTGGAAGATCTTATTGGCATGGTATTCCACGTAGAGGTAGAGGTAGAGGGTTTTGTTTCCATGAATTCTGAGAGGAAAACTAACACGGCAAAAGTACTCGGAGCAGCTCTTAATGTATACAGAGCCTCTTCCATTTCTGATTCCCCCTTGTTTTCATACCCTGGAATAATTCATGGGAAAATACTATTGGGATGGAATTCCAGTTAGGGTTGGGTTAGGCTTTCATGAATTCAGAGAGGAAAACAGGTCACCAAATGTCTCAGAGACTCTCTTTATGCTTAGGGGGCCATTTTTGATCCCCCATATTTTTTTTCCCTAGAAAAATGCATGGGGAAATCATATTAACATAGAATTGGACTTCGGGTAACTGTTAGGCTTCCATGAATTCGGAGAGGAAAACTCACATCCCTAAAGGCTTTGGAGGGGCAGTTTATGCATCAGGGGCCTCTTCCATTTCTGATCTCTCTTATTTTTAATTCCTGGAATAATGCATGATTAAATCCTATTGACATGGAATTCCACTTAGGTTTAGGGTTAGGCTTCCATGAATTCGGAGAGGAAAACTCACCTCGCCAAAGGGCTTGGAGGGGCTATTTATGCATAGGGGGCTCTTCCATTTCTGATCCTCCTTAATTTTTTTCCCTAGAAAAATGCATGGGAAAATCTTATTGACTTAAAATTCCAATTAGGGTCACTGTTAGGCTTCCATGAATTCGGAGAAGAAAACTGATGCTGCCAAAGAGCTCGGAGAGGCTCTTTATTCATAGGGGGCCTGTTCCATCTCTGATTTCCCATGTTTTCATTCCCTGGAAAAATGCATGGGGAAATACTATTGGGATGGAATTCCACTAAGGGTTAGAGTTAGGCTTCTATGAATTTGGAGAGGAAAACTGACATTGCCAAAGGGCTCATAGTGGCTCCTTATACATAGGGGACCTCTTCCATTTCTGATCCCCGTTATTTTCATTCCCTGGACAAATGCATGGGGAAAATACTATTGACATGATATTCCACTTAGGGTTAGGTTTAGGCTTCCATGAATTCACTGAGCTCAAGTACCAATAGCAAGGTACTCGGAGGGGAAGGCCTTTGACTACCTCAGGTTTCATCTGATCTAGGAAAGCAAAGGATAGTTAAAGGACAGCTTCCCTGGGGATGGTTAAGTGCATTCATAAGAGCATTCTTGTTTTCTTCAAGTCCACACAGCTCCCTTCCCTGGGCAAAGCACAGGACACCCAAAGCAGCTGGCACTGCTGAAGAGGTGATGCTCTGGGGGAGAAGGAATACCCTTATTTACAAACCTGTGTGCTGAGTGGACTGGGCTGCTTGTCAGATCAAACCTGCAGGGAGTATGTTCCTGATTCCTATTGTAGAAGTCTAGTCTTATTCATAAGTTTGGTTGAAAGCTCTGGACACAAAATACCTTTAAGTCCCACCCTCAAGATCCTCAAGAAAGCCCACTCAGTTTATATTATTTGTACGTTTAGAAAGGGGGTTCTAACACATTCAATGGAGCATGTTTAGAATTTTCTCTGAACCAGTGATCCTGATAATGCTGAGTTCCTAACTGAACATTCAACTGAATATCTTCCATATCTCTGTCTCATGTACATGAAGCTTGGGAGTGCAACAAGTGGGATTCATGTGGCCCCTTTAAATGCACATGCATTCATCTGTTTCTGTTGGGAAATAATTCTTCCCTTTGCTGTCCTGAATCTACTGCCAATCAATTTGTTGGATGCTCTTAAGATGAAGTATTTTGAGTAAGGAAGAGAAATCTCTGTTTTTATACCAATCATAATTTTGTAAAGCTCAGCCATATCTACCACCACCATCCTATCATCTTGTTCTGTAAACTAAAAATTCCCGAAAATTGTAGTATGCCTTTTTGGGAGCTATCATGTTTGATAAGAAGCTGAATATCTAAATCAAGTAGGTGCATTCATTACTTAGTTTGCATTATTAGAAAATAACAATTAAACATACTCTGAGACTATGTTAATGCTTGAAAAGTAACACAAAAGTGTGGTCTACATTCAAAAACATCTCCCTGAGAGCAAGCATATTTTGTTAAATAAATGTTTACAGAAAAAGTTGTACCTCTAATTCCAGAAGCAGCTTCGTTCTCTAAATGTTCTTAATAGGCTTCGTTCTATTCACAGATCTATGCTTTGTGTAATATATAGCCCAGTGAATTAACTGGAAGAATCTAACCAGAATTACCTCACATTTTCCCTACAGAAAATTGTATAAAAACAGTTAGTTGTTATATCAGGTGTGTGTTAAAGAAATAGATGGACATCTTAATTGAATTCCAGAGTAATCACCTAACTGTAGGTTCTGGTCAACTTTTGGTGGCCAGGGACCAATTTTTTTTAATAAAACCTTTTAGGCCTCTAAAAGCCATAGGGATGGTGGTGACATGGTTACACAATTGAAGAAAATTGGTCATTTTTCTAGTTTTGGGACCAGGGTTAACCTTGTATGGCTTTAGAAGCTAAGCAGGGTTAGGCCTGTTTAATACTTGCCAGGGATATTGTAAGCTACACTGAGAAGTCAAAAATCATTCCAGAAAAAGGCAGTGGCCAACCTCTTTGGTATTGCTGCTAAGGAAACTAGAGTGAATTGAGCCAGCTCAGCCTGACTCAAACTAGGGGTGATCCACACAACTGAGACTGTATATAACTGGGGTGAGCCTTTTTTGTAAACAACAACAACAACAAAACCCTGAATAATCAGTGATTTCACACAATTTTGGAGGGCTCAGGGAATTCAAAAAATGGGGCCACACATAGTGTGCAGGCTGAAGAATGCCTATCCTGGCCTCGTGGAAGATGCTTTATGTCTCTTCTGTTTCTGTTTTTTAAAATTTCCTTTAATTTAAAGGGACTTTCACATGTACAGTTTATCTGCAGAAAGTACAAATGATGCTGCTATATTGTAATGGTATGGACAAATAGAAAAATACTTCTAATGTCTTGAATAACAGTGACAGGTGCTTTTATTAAATTGATTTTGTTTGATTATGTGCCATCAAGTTGATGCTGACTCTTAGTGGACACATACATAGATTTTCTCCATGATGACAGACTTCCATTCTGTCCCTAACCTGGTCCTTCATCACTCATCACCACTGTAACTGACTCCGTCCACTTTGTTGCTGGTTGTGCTCTTCTCTCTCCTTTCCCTTTCCCAGCAATAGTGCCTTCTCTAGAGAGTGAGGTCTTTGCATAATGTGTCCAAAGTAGGATAATTTGATCTTGGCCATTTGTGCCTCCAGTGAGAACTCTGGGTTGATTTATTTGATGATCCAGTTGTTTGTTTTCTTGGCTATCCGTGGTATTCTTAGGAGTCTTCTCCAATACCAAAGTTCAAAAGTGTCAATGCTCTTTCTGGCTTGGTTCTTCAAAACCCAACATTCTCTTCCACAGAGTGTCACAGGGAATACCATTACTTGTACAATTCTGATCTTTGTAGGTATAGGCACATCATGGCAACTGAATATCTTTTCCAAGGCCTTCATGGCTGCTTTATCAAGTGTTAAGTCTTGGGTATGCTTTTTGACTGTTTGTTCCTTTACTGTTGACTTTTATTAAAAAGTTTTTTTAAAAAGCTATACTCAATACAAGGTGCCATTTTCTATTGTTAAAATACAGATTTCCCTTCCAAATCTAGCCATGACATCTTAAAACTGCATCATTGTAAAGGAAATTAATTTAAAGAAGGCTCCTGCACTGGCAGAAACTGTAGATCTTTTTGGTCTACATACTCGTAGCTCTCTGAGCTGATTAAGGATGGACAGTTTCACTGGTCCTGGGAACTACCCTGCAAATGACTCTAACCTTTTGAAATCTGTCTCTCTGCCTTTCTGAGCAAAAATAAGAGAAATAGTTTATGGAGGCACTCTAGACAATTCTGCAAAGCACATAGCTCAGATGATAAGAGTTCGCAATTAAGTATTGAAAAAGAATGGAAAAAGGAAGCACTGAATTAGCATAGTAGCCATCACCTCAGAGATTAACTATTCTGATGAGCTGCTAAACAGGAAGTATTGTATTTATTTATATCTCCTCCAAAAATATATGAGGTGTTTCCTAAACTGATTAATGTGAATTGCTCCTATGAAGAGGGTTGGAATGTGCAGCTGTGCTCAACCATCTGATCCTTCAGGAACTGAGATGGATAAGCAAGAACATATAGTGCAAACAGATGAAAAGACTGAACAGCCAACTCCAGCATAATATTGCTTCCCAGGCAACTCTGCAAGAGAGGTCACAAACAATCTGTTGATAATCCAAAAAGGAGCCTACTTGCCTCTTGAAATAGTGAGGTAGTCACACTACAGCCATAGATAAGAATTGATAAAGTCTCCTTTGAACTGAGCTTGACTCTCAATGACTTCATAGACAAGTCCTTGTAGTTTTCTCTTTAATTTCCCAATCTAGCCTACAGTTTTTTGGGATTTCTTGGGGACAAGGGGTCCAGGGCATTGGGCCAGAATGGTAGATGAGCCTGTTTTGTGAGAGTGTATTATTATCAACAGCCTCAATTATATCCTGCTTTGATATTTGTGGTTTTTTGTTTGTTTTTGCTTTATGATGTTGATTTTTGCATGGTACATATTTTCAGTGTTCTTTTGGAGATCTTGATTTTCTTTGAAAAGTTGTTCACTGCCCGGAGTTGCAAGCTGTGAGAGGGGTGGCGTATAAATGGTTTAAATACATATGCATACATGCATACTAATCAAGTCAGATTCTGTTTAGTTTTTTGATATCAGCCGAGGTCAGCTACATGCCACTATCCAACAGTGCACAGTCACAGAAAAAAAACTTGCTACATAATAAAGAGTTATCCTGCCATTTGGACTTTTTTACTTTTTTATTCTTATTTATATTTATTCATTGGAGTAATTTTATATTTGTATATTTTATTTATTGTATGATTGTTGTTTTAATTAATTATTGTAAACCTCCCAGAGTCTTCTGATTGGAGGAGATGGGCGGGAACAAATTGAATGAATGAATAAATGAATGAATGAATAAATGAATGAATAAATAAAATTACATTTCTGCAATAAGAGTCCTTCCCCAGTGCCTTGTAAATACATTACAAATACGTTCAAGCAACATATTTTTCGTGCCACATCTCCATAACTTTGCCTTCATCTCATCCCCAATCCATTAGTGAGACAGACTGAAGTCATCCTTGGCTTTCCAGTGTTAAGTACAAGAGCATTCAGCAGCATTTGCAAGATGGGTAAACTCTTACATGCTTTGCTCACCATTTCCTTGGTGGTGCAGTCATGGGGCCCATAGCAGGTGGGATCAGCTGAATATTTAATTGACTGTTTCAGACTGAGGTGTCCCATTTCTGATCATTCTCAATTGCCACTCTTTTGTTGTTGTCTCCTATAGCTTCTCTCTGTGGCTTTGGGCACTTCCTGGCTGTCTCTCTTTCCACAATCTCAACTCCCCTGCTAGTGTTGCACCTTCAAGGATGCAGCAAGTTGTCCTCTTGCCTCATGCCAGTTCTGAGTAAATTGAGCAGCAGGGCAGAAAGTTAACTACTAAGAGAGGGCACTGGCATGATCAATTTATTCAGTTTCATTCATTAGCTACCATTTGATGCTGTTGTGAGGAAATACAGAGTGAGGGAGAGAGGGAGGGAAGGATTTGGGGGAGGGGGGAGGGAGAGAGAGGAAGCAGGGAAGACCCAAGTGAGTGAACAAAGAAAAAACTTAGGGGTGGGGGAGGAAGAAGAAGGGAAGGAAGGAAAGCCTTGGCAGGAGTGGGGCTATCTGGCAGAGCCAGAGAGAACAATTGGCTTTAAGCCAGGAGATTTATCGCCTTGCCCTGGGCTGCCCTGGAGGTGAGGCTGAGAAAAGTTGATGTTCCCTCACTCCACCTGTTTTGTCCCAAAAGAGTGAGCAAGGACAACCACCTTCTGTAAGCTGAGAATAAAGGTTTTGTGCAAACATTTAAC
This sequence comes from Candoia aspera, assembly GCF_035149785.1. Taxonomy (NCBI): domain Eukaryota; kingdom Metazoa; phylum Chordata; class Lepidosauria; order Squamata; family Candoiidae; genus Candoia; species Candoia aspera. Next base: position 43,953,432 of record NC_086159.1, read on the forward strand.
TCTGCAAAAATCAAATGACTTTCAGATGACTCTTCACACACCCCTCCCAAATTGAGGGGACTCAGCATTTGTGCATTTTGCACATTTGTGGGACTTTGTGTATAAGTGCATGCCTCAGCTCTCTTCATGATCACAATCACTTCCCTACCCTTAGCCTTTATTTCTCTGGACAAAGTGTGCAGAAGCTAAAAAAAAATCAGATCCCATGTCGTTTTCACATCACTGAAGTGGTTGGGGGATATTTTGCCAACAGCTGGTGACAAGTGGAGGAGAGAGAGATGAAAAGTCAAAGGATTCAGGCATACCCTTAACATACCCTGCAGGTACATTAGCAGGACAGCGTTTTTTTGGCAGCAAGCCAGAACAGAGGCAACAGAGACAGGAGAAAGATTAGCAATGGATGGCAAATTTTATGCCGGTATAGTTTCCTGGCAGCTCAAGGGTAGAGGGTAGCACCTTAACTCAGCAGTGAGAAAAAGCTCAAAATATTGAAGTAATGATAAATGATCAGTCCACAATTAGGTAGGTCCCAGATCAGGAAGTTACTATATATTTTCACTTCTTAACTTGTTTCAAGGGTTAAGAAGGACCCTTGATTGTCTAATTTTGCTTAGCGCTCTCTCTGTCTCTCTCTCTCTCCTGTCCAGTCTGATACCCTTTGTTCTCTGGCTACTGAAAGTGTCAACTCTTAGGGTTGTGTTTCTGGCTCCCCTAGCATTCCAACACTTCCCATTTGTTCCTCAGGAGCAACGTTTGTGCCAAATCCAAACAGTGCCAAAATCACACCAAGCATGCAGTAACATCACACAAATGCTGCTGTCCTGTAGTTAACCCCCAGGTCTGTCACAGTGCATAAGTTATGTTATTGGGGTGATGATGTCAATAAAACATTATTATTGTCCCCCTCTTTACTCCTGTGGACACTCAAGTCAGGGGCATCCAGAACATTAGTTTCGGGGCCAAAGCTCAGTTGCTATCTACTTTTGGGGGGGATTAGCTAGACCAGGGTTTCTCAACCAGGGTTCCGTGGACCCCTCGGGTTCTGCAAGAGGTCACTGGGCATTCTCTGAGAGATCACAATTTATTTAAAAAAATATTTCAAATTTGGGCAACTTCACATTAAAGAGGCAAGTTTCCTTCTTTATTTTTAGCTTAAGAACACTGTTAATGCATATATGCAGGCCTGCACATGAAACGAATACAATAATTTTGTAACTTCTGTCCTATATTTGAGCCTGAATGTCCCAGAGGCCTGAAAAATATTTCCAGGGTTCCTCCAGGGTCAAAAAGTTGAGAAAGGCTGCTCTAGACTAACCCCAGTACACATCCCCTACATGTTCCCTCTCCCCTGCCTACCACCATGGGCTTTTTATCCTCTCGATGGATAGATTTCAGTTCCCACAATTCTTAGCAATGACAGGGCTGGGTGGGGAATTCTGGGATCTGAAGGCCCATCCTTGATATCCTTCTGGAAGTCCCTCAAAATGTGGTTGTGTCAACTGACTTGGAGATCTCAAGGACATGGTGAACTAGTGAGGTGGTTACATTGTCTATAACATCAAATATCCTCTCTCCTAGTCTTTTAATAATAATATTGATGTTTTTAAATTGTGCAATGTTTTTAATATTGTTTATTTTATGGTTTGTTTTTTATTGTATGCCACCCAGAGTCACGTTTTGTGAGATGGGTGGCTATATAAATATGATGAAATAAATACATACATACCTGGAGGGCAATCAGTCCAGGGAAGGTCACTTTGAGGGTCCCAGTGTAGTCAATCTATACACAAGGGCTTTCAAAGAAAAGCATTTTAAACCAGATGACCCAAATTTCTATCAGTATTGTTACTCAGATGCCATTTTTGTGATATAGGCTAGTGACAAAAATAGACTGAAATCTTTCTCTGAGTGGCTTGGAGATTATGATATTCAACTTGCTGTGATTTTCAGTAAAATTAGTATCTATTTCTTAGAGATTATAGTACCCAAGAAAGTAGGAAAAATGCAGATTCTGATATATAAGTCTCCCTGATTTTAATGTGCTTATTTACATTTTCAGAGTTCACATTCCAGGCATTTAAAACTAAACATGAGTCAGTTTCTGAGAATATGTGAGCATTATTGCACAACAGCACAAGTGAAGATAATAAATGCAAAGGAAAGAAATGTAAGCAGTAATGTGCAAATAACAGTTATCCCAAAAGAGGTCATTTACATGTCTTTGTCATGAGAGAAAGATTAGGGCTTCCATTTCTGGGCTGCAAACAGATGTCTGCTGGGGGGTCAAAAAAGTCAAGATGGCAGCCCTAACCATGCCCTTGAACCCACATCTTTTAAGCACATAAAAAAGAGGTGGGTGTTTGATTGCATGGTTTTAGCCAACATCTTTACTTTTTTTACACCCCCCTCCCTGCGGACACCTCTGGCTGCAAAAATACAGACAACCGCTAGATAGGAGCAAAACTATATCTTTGTTGCCAACTAACTGTCATCTATATTTTTGCAGCTCATATCTGAAAAACATCTACATAAGGAATATTTACTGGGAAGTAAAATTATATGAAGAAAATCTTGCTTTTAAGAAGTACCAAGAATGGGACAAGTTGTTTCATTATTAAGGGCTGACTCAGAATAAAACAAATATTCAGATGCTTTTAGAATTTAGTTTACGTTGTTCTCAAATTAAAACAATACACAAATAAATGAAAACATCTTAAATTATTCTGAAATGTTTCTGAGGTATACACTAGATTAGGAAGTCAAGAAAGATCCCAGATGACAAACCACTTGCATATTGTAGCTAAGAAAACAACTTGAGTGTGTCCATGAAGTCAACTGGATTAAAGTTGGACACAAAGGAGACTTTACCTTCACCTTTGTACCTTCAAATGTCCATGGGCCAATAGACATAGATTTCTATCTTTAATAACACCAGACAGATGACACATGCTTCCTGCAAGTACATAATGGACAAAGTTTGCATTGCCATACTGTGACCCACATTTAGATATTTGCCCCCATCCCCCTTCTGCCTATGCCAATAGGCAAATCTTTGGAGCCAGAGTAAGGCCTATGAATAGTGGATTTCCCATCCCACTGAAATAATGCATGCAGACCTTTTCTCTGCAAAGTTTGCTTGCTTGCCTTTTATTTATAATAGGTTTAGATACTTTTAAGATATACTTTGAAAGGTTGAGTATATTCACACATAAGTGGATTATAATACTAATATGGCAGAAAAGTAGATGACAGCAAATAACTTCCATTGTTTAAAGAGCTAATTACAATCTGACAAATCTAATAATGTTCTCAAAATCATTTGAATAGATGTGCCTTTAGCTATTTACATAATATAATAGAGATACCTTTAAAATATCCTCTACTTAATGAACAGCTGATTGATCATTGGATTTGCTTATTGAAGTCATGGAATAAGTACCAGCTGTCTGAAGTATTTTATGAGTATGCCGGCATTTGTACCATACAAAGTATATGATTTTATACAATTTATCTCTTCTCCAGAATTGACATAATAGCAATGATTCCTATGTGTTGTTGTTATTCGTTCAGTCGCTTCCGACTCTTCGTGACTTCATGGACCAGCCCATGCCAGAGCTTCCTCTCAGTCGTTGCCACCCCCAGCTCCCACAAGGTTGAGTCTAGTATATCATCCATCCATCTTGCCCTTGGTTGGCCCCTCTTCCTTTTGCCTTCCATTTTCCCTAGCATCAGCATCTGCTCCAGGGTATCCTGTCTTCTCATTATCTGGCCAAAGTATTTCAGTTTTGCCTTTAATATCATTCCCTCAAGTGAACAGTCTGGCTTTATTTCCTGGAGTATGGACTGGTTTGATCTTCTTGCAGTCCAAGGCACTCTCAGAATTGTCCTCCAACACCACAGTTCAAAAGCATCTATCTTCCTTCTCTCAGCCTTCCCTATGGTCCGGCTCTCGCAGCCATATGTTACTACAGGGAATACCATTGCTTTAACTATGTGGACCTTTGTTGTCAGTGTGATGTCTCTGCTCTTAACTATTTTATCGAGATTTGTCATTGCTCTCCTCCCAAGAATTAAATGTCTTCTGATTTCCTGGCTGCAGTCAGCGTCTGTAGTAATCTTTCGCCTAGAAATACAAAGTCTGTCACTGTCTCTACTTTTTCTCCCTCTATTTGCCAGTTATCAATCAAGCTGGTTGCCATAATCTTGTTTTTTTTTAGGTTTAACTGCAACCCAGCTTTTGCACTTTCTTCTTTCACCTTCATCATAAGGCTCCTCAGTTCCTCTTTGCTTTCAGCCATCAAAGTGATACCATCTGCATATCTGAGATTGTTAATGTTTCTTCCAGTGATTTTAACCCCAGCCTTGGATTCCTCAAGCCCAGCATGTCACATGATGTGTTCTGCGTACAAGTTGAATAGGTAGGGTGAGAATATACACCCCTGCCATACTCCTTTCCCAATCTTAAACCAGCACGTTGTTCCGTGGTCTGTTTTGACCGTTGCTACTTGGTCGTTACACAGATTCCTCAGGAGGGAGACAACTCGTTATCCCCATACCACCAAGAACTTGTCACAATTTGTTATAGTCCACACAGCCAAAGGCTTTAGAATAATCAATAAAACAGAAATAGAAGCTTTTCTGAAACTCCCTGGCTTTCTCCATTATCCAGCGGATATTGGCAATTTGGTCCCTAGTTCCTCTGCCTTTTCTAAACCCAGCTTGCACATCTGGCAATTCTTGCTCCATGAATTGCTGGAGTCTACCTTGCAGGATCCTGAGCATTACCTTACTGGCATGTGAAATAAGTGCCACTGTTTGATAGTTTGAACATTCTTTAGTGTTTCCCTTTTTCGGTATGGGGATATAAGTTGATTTTTTTCCCAATCTGATGGCCATTCTTGTGTTTTCCAAATTTGCTGGCATATGGAATGCATCACCTTGATAGCATCATCTTACAAGGTTTTAAACAGTTCAGCTGGGATGCCGTCATCTCCTGCTGCCTTGTTATTAACAATGCTTCTCAAGGCCCATTCAACCTCACACTTCAGGATGTCTGGCTCTAGCTCACTGACCACACCATCAAAGCTATCCCCAATATTATTATCCTTCCTATACAGGTCTTCCATATATTCTTCCCACCTTTTCTTGATCTCTTCTTCTTCTGTTAGGTCCTTGCCATCTTTTCCATTTTTGCCTGGAATTTATCTCCGATGTTTCTAATTTTCTGGAAGAGGTCTCTTGTCCTTCCTATTCTCTTGTCTTCTTCCACTTCTGCGCATTGCTTGTTTAAAAATAATTCCTTATATCTTCTGGCTAACCTCTGGAATTTTGCATTTAATTGGGTATATCTTCCCTTATCGCTGTTGCCTTTTGCTTTCATTTCTTGGGCTACTTCTAGTGTCTCAGCAGACAGCCATTTTGCCTTCTTGGTTTTCTCTTTCTTTGGGATGTATTTTGTTGCCGACTCCTGAACAATGTTGCGAACTTCTGTCCAGAGTTTTTCCGAGTCCCTTAAATCTATTCTTCACCTCCACTGCATATTCCTTAGGAATATTAGTGAGCTTATATCTAACTGATCTGTAGGTCTTCTCTAATCTCTTTAGTCTGATCCTAAACTGTGCAATAAGAACTTTGTGATGTGAACTACACTCAGGTCCATGTCTTGTTTTTACCAACTGTATAGATTTCCACCACCTTTGGCTGCAAAGGATGTAGTCAATCTGGTTTCGGTGTTGTCCATCTGGTGAAGTCCATGTATAAAGCCATCTCTTAGGTTGTTGGAAGAGAGTGTTTGTTATGCAGAGTGAGTTGTCTTGGCAAAATTCTATCAGCCTATGTCCTGCTTCGTTTTGTTCTCCCAGGCCATGCTTACCTGTAATTCCAGGTGTCATTTGACTGCCCACTTTAGCATTCCAGTCTCCTGTGATGAAAATAACATCTCTTTTAGGCGTGTTGTCCAGTAGGTGCTGCAGATCCTCATAGAACCGCTCTCCTTCAGCTTCTTCAGCATCTGTGGTTGGGGTGTATATTTGGATCGCTGTGATGTTAGATGGCTTGCCCTGAATTCAAATGGAGATCATTCTATCGTTTTTTGGATTGTATCCAAGCACTGCTTTAGTCACTTTATGATTAATTATGAAGGCTACTCCATTTCTTCTGTGGTCCTCTTGTCCACAGTAGTAGATCTGGTGGTCATTTGATGTGAAGTGGCCCATTCCAGTCCATTTCAGTTCACTGACGCCCAAAATGTCTATCTTTAATCTGGACATCTCACCAATACCCACATTCAATTTGCCCTGGCTCATAGATCTTACATTCCAGGTTCCAATGGTGTGTTGATCCTTAGAACATCGGATTCGCCGTTCAACACCAGCACCGTCGGCCGCTAGGTGTCCTTTCGGCTTTGAGCTAGCTGCGTCATCATGTCTGGGGCTAGTTGAACTCATCCTCTGTTCCTCCCCAGTAGCATTTTGATCATCTTCCGACGTGGAGTCTCATCTTCCGATGGCATACCAACATATCTCTGGTTGTACTGATCCATTTAGTTTTCACGGCAAGAATACTGGGGCAGGTTGCCATTACCTTCCCCAGGGATCGCATTTAGTCTGACCTCTCTGTCACGACCTTCCCGTCTTGGGTGGCCCTTCACGGTTTAGCTCATGGCATCATTGAGGTGCTCAAGCTCCAGCACCACGACAAGGTAACGATCCTTTGCTGGAGAATGATTCCTAAGTTAGGTGTTTGTTTCCTGCATCAAACAGAAGAAGCTATTTATTATGCCATAATGGTCTGTTCAAAGAAGCATATCAACACTGCATTTGCAGAAGCAGGCTGATATGCCTTAACATCAGATATTAAAATGAAATTCAATACCTTAGTTTCATGTTATGTACAGCTGTGAAGAAAATGGGTTGTATGCACTCTTTTGAGTTAGTATGTGGGAATGACCTTGGGAGACTGGGCCAAGACACTGCCTAGGGAAATGAGTTGTTTCTTCTTGTAATTTGGGGGAGTTGGTTTAAATAAATTATTTTATTTATTTCTATCTCTTGTATTATGTTATTATCAATAATTTTATTTTCAGCAATATTCACAAGAATAGGGTACAGTATGTAAGCCTCTAAAAGTTGGTGTTGACTGGATAAGCCCTGTAAATACATGCATGAAGGCATATATACATACTTCTTGAGAAAAAACTTTTTAAACTTTTGCTTGTATTCCAAAAAGAAAGGAAATCTTATCCAGTTCTTTCCTTCTCTCTCTTTAATGTCATCTTTCTGTAAATAGTAACAAATATAAATAGATAAGTTTTCCACCTTTTTCAGATCTGTGAATTAGAAGATACTGTAACACCAGGAGGACAAAGACAAGACTATGGTACTGATCACACTGCAAAATATTTCCTTGGAAGTTACAGCTATTAGAAAAGTGAGTAGATTAACCCATCAGGATAATGTTAATAATAATAATAGCCCAGAGCATGGCTAAATTGTTCGTGCTTTAACTCTGACTTTCAGAAGTAGAGGGGAAGATATATTGTTAGCTTTTAAAAATATTACTACGTAAAGATATTTACTACTATAATTTTATCCATGTGACCTTGAAAAAAATCCTATTTTGTTCAAACAGACTTCCTCCTGGTAAATATTTATTAGATTGCCGCTTTGGTATCATTCTGGTTATTTTCCTGGCAATGTTATTAAAAAGGCAGTCACAGCCTTTGGAACTTTTCCTGACTATTCCAGGAAGAGACGTCTTTGGTTTAAAGAGGCGTTGCCAGCTGCGACATGTGTGCCTACATGTGCTTGGAATCACCTTTACTTTCAGATTGTATCACTAGCATTTTATGACTGATAAAATTTTATGGCGGATATAGCTGGCTGATTTTTGATTGTGCAAATGTATGCCTCTGAGACAAAACACACCCATTTTCATCTTTTAACCAGGTCAATTTACCATAGTCAAAAACTATTCATTCCTGCTCCTAAGCAACATCACCAGATTATTGGAGATGCCCCTGATGGCCCTTGGAAGCAATAATAGTAATGCTGGATTCATGTAAATTCTCCTTCAAGTCAAGCTCAACTCCTAGTGATTTTATGGGCATGTTCATGTAGTTTTCTTGGCAATGTACAGAAATGATTGCCCACTAATTTTTTCAACTTCCCAGTTTAGCCTATAGCCCTCATAGTCTCCAGTAGTTTCCCATCCAAGTACTAACTAGACTTGCTACTCAGCTTATTAGGCTAGACAAGGTTGGCCAGGAGCTAACACCCAGGGAATCTCACATAAAACTGAACAAACCACATTATGGCTCACTGCAATGTGTGACTCTAGTTTATTTTTCATAGGCTCCCTCACAGGCTCTCTCATTCACCCAGCTATCTTCTCTGTTTGTTATGACAGCAGGATTTTTGTTATTTCCTCCAGTTGGCAAGGGAAATGAGTAGGCAAAAGGACCAATGAATGAATGAGACAATGTAAAAAAATGCAACAGCTGCCCTTCATTTGATGTTTCAGTGCATTTCATGGGATGCAATCCTAGCTCCTTTATTTTTCTGGTGTCTTATTTTTATTAAGATAATAAATGATTTCTATATCTCAAATGACTCAAATGCTCAAAAACAAAAACAAATCATGAGGAACAAGAATTCATATTTGGCTTGGAGGAAGAAATTACAATTTATTACAATTCCCAATTGAGCTTTTTAAAGCAACACCCTTAAACATCAGTTTGATGCTTAGCCAAGACTGGTACTTCAAATGAGTGCATGTACAGATTCTCCAGTAATTGGAAAATTCAGTTACTACCAATGAACAAACTGAAAAAAAAACTTTTTAAACAGCTCTTTATTGGAGGTATATTCAGCTATAATTACTATCAAAACCCCTATTAAGGTAATTATGATTCATCAGTTGAAAACTGCCAATTTTCTATGGGATTGCAGTATGATTTAATTATACCCCAAAGGTTGAACAGTTGTTAGAAGGCTTCAGCACTACAGTCTAGCAAAAGATTTTCTTTAACTTTGATTTAGATTAGTAGGAAGCTTACCAAGCAGTAGACCTTTCTTCCTATGAAATGCTTCTCTAGATGCACATTACTGAAGAGCAAGTACCAAACAAATCTCAAAGAAAAAGAATTGAACAGTGACTCCCACCTAGTGGTAGGGGAGAAAAATCACCTTCTATTGACAGTTATACAGGATTTCCTTTCCTACCCACCTCTCCCTGCATTTTCTTTTCCTCCTTCCTGACTGAAAAACAGAACTGAATGTGGCAGGACCTAATCTTGGGGTGGGATTGGGAGAAAGAATACTGATTATCATCAACTCATATCTATACATGCTTTTCAATTCCTGCAGCATCCCTCCCATTCTCTAGATGTGATGGGCTAAAACTTCCCTAATACCAAGTCACTGAAAGGCAGTGATTGCCTTTCAAACCCAGATTTAACAGTGATGCCAACTTTCCTCTATGCATCCTCTTAAATATGATGCAATGTTTTCATAACGATCTCTACAGTTGTTGTTGTTGTTTTTTGCAGCTAAGCCCCACCTCTATAAGTGGAGTTTCTTCCCTTGTCTATCATTTATTGATGTTTTATGTGAATGGAAATACTCATTTTGAAAGGACATTTCCATAGTTCATCCAGGTCTACCCAGGAATTTACTCTTGTCCTAAATGGCTCCTGCTGTTTTTGAATATTATTTTATGGAATTATATTTAAAGAAATCTTTCCACCTAACTATGGGTAACTTTTAATCAGTGGTAAGAGCTCAGATAGATATAGAGTCCCTTGGTATTCCCTGTGACACTCTATGGAAGTGACAGTTGGACTTTAAAGAAGCAGAATAGGAAGAGTATTGATTCCTTTGAACTTTGGTGCTGGAGAAGACTCCTGAGAATACCGTGGACAGCCAAGAAAACAAATGATGGATCATCCAACAAATCAATCCAGAGTTCTCACTCGAGGCACAAATGACCAGGCTCAAATTATCCTACTTTGAACACATTATGCGAAGACCCAGTTCTCTAGAAAAGGGTCTAATGCTGGAATGGTAGAAGGAAAGAAAAGAAGAGGACTGCCAGCAGCAAGGTGGGTGGACTCCGTTACAATGGCAATGAGTGCACCATTGGAAGACTTGAAAGAAAAGATTAGGGATAGATCATCATGGAGAAAATCTATCTACGTGATCACTCGGAGTCGAAAATGATTTGATGGCAATCAATCAATCAAAAGGAGCTTAAGAGCTGTATGCACACCTTTTTACAGGAATACAGGAAGCAATTAAAAACTGAGACAGATCACTGATCTATCTAGTTCAGAATTCTCAGTTTCACACATTAGCTTTTTCTAACCCAATTTGTTGATGTCAAAGAACTTTGGATCATCTATCACTGAACAATGCTAAGGGTGACCAAGTCCCTCTGGTTTTGAGGGAGGCATTTCCACCAAAAATGTCCCAGTTTCCAAGAGCCCAGCCTGGCTGAATAGCAGTAGCTGCAGCCCAAGCAGCAATAGGATTCAGCTGAGTGTTTGCAGCTTCACAGTAGTGACAGGAAGGGAAACAACTTCTGCATTCCCTGTTCATAGGGCTGTCATAACTAGGCTCCAAAAAGCCTAGTTATGACAGCATTGAATACAAAGAACTGAGACCTTGTATGCTGCATGGCATTGTGTAGAATATACCAGTTCAGAATACATCACACTGATTATTTTAAACCAGAACTTCTACAAGTAGATGGCAGAAATGTTCACTGAGAAATCTGTAACTAGAAGCAATTCTATCTCCATTATGTAGGGCTACCAAATCAGGTAGCAAAAATCCAGATGACCACTGTCTGGCAGCAAAGAGTCAAGACTTTTTTAAATACCTCTTTGCTGCCATCTAGTGGTTTTTGGATTTTTTAAAGCCTAAATCTGATAGCAGTACAGGATTTATTTGATTCTATCCCAACTTTCATTCTGGAGCAACTTTTTCACCACCACACCCATCCTTTGAAGCTGATTGGGCTAAGAGTAAGTGACTGGGCCACAGTCATTCAGTGAGCCTCTGTAGTATCTCACACTTTCACTGCTACCCCACCCTGATTCTCTATTTCATACAGAATTGCTTCCAGTTGCTGATTTTGTAGTAAAAATTGTTGCCTCTAGTTATCGTTAGGAATTTTGCAGCTCAGATATGCAGCTCTAACTGCACTATCATAAGTATTTGAGGTTGTGGAATAGCATTAATGTGTAAATTTATACAAATTAATGTATCATAATGTGATACATTATGGACATGTGGTCACCCTCACAATGAAGCAGTACCATTTAGTAGATTTCACAGAGGACTGTTAAATCTGTTAAAAATACTGGCCCTTCCTAGTCCTTTCCTCTTCCCTCACCACCTGTCAGGGGAGCTGAACCCAGATCAGTTTTCACATCTATTACTTTAAGGTCAGTATGTTCCATTTTATTATTGTTACTTACATTCAAAATATACTAATATGTAATAATAAAAGAATGAAGTATTTCAAGCCTTTTCTCCAAGTTAAGTGCTGAAGAATTGTTTGCAATATATTTTGTCATACAAGTTATCAACAATATACAGAGGTGAGTGCCATTGACTTGTTTTCCAGCAAACTTGGAACTAGTTCAAGGATTTTCCCTGTTTGATAATACAGTTAAAAGGAGACTGAACAGCTGCTTAATATGCAGACAAGAAATTGCCACAAGATGATCGAGCAAGATCAGCATATTTTGTTCTTCAGAGACCAAACTGAATATTTCTGTGTGTTGTTAAAAAGCTGTCTGGGTTAGAGTTGATAATAATACAGTGGGGTTATAACATTTTGTCAATTACAAAGATATGAAAGCTTCTTCTTGATTCATTGGGCACTATGAAATTGCAAGGGTGAAGATCATCTGCATTCCGCACTTGCAATCTTAGATAAAATGACCTCTTTTAAGAAGCTCCTAATAATTGAATTGTACTGGACTGTGTTACCAAATACATTAAATCATTCCATTTTGAACAAACTTCTATGAGAGAAATAGTGATGTTTCCAGCAAGGAGAGAAATCTAAATTTTCTATGGATACTGTATATAATCATCTGTATAAAATACTACTACACAGAAATGTAGCGGTGGCGCTGCGGGTTAAACCGCTGAGCTGTCGATCGGAAGGTCGGCGGTTCGAAACCGCGCGGCGGGGTGAGCTCCCGTTGCTCGTCCCAGCTCCTGCTCACCTAGCAGTTCGAAAACATGCAAATGTGAGTAGATCAATAGGTACCGCTTCGGCGGGAAGGTAACGGCGTTCCGAGTCGTCATGCTGGCCACATGACCCGGAAGTGTCTATGACAACGCCGGCTCCATGGCTTAGAAACGGAGATGGGCACCGCCCCCTAGAGTCGGACACGACTGGACTTTACGTCAAGGGAAACCTTTACCTTTACCTACACAGAAATACATTTAAAATGTACTTTTTATGCTTATTGAATGTGAACATTTTAATTTTGCAGCAAGCTCCAAGGCTGGAAAAAGTTCACAGTATCCAGTGCTCATAAGGTATCAATAACTACCACTCAGAAGATTATGTGGTGCATTCAATGCACACAGTTGCCCTATTTCCACTCCAGAAATAGCTTCCCAGCCTTCCAAAAATGTATCACAAACTCCAGTACACCATGATTTGCTTGTGCAATTCTCTCTGTGCTTTGATGATGGGGTTTCTGAGAAAATTATTGTAAACCATCCAGAGTCCCCCTGTGAGGGAGAGATGGGCGGTGAATAAATTTATAAAATAAATAAATATAAACTAAAAATAGATTTTATTTCTTCTAAAATAACTTTCTATACATATATATAGAATCTTATATATGTTGCCCTTCTCTAGAAGCAAAAACCAAAAAAGGTCAAAAAAGACATTTAGTACAAATATTGGCTGGGTGATTTATCACTTTCTTTATCTTGATCATGGTCGGAACTGCAGTTTGGGAAACTGGTATAGATCCTGGACAGTTCCCATACAGACAGATCCTTGTGTTATCAGTCAAAAACGTCTTTTTCCTCCTTACTAGATGGGTTTTGTGGTGAGAAAGGAGGTGGAAGAAAAAGTGGGAAACACTGCATGATTACAGATAGAAGACGACTTCTGAATCCATTGTAGATCTTATCTAAAGTTGGAAAGAATCGCAAGTCACACCCTGCTTGATTCTAATAGTTCTATCTCACAATTGACTCCAGGCTCACTTTATCGCCAATACAAAATGAAGAGTGCTTTCCCCAAATGTGAGGTTGCGTTGGGAAAAAGCTTCGCGAGAGAAATTTACCGCAATTTTAGGTTGAGAAGTATTCTACTTTTAGTATCTCTATGGAGAAGTCCGCCGGCCGCCTGCATCCTCCCAGGATCACCGCGTTCTTTAGCATCTGTTTGCGCTTCCGCTTTGTCACCAGGCCGCTGTGAGGCGGAGAGTCTGCGGTGCGGCGAAGTGGAAGCGGCATGGCGGCGCCGGGGAAGGCTGAGCGTCGGAAGCGCGGGGCTGCAACCCAACCCCCCAAAGTCGATAACACGACCCCAGGTGATATCGTCCTCCCGTCTCGAAGCGTGACTGGTTGTGAGCTGGTCAGACGTGCCCTATGTCACCCCGTAGCGGCTTACGTCGCATTTTAGGAGAGGCACTTCGTGGTCTGGGGCGCATAAGTTAATTCGCTTCGCCCTTTTTTGTTACGCTGCCATGGGAGTGAAGAAGTTGATTTTGAACATCATGATGTCGCTGGGCTGTCTGCTCAGTGCTAAATACCGTATCTGGGCTGCAAACTCCGCCTGACCAAGAAATGCAAAGAACTTTGTCACCATTTAGTGGCCGTCCGGATTTTTGCAGACCAGTTAGGGTGTTCCTACCCACTGCTGTGGATGATAACTATTCATTGGATTTCATCTCAGAATTATGTGCCTGGCGTTTATAGTTAACTTTTCAGTGTGTTCAGGTTTGCTCTTTCTTTAATGTATTATTAATTGCTGTGAACGCTCTTGGGCTAAAGTGCAAGATAGCTAAATTCTGAGTAGCTATGGTTTTCTTTTAAGAGGGGGTTGTATAAAGGCATAGTGTCAGCCCTCTAGCTTTTCCAACTATTATGATATGATCTCAGTGTTATGTATATTTGTACCTTTAGAATGAGGGAGAACTGCCAAATCACACTGGTGTTTGGAAGACAAGGGACACTGTGCTTCACTTTTAACTGTTTCTGGAGTTTTTTGCAACAGCAACTATTATGGAAATGCTCTACTTTTGGCTTTTTTCAAAGCTGCAGTGTAAACATTTTGAAGATGATAGCATCAAAATACATAGAAGTCCCCAGTTATTGAAAGAGTTGGGTTATTTAATTATCCTTTTTATGAAAGTCGTATTATGGCTACATTAATGACCAGTAATTGGTAGACTGTGGTAGATTTGCCACCAAAGAAGCAACGAAGTGGCAAATGCATCTGCTTGCCCAGTTCCTTTTCTGCCCCAGATTGGCACTGTGATAGCTCTGGGCTTCCTTTTAACTAGCTAGGAAACCACATTGCTAGAGCACACTTGTCTGCTATTCTTTCTTTGAAGGGGTGGAATAGAAGTTGTTGCTGAACGTTCTGTCTTTCCAGCTAGTCGTCTTCAACCCAAATATTTTTGTGTTTGAAAAACATTGTAATATAAATATTTTTGCTAACAGCAGATGAATCAGAACTTCTCACTGTGCCTGATGGATGGAAAGAACCACCTTTTATGAAAGAAGATAACCCTAAAGGGCTTCTGGAAGAAAGCAGTTTTGCTACTCTTTTCCCTAAATACAGAGAAGCTTACTTGAAGGAATGCTGGCCATTAGTGCAGAAAACTTTGAGTGAACATGTAAGAATATTTATACTTTCACAGAGATAATGTTAACATTCTATTTAAAAAGCATGGCTCCTGAGGAAAGGCATGACCTAGCTATATTGATGAATAACAGGTTTACTCTAGATGATTCTCACATTCAGTGTCTACTTTGTGAATTCCCAAATATGCAGATAAAGAGGAGTGGCCTGTAGTAATATGTTTCTTAATCAAGACATCCTACTTTCACTGCACAAGAGTTCCGGTAATACTTAGGTACAGTATCTATCATACCAGTTATTTAGAAATAAATATACCTCAGATATTTTATTAATAGGCTTCTGTCACAAGCATGTTTGAAAGCAAAAGGAATAATGCTGATTCCAAGTTTTTGGGGTCCCCTGGGCAGGCTGTAATTAATGAGTTAAATTCCTTAAAGTGTGCCCATCTGCTCGTCCCCTCTGCTCTACCATTTGCTTGATTCTTCTGGGTCCAGATTGACTTCCTAAGTGAAAAGGACAAGCTACTTGGAGATGGCAGAGAACAGACAATAAAAGGAAAGAGTAGGAAACAGGACCTGGAGATTCCAAGGACTGCGGTGGAAGCCCCATTGGAGCATGAGCTTCAGTCCCTGATTGACAATGCAAACCCAAATATTCTTCAGATAAGTCTGGCTAAGCCAGTGTTTCTCAGCTTTGGCCGCTTGAAGATATGTGGACTTCAACCCCCAGAATTCCCCAGCTAAGTTGCTGGGAATTCTGGGAATTGATGTCCATACATCTTCAAGTTGCCACGGTTGAGAAACACTGGCTTAAAGTTTCCTAAATGAAACCCATACCCATTATGAAAATGTTTAATTCCTTGTTACTCCTGGATTTCAGTAGATGGTTGTTGTTTTAAAAAAAAATAACTAATTACATACCACTCTGATATCATTAAGAATTTGTTCTATTCCTATGAGAATAGTTTTTTCTTTCTTATGTTACAGCATATAAACGCAGATTTAGACTTAATTGAAGGAAGCATGACTGTCAGCACAACAAAAAAGACCTTTGATCCATATATCATCATCAGAGCCCGAGATTTAATAAAACTTTTAGCCAGAAGTGTTCCATTTGAGCAGGTTTGTTTTTCTATCTTTTTTAACTTTAATTTTTTAAACTTTAATTTCAGGAGATCTGATAACAGACTCAACCTGATTTAGAATTCTGATTCAGAATAGTCTCTTAGAAGGAAATGAATGTATTATAACATACTTGATTATATCTGTATGTGTTTAACTTGAAATTACCTCTGATGTTCCATTCAGTCTGTACGTATCCTTGAAGATGATATTGCATGTGACATCATTAAAATAGGGTCCTTGGTCAGAAACAGAGAAAGATTTATAAAAAGAAGACAGAGGCTTATTGGTCCAAATGGATCTACACTCAAGGTATGTCTTTGTTCTTGTAACTCAATCCTATGCATGCTTATTCAAACATAGGTCCCCAGAGATTTGAACGCTTGTTTTCATGTTCAGTAAAATAAGTGCCTATGAGACTTGGATCCTGAAATGTATACTGTTATCTTATTTTGATGTAGGCTCTAGAACTATTAACCAACTGCTATATCATGGTTCAGGGGAACACTGTTTCAGCTCTTGGACCTTTTAATGGTTTAAAAGAGGTAAGATCACCTTGGGATAGAACTTTTTGCACATTCAGTTTAAACTGTAAAAGCAGTTTTCATTTATTTTTGTTAAAGTTATATATTTAAAATATATATGCATTAAAAAAGAAAGGTCCTATATCCTGGTCTATGACCATAATAATTTTATCTAACAAGCTAGACTCTATGGCCATGCTGTGAGATATAGATGGAGCATTGTATCAGAATGTCTTGCTGTCAGAAATCTGATCACTGCCAAACAAATCACAGTGTGCAACTTAAGAATAGGATACAAATTTGACCTGATCCAAATTCTTGCACATTAGCAACCTTTTGTGTAAGATATATAATTTAACTGCCAATCTGCTGTTCCAGATTATGTCTTCATTAGTTTTCTGAAATGATTAAAGGAACCTAATCATACTTACTGAAAATAACATTGTTTTTTAAAATAATCTTCAGATATTAGAAATGCAATCATCTAGGAATTAGATATTTTAAGTCAGGGTAACTAACCTGTTCCCTACAGGTTGTATGCAGCCCCTAGCATCCATTTGCAGTCCCAGAGTTTTCTCCCCTGCAAAGTATAAGATACCAGTTTTTCATCCTAACCATCCCCCACTGTCTCCCTGCCCTGCAGAAAATATCCAAAAGGAGAAATGGAACCACAATTTCAGTCCTACACCCGCAGGACTTAGGCAGGGCAGAAACAATGTATGTGGCCACCAGGCTGAAAAAGTTTGCTCACCTTTGGTTTAAATCATTACAATAAATCAGTTTGCAATCTGTCCTGGGTTTTTTTGTCTAAATTAGGTTAGGAAAGTTGTTTTGGATACCATGAAGAATATTCATCCCATATATAATATCAAGGTAAGCTAAAAATATTTGATGTAAAATTATTTTGGCTGACTTGGCTGAGATGTTTGTTATCTTTTTAGCATTCCCTTTCAAGATGCTACGTTGTGGTCACAGCAGCTATATACCTTCCCTTTAGAGAATTCTGCAGTGAAACCACTATTGAGTCCCAAATCCAGTGCTATTCAATAGCTGTCAGAGAATGGTAATGCCTCCCCATCCAGTTGAAATAAATTAATGGTGTCAGTCCTACAAAATATAGATTCTAACTCTAGTTAAGGCATGGTCAGAGAACTAGGAAGTGCAGTAAATTTGTATCCTGAATTGATCCTTAGCAGTTCTCTTTTCAGCTTCTCTGCTGTTGAAAGTGGCAGAAATTCCTGCAACTGCCCAAGAGAGCCTCCATGGAAAGATCATGGAAGCTTTCTACACCTAGCAGCCCCTAAGTCAGAGGAGTATAGCTTTGCTCCTTTAAATATTTGGGATTGCAAATTCATTCGGACACAACATTCAAATTTGCCAATTTGCTTCTTATTTTTTGCATGTCTGCCATTTATTGTTTCTATCAAAAAAACATCTGAAGAGGAGGAATCATTAAGTTTAGCTATTTGTTATTTATAATTGGATCACTTTCTCCTATGTTAATACATACTATTATTAAATTAGACTATTTTATATATGTGATATGAAGCCTCCTGATTTTAAAAATATACATTTAAATAAAAATAGCTTTTATTCTAACTTACTGTTTGATATTTTACTATGTTTGAAGACACTAATGATTAAGAGAGAATTGTCAAAAGATCCTGAATTAAGATTGCAAAGCTGGGAACGTTTTTTGCCCAAGTTCAAACACAAGAATTTGAACAAACGGAAGGAACCAAAGAAGAAAAACACCAAGAAAGAATACACTCCCTTCCCACCTCCACAACCAGAGAGTCAGGTCTGTTTAATCTGAAATTTGACTGTACAACACAAAGGGATTTCCTGAGCAACAGCTCATGCCTTTAGTACATGGATAGCAAACTATGATGTTCCAGAAGTTTGCAAGAGACGGTAGCCCACAAATGTGGCTAGTGGACAGGGATGATAACTCTAGTCCAACATCATCTGGAGGGCACAGGCTCCCCACTCCTTATTTTAATGCATTGTGAAATTTAACCAATGTTTCCCTATAGATATAGCCTAGAGATAACAACCAATTGCAGATGATTGGAAATGGTCTCTTTCATTGCGGTGTGTACGTGTGTACATGTGTAATGATTTGCTACCCAAGATGAACTTAGTAGGTTAAATTAATACTATACAGTAAGTCAATTGTGAATATTGTATATTTATGTGAAAAGACCTTTGTGATTAACAGTATCTTCCCAATTTCAACATCACTTGGCTTTGACATTAAGTCAGAATTAGGAAGACTAATTTCTGATTTTTTAAATAAGGAACCACAGCAGCTGACTTTTTAATTATGGAACCATGGCAATATTTTTCACTGTGGAATATGTATGATTATACTATTTTTACAGGTTGATAAAGAATTAGCAAGTGGTGAATATTTCTTGAAAGAAAGTCAAAAGAAGCGTAAGAGAATAGAAGAGATAAAGGTATAGTCCCTTGAATTCTTTCTTAATTAACATAGATATGGTTGTGACCAGAATGATGTGATTTGTTAATTAAAATATGTATATAATTTTGTATGTGATACATCAACTTTTTTGATGCTTAGGCAAAGCAAGCAGAAGCAAGTAGCAAGCGACAAGAGGAGAGAAATAAAGCTTTTATTCCACCTAAAGAAAAGCCTGTTGTAAAGCCAAAGAAAGGTAAGATTTCTGCTCCCATTATGCTTAACATTTTTTAAAGAACAGTCTCCATATTCTAGGGGAGAGGAAATATTATGATCTGTTACCTACAAAATAAATTACTACTGCTCAGTCTCTCCGTTGAGAAGACAAAGGGACAGAAAACTTAATGGAAGGTTAATTTGCTAAAAATGGTAACTATAGTCTCATTCAAGGAAATACATTAATGTATTGAAATTCACAAGATAACAAGGATATCTGTCCTTGACATTTGTTCTACATGCTTTAAAACTAAAATCTGCCTTAAAAACTGATGCATAAGTTTAAGAAGCTATGAAATGCAACAGCAAGAACTGATCCACCTGATAAATAGTATTTTAAACAAGATTGTGTAAATCAAAGTCCATTGATATTAAAGGACTCTACTCCTGTAGCATAGACTCTACCTCTCTTTCATAGATAAAAACAATTACAAAACTCCTTTGTAAAGGTACTTTGGTTTCAGATAACACTAGTTCTATTCTAATGTTCCTGTGCTGACTGACAATATTAGCTTAGGACCATGCTTACTATTCAAAGCATTAAAACCTAGATTAATCTGAAATGCTATTAATATGCTTGGAAGTTATTCAAATTTAATTCATAGCTTTGAATCCAAAATCTACATCTTATGGTCGAATTAAAAGCTTATAATTTGTAAAGTAATCCCTTTAGCAACATGTCTGTATGCCACATTAACTTAACTGGATTCCTTAGCTTGGCATGTAACTCTGGCTTTTTCATGTTTTCTGCCTTCATTGAAAACTTGATTTATTTATTATACTTGATAATGTTTTGAATGTCTCTTGGATCTGATGTATGAATAAGAAAAAAATAATACTCTTTTTACTCTGTAGCATCCACTGAAACAAAGATTAATATTGAAGCTATTAAAGAAAAGGTTAAAAAAGCAAAGAAGAAGAAGCTTGGAGCACTACCAGAAGAAGAAGTTAAATTAAAAATTGCGGCAGATGAAAAGAAAAAGAAACTATCCTTAAAGTGATAGCACTTCATCTTTTGCAAGGAGGAAAGCTATGAACTCCAGTTTTATATCTGACTTCATTTACTTATCTTATTTTCAGTTAATACCATAGAATAGTGTTTTCAACCTTGGGAACGATAAGATGGGTGGACTTCAACTCCCAGAATTCCATGGCCAGCATGGCCAGTTGAAGTCTACCCATCTTCAAGTTCCAAAGGTTGAGAAACACTGCCATAGAAGATGAAAACGTTGCATTCCCTGAGGGAGGGATGAAAAGACACCATTCCAAATTTTTATTCTAAAACTGTCAGCTTGTTCTGTTGCATTTTACAATATGGGAAATACTTGCATATTTATACTATCCATTAGAATGAGCAGTTCATTTATAGCTGTTGGTGTAAAAGTGGTAGTATACACAGGACTTCCATTGAGAAGATTTTGTACAGTGTATAAATAGTTACCAACACACTTGGTTTTGTTTGTTTTATTATATGGGACTCTGAAAGATAGTTGTCCAGAATGCTGCAAGAAGTAATAGGTTCTGAGGGCAGCTGAAACATTTTCCAAGTAAAAATGTATATTGGTTTATTATTGATTTTTTAGGTCTGCTAGGCTTGTATAAACTATTTAAATATTTCCTCAATCCTTTGGGGGGGGCTGCTTTAAGTTTTGTTTATATTATTGGAGAGTTTTGCTTTCCAAATGCTGGTTGCATTTGAATGTTGAGTTATTTTGTTAATTCAGATCAACAAAGGGCAAGGAGTGTGATGAACGGAAATCAGTAGAATTGTACTATATGACTGTTGTCAGTCATAACTTTATGCTCAGTGGATGTTTACCTTTGGAAGAAGGCCTTTTTCTGCTACATGTATTTTTTTAATTCCTAAAAAACAATTTGAAAATGTATCTAAAGATCTCTGATGTCTGACTTCTTATCAATTCATTGTTTAATACTTTTCAGAAGTGCTTATTTTTGGTTCCAGTTTACTTATACATACACACCCTGGATAATATTTCTTCAGAATGAAGACAGCTACAAAAGTCATTAAAAATGAAGATGTTCTCAGGACCAGAATGATGATGCAGTACAGATCACAATATGGCTTCACCCATACTTCACCTACAAATAAATTAAAAAAAACATTATTTACAGTTGCATCTACATTAATGGCAAATCACTGTAAACATAAGAAATTCATGTAAGTTTGGGACTTCCTAGATAATTAAAGATTGTTATTTCATTCATGGAAATTCTGTTTTGAAAGGGTTTAAAAAAAACTGATGCAGAATGTGACAGGAGAGGAAGCAAAGTTATAACAGTCCTTTTACTTACCACAAAGTCTGTCTACACAAGGCTCTCCATGACATTCACTGCATGCTACTCCTGATTTATATGGCCATGTTGGATAATTCCCACTGCAAAACAATTTTGTCAGTTCAGTTGCTACAGAGACAGGAGAGAAGGTTGCACCACTGTTCCTCTTCCAATTCAGTGCTTTAACTGAATTACAATCTGGAATAATTTTTAGTATGTGGTAGGCATTAAAACTGCAGAATGGATACTAGGAACTGTAGCTCAGCCAAAGGGAAGACTTCTGAGCTTCAAATCGATGTGGACTTTTGAAACTGAAGCTGGATTTGCCAGTATTGTTTACTTTTCCAAATTATTTCAGTTTGATTTAGTGATAGAATATTGGATTTTGATTGCTGTGACTAATTTATAAAAGGCAAAAAGTGGTTATTGAACATTCAGTAATGCTCTAAGATGCAATGAATTCCTTTCTTCTATACCAGCCTTTATGTTCTCTTACCATTCCCACCTTACATAAAAGGGAGATGGAATATCAGTTTTGCTTTAAACCCTTCCAATCATTAAACTAGGAATGGTGTTTAAATATTCTCTAGTTTTCATGTGCGCAGCACCAGTAAATGAATGGACTAATGTTTTAAAGCATCAGTAACCAGTGTGATATCTGTTAATTATCAAAATACTATCCATTAAATGAGATTGAGAAATTCACGCACTGTGCTATGCCATGGCCTGAACTTCCAGGTAACAAGTGAACAAAGAGCAATATGGAATAGTTAAATAAAATGCTTCCTCAGGACTTTTTACTTTTTTTTTTTTGCTGTCTTTGTTACAATTCCATTGCTGATTACTGTATTTGAAGTTTACTGTGTTTATGCAAGTTAAATTATTCTATGGTGGACTCTTTCTGTAGCAGTTCCCACCCATCTTGAATCTGTCCCAGGTTTACATTCTCCATGATAGAGTTTATGAGAGGTTCTTTTAAGACGTTGATTTTAGACGTTTTCTCCAACACTTCTTTTTCTTTTTTGGTTCTACATAAAGTTACAAAGAAGGTTTTATATTTTCTTCTTAATTTTATTAAACTTGACTATAAATTATACTTGTGCTACTGATCTTACTCCCCCAAAGAGGGGGGAAAGCTATAACCCCTAGCCACAAAACCTTTGTGTGGGACCTCTCTCACATGATGGGATTAAAAGGCTGAGTACCAGGTAAAGGTCTTCTCCAAGAAAATATATCATGGCAGCTGTAACTAATAATAAGGCACTAAGGCAGGGCCGAGAGTTGTAAAAATCAGGACTTTTAGGAGAAGAGGGTTAAGACCTGCTTTTCATCCTACTTGCTCAGCTGTGTTACTACAGGTATATCCTATTGTCCCTGCCTTTGCTTCAACAATATTTCTATCCTTAAAAGAAAAATCTTCCCAGATGCCTTAGTCCCTCACCCTGTAACAATACAACAGCAAAAAATCAGAGTCTTAGTAATAGTAAATAATTAAATCCACCAAGATAAAACGATAAAAGCAGAGAAATAACTCTTTGAAAAGCTTATAAAAAGATCTTCACAGCCTAAGGATTATGGGCTGGGAGAAAAAAATACTTTGGTTCATCCTCTAATAGGATTACAGTTGCACAGCCACTTCTTGCAATACTTCCATCCCTGGTGTTAACCCATTTTACAGGAATGGCCCATTGTGAGGCCTTCCTTTAGATAATATTAACCATGCTGATTTGGAACTCTTTAAGGGTTAAAGTTTACATATCTGAAGGGTGGAAAAGGTTAGCCTAAATTGTTACGATTTTAAAAATCGCCCCAACATTTAAAAGGAACCTGAATATTCTGTAGGATTGATTTTGTCATAATTTAAACTGTTCCATATAATTACAAAATCTGGTATAGATATATATGGCACATGATTAGCCAAAGCTAAGTCTGCATTCTGGAAATAGAACTGAACTTTTGCTCTTACTGTGGATTTTAATCTTGAACTATCATTCTTCCATATCAAAGAGGAGTAAATGGGCTTGAATACACATCGGGTACTTTTATCTATCTAAAGGAGTTAGATAATTCCTAAGATAATTACCCTTCCTAAAATAATTTCATACACAAATTGCAATTGAAAAAGCTTACCCAGGTCCATAGTCACAAATGAAGTGAGCAGCGTTAGGTCCAGTAAAGTCTTGTACTCTAGGACAAAAGTGAACGGCACAGCCAACTTTGTAGGTTGTTGCCCAAACCATCTGAAAAGAAATTGACATATTCTGTGGTAATTTAGTGTACACTATGACTTAGCTAGCAGTTGTGCTAAAAATAGGAGACCTGCTATGTGAATTGTAGCATTTGCTTTGATGATGATGATGACGATGACAAACATTTAATGTTCAAATTAAGGAACAAAGAGTTTATTTACAGGTACACTGAATCAATCACTGACAGCTAAAATGTCGATGTAGCCTTAACGAACTTACATGAAATACTCCTACCTGTTTTGCCTGACCAAACTCACTGCTGCTGTTTTTTCAGATCATCTTTACTTCAAACAGATGCGTAATGACTTACATTGTGAGTTTATTTTGAAAACTCCACTCTCCCTTAATCTCTCATATGTGAATAGGAATAAAACCTGGTCAGAATAAACTGTCAAGTATTTTAAGTAAATACTGGGACGTGGGGGAGAGTGTCCTTTTTTGTGATAAATCTGTAGGTTTATGACACAAGAGTGTTTCCTTAAGCATCTGGGGAGTTGTCCCCATGCTGAGAGGCCTGAATAAAGGAGATTCAACTTCTGTCGGCTCCCAATGCTCCTTTGTAAATCCATTTATATAATAAAAACAACTGATGAAAGCTTGACTGTGACTTTATCATTCCACCAAGGATTATTAGAAAATGGATGATTTCTGATTTACTGGCTAGACCCAAGGTATCAGAGATGGAGCATTTTCCTTGATTGGGCAAAGTAACAATCCACCTTCCCAAAAAGGCTGGCTTCCGGTTCTGCTGTCATTCTATAAATCTGAGGAGTAGAGAAAAGAGAGGTAGGATAGTAGCCAGCCTATGACCATTCAGGTTGGAGGCCCAGAGGACCTCTCTCCAATAAAGAATTTTATTAAGTTTCAAGACAAGGATAAAACCTATGAAAAAACAAAAAACTACAAAAAAAAAAACTAAAAAGGTGTGAAAACACAGATTTCCCCCCCAAAATTACAGAAAGATGTGACTTCTGACATTTAACAGCAAGGATATACAAAAAAATTCCATAATCAATCTCTTACTCTATATAAAACCAAAACCACATTATTTCTATAAATCATTCCACTTTAGCACATTATAAAATCACTAAGTACAGTTAATACCCCACTTATATTAAAGAAAAAAATTCATATAGACCCTCTAAACAACTTTTCCGCCAAAAAGACACCACTTATGTAATTATTCCCTCCCTACTACTATTCTATACATTTCTGTCTACTATAATAAGAATCAAACTAAAAAGCAAATAAATTGTCTGCCATTATACTTAATAGTACAACAGTTTTAATAATCTTAATAAACCCAAGAAACAAAAACAATTCAAAGCAGTGGCCTTAAATCAAATCCTTAAAACCATCCAAAGAAATATTTTTTAATATCCTAATAATCCAAATCCTTAAAAGGAAATAACATCAGCTGAACCCTTAAAGCAATCCATGAAAACATTCTTTAACCCTTATCCCAATTCAAAATAAACTACAGCATTTACATATCCCCACAATGTGCACAGAGCTTTTTGGTAGGAACATGGCAGTCTGAACAGCTGTGCTCACTAGCTCCTTGAGCAGAACTGACAACGCAGCAATTTTGGGGGCTCAGGCATGTTTTTCTTGAAGCCCAGAAGTATTTTTCCGGAGAAAGGAAAACACTAAGAATTACCCCATCTGTCCTCAGAAAGGCTGCTTGCAGCCAAAAAACCACAAACAGCGTTCACGATGGACTGGTAAGAGCAGCTAGGAGGCTGGGGCATCATAATTTCCAAGCCATGCTGTAGCCTTAAAGACATGCTAGGACTGCCCACCCCATTTCTAAATTACCCAATTTATTTTTCTTTTAAGTATGTGTACCCCAAGAGGTTTTCTGTGCAAGGAGAAACATGTTCTCTTGGTGCTTTTCATTATTTTTTTGATTAATTTCTTAAAAAAAAATTCTTAAGTTTTGGATTTTGCTTTCCATCCAAATATTAAGGAAGGTTGAAAGTATGTAATTATCTCCCTGTTATTTTGTACTAAATTTGAATATTTTAGCATTTTCCTACACGTTGAATCTGATGTTTTGAACTTTCAGCTTTCTGTTGCTACTTTCCTTGGAGAACTGCCTGTTATCATACTTTCACTTGTGTAAACACATTTTGGAATTTTTCTGTTATCTCCCACTTTCACTGGTTAAGTACCTAGGGGGTGCCATAATTTACTGCATGAGACATGGAGGATTTCAATCAGACTTTCTCAGATTTTCATCGAGACTTTAAAGAGATTATTTTTGATTCCTGTCAAGTTTTTATGCTAGGCATTCAGGACATTGTGGAAAACATGAGGTCTAAAATGTGTCATCTGGTTGGGGATGTCATGGAAGAAATTGAAGAGCTTAACAATGATAAAAATGTTTCTTCTAATAGAGAGATTGGGGTTTCTGTTGAAATGCTGGATGAAGATTGGATAGTTGAGTTGAAGAAATTAAAGGAACAGATTGAGTTGCAAGTCATAAGTGAAACTGATATTCTGATGGAATGTTATGGAAAAGAAGTGGTCACTATGTATGGGAGGCTTTCTGTTGGTAAGTCGGAGTTTTTGAGGGGGGCATTTGGGCTGTCTTATTTATGAAAAAAGCTCTGTGTGTATTGTGGCAATATGTAAATGCTCTGGTTTATTTTGAAGTGGGATAAAGGTTAAAGAATATTTATCTGGATTGCTTCTAGGACTTGTTTGACTTCATTCATATTTAATGATTTGGATTAAGATTAATAAGATAATAATAAATGCTTGGTTTTAGGCTTAATATGATTAAGATTATTATAACTGTATTATTGATTATAATGGCAGACAATTTATATGCTTTCTAGTTTGATTTTTATTATAGTAGACAGAAATGTATAAAATAGTAGGAAGGAAATAATTAAATAAATGTTATCTTTGCGGGGGGGAAGTTGATTAGGAGATGTGTGTGTGTGTGTTTCTTTTTCTTTTAATGTAAGGGGATGGAGCAACTGTATTTAGTGATTTTTATAATGTGTCAATGGAATGATTTATAGAAATAATGTGATTTTGGTTTAATGTAGAGTGAGTGATTGATTATGGGAAATTTGTTGTATATCTTTGCTGTTAAAAGTCGGAAGTCACCTTTTCTTGTAATTGTAAAAAAAAAAATTATCTTGTGTTTTCACACCTTTTTAGTTTTTTTCTTTTTTCTTTTTGTAGTTTTTTCTTTTTTGTAGTTTTTATCTTTGTCTTAAATCTAATAAAATTCTTATTAAAAAAATAACATCAGTCAAACCCTTAGAGCAATCCAGATAAACATTATTTAACCCTTATCCCACTTCAAAATAAACCAGAGCATTTACATATCCCCACAATGTGCACAGAGCTTTTCTCTTGAAAAAAATCAAACAGTTCAACTGTCCACCTCAAGAATTCCAGCTTGTCTTCAAAAAACCTCCCACACATAATGATCCCTTCTTTTTCATGGCATTCCACCAGAAAGTCTACTTCACTTATGCTTGCAGATGCCTCTCTATTAAATTTCTCCAACTGATCTTTCTCCAGCATCTCAATAGAAATCCCAATCACACTCTTAGAAGAAACATTTCTATCACTGTTGAATTCCTCAGTTTCATCCACCACATCCCCAACCCAATGGCACATTTTGAACCTCATATTTTCCGAGATGTCCCGAATAGCTTGCATAAAAGCTTGGTAGAAGTCAGAAAAAAATCTGTTTAAAATCTTCCATGTGTCCTAACAGTCAGAAATCATGCTGAGACGAGGAGTAGGTCTCTAGTGTTTATTACTGCTACATTAAACAGAATCCTAACAAACTGAAGAAGCATGGGAAAAACCCAGACAGATAAACCCCGAAAGTTAAGGTGGGTCTGATCTGTCTCTTTGAATGGCTGCTTAATTCCTCACTACTACGCATGCGTTTTCCCCCCTGGATAGAGGCCCCCTCCTGCTTGCCATCAGTACTCATGACACCATGTCTCATGCAGTAGATTATGGCATCCCCTAGGAGCTTAACCCACAGAAGTCAGAGATATGGAAAAGTTCTGGAATGTATTACACAAGCAAGAGTGAGATAGACAGTTCTGGACTTTGGCATGAAGCAAAGCATTAAAATTTGTTCCCACCATGATCCCAATCCAAATGCTGTGCCAATACTGTTAATCAGAATAGCAGCCTATTATTGACACCAGATTTTCCCACATTCAAAAATCTGACTACCAAAAAGGAATTGAAAATTTCAGATGATGATAAAATGATAAAAGATGATGATCAGAGGTGATAAAAATTTGATAAATAAATAAGATAAATAAAATAAAATGCTACTATTGTCAAGTTTAGTACAAAAATAACAACAGGAAGACAATTGTTTACTCTCAATCCTTGTTTATATTTGGAAGGAAAACAAAGTCCAAAACTTAAAAAAAATTTTTTTTTAAAGTAATCCCCAAAATAACGATAAGCTCCAAGAGAACCAGCTTCTCCTTGCTGTAGAAAGCCTCTCTTAGGTTATGCATACTTTAAAAAATATATAACTTTGGTGATTTAGAAATGGGGTGGCTGGTCAGACTTGCAACTACGGTCTGTGTCACCTGGGGCAAACATGAATTCCGCGCCCATTTTGGCACCCCCCAGCTCTCATTTTGGCACTCCCCCAGTGTGGCTCCTGGGGTACATGCCCTACTCACTTCCCCCTAGTTGCAGCCCTGTGGCTGGTCTTAGTGTCCTTTTAAGGCTACAGTGTGACTTGGAAAATGATGACAGCCATGCCTTCCAGCTATAGCTCTTACCAGTTGAACGTGAAATGCTGTTTGAGATCTTCTGGCTGCAAGCAGCCATCTGGAGGACAGATGGGATGATTCCAGGTGTTCTCCTTTAACTGGAGAACATTTCTGGACTTCAGGAAAACCTGTGTGAGCCCGAAAAAAAATTGCTGTGTTGTCAGCTCTGCCTGCTAAGCCCACGGGCACAGCCGCTCAATCCATGATCCCTACCAGAAGTCCCCAGAGGTCCTCTCTCAAATGATCCTCCTGCAAAAACTTAACATACCCAAGAATTTATGCCAATAAACTATAATTAGCTATGTTGACTGCATTAGCTTTATTTAGAAATCTGTGTGTGAGATTGTTGCCTTCCCTTGTTTTCCTATATTTCCATTTTCCCAACAAATTCCTTTCTTTTATCTAGATATTGGCTTCATTGGCTTAATAAGGGGAAATAGCCTTTCTACTATTCCAAGCATAATGATACAAGGGACATGAAGGATATATTTTTTTCTCCAGTTATTAAATAAAATGGATGCAAGAGTAGCTAGTGAGTTGCTGTTAAGCTTATCTTGAGATTGGGTTCGATGGCAGTGCCACCACCGCAAATGCCAGTAGGGATAAGTAAGACAGAAAGCCATTGGGCCATGGAAAATGGGAATAATTTTTAAAAAGTTGGCATCAGTGTGGTGGGATTTGTGGTGTCTCCACATGTGCCTTAACATGTTGGGCACTTTCACTAGGCTTAGGAAATTTTAAAGTGTGTCAGGCTTGCCAAGTAGAATCAAACAATATGGAAGTTGTAAACTAGCTATGTTAGTCCAGTTTATTTTGAATAACTATCAACTGCTATTTCCTTCTCAACTCAACATTTAAGAGTTCAGTTCTCCCATCTATCAACTGATGCTTTAGATGAGAAAGTTTTCAGGATTCCAATGAATAATATAAAGACACTTGGCATTTACACATGACAAAATGACCATAGTGATACCAATATGTTATAAAACAATCCTCTTCAGCAGGGTCACTATTATCATCCTTACCCTGAAAATGTGGGAGTAGGAGCTGATTTCTTGACCACTAAGAAGTCAAAAGCAGGAGCTTTAGTGATTTTTTAGAAGCCACAATGCAAGGTATAATTAATGACTTACCTGAGTATAATGTCCACATACATGTTTACAAGTTTGAGTAGCATAATTGTAATATTCAACTTCATTGTACCAATGAGTGAGGGCTAAAGTCACATTAAAATACGAAAGGGTTCCAGTCCAAATATTTTCTCCAACTACTGTGAAGTTTGGGTGGGCCTTCCCCGGTGTCTGGAGATCAGGATTATGCTTAAATTGGCACATCTTTGCCCAGCCAAGAGCAGTCTTTGCAAGATCGTGGTCCCAGCCCTTTAAAAAGCATAGTAATATACTATGATCACTTTATTTGGTATTCCTGAATTATTTTTAAAAACAATGCAATTGCCTTTTACAAAGTAATTTCCCCATCCCACCCTACAACATGGATTTGTATAATTTTTATCCTTCGGTTCTAACTTACTTCTGCTACAGATTGGGGAATGTATAAACCAGAAAGCTCAGTGCCTCCTGAACTGGTTCGGCATTCTGTTTTATAGTTTTACAAAAGCTAGCTAGCTGCCTGCTTGTTCCTGACTTGTCAGTATGAATATGAATATAGTTATCTATTTAAACGCAAAAAAGTAAAAATTTGACTTCTTCATGCATTGCACTGTACCATATGTTGTTGAATAAGCTACAGTTGGTGGGGTTTGCAAATACACTAAGCCAAAATCATACAAATCATTATGTAATCTGTGAATCCAAACTGACATACTAGCTTTGAAGAAAAGTCAGGAAAGGCATAAATGTTATTTATATACCTGTGCCTTTGATTGATTGATGAAAATTAGAAATTCTGGAACTGTAGCATAATCCACATAGACTGGGGAAACAATATCATGTGGGATACATATTGAAAGATAATGGTTTAGATAAAAACAGAATAGAACTTATCGATGATGGTGATGTGACAAGATTCAGATTCAGTCATGGATGGGTACTGAAGAAGAAGAGAAAAGTGATCTACCTATTCACATACTGTATTTATGTTGATTTGTTTTGTTGTTAATTATATTCACCATTTGGATTGCAGCACATGGGGCAGCTGTTAGTCCCTCCTCTGAGGCATCATAATCTCAATAAAAATTATTTCCTAAAGATGTTACTTGCCAAGTAGAGTCTTTCCTTCTTTGAAAAGTGGCAGCCTATTAGGGGGAAGGGGGTCCTGCTGGGACCATGGCACATTGTTCATTTTGTATCATACTTATTGTGACATTCTTCTCACAACTGCTATTTAAAATCTGCACTCAATAGCTGGTCACATTAAATGGGGCACACATTTAGTCTCTGTTTCCACTGATTCTCAACCTTTTGGCTAAGATCGAGCATGTGCGTAGTCTCTGTTCACATAAAATGCTTAACTGGATCAAGTCAAGTAATCCCCCCATGGCTTAGATTTAGCCCACAGAAGATTCAGTCTTGCATAGGATTAAATTGACTATAACCAGTCACCTGGGTAGAACTGTAACTAAAACCGAGGCAATTGCCCCATTTTGCCTATGTAGACCACCAAGAAAGAGCTAGGAGAAAGAGCTGATATATTCATTACAGAACTCCCTGCCAAGGCCTAGCAGAATGGAACTTACACCCAAACATGGAGTGGCTTGTGATATCATGGAGCCTTGCCAACATGTTCCTGGTGCCAGGGTTCATGGGATGCTAGTAGCATTTCTTGGAGAAAGTGGGTGAAAACTTGGTATTCCCCAAACAACAACTTTTGACCTAATTAGTGTGATTGTGTGCTCCCCAAATCATTGGTAAGCTTAGTGACATATGAGAACATGGCCTTGATGTAATACCAAATTTGGTCCTCCCAGAAAGATGAATTCTTTTTGCATCAACATTAATATTAAGAAGACCAGCGAGCATTACATTTGACAGAAGTACCACAGAACAGCAACATGGTACTGTGGTACCCTCTGGGATTTCTGTCCTATCTAATTTTTTAAATACTTTTTAATTATAAAATTTAAATTTTTTTGAAGATGGCAAGCCACAAAGCAGATCTTGGCTCCTAGATATCCACTCAGGGGAAAAAAAGATGGGTGCTTTGTTTGAAAATGTGCCCACCTGCTCAGAAAAGGGATCAATGTATGTTAAGATGACAAAGAGAACCTAAAGGGTTAAAGTGTAAATGGTATTTTGTGTCTAGCTGTGTCTCCCATAGCAACTATTTTGCCAGAAGTGAGAGTCCTCACAGCTTCCATTTGGAGCTGATGTTTACTGTATGCTCTCAATATTTCCAAAGCCTCAAAAGAAACAGAAACAGTACAAAACCTTGTCCAGGAATTAGTTTCAGCATAGCAAAATCCTTTTGAAAGAACTAGTAACATCTAAGCAATTCTAAACCTGCAGGAAGCATGAATTAAAGCAATTTTACATCCTCCATTGCTACAGATTATGACGATTCCCTTACCATCCGTTTCATGTTGCTAGCTGGTGGATCCACACTGGATCGGAATCTGTTATGCACTCTGACACATTCTTCAATAAACTGTGCATTTTCAATATCCGGTAACGTATTTTGGCTATAAAAACAACAGCAAACTGGCAGCTTCAAGAATAAGAAAACACCAAAGACCAGAGATTTTTCTGTCATTCTGGACTGCTCTTTTAACTACACAATGAGCCAAAATATTTTAAATGTAAGCCAAAAAGTTTTAATTGTAAACATGTCCTTTAGGCTATTCCGTTTGACAACCTCTGTTTGTCTTTTATTTCACTTTTCTTTGCTTCCGTTGTTAATGCATAGACACAACCGGAAATGAATCAAGCAAATAGTTTCAAGCTGAAGGCAGAGCCTAGTGGTGAGTCAGCTTCACACTGAATTGTTCCTTTTCTTACATCCTCTTGTATAATTCTTCCTATCTTGTATGTAAGCCTTAACTACTGAGAGAGTATAAGCACTTTCCTGTGATTTATATTGGCAAGTAGACTAATTTTAATTTTGTTTTTTCAGTTTGCAGTAAGTGTTGAAATCCAAACTTAAATTTCATGAACTTGAATGGTTTAGGATATCATCTCATCAGTAAAACAAAACAAAACATCTAGAGTAAATGATGCTATGTACAGAAATATAATAGCTGTCTTGTATTTGTACTAATGATAGCAAATCAGTTCTTGCCATACTTGGACTATGGAGATTTTTTAGATTAGCCAAGTCTGGTTTGACAATGGCATGACTTTTGCTGAAGGGAAATGGATGGGGTAGGAGAGGGAGGGTGAATTGTGGTCTCTATTCTCAGCAGACTTTGCTACCATCAACCACAGTTTCCTTACTAAGAGGCTTTCCAGCACGTGTATGGATATTAGTGCTTGTAGTTGTTCTGCTTTTGTTTAGGTGGCCAGTTCCCTAAGAACAGTGCTGCAAAGGGAGTCTATTCCTTTGTTACCATCTTTTGGGGTCTGTTCTTTTCTCCACAGGGGTTAATATAATACAAATATAATGAAACAGCTAAAAGGGCTAATTTGGAGATTTGGTCAGAGATATAACTAATTTATTGATAAATTGATTTCATTGCATGGGTTATTAGCTGGCTCAATTGCCGAAGCAACCCTAGCCAACATACAGGATAATAAACAATTAGAAGGAAAATATCTACAACAACAGTCAAAGCTATAACACCCTATGTCAGGGAACAAACAATACTATATGACATTTACCAAGCAGAATTACAAATCACCCTGCCCCTGGGCCTTCTGGAAGAGCCAGGTCTTTGTGGCTTTCCTGAAGGCCAGCAGGATTGGAGACATGTGAATTTGAGGGGAATAATAATATTTAGACCATCTCTCTTTCATCCAATGCTGATAAAGATAGGAGGTCGTCTCCATACTTCCATCCTTGAAACAGGACAGAAGTATGTCACTTGAAAAACCTGTTCCTACAGTTTTCCTCTTGCTCCATCTCCAGAATGAGGCCAGTAGAGTTGCTGCTGTTAGAGGGCTGAAGCTCCTGAACTGGGGACTGAATCCTTTTGAAAAGAGAACACACTTAGAAAAATATGCTATCTTTTTCTACAGTCACTCAGTGGAGGAGGGTGATCCTGAATGAGTTATAATTCCATAAGCCATGCCACGGCAATCCACACCTTGGGTTCCCAGGAGCCAGATAGAAAACCCCAATCCTCCCTGGTTTGTGCAAAGAGCAAGTCAACTGTCCTGGGAGCATCCCAGTCTTGATCCCTTTCAGATAGTCCAGACAGGAAACCAAAACCATGAGCACTAATGCTCCTTTTATTGTAAGGTTATAGTAACTGAATCTCGCAAGTATGAAAACATTTCTCCCCTCCCTTGCCTTTACTTTCCAGAGAATTAGGGAGTGTCTCTTCCGAGATGCTTTCTCCACGCCCATCCCTTCTGCGGGCTGAGATCCCTCTTGTCAGACTGTTGTCTAGTCTGCAGCTCTTTCTCCTGTTTCCCAAGATTATTCTCACAGCCCATTACACTTAAGCACCACTCTAGTCTAGAGCAAGCCTGATGATTGTTTAGCCAGTGTGTTCGATAGGCAGGTACTGTGAGAACCACTGCCAATGCAATTCCATGAGGGAAGATTTTCCATGAAGTTGATACTCCCCGTGCTGGGAAAAAAAAAGGCTGCTGGCAAAGCTGTTTTCTCAAGCAGCCAAACTGCAAATGGCCATGAACACACAGAGCCCCATTACAGATGTTGGAGGTAGGAATAATTTTGCAGCAGGCCAATTGGAGGGCCTCAGGTTGCTGACCTCCCTTAGGCTCTTCCTCTGTGCAAATACAAATGTTCACAAACATTAACTGTGTTTCCTGATAGAAAACACCACTTTCCTGTTGGATCACATTGATCTGGCTTCAACCTGCCTTTCTCTTTCCAAAAATAAGCAAGAGACTACAGTAAGCCAGTCCAAATACATTCTCCAACCAGAATATAATTAAAATAAGCTTCTCTGGGAGTTGGAAGTACTTAAATAAATTATAAAAGTGGCACTTTTTTTGCCCATGCTTTGGCTGTCTTTTCCAATGCATGGTTCCTGCTGAGCTATATTTGCTCAAATATATGTTAATTTGCTATTGAATGTGTCCCGTGACAGCATAAATGGAACCTTCTAAGATACAAGCTTTGAGCTGTGCCACTGAAACTCTATAAAGCACACTCTCCCTTGGAGCTAAGTAAAACAATTTGCCACAACCAGCTGCTGCCGACTCTCTCACTTACTGAGAAATAGATAGGATTCACATTTTATTACTTTTTCTGCACTTTTCAACCTATACATTCCATATTAGAACATAAACCAGTGGATAAAACTCGTTTTTTTCAAAATTAGGGTATTGAGTCATCACTAACAGCAGATCTTTATAACAGAAAGCTATATTCTGTCTTATGTTTGTTTCATGGCTTCCGCAGTTCCCTAAAGCTTATATTTTGTTAACTGCTTTCATTTTAAATCGTAAAGTTAGCTCTTCCTCCTTATGTTTTAATTATTCCCTGCAAATTCACATCCACAAATGCTGGGAAGCAAATTTATCTAAGTTATAGAATCCATTGCGCCGGCTTCTTTATTTGTTTATAAGTACCAAGAGGTCACTGTTTGTTTGTTTGTTGTAGTTTTAACCCACTGCAATCAAAGACACTTTCAGCAGCTTATTGTATAATAAATTAACTAAATGAAATAAAGTAAAAATAATTAAAATACTTTATTTTTCACAGTGATAGGAAGTTTTACTACCATTAGATACATGTTGCTGGCTGCTGGTTTCACAGTACATCAAAAATAATAGTGCTTATTCACATAGACCTGTATAAAGTGTTGATCTTCTATATCAGGCATGGAAATGGAATCATAAATGCAGAGGTCTTCTATTCACATAACAATCTGAATGTGGATCTTGTTTTGAATCTTTAGTATCTCATAGTATCACAATATATTAACATTTTGGTTTTTTGTCTCATGCATAGACTCCTGATGCTCTTAAATTAAAAGTTGTATTCAGAAGGAAGTTTGTTTAAGAGTTATATACCAGCAGGAAAGAGTTGTATCAACAGTCAGAAATAAGTAAACAGGAAAGATGATGAAAGAGAAAAAAAAGGAGATGTGTTCGACCAATGTATTAACTGGTGCTTGGTATTTCACAACATCATGATGAATTCTAGCCTAGAACCAAATTCATTATCAAATTGTCCATTAATTTGGAATAGGAACTGCTCACAAGAAAATCTCTAGTGAGATATACCCATAATTTTTCCTCCAAGTAGATAAACAAAATATTATTTAAAAAAATCACTAAATATCTACTCTTAAATTTATCCTACAAAATTTTTATTTTTCCTTTCTACAGAAATTTTTCCACATTTGTTTTTGTCCTTGGGTTGCTCAGAATGCCTGTCAAATAGAAAAGTTAGGTTTATCTCTTCTGCTAAGCCATGGCTTGTGATAAGCAAGTCTCTATCAGATTTACTACAAAGATTACACAGCACTGTATTATGTGGCAATGTCTATTCCTCATGGGCAAGTACCTATGTTCTTTATTCACATGTAACGTCCTAGTCAATAAAGATCTTGGTCGCTGCTTCAGTTAAAATGTTGTTTCCAAGTTCAGCCTGGTTAACTGCTTACAGATCCAACTGATAATGAAGAGGCTATTAATTGCCCTTGAACAGCATCTATGAATTGCCCCAATGAGATGATCTGTTTTTGTTTGAATCAGGAGCTTTAATTATTGATATATTATGTTTATTTCTTTACAATGGAAATAATTAGAGCAAAAGCAGTAATTAAAGCCTACTATACTGAGAAAACAGAAACTGATGTTGGGGGCAATTCAGACAGTCTATTCATGATGTAATTAAGATGCTTCTCATTACCCTACAGCTGGAATCAATAGCAACAGCAAACATACGAACTTGTGAATAGGAAGAGTTTAATTAAGAAATTTGAAAATCCTTGAAAAACCTTAATAGTGCTGTACTGCAATTGCACGTTATTACATAAATGTCAAATAGATCCAGGGGGAGGTAGAAATCATGGGATAATATAAAAACACTGGAACTCAGAGTTGATGACATCAGATGGATATTCCATAAAAGTGCTAGGAAGGTAGAAACCTTGGCCTCCTGAGACACAAATTTTCTGCCTTAAATTAGTTCCACATTTTGGTAACTGCATATGAGGGATTTTAATGCATGTTATTTTATTATTTTTATAATAACAGGTTAATAAAAATAAGATGAGAAATACAATCTATTGAAAGTCTATAATCAGCAAGATTATTAAATGAAATGAATTGGTAACATACTGACAATACTACTCTGATAGCTTAAAATACAATGATCTGGAAGCTCTAGTGATGAGTGAAAAAAATGGGACTAAGATTAAATAATGATAACAGATACAGCAATCAGTCTCAGAATTAACAATGAGACTATTGAAGTAGTGGGTAGCTTGTTTTTCAGGATTGCCTATCAACAATAAAAGAATCAGCAGTCAAAATATGCTGTAGACTAACAATTGATAGGGTAGCAATGAAGGCCTTGGAAAAAATACTCAGATGCTGTGATGTATCTCTACTTACAAAGATCAGAATCACTACACTTGATCTGAGCCAAAAGGCTGAGAAGCAATCAAAGATCAGAATTGTGCAAGCAATTATTTTTCCTGTGATACTATATGGAAGTGAAAATTGGACTTTAAAGGAATAGGATAGAAAGAGTATTGACACTGGTGTTGGAGATGTTTCCTAGGAATACTATGAATAGCAAAGAAAACAAAGAAATGTATCATAGAAGAAATTCAGGGTCCTTGTTCAAGGCATAAATGAGCAGGCTCAAATTATCATATTTTGGACACATTATGCAAAGACCCATCTCCCTTGAGATGTCCACAATGCTGGGATAGGTGAACGGAAAGAGAAGAGTATGATCAGCAGCAAGATGGATGGGCTTGATTACAGTGGCCATGGGTGCACTATTGGAAGACTTAAAGAGCCAGGTTGGGGTCAAGTGAGCCTGGAGATCTTTCTATGTGGTTGTAAGAGTCAACATGAACTTGATAGCATAATCAATCAATCAATGGGCAAATATTCATTCTGCAACATCCTATGGAACTTCCAACTGCCACCACACCTCCCTCATATGCAGTTACCAATTTGTCAAATTTTGTTACTGAGAATTAAGAACAAATATCATTGCACTGTCTGATACCACAGGTCCTGTCTTTTCACTCCACTCTACAGAGAAAGAAAATAAATAGTTTGTACCTCTTCTACCCTGATCTTTATTTCATATATTTCTCAGCTGGGTTTCAGGTGTGGCACCAGCTGACACACCGGGGTAGGGGAGGAGGGGTAGTGGTTGTCATCCGAGAGACTCTAGTGGCCTTCAGGGGCTCTGCTCCACAAGTGGCCGGCTGTGAGACCATGTTTTTCAAGTTAGGCTCCGGAGAAAAGTTGGGAGTGTTGCTGCTGTACCAGCCTCCCTGCTGTGTAGCAACCTCCCTGCCTGAGCTGCTGGAGGCCATCTCAGGGTTGGTGGTGGAGTTCCCCAGGCTTAGGTTCTGGGGTACTTCAACCTGCCATCCCTGGGGCATGCCTCAGAGGCAGCTCGGGAGTTCATGGCTTCCATGGCAGCCATGGCCCTGTCCCAGATTATTTGGGACCTGACTTGAGACAGTGGCCTCACTCCAGACTTGGATTTCTTGTCAGAGAAGTGGCAATGTGATCTGAGGGGAGAGATGGATCTGTCCCCATTGTCATGGTCAGACTATGCCCTGGTGTCCCTGAGATTTTCCTGTGCTGCCCCACTCCACAGGGAGGCAGGACCCATTCAATTGGACCCAAGGGGGTTTCAGAAGGAGCTGGGGGTCATACCCGAGGATCTACTGCACGGTCCAGTGGAAGCCCTGGCTGCTGCCTGGAATAGGGAGGTGGGCGGTGCCTTGGACAGGATCGCACCTGTGTGACCTCTCTCGCCTCATCGAACCCGGCACTCCCTGTGGTTTACAGAGGAGCTGTGGGTTCTGAACAGGATCAAGAGATGTCTAGAGCACCACCAGAGGAAGACAAAGATCGAATCCGATCAAACACAAGCTAGAGCCGCTATTAAGGCCTACCTTATGGAGGTAAGAGTGGAGAAACAATATTTCTCTGCTCTTATTGCATCCGCAGAATGCTGCCCGATGGCCCTGTTTAAGATTACTTGATCCCTTTTGGATAAGGTGGATTTGGTGATCCACCTACAGGGCCATGCGGAGTTTTCTGAGCATCTGCAGGATAAAATTGTTCAGATCTTTTCCAAGCTGGACTCTAAGTGTGAGGCACAGTCTGAGGAGATGCCGAGAGAATGTACTTACCCAGTTATCTGGGAGCAGTTTGATCCTATTGGACCTAAGGAAGTGGACAGGATCCTCCAGACTGTAAATGCCACCACATGTCATCTAGACCCATGCCCTTCCTGGCTGGTGAAGGCAGCGCAGGAGGAGACATGTGGTTGGGTCCAGGCGATCGTTAATACATCCTTGAGAGAGCAGGTGTTTTTGGCTGCCTTCAAGAAAGTGCTGGTACACCCCCTCCTCAAGAAACCATCACCAGACCATACTGTGTTGGACAATTTTCATCCTGTCTCCCACCTCCCCTTTCTGGAGAAGGTGGTTGAGAAAGTGGTGGCATTACAACTCCAGAGGATTCTTGATGAAATGGATTATCTAGACCCCTTCCTGTCAGGTTTCAGGCTGGGATATGGGTCAGAGACTGCATCGGTTGCACTTATGGATGATCTCTGGTGGGAGCAGGTTGAAGGGAATGCATCCATCCTGGCTCTTCTTGACCTCTCAGAGGATTTCAATACCATCGACCATGGTATCCTTCTGGGTCGGTTCAGGGAGTTGGGGGTGGGCGGTGTAGTTTTCATTGGTTCACCTCCTTCCTCCAGGGCCGGTCCCAATTGGTGGTGACAGGAGATGAGAGATCCAACCCTCAACCCCTCTTGTGTGGGGTTCCGCAGGGTTCAGTTCTCCCTCCTCTCCTATTTAACATCTACATGAAACTACTGGGTGAGATCATCCATCACCACAGGATAAGGTATCATCAATATGCTGATGATACTCAATTATACATCTCCATCCTGGGTGAGGTAAGTGATGCAGTGGCTGCCCATTCTCAGTGCTGGGGGCTGTAGGGGTCTGGATGGGGAACAGGCTTCAGCTGAACCCTGGGAAGATGGAGTGGCTGTGGGTTGATGGCTCCTCTGTATCCGGGAAGTTATCATCCTTAGTTCTGGATGGGGTTGCCCTGCCCCATTCAGATCCAGTGCATAACCTGGGCATCCTTCTGGACTCACGACTCCTGCTCAAAGAGCAGATGGCAGTCGTGGCCAGAACAGCCTTTGTGCAACTCCATGTTGTGCACCAGTTATGCCCTTTCCTGGATTGAGATGCCCTTCAAACAGTCACTCATGCCCTGGTCATCTCCCGTATAGACTACTGCAATGTACTACATGGGGCTACCCTTGAAGAGCATCCAGAAGCTTCAACTGGTCCAGAATGTGGCCACACGGGCAGTTATTGGTGCCTCAAGATCAGCACATACAGTATAACACCACTGCTGCATGAGCTGCATTGGGTGCCAGTTTGCTTCCGGGTCCAATTCAAGGTGTCAGTTATGACCTTTAAAGCCCTACATGGCATGGGGCCAGGTTAGTTGAGGAACTGTCTTATCCCCATAACATCGACCTGTCCCACCCAGTCATGCAGAGAGGGCATGCTTCGGACCAGGAAGCAGGCCTTTTCTGCAGTGGCACCCACTCTCTGGAACATTCTGCTCCCGGAGGTGAGGCAGGCCCCTTCGCTCCCGACCTTCTGGAAGAACTTGAAGACCTGGTTCTGCCTCCTTGCTTGGGGTGGGAGAGGCAATAGTTCCTCCTGGGGTTGGCTGGTATCATAGAGCCCTCCCCAAGAATGACATCTTCGCTCTTTGGGTTCTGTATCTGTTTTACTCTTTATTTATACTGGTTGTTGATATTGTAATTGTATTTTTTATGGTTTTAATTGCTGATTTTATTGTGAACCACCCAGAGTCCCCCTTTTGGGGGGAGATGGATGGTGATACAAATTTGAATAATAAATAAATAAATAAATAAATAAATTTACCTGGCCATATACCAACCCCCTCACTTCTAGTGAGAGGTGCTGAAAAAGCCCCATCACCTTTCTCCTTGAAAAACCTTAACTCTAGAAGGATAATGAGGCAAGAGTTCTGGCAAATACAGAAATAGACCACCTGCAAGTTCCACTATTTTCCTGTACTTTCAAATATATGAGCTGAGCCATATTTCTCAGCTTATCTCCTGAATACAGCTGAGGCAATGAAATACCATCAGTTCAAAGTTCCTTTGAAGTAGCGGGAAGGGACCCAAGTGTATCCATGTCCTAAGATGAGCTATATAAATTGGAAAAGAGCCGTGAGCATGCGAGGCAAACAGCAGGGCTAGCACATTCCTTTCTATGTGTATTCCCCATTGTGTGCCTGCTTACTCTCTTGTAATTCCTTCCTCTCCAATGAATGTAAAAACAAACATTAAATTCCTTCTTGCTAATTATACCAGTACTAGAGTGAGTGTTGCAAAGGGCAGGGGAGTGGAGAAAAGGAAAGCTGAAGTAAAATCATAAGCATAGTTGTGGTCATGATTTCCCACTTAGTGACTGCATCACTTAGTGACCCAGTTGCCAGTCCCAACTGTGGTTGCTAAATGAGGACTATCTGTTACTCCATAGCTCATGGTATCTGTGCTATTCTCGTAACAAGTGTTAGTTTTCATGCTTTATTCTAGCCTTCTAGAAGAGTGAGCGTTGCAAAGGGCAGGGGAGTGGGAACTTTATTAGTACAGTAATTAACTTACTGCATCCTGACTTTGTGCCTTGGCCAGATCTAACAGGGTGCCTGAGTAATCCTGAGCCACACAACTGTGTCCTAGTCAGTACTCATACACAAGTGCCTCCTGAACATGATTGCTGGTGCAATCATACATACTTGAGTTAAAAGGATTTGGGAACAAATCATATACAGCAGGTATGTGCAATTTATCACATTAGCACGTATTAGTCACAACTCACTTGTTTTAATATACATGTTTACATAACATGGAACATATTAAATATATTTTGTTTTCCATTAGTATCATCTGAATTAAAAAGCATTAAGAATTTGTTTGACCAAATTGCATAAACAGTGAATTGAACCAAATCTACTTTTAAAACATAGAACAGGAAAATCATGTTAACAGTTCATGTAAATGTAGTCTGATAATTAACCAAAGTAGTCAGAGAAGGTTCTGTGAGTATAGTATACTGAAGATTATTTTGAAAAACTTAAGTTTGGATAACGGATTTGTAAGTAATAAACAACTGCAAATGCCAGAAATAGTAACAATGGCCTTAAAACTGCAACAGCAATGCAAGATGGATCACATATAATCCGGCTTTCAAATGGTGGATACCATCGTGAATAACCTAGGTTTAAAAAAAAAGGAATATAATGATCGTCTTTTAAAAGTAAATATACTGTAAAATATAAAAAGCAATTGTAATACATACGCTTGTTGTTTTCTTTCTCACGTTCAGAATTTCCTGTTTTTAAAAATAAACATAGTTAAGACAAGCCAGTTAAAGCTTTTAGAAATATTTTTCCTTGATCCATTTTCATTTCTTATAGGAATGAATGCCACATTAATCAGTGTTTAAAATACAAGCAGAAGTATCAAATTGATAGAATGGGATGTTTACTCCTATTTCTATAAACTGCTCATTTGGGAAATGGACAGATACGCACTCTGCTGTACCCAGACCCAATGTACCTCTCTCCCATAGGCCATATGGATAGGAACATCTGTATCTACATCGCTTACAGCAACGTGTAAAAGTTATATTAACTTTTTTCCCCAAGAGGAGAAAAATACCACTGTTGTGCCCAAAACAATAAAACCTGACAAGACTGAATATCAAAATGATTTTAATATACTGTATGTATAAAGGATCCTCTTTTTTCTTGCCGGAGCAACTACTGTTTCATTCAGATTTGTACTCACTGCAGAGATTGTCTTTACAAGTGTCTCCTTTTGGACAGTTGCTACATGGTTTTCCCTCTTTATAAGGGCGTACTCCTCTATAATTGCCCCTAAAAAAAGAAGTGGATGAATATATTCTTAATCATACTAAACATTATTAGGCAGACAAAGCTAAACCAAAAATTTAGCTCAAAATGTCATGAGATCTTAGAGACCTTACTTGAAGGTCCCTAAGATCTCATTCGTCTCAAGACAAATCCAGACAAAGAAATAACTCCCTACTTTAAAAAGTACTTTTAAATTTGATATATTTTAATTGATACATTGTCAGGGGATATATATTTTTACTTTTATTTTATAATTCCTAATGTTCTAAGCTCACCCCACTAAGGTAACAAATGTATTAATACAGTAATAGCAGAGTGAATGCTATATTATTATGTGATATATTTTGTCAGTTTGTAGTATATTATTGTATTGTATTTCCTGGTTCTACTTTGCTTTTCTCCTTTTAAATTTTGCTGGTCATTGACCGAATACATAAATAAGTTATGTTAAAAAAAAAACTTGAAGATCCCATGCCAGAATGTTGTGCCATCTTTTACAAGTTTTACATCTCACAGCACCTCTTACAGAATTTCAGTTATCTTGTGGGATAACTGCTAAAATCTCATATCCCTTGCAAATATTGACTTTTTAAAAAAATACAATTTAATGTTGGCAAGTTTAATGCTTTTTGGAATGACAGATGCACTTGTGCCCATAGACGCTCTAGTGCCAACACGTAGCCTGCAATTTGAAATCACACAAGTCACTTTGTTATACATTAAAAAAATCATGCAGAACTTTTCCTATGAGTAGATCCTTCCAGAGGTTTGCTGGCTAACTGTAACATATGAATTAGAGAATAGTAATTGGTCTCAAGATTTGATTAGTAATCATAAAATAATAGATGTATTCTATTCGATCATTCATTCAGCAATGCAAATGAAGTGTGTTCAGTTTTGCAAATATCTGAAAATGAGAAGATACCTCATAATTTTGTGTAATGGAAGAAACTGTAGCAATAAAACAGAAAGACTAATTAAAATCTACATATTTATTCTTCAATACAATTATAGCAGCCTTTAAAAAGAATCTGTATTGGGGTTAAATCTATTTAAACTGTGTTAGTACCACAGTGAAACCAATTGCCTCACGTGATGGAGGACTCACCATTGTCCCTCTTTAAGCAAAAGGTAGCTGTTTGTTGGGAATGGTTTAATTTGGATTCTTGTATTGAAGAGGGCTAGAGTTAGGGTAAGAGTTAGGGTTAGATATGTAGACATGTTGACCTAACATGTATGGTGCATGTTCTGAAATATACTCCCTCCCTCCACATGAAACAGCACAATGTTCCAAACTCTGCTCTTTGTAGTGCTCATGACTTCCTCTATTCAGCAGATAGTTCGCTCAATGCCTATTGGTAATTGCTGTAGAAAGCCAAAAATACCTTTAATTGTTTATCAAATTTCCTATTAAGATAAAATATGCTTGCTCTGGCTTTTTGCCCCAGATTCAAAGGTGTAATATAGGACCTGAGGGCTGATTGTAAGAATTGGGGTAGCATTCACTTTGTCCTACTGTTCTTCAATATCCATAGCCTTCCTCCCCTTACAGCTTTTTTCCCTCTCTTGGTCACATACACTCGGCATTTTCCTCGCAACAGGCTCACTGAGGCTCTCTTTCTTTGTGTTGCACAATGTCACTGGGGAAGGTTGGAAAGTTTAATCTCATTTCTCCTCCTTTCATGATCCATGATTCATTTTTCTCATTTCATGGTCCAAGACCTCATCACTTCTATTTCCAGCTGATTCTTTCCCTAGCTTCAGTCACTTTTCACTGGAGAGAGATGTAAATTGTGATGCGGTAAATTTATTTAACCGCACTTGTTCAATCTATCTGGTGGCAAACTGGGGAAGATCATTTGCAC
This sequence comes from Candoia aspera, assembly GCF_035149785.1. NCBI lineage: Eukaryota > Metazoa > Chordata > Lepidosauria > Squamata > Candoiidae > Candoia > Candoia aspera. Next base: position 43,998,049 of record NC_086159.1, read on the forward strand.
ATGTTCTTCCACCATCACAAGCGCATACTTTCCTCCCTCTTGGCGTAGTTGAGAATAGCCCCAGCCAGGCACTAGGGGTGCAAAAATGTGATAGAGTTTCATAAAATAGAAACATTTTTCCCTGTTTCAACAGTAGGAAAAGGTTTACAGAATACAATTGCAAAACAATTCAAGTAAAAAATGTTGGAGTGAAAAAAAATACCCAGTGACATTTATCTTGCCACCTCTTTTTCCTAGAACTGAAATATATTTATCAGATGTATGAAGCTGCCTAACAGTACATTCAGAGCAAATAAAGAACGAACCTCTTCACACTGATTCACAGATTCACTCTTAGTCACTTCGGCATACCAGCAATTGAATCTGGGATCTTCTATATAAAAGACAGTATGCGTTCTACCACTGAAGTGTGGCCTCTCTCAAGGAGAGATTATGTTTACTTATAAGCTTATATATTAAGATATATATAAGATGTATATATATAAGCTTATATATTAAGATGTAGCTTTGAAATACTGAACGTATTTCTAGTCATGTTCTTGCGTGGTTTGAAAATTTTCTATACACAGTAGTCTCCCTATAACTCACCAGCTGAATTCGTTTTTAAAGGTAATAAAAATATATGTCAAATTACAACATTTAAAATTAATATAGACAGTAATCCAACTGAAAATAAATTGAATTACTCAAGATGACATAATATATGTAGAAGTATGAACATAATTTCAAATTTCTTTAGTGTCTGTTAACTTACCCTGGAGCATAATTGCACACTAAAAAGTTAAAATTTGCTTTCTTTTTGTCCATGTAAGGGCAGAAAACAATAGCACAGCCAACTTTGTATGAAGCAGCCCAAACAACCTGAAAAAGAAGGAAAACCTGTATTAAATGTTTTAAGTTTCTCTCAATCTCTCCCAATTTTTATCTGCATTTGGCCAAAAGTTTCTCTATAATTATGTAAGATCTGCCTGAAACAAAATATTTTGTTTTGAGCTTGAAACAAAACAGTCCCTGTTTAAAATGTTCCATCAAAATATTTCAATCTGGCTGAATTCCACTTGAACAAAACTTGAAACAGCTTGAGTGTTCCAGCCATATAAAACAATGGGAACATGGAAACAACTGCTGCTCTTCTGTTCTTCATCCCAGGATCACAAGAGTAGGTGGGCTTTTCATCCAACTTGCAGAAAATTTGGCCAAGGACATGATTTTAAAAATATTTTAAAAATATTAAATCTGCATAAAAACAGTTCTACACTGACCAACTGAAAAACTGGTCAACTCATCCCCCACACACACTAAGAATAGGTATGTTTTCAATATCTTTAAATCAGGACTTTGAGTTTTGATTTAAAGTCATCAGGTTACTTGATAAAAAAAGCCTTCAACTGGTATTTACTGCTACCACTTCCCCATCCCTACCCCACAAAATCAAGCATTTCAGTCAGAGTTACAGAATAAGGCTAACTGAGGAATACAAAAATACTTTAAGCCCAGGAACTGGTAGTCCATTTGGAGAAATCTAGGTCTTTTAAAGCATGTCACCAGATTACAATCCTCCAAGACAAACTGCTGTTTGTTTAATATAGTATTTAGTTTATTAGATATACAACTTTTAAGAAAACACAGTAAGTGTTAGGCTTACAGAAAAAAGATTAGGATTCAAACAGCAAATGTAAACAAGGAATAGTGGATAGTTTCATCCAAGATGGACATAAAATTGCAGAAAAAAGCAAGTGAAAGAAAGTGGACAAGGCTTGAGCACACACAAAATAAAATCAAATATTAGTATTATTTTATCTCTGAACATAGAAATTAGATTACATTCTCCTATGGGTTCTGCAAAATTCGGCTCACAACCTGGGATTTCATTTCCCCCCCCCTACTCTTCAGTCAGCTTCTGCTGTCAGGAAAGTTAAAAGAACAAAAGCCACCAATAAATCCTTGCTATTTAATCACATGGGGAGGTATTCTTCTTCCTAGAGGTAGCAAGGATTCATTTACAGGGTAGTTGGAGGAATCTTGTTGATCTGATGAGACTCTCTAGAGCTTGCAAATAATTTGTCTAGCTTTGTTTCTACTTGGAAACCACTGTTGGCATTTCTTTGTTTTTCCTCGGACCAAGGCACTAGGTTACCATGGTAATTGAGTACTTCCTTAAGTATCGGCAGGGTGAAGCAGTCGTCAGTTTGGGTGTTAATAGCTGCATTGCCTGGGGGAGGGCAGCTTGCCTGGGCTTGTTTACTTTCGCTTTTGCAGGCTCTCAGCTCAGTCCTCTCTGAGCAGGTATGAATGCACAGCTTGAAAAAATGTTTTTGTGCTTTCTGTAAATAAATTTATTTTTATAGACATGCCTGGTGTGTGATTTTTCTGACCTCTCGGGACAAACGCTTTCTAGCCCTCTGACAACCACTCTTGGACTTTTTGCTTGTAACTGAAAAAGATGAAGTTTTGATTTTGGAATTTGATGATTAGGTTGGTATAAGATTGTAGAAATAATGTAAATTAGAATTAAAATTATAGTAAGAGGTTAATGTATTTTTTATTTGTACCTGTACTGGAGAAAGGCATAAATCATTCTTTTTGCTGTATTTCTTTCTGCACTTTTTAGTTTGTCTCTCTTTTCTTTACTCTTCTTAAAATCTTTTTCTTTTCCTATTTTATCTGTATGTTGAAAATTTAATAACACTTCTTTAAAAAAAACAGTCCCTAGAGCCTGCATTGCTGATAATGCCTCAAAAGGGCTATGCAGAGGCTGAAATCTTTTGCAAATCTGTAACTCACCAGATGTCATTTTTTTACAGTCCATAAATAGATGGATGGATGGATGGATGGATGGATGGATGGATAGATAGATAGATAGATAGATAGATAGATAGATAGATAGATAGATAGGAAGCTATCAGGATGCAGAAAAGGTGATTCCTTTGGGCAGCAACTCAATTCTATGACAGCTTCTAGGCTCTACATAGAACCTAGAAGCTGACATAGAATTAAGTTGCTGTTTCTTGGTGGTATTGTTAGAAAATAAAATAAAAATGATAGTGTAATGGTTGCCTATTCTGACAGACTCAATCTCACAAGCAGGTGCTTAAGGAAAACTAATTTATTGAAAGAATAGTGTGCAAATACAAAGAAAGCTGAGAATGAGCAAAAGCGTGCCAAATACAAACTAAAAACCCTCGCTTCAAACCCGATCCCGCCCTTGCTCCCACTTAGCAACCACCCCCTCCCAGGTGTTGGCAACCGTCACACGCATCGGCCTGAGAAAGTAACCTTGAACACAGGCAATAACCCAAACATACATTCCACAGTTACAGTAAGGAGATTACAGCCTGGCACGGCTGGAAATCTCCACTCAGCAAACGTGAAACACGGATCAGGAAAGTGACATGCGAAACGTTACGATGTATTCAGAACATTGGAACAATGAACATGACAGATAGGTTGTTACTAACCAGTACTCTGTTTGGAGTTATGTACATCTGCCCAGAAAAAAAAATCTACATAGGTTGAAGTGAAAATTTTAAAAGCTAAAGGAAGTAGAAGAAAGCAGCCTCACCATTTTGTCTGCTGGTGAACATGTGTTTGCAACTGGCAATGCCTACCATTTCAAACATTTTGTAATAGTGCCAAAAACATACTCTCAATATTCTAGATATGCTCACCTTCCCAAAATAGTTTAGAATCTGTGCCCTTGAAGAACATGGTTTTGCATGAAACATCCATGGCCATCCTGGCTACATTTATTTATTTATTATTCACATTTCTATCACCGACCATCTCCCCCAAAAAGGGGGACTCTGGGCGGTTTACAATAATATTCACCTTAAAACCTCAACATCATAAAATTACCAAGTCAACAGCTACAATACTAAAATAATAAATAAATATAAATATGGAATCCAAGTGGGAGATTTCTATTCAGTAGGGAGAACTGAACACCAGCCATCCCGAGGAAGAGCTATTGCCCTTCCCATCCCAGGCGAGGCGGCAGAACCAGGTCTTCAAACCCTTCCGGAAGGTCAGGAGTGAAGGGCCTGCCTCACCTCGGGGGGTAGAATGTTTCACAGGGCGGGCACCACTGCAGAGAAGGCCCACCTCCTGGACCCCACCAGATGAAATTCTCTTATAGATGGGGTCCGCAACATGCCGTCTCTGGATGATTGGGTGGGGCGGGTCGAAGTTATAGGGATGAGACGGTCCCTCAGGTAGCCTGGCCCCATGCCATGTAGGGCTTTAAAGCTGATAACCAACACCTTGAATTGGACCTGGAAGCAAACTGGAACCCAATGCAGCTCATGCAGTAAAGGTGTTACATGTGCTGATCTTGGAGCACTCACCACTCTTTGCGCAGCCGCATTTTGGACCAACTGAAGCTTCTGGATACTCTTCAAGGATAGCCCCATGTAGTGCATTGCAGTAGTCTATATGGGAGATGACCAGGGCATGAGTGACCGTCCAGAGGGCATCTCAATCCAGGAAAGGGCGTAACTGGCGCACAACCTGAAGTTGTGCAAAGGCCCTCCTAGCCACGACTGCCACCTGCTCTTTGAGCAGGAGTCGTGAGTCCAGGAGGACCCCCAAGTTACGCACCGGTTCTGAATGGGGCAGTGCAACCCCATCCAGAACTAAAGATGACAACTTCCCGGATACCGAGGAGCCATCAATCCACAGCCACTCCGTCTTACCAGGGTTCAGCTGAAGCCTGTTGTTCCCCATCCAGACCCCTACAGCCCCCAGGCACTGAGAAAGGGCAGTGACCCCTCACTTACTTCACCTGGGATAGAGATGTATAATTGAGTATCATCAGCATACTGATGGTACCTCATCCCTTGTTGACCAATTATCTCACCCAGTGGTTTCAAGTAGATGTTAAATAGGAGAGGGGAGAGAACTGAACCCTGCGGCACCCCGCACAGCAGGGATCAAGGGTCGGATCTCTCATCTCCTATCACCACCAATTGGGAATAGCCCTGGAGGAAGGAGGTGAACCAGCGCAAAACCACGCCACCCACCCCCAACTCCCTGAGCTGTCCCAGAAGGATACCATGGTCGATGGTATCGAAAGCCGCTGAGAGATCAAGGAGAGTGAGGGTGGATACGTTGCCTCCATCCCGCTCCCACCAGAGATCATCCATAAGCGCGACCAATGCAGTCTCTGTCCCATATCCTGGCCTGAATCCTGACTGAAAGGGGTCTAGATTATCCGTTTCATCCAGAATCCTCTGAAGTTGTAACACCACCACTTTCTCAACCACCTTCCCCAAAAAGGGGAGGTGGGAGACTGGACGAAAGTTGTCCAGGACAGTAGGGTCCAGCGATGGCTTTTTGAGGAGGGGGTGTACCAGTGCCTCTTTAAAGGCAACCAGAACCACTCCCTCCCTCAAAGATGCATTAACCATCGCCTGGACCCAACCACATGTCCCCTCCTGCGCTGCCTTCACCAGCCAGGAAGGGCATGGGTCTAGACAACATGTGGTGGCATTTACAGTCTGGAGGATCCTGTCCACTTCCTCAGGCCCAACAGGATCAAACTGTTCCCAGATAACAGAGTAAGTACGTTCCCTCAGCATCTCCCCAGACTCTGCCCCACGCTTAGAGTCCAACGTGGACCGAATCTGAACGATTTTACCCTGCAGATGCTCAGCAAACTCCTTCGCATGGCCCTGTAGGTGGGAGACAGAATCGCGTAATTTTAAACAGGGCCATTGGGTGGCATTCTGCGGATGCAATAAGAGTGGAGAAATATTGACGTATCGCTGCTCTTACTGCCACAAGGTAGGCCTTAATAGCGGCTCTAGTTTGTGTTCGGTCAGATTCAGTCTTTGTCTTCCTCCAGCAGCACTCTAGGTGTCTCTTAACCCTCTTCAAAACCCGCAGTTCCTCCGTAAACCATGGGGAGTGCTGGGTTTGAGTGGGCAAGAGAGGCCGCACAGGCGCGATCCTGTCCAAGGCCCCGGCTGCTTCTTTATTCCAGGTTGTGGCCAGGACCTCCACTGGACCATGCAGCAGATCCCCGGGTATAACCCCGAGCTCCTTCTGAAACCTCACCGGGTCCATCAGTTGCTGGGGGCGGACCAATTGAATGGGTCCTGCCTCCCTGCGGAGGGGGGCAGCACAAGAGAATCTCAGGGCCACCAGGGTGTGGTCTGACCATGACAATGGGGACAGATCTACCTCTCCCCTCAGATCACGTTGCCACTGCTCTGACAAGAAAACCAGGTCCGGAGTGAGGCCACTGTCTTGAGTTGGGTCCCGAATGATCTGAGACAGGCCCATGGCTGCCATGGTAGCCATGAACTCCTGAGCCGCATCCGAGGCACGCCCCAGGGAAGGCAGGTTGAAGTCCCGCAAGACCATAAGCCTGGGGAAATCCACTGCCAGCCCTGAGACGGCCTCAAGCAGCTCAGGCAGGGAGGTTGCCACGCAGCAGGGAGGCTGGTACAGTAGCAACACTCCCAACTGTTCTCGGGAGCCCAACTTGAGAAACAGGGTCTCACAACTGACCACCTGTGGAGCAGCGCCCCTGAAGGCTACTAGAGATTCTCGGATGACAACTGCCACCCCACCTCCCCTGCCCGTGTCGAGGCTGGTGCCACACCTGAAATCCGGCCGGGCACATTTCTGAAAGGGCTACCCCACCTTCCTGATCCAGCCAGGTCTCGGTGATACACGCCAGTCTGCCCCCTCCTCTTTGATCAAGTCACTTATAAGGGGGGCTTTGTTGTTGACTGACCTGGCATTCAAAAGCAGCAGCCGGAGACCAGGGCCCTCAGGGATCTGCTGACCAGGACCTGGGTATGAACCCGGAGGGTCGGAACACGCTACCAGTAACAGACACCGGGAGTGTCTTCCCCAGAGATGGCTTGCCCTCCAGTTCCCGTCATAACATCCCTGGCCCGTCACCACCTCGATAGTGAAACCTGCCCTACAACCCCCAGAGTTGCCAGGCCCAGTTGCCTCCACTCCCGAACCACCAGTCATCCTGGGATAATGCAAGGGTCCCCTCCCCCATGCACACATCCTCCCACCCTCAATCAACCTCAGGTGGAGGCAGGCCCTCCAGCGCACCAGCTCCTGCTCTCGGCGCTGTTGGGGCCTATCCCCCATCCACTCACTCGCTGTGCCCACCCCACCACTCTCACTGGTCATGGGGGGGCACCCCACCTATTCCTACCCACTTCCTGTCTCTCACTCAGGGGTGGGTACTCTTACACAACCATCCAATCTTGGGCTCCCTCCGCTTCTCTCACCCCCAGAGGTAAGCCCACACTCACTCTGAGGGGCCCACAAAACCACTCTGCTGCCTCTAACAAAATGGGCATACTCCCTTCCCCCTACTGCTGGGGCCTGCTCCATCCACAACCGCTGGGTCCCCTGTGCTATGCAAAACCCCCAAGAAGTCACCAGGCCTTCCATATACTGTTCACCACTTCCCTGGACCCCCGAACACAGAGCCCAAGAACCCCCAACAATCCCCAGTCCACCGATGTCTATGAGGGTTCCATCAGAGTCCTGCCAGAGTTCACAAGGTCCACCAAGGGGCCGCGGTCTTCTGGTCCACACCATGGGACTCCATCCCCAAGGTCTCCTGTATTTTGCCACCTTGTGGAGGCTGTCCAGATTTGCCAGGGTCTCTCGGGTCTGGCAGGGTCTGCCCAGGACCACTGGAGATCTCCTGCGGTCTACCTGGGTCCACCGCTGTCCCAAGGCAGCCGCGTCTGCTGTTTTGTCAGGGTCAGGCTCGCTTCGCAATAAGACATGGACTCACTTAATGGGAATTAAGGATTTCCGGTTTATTGGAATGGTAGCTGACAGAATGAAAAACGGGAACGGGGGTGCGGCAGTGAGGTGTCCTGTTTATACCCTCTTGCGGGGCCCTGTGCTCCTCCACCCTTCATTGTCCCAATCCCTCTTGATGGGTTCCTTGATGGCTGCGTGGGCGTTTTCCCGGTGTCTTCCCTTGTCCTCTTGATTCCGGTGTGTCCTCCAGGGCACCAGGTGCGGCTTATCTCTGCTTATCGGAAGCCCTTCTTTTCAGCTGTATATGAATCCATGGGTGTGGGTGCTTTGGGTGCTTGTTTTAATCCCTGATTTAATTATCTTCTTCCTCTATTCCTTGATGATCATGATCTACGTTGTGAGGCTCTTTGTGCCTTGCAACGAGGTCATGGCATGTTTCCCACAAAGGGAATCCACCCCAGGGCCCGCCGCGTTCTCCCAGAATCTTGTACACACAGCCGCGTTCTATCAGGCATCTGTCAGGGCCTCCAAGGTCCAACCAGGTATCCAGGGTCCACCTGCGTCTGCAGAGGTCTCCCTGAATCCATGGGAGGTTCCCTCATCCATGGAGGCTCTACAGTCTGCAGCCACCCCAGAGGTCCGCCACATTCCTCCGCTCCACTGTTCCTCCGCTCTGCTGCGCTCTGCTGCTCCACCCAGGGGGGGGGGGGGTGCTCCCGCTGTCTCGAATGCCGGCTGATTTATGTTGAGTTCTAATGTATCAAATGTATCTAATGTATCAAACTGGGCACTTCAATCAGCTTTTTCTCTGAGCTATAACTTGGTGCCATCCGTTTCAATCCCATTTGGAGTCATTATTTAATACTTCCTCTTCCATCTTTTTATCCCTTGTGGACTACGAATGATAGTCAGTGAGACACTTATGTTATTCTTTGCACAGGTAACCTCATACAGCAGAGAGAAACATACAGTAATAGGATAAGTGATCACTGCAAAAGAATTTGTCCTTAATTTTAAATCTGTTCATGTGCACAATCTATGTGATATTCCCCACTTTTATATGGGAGCAGCCTGGCTGTTCTTATCTGCATGAGTTTGGTCTCCTCTTCAGACCACCAAGTACTTGGGCAGGTGTGGTTGGGGCGATTGAGTCCCCGGCGGGTTGGAGTGGGTTGTTGAGACTGGTTTGGACCAAGTGGGAGCATGTGCGGGTATGTGTGGCCTGGCTTTAGAAGAGGGAGCGATGGGTGGGAGTAGAGCAGGGGGAGCTGAGGGTAGGCAGGACAGGAATCTGGAGGCAAGCTGCACTCGGAGACATTTGAGTTCACTGTTTGAAAGTAGTCCTGCTGTCCAGCCCCTTGGCTTCCACCCTGGATGCCTGGTTATCAGTGGCCCTGGGCTCCAGCTGAACACCAGGCTGGTGTATCACAAAGCTGCCTCCATTCACAATTTGAACCTGGATGTGTCTACCCAAGACCTGGGTGGGCCAGATGGGGGAGTACTCTCTTGGAAATGTGCCCACCTGGCTTTCAGGTTTGGCATCAGCTGAGACTCCAGAGAAGAGGGGAGTGGGGACTGTTTTTCTCTGTGAGTTCTTGCAGGCTCTTAAGAGGCTCTGCTTTGCAGATAACCAGATGTGAGGCTCTCTGAAGTTGGGCTCTAGAGTGAAGTACGGATTGTTGCTGGTGTACCAACCTTCTTCCTTCCCAGCATCATCCCTGCCTGGCCTGCTGGATTCCGTTGCTGGGCTTGTGATAAGAGTCCTGAGGCTGTACTTGGGATTTCAATCTGCCACCTTGTGGCATAAAGTCCAGGATAGCACAGTTCATGGTTTCCATGGCAACCATGGATTTGTCTTAGATGGCCCAACACATACCAGGGATTGCCCGCTAGATCTGTTTTTCTGTCTTGGGGCAGTTGTAACGTAATCTGGTAGAGGACTTTAACACCAATCCATTGCCATGGATAGATCACTCTGATTGCTTTCTGGCTTGCTGGTGCCAACCTCTCCTGCAGGGAGATAGGGCCTGTTCAATCAGCCCACCCCAGGCAACTGATGGACCCTATGGGGTTTCAAAGGGAGTTTGGGGTTTTCCCTGGGGATACACAGAAGGCAGTTCAGTTGAGGCCTTGGTTGCTGCCTCGAATGAGTGCGTGGCTGGGGCCTTGGACCTCATCGCCCCTATCCAGCTTTTCCCTCTGTGCTGATCCTAGGGCATACCTTAGTTTACTGAGCAGGTCCAGGAGATGAAGTGCCAGAAGAGACTGATCACCTATGAGGCAGAGCCCATATTAGGGATTACTTTGTGGTGTAAGGGCAGAGAAACATCGATATTTCTCCGAACTGTCTGGGGCTTAGTCTTATGTGATCTGGGATGAGTTTGAACCGGTGGCTCCTGAGAAACTGGACAGGGTTGTCTGCGCGATTAGCTCAGCCACCTTGTGCTGCATTTGAGTCCCTTCTGCACTGTTAAAGCAGCCAGGGAGGTGATTTGTAGTTGGGTCCGTGCTGTAGTGCCTGCCTCTTGTGGGAGAGGTGGCACCTCCAGCCTTAAAAGAGGCACTGGTGTGCCCCCTCGGACTCCATGGTTTTAGGTAACTACTGCCGTGTTTCCAACCTTCTCTTTTTGGTCAGACTGCAGCTGTAGAGAACTCTGGAGAAAGTGGATTATCTAGATCCATTTGAGTTGGTTTTCAGGCCAGGATTTAGTACAGAGACAGCCTTGATTGCGCTTGTAGATGACCTCTGGAGAAGCTGGGATGGAAGTGGTGCATCCATCCTTGTGCTTCTTGATCTCTCAGGGGCTTTCAATATAATCAACCACAGTACCCTTCTAGATTAGCTCCAGGAGTTAGGAATGGGGGACACCATTTTACAGTGGTTCTCTTGCTTCCTTCAGGGCCAATTCCAGTTGGTGTTGGTGTTGGTTGGATGGGAGAGGCCATTCTCTAGGCCCCTCCTGTGTGGGGTGCCATAGGGTTCAACTTTCTCTCCGTTCCTATTCAACATCTACGTGAACCTGCTGGGTGAGCTCCTACACCAGTTTGGGGTTTAGTATCATCAGTATGCTAATGATAACTGTAGAGTAAGGAGGATGACCTTGACAAAGATAGGCCAGAGGAGAAAGACATGGCTGAAGTCCAAAGCAAGCATAAAGTATGTGTAACTGGCTTAAACAGACACCTCCCTAATTCACATGGGTTTAAGGGTATAAGGTCTAAGGCACAGCACAAGCAGACTTGCAAGATTCTGTGATTATAGCCAATCTCAATAAAAGTAGTTGTAGCCTTCCTGTGGAGTTGATTCTTGGTCTGCTTTACCTAATGGGGGCTGACAATACCCAATTATAACTTTCAACCCCAGGCTGGCTGACTGAGGCTACTGAGATACTGTCCCAGGACCTGGAGGCTGTGCAGGCCTGAATGGAGAAGAACTGTCTCTGACTCAATCCTACCAAGACAAGGGTTCCAGGGCCACCTGGTTCTGGGGATATTTCATCTTTGACCTTGGATGGGGTTGCATGTCTCCATTCAAGGGTAGTCCACAATCTGGGGGTCTTTAGGAAAGCCTTTGCACAGCTTCATCTGGTGTAGCTGTTGCAGCCTTTCCTTGATTGGGAGGTCCTTTAGACGGTCACTCATGTACTAATCACCTCACAGTTTGATTATTGCAACAACACGCTCCACATGGGGCTGCCCTTGAAATCCACTTGGAAGCTTCAACTGGTCCATAATGGCAGCAGTGTGAGTTTATGGCATACCTTGGTATGACTATGTGACACCTCTGCTCCATGACCTTCACTGGTTGCCAATTTGCTTCAAGGTGCTGGTTATGACCTATAAAACCCTACATGTCATAGGACCCGGTTATTTGAGGGTCTGCCTATCTCCTGTGGTGTCTGCCTGGCCGATCTGAGCTAACAGTGTTGGTGCACTCCGGGTTTCTTCATTAAACAATGCCATCTATCAGGACTCAGGAAGCATGCCTTCTCTGTTGCAGCGCCTACCCTGTGGAATTAAGTTCCCCAAGATCTGGATGGCTTCCACCCTGTTGGCATTCCAAAAAGCCACATAGACCTGGCTGTTCTCCCAGGCCTTGACTAGGGTGGCTGGTGCCCCCTTTGTTGGGCGCGTTGTTGGTGGGAGTTGTTTTGGGTTTCCCAGGCTTACTGTTTTGCTCTTCTTTTTCTTTGTTAAAGAAAAAAAGTTCTATTGTTCTATATTGTTTTGGGGTATTGTGTGCTGCCTGGATTTGTTTGGAGTTGGGTGGCATCAAATCAAGCAAACAAATATTTAGAGATGAAATTAGATTTTTTTTCTTTTTGAATTTCTCAGTTGCCTTTAACCAGTCTGTTGGTAAGTAAGCAATCTTACAAAGTAACTTTACTAAGCAGCTGTAATCAGTACTTCATAATTTACTACCACAAAGGACTATCTGAACACAAAAGAATACAACTTACCTGGGTATAATGTCCACATACTTTGGTGCACGTGTGGGTAGAAAGAGTGTAGTATTTTACTTCACTGTAAAATGCTGTAATTGGACCCACAGGATTAAATGATTTTTTGGTGGCACTTCCCAGCCACATATTTTCTCCAGTTGGCTTAAATTTACGATCAGGATGGTAGGTTTGAATAGGATTATGTTTCCAAACACATTTATTTCCCCATGCTCTAGCAATTTTAGCTAAAGCTAGATCAAATGTCTGTAAAGGATAAAATTATCAGGTAGAGCTTTTAATCACATTTTGCTATCTCCCTCTAGTAAATGCACAAATATCACAAACTCAGACCCACCAAAATACTAATAGGGATTTCAATGTATGTAGTTCATATAAACCAATTTTTTTAATTAAAATCTGAAATTTTCTAGAATATAAAATGACAATTAAACACTTTCAGAGATTCTTACTTATTTGTATTAGAACTGTATAAAATTGGGTTTTGTATTTTTAAAACTATAAATAATAATGTAAAAATAATTTTTTTAACATGTAAGTGAAAGAAAAACAAAATCATGCATATATGCTTTGAATTGCATGTGTAGATACTGAGCACATATGGAAGCAGAATAGCATGTGTCTCCAGAGGTATGTGGCACATGCTAGTAATTCCCATGTTTTTAAAGGAACAGAGAAAAAAGCTACCAGAACTAAGACAAGATCATCATAATCCCTTTTCTCTAAGAAACCATCACTGCATTAAAATTATTTTTGCTTTTACTTAGATCACCCCCTCCTCACCCTTTCATGCTACCACAGGTTGTATATTCCAGACACCTGGTGGGTTTTTAAATGCATTTCAGTGCTACTGGTAGATGTGTGGATTAGCAGAGAAAGCAGTAGTAATTATACAGGCTGGGGGACAGAGTACTCCAAGTTTGCTATTACACTAGGAAATCAGTAACTGCCTTTCTCTATGGCAGTAAGTGGTGAACTTAGATGTGGGCTGCATACAACTGCCAGCTTTGGTCCTATTCATTATGGCCTAGTTCTGGTATCCATCTGTGCGCTGAGAGGCTTATCAGAGGTATGTCTCTGTCAACTTTAAAAGGCCGCCGCAACGAGCAGAGACAACTTGTCCTAAAATGAAGAGAGGGGAGCTCTAAATAACTAGCATCAGAAAAGTAAATTTTGGTGCAGCATGAAATAGAATAATCTACTCCCCCAGTGCAAGAGTTATAAACTAATTCCTTCCTCTCCATTTGATTTATAAGATGATAGTCACCAATCTTTCCAGGCTTAGATGCAGCAGCCAGATTCCATGCTCAGTTGAAAGTTAACATTCTGAAAGAATCATAGAGCATTTCAAGCCTCCAGAAGCTTGTCCGCTTTGATACTTAGATATGCTTTTGATGAGACAAAGTGTAACTCCTGGATGTGGTTCGGGGTTCACTTGTAGTGTGCACAATCGTATGCTTGTGCTTACCTAATGGAAAACCTTGTGTGCAATGATTTGCATTTTCTTTTCTTAAATACATGCATTCATTTTCTTGTATTTGTTCACTGCATTTCTATGCTCCTTTACTGTATGAATTGCATACAGTACGATTACAGCTTACAGGTTAAATCAACCTGTACATATACAAAAATACGAAGTGTAAAAATATGCATGAATTAATTAAAACCCAAAGAATTAAAAAAAATTGTTCTTGCGAAAAAGATGCACCCATCCACTTGTTTGGGAAAAAGTAAACTCCTGATATTAGACACTAGTTGAAAATAGGCAGGGAGGTGCCTCGTTGTCCCCTATGGAGAACAGCTCAGTCAGTGATCATGGCCTGTTTGCCAGGACTGCAAACCTAGATGGAGATCAGCGCGTTCAGAGTTGCTGGTTAATGCTTGGAAACTCGCTGAGTGACTCTGTCCCCACCCCGACCTTTCAGCCCGGGGTATCTCAGATTGTGGCGGGGATAACTTTGGATGATTAAATTGCAGCTCCTGGAAGAACTGGGGGCTGTTCTTACTTTTCTTGACATACTTGTTCTCCCCCTCGTAAGGCTCCCCCGATGGACTCGACGGTCCCACAAACTTTCGCCACCACCGCAGGCACTTGCGAGCACACATCCGAATGACTTACGGTCCCGGGAGGCGCCACCCTCCACGGGCGAACTTTTCTTTGGCTCTCGTGGCTGGCGATCCCCGTCTAGGGGGCGGCACGCGAACGGGCGGGGACTTCTCTTTTCCACACGCCCCTGGCTGCCTTTCACCTCCAGCGCCCCCGATCCTCCGATCCCCGCTCCCGCTCCCGCTCGCCGGCAACCCTCCGAACCGCTCACCATGTAGAGCATGTTGGAGGCAGAGGGGCTGACTCCGCTGCGGAACTTGTTGTGGATGTCGAGGTATTGCTTGATAAAGGTCCTGTTGGTGATTGTGGGCAAGGGCGCAAATTTACCACCCGCTTCTCCAAGGAGGAGAATCACCAGGCCCGCCGCACCCCACCACCAGAGGCCCCTCATGGTCGCGGCAACGGCGATCTGGCGGGAGGCTGCGCGCGCATCGACGGTTCTCCTCCTGTGGCGCCGCCGCGGACTTGGTGGCTCTGGACCCCGGGCGCTCGGGATGCTTTGGAGCGACGGCGGGCTCGTTGCCGGGCCGTCGGGTCTCGCAAAAGCTGGGAGAAACGGTTGCTTCAGTCTCCAGCGCTCTCCTCCTCCCGTTTAGGATTGTTTGCCCTAAACTGCAATGCCATAATGTTTATTCGGGAGCAAGCTCTACTGAACTCCGCGGGTTTTATTTTTCAGAAGTCATATCCTGGATTCCACTTTGTTCAGTTTTTAATCCTGGGCATAGTTAGCCAGCAGTCCTATTAAATTTCCTGGAAAGAGCTCAGTGGCATTTTCTCGGAGATGCATGAACATACTCTTTTTTATTAGTGGAAGTTATGTTTGGAGTGACGGGTGCCTGTTTTTTTTTACATCCTTTTCTGTCTTGAAAAGCTTTTTGCCATGCATCTGATCTGCCAGATGCAAGTCCACTCATGTTAATAATTTGTCCGCCTTCCATTCTTGTCTTCTCATCTGTGTGTGAGAAGCGTTATTTTGGGCTAGGCCTGTAAAATGTGCTGTGTTTAGACCTCCATATGTGTATGAATATGCATGTCATATTGAAACAAATCTCCATGCTGTTGGAAGTCAGATGATGTCAAATAAAGGGCATGACTGATGCCGGGCAGTAATACAAGCTGACTGGTGAGATACTAACAGCATTAAAAATGCTCTGCATACACATACTGTATGTGTATATAAATATATGTGTATACATGTATGTATAAATATGTGTGTATAAATGTCATAGATATTTAGTGATTTCCTTCCAAGGAAAGTCACCCTCGTTCTCTAGGATAGCTATCTAGATGATATCCTTTCAAGAAAAGGAAATTCTGCATGTTAACATGCTTTCAATAAAAATGGTACGTGAAAGTAATGCTACGTCTCTGAATTGTGTCAATTCACACAGGACCATAACCATATACTACAGAATAGGCCTTCTTTCCATCCAGTTGAGGGTTGAAAACAGCAGGGCAACTAACCTTACATCTATTATATCAAATCTGTAAAAAAATAAAATTTCACTATAAGGGACATAAGGTTATCTCAAAAGTTATCTCCTCAAAGAGGAGTCGCTCTTTGAGTGAGATGGGTGGTGATGACATTTGAAATATAAATAAATAAAATAAGGTTATATTTCTCTAAATCTGTAGAGCAGAATCTGACTGAAGCAACATCAGAGTTAGTTTTTATTTTCCTCCGTTTTATCCTGTAGCATTATTCTGAGGGATATCTACTGGCCTTGAGAGAAATGGAACCCTCAATTATCAAGTGTTAATATTTTGCAAGACACTTGGAAGATAAATTATCTTGCATCTGTCTGGGGCTTTAAATCTCCATAGCTATTGCAGTTCAATGAATGGAAATGTCTCAAGGGTACTTTCGTTCTATTTTATAGGATGAGTTTTAATTATTGAAGTCTTAGGGCTTCAATAAGGGCGAACAATCCACAATCCTACCACCAGTCCATTGCCTCTGAACAACTTTTTATGGCCTTTGGAGTTCCCTCTGCAATTGTTGAAACTGAAGGAAAAAGTTACTGCTGTTTTGAGCTGGGAAAAATATAACAACTATAGTGTTACCTCTAAAATGGACACAGGAAAAAATAAAAATAAATCTCCCCAGGTATCTCTGCATACTCATAGGAAAAATGGAAAATCCCATATCCAACTGCAGTAATTTGCATCATTACTGCCTACTATGGATTTTTGCCTTCCCAAACAATGTGAAATGTGAGCCATGGCCACCAAAAGGTTGCACATGTCTACCTTAAGATATGGATAAAGCACTTGGCCAACTATTCAAAGCACTAGGTCAACTGTGTATACATTCGCTTGTCCTTCATGACTTATCTAACAGAAAAAGAATGTCCAGCTGGATTCAGAAGAGTATAAATGCTCCTTGAAAGAGGGACAGTATCATCCTCTTTAAAAGAGGCATAATTAGATTGCTCATTAAATGAACAAACAAATAACTTCTTTGGAAATTGAGGGTGCATATAACAATAGGCTAGTTATTGGCATTCTATTCTCTGATTTTTGGGCATATTTGCATCCATTTGTTCACACCAAATCCCATGTGGACTCATGATTGAAAGTTTAAGTTTTAAGCCAGAATTCCTTGCTTTGCCACTGGATTTACCAAAAGGGAAGACCTCTCTGAATTTAAGAGGACATGACCCCCACAGATAAAAACTCATCTGCCACCATGCCATTCAATCACAATGCACTACGGCAATTTTCACATTTTGGGAAACCTAGTCATTATTTCAGATAAATATAGAAGGTTAATAGACTAGGGAATATATTATTGCAAATTATTACTATGGCTGTTTTCTTACTATTGACAAAGCAGAATCTATCCCTTTGTGTATCAGCACAAAAGAATGTCAGCATAAAATGGACTGTCCACATCAATCCCTCTTCTGCCTCTGTTGCCGCTCCTTGCAGAACTGTAATACTGATCTGCAGGTTCACCAGTCATACAGGAAATATAGTGGGTTTTCTCCCCTAGCTTTGCTACTGTCTTCCTTAGCAAGTCACCAACCAGTAGGAAAACACCCACTAACTGTGGCACTGCAGTATAAATGACACTATTGTGCAATTACTGTATGCTATTTGCAGACTCTGTCTGAACTTCAGTAGGCGGGTTGGTCTGGCCTTCCTCCCACATCTCATCTGGGCTTCTGACAGTTTCAGAACAATGTGAAATAAAGAAACATATGAGATTGCTCCCAATCATAAAAAATGTTTCTACAAAAATGTTTAATTTAATTAAACAGTGCCAAATATATTCTAATTTTGAAAAGGTAATAGACACAAACAGGAAGAGACTTTGGTAGAACAGTACTAGGGAGGAAGAAGATAAAGTTGCAAGTGATTGTGCAAGAAATTAGGTTTTGTACAGCTGGAGAAGGGAAACTGACTTGCTACTAGGTTTGTTACTTCACAGGAGATGAAGAGAATGAAACTGACAAATTATCCACAAAAGCCTAGTTTGGCACTCCTCAATTTTTTTCACGTCACTGCAACAAGAAAAAGCAGGGCCACTACATCTAAAGATGTCCCACTGACATCATTTCAGAATTGCACAGATAAGTCCCCTCTTCTTCTACAAATAAACTAATGGAGATCTTCTGATTATTAATCACACCAAACATCGTTCTTTGTTGAAAGTGGAAACATAAATTAAATTACAAGCACTAGAATTCGTGTAATCACTTAGCAGCTAAACCGTTTGCTGAGTTACCGTAACAGACATCTCATAACTATACTTACTCCTGTGTCTGGAGGCATATTCTGTCCACAGATTCTCCCAGTTTATTTAGGTTCAGGATTATATATGCTTCCAAACAAATTTTACATCCCCATGCTCTAGCAAGTCTACCAAAAGCTAGATTAAATATCTGCAAAGGATGAGAGATCTAGCTTTAATCACATTTTGTGATCTGTCTCTAGTGAATGCACTATCACATCTTAAACCTTGCAGAATTATAAAATGAGGTGTTTTCCTGGCAAAACTGAATGTTCTAAAAATTTTTGGGAGCAATTAAAAAAAATAACTGGGAAATCAATTCCTTAAACATACAATCAATCTCTTTTGAAACATTACAGTACTACATTTAGCTTTTCATGTTTAAAAAGGTTCTTAAAAATAATAGTGAGATTTAGCATTTAACATAAAAGTGAGGAAAGCAAAATAAAATGTCTATTTATTTTCTTAACTGAATATGTTTATATTTTCAGCTTTTTTATAATTCCGTGAAAGATTACTGTATCTTAATAATCTTTCAAGTAAAGTTTTCAAGGGGGACTTATCAGAAAGTGCTCCTCTATAGAGTGTTTTTACTCAGAGTTTGGGGAACAAGAAGGAGCACATTGGCCCTATTCTGCTATAACAATATTCTGAATTATATCACAAAACAGGACCAATGTGCTCCCTCTTTTTCCCCTAATGAAATAGTGAAGGTCTCCTCTCCTCTCCTCTTCTATTCTGGAAGTCTAGAGACAAATAGCTGTCAAAAGGATGATAAGGGGAGGAGAGATGGTAAGTATGAAGCAAAGGTATCCATAATTAGCTACAATGATGCCAAAAGGACAAAATGTTTGTGTTGTCAAATATCACAGTGAGAGATAAATGGCTGGGGTGGAGGCTAGCTAGTGACCAAAGGGAAGGGGGCATCCTGTGTCTCCCAACATCCCCAAAATACACCTCCAATCACATCCATAGCACATCATGAATTGCTTTGATGATAATGACTGAGCAACTTTACCAGGTTCGTATACCTTGAAGCTGTGGTAGAATAACACAGCTTAAGGAGGGAAATACTATTTAAAGCCAATGTACAGTATCTAACAATGACTTAAGGCTCTTTCAATTACAGGGGTGTCTGCAGGGTATGGTAAAAAAAAATCAAGATGGCAGCTGTGATGGTACAATCAAAGCTCTGCCATTTTTTATGGAACACTCACAAAAATAGTTTGAAGCTTTGATCACACCATTGTGGCTACCAACTTGACTTTTTTGACAACACCCTTGAAGCCATTAGTGGACAGCTAGGACCACTGAACAGAGCAGAGCTTAACACAGTGAAAGATGTGCACAGAAAAAGAACATTATCTTAAATAGCATTAATGTGCACGTTAGAGAAATATAGATTATTGATCTTACACACTTAGCCCACCGAAGCATAAAGAATGACACACTTAGACAAAGTAGGTTCAAAAGTAAGTAAAAAGAGTCTTACTGATTTATTTGGTCCAGTTACATCCATCTCAGAAGAAAAGTTCATTAATCTGGTTCTTCTTTCTGTTCCCTAAACTTAATTTACCCTCAGCCCTCACTGCTGCTGAAGACTGCATGGAGAAAGGGGGAACATCCTGATTCTAGGCCCATTGCATGGCCCAAGATAGAAGATCTGGAGCTGCATACTTCATCCCAGATGGTGAAGAAGGAGGAGGTGAGGAATGTGGGAGGGGCAACAAACAGCTTCCTCCAGAAGTACATTGAGAATTTGCAACCTAGAGCGAACTCATCCACATGCTAATGAGGCATGCTGATTTTCTGGGACCTCCAACAACCCTGAGGATAAAAGGCTCTGATTCTTGCCCAAGTTGTAGTCCACCAGAGTCAACTGTTCATTTCCCTTCCACTGGTGGATGACCACCTTGCCACAAAGGGAACCAGCAAGTCTGTTCTTAAGCATACCAGATCATATAGCAGAAAAAAAATGTGTAGTTGCAGCTGGCAGCATACCACCATGGAAGGTACCACACAGCACAGGATGCAGCACACCAACCTAATGTGCAGCTGCATTTTAGGTGCTATGCCTCAGCATCCTTAAGATCATCCTTGGGCTCCTTCTGAGTTCAGCTATTCTTGCTGTCCACACAGACTGATGCAGCATGGCTGATGAGCTCTCCTTGGCTAGGGAATTTGAAGCCATATCTAAAGGATCAATAGGTGAGGAATACGGGGATAACCTTGAAGAAGGAATGCAAGAGCAGTTAATGTGTGCACCAGTACGGCCCTGAGGGAGGGAAGAGTTGAAAAAGAAACTCAAGATTACCCTGCCTTGGTTCTCTTTGGTATAAGAGGAAGCAGAGAGAAAATCTGTCAGGCTTTCAAGATTCTGTTATTATATCCTACAATAGAGTTTCAGTATTTCTTCTGGTCTGTTGGTCTACCTTGAAGGGCTGACAATAAGGGCAGATGAAGACTGGTAAGCCTAGTAGATAAGGTAGCATGGAAACTAATCCTGGCTGTAGTGGGGGTGCAGTCCGAAAGACCAGTTTGCTCACAGATCAATGGCCCACCAACCCCAGTAATATGCATGCTTGCTTTTCCCCAATTCTCAGAGGCTGAGCATTGACTCAGGGTAAGGGAAATGTTTGTTGCATCAATTTTTTTTTACAGTCAGGCAATTGACTGAGTAATGTGTGTGTCTGTGCTTGTGTGCAGGTGAATTGACAGATATTTTAAAAAGCAGAGTGACATAAAATAAAATGCAGCAGAGAGGTAACCTTTCAGGTGGCATGGCTGTGGGTGGTGAGTAAGATAGGTGCATTGGCACATGGACCCGTCCTCCAAAAACAAATGAGGGTTTTTCCTTGTGCCAGGGTGAGGCTGTGTAAATTTGCCCGAAGTCTGCAGAGTATGTAGTATTTAATACTCCATAGATGTGTATTTCATTTTAGATCAAGCATTTTTAGACCCTGTGGGGTCTAAAGCAACGTGTGGCCAAAATTATATTCCAAATAGCAACATATACTCCTTAAATTGTCTCTGATGTCAGTTACATATTTCAGAATCCATATATATGCCCTATGTCTATATTAAAATTTATATGCCTCACTATTATACCCTTTACCTTTTTTCTGCATTCACACTGTGATAATGAACTCAATTTGACTTCTGATTTCAAAGACAATCATTCAAAACACTGAAGAATTAATTATCCCTTTTACCCCTTTCTCTGTAGCTGAACTACATGTTTATAATATCCTGTCATAATTGTGAAGCAATGGTTTTTGCTCACTTGTGAACAAAAGTGAGATTTTACAGAGGCATGTAGTTTACGTTGAATTCACTACCTGTCCATCCGATTTCCGCCACGCCACTGACAGTCCCTGGAGCCCATCGGGGGGCGCTAGCAAGAAATGAACCTAACAAGGAGGCCTTTCTTCGCAAGTCTATGGTTTGTTCGTCTTCCGCTCCCCTTTCCCAGCTTCCTTCCAGCTAGTATTGGTTAATTTGGGTGACTGTAGGTTGCCGACAGCAAAGTTAGCAGCTCCTCCCGGAAGGCAGCTTTTGTCCCTGGGTGCTGCCATGGCGCTTTCTTCGATGCAGCAGGTGTTCGTCTCCGTCGTGCTGGTGCTTTGCGTGTTCGTAGTGATGCCCAGGATATTCAGTGGGGGAGGGAAGTCTCCGCAGAGTGCCAAAACCTCCTCCGGCCGGCCAGCTCCTCATCAGCCCCGACACGGTATCGTACCGGCGCCCATTTCTTCCTTCTTTCACAACCCATCTCTCCGTTGCTGTGCAGAGGGAGATCAAGATGCTAGCGAGGCAGCTGTAATTTTCTTAAGGGGCTCTCCTTGCTTTAGCCCTGCTTGGGGTCGTTTGAAAGATTTAGGTTGAAATTTAGATAGAACCCTGGGCTTACTCCTCCGATGGGTTACATTTTGTTAATGAAAGAGGAGCTGGTTATTGACGTAACAGAGCAAAGGCCCCGCTCATTTTCTTACGCTGCAGCCTGATGAAATTGCCGCAACAGTTCTGCTGATTAAAAGCTCTCTTCTTTCCATGATTTTTTGGCCTGACATCAAAGTTCATTCTGCAGATAGGGGACTTGTGTTAAAAAAAGCTGAATCTAAAGTGCCCTATAGAGGAGCTCCTTTACACCAGCTTCAACTGTAGCTGGAATTACTTGGAGAAGCTGATTCTTCCATAGGCTAGGTCAGCCTTTCCTGAGCTCATGTTGACCACATTTGTTGGGTACTGTGCCCAGCACTTTCTAGTCAGCATGGCCAGTAGGCTAAGGAAAATGGGGATTGTACTCCAACACATTTGGAAGGCACCAAGATGGAGAAGGTTGCTTTGGATTATTTCTTAGATGGCTAAGCAGTTCCTTTTTTGTGTTGTAGAGATGCCTTTCTGTCTCTTTCTCTCTCTCAAGGAAAACCATGCCATGTTCTCTTTATAATAATGTTTTTCTTATTAATGTGTTTATCAACAGAACCCCAGGAAAATCTATACAGATATTGTACATCAGCAGTGAATTCCAGATTACAGCCATAGTTTTATTAACTGGATTTAACTGGCTCTGAATTATTAAAATGTTTATTCTATAGGTGGACCTGAGAAAGTTCGGCATTCACATATGAATTTGGAAACACCTGAAAGTAAAACATACCAAAGCATCCAGCAAATGAGAAATGCAATGGAGAAAGAGTTGAAAACTGAACGGACTAGAGGCAACGGCAAAGAGTTTGCTTTAACCCTAATGCCATTATATGCTATTAGTGTGGGTGTGTTTGCTTTATACAAATTCTTAAAGGTAAGTATTAAAAAGTCAAATCTAGAAGTCCAGTTATATACAGATGGAGTTTTTCTGTAATAAGCGCCTTTATAAATGTGACTTATTTTGCTAAATATACAGTGAAAAGGTGAAAGGTCCCCTGTGCAAGCACCGACTCATGTCTGATCCTTTGGGGGGGACACTGCTTTTGCGATGTTTTCTTGGCAAACTATAGTGGGGTCGTTTGCCATTGCCTTCCCCAGTCATCACCTTCCCCAGCAAGCTGGGTACTCGTTTTACCAACCTCGGAAGGATGGAAGGCTGAGTCGACCTGAGCTGGCTGAGAATCCAGCTTCCGCTGGGATCGAACTTGGGTTGTGGGGAGTTTTTGGTTGCAATACTGCCACCTACCACTCTGTGCCACACAAGGCTGTCAAGAAGAAGAAAGGTCCCCGAGTCATTTTCTGATTCTTTGGGGGATGCCGCTTTCGTGATGTTTTCTTGGCAGACTATAGAGCGGGGTGGTTTGCCATTGCCTTCCCCAGTCGTAATTACCTTTCCTTCATAAAGCTGGGTACTCATTTTACCGACCTTGGAAGGATGAAAGGCTGAGTCGACCTGAGTTGGCTGAGAAACCAACTTCCGCTGGGATCGAACTCCAGTTATAGGGAGAGTTTCAGCTGCAATACTGCCGCCTACCACTCTGTGCCACATGAGGCTCAAATATATAGTGAAGGTGAAAGGTGAATATACGGTATCACATAGAAATTTAATTCCTTATCTTAGTAAACGCTGAGGTAAAAGCTAAATGGCACATATAATCTGATGAAAGGTATCAGTACAGAGCAGTGCAGAGCAGACCTGGAGAACCTGCTTCTCCAGGTCTCCTTGTAGCTTCTGCATGGTTGTGGTGGCAGCTCCCAGGACCTCCCAAGGATACTTTTTGAGACAAAAGGGGGAAATAATGTATATATGAGAAGTAATTAAATTTGTTATATTTTTAATCAAATTGCATTTTGTCCTGGTCTTGCCAACTTTTTGGAAGTTGCATCATGCAACTAAAGTCTTGACCTGAAAAAGGTGGTATATCTTGATTTTATAATCTACTTCATCTGGATATTCTGGATTGCTTAATTTTATTAAAGTAGCAAAACTGAACAGAAATCAATGCAATGTAGGAATATTTTGAGGGGTATGTTATTTTACAGTACTGTTAGTTTATTAGTCTTATATACATTAAATATTTGAGGCTATTACAGAAATTTTGTTTTATTATTTTATAGATGAAATCTCAAGAAGAAAATTTATCAAAAAAAGAAAAAATTGCGGAAGACAAAACAAAAGAAACAGGTAAGAATTGGGTCAGAATGTTTTGCTTATAGTTTTACATCCTTAGTGACCTAGTTCAGACTATCAAATATTAGTTTAATGATGAGATTTATACCTGAGTTCATTAATCACAGCTTCCCCATTGAGACAAAACAAGGTTTATGCCAGTTTTTATTATTGCTTAATTGGTAAGTGGAAAACTCTTTTTGTCTTTATTTAAATTACTGTTCTGTGGTGATGAATTCTCTGCTCATCCAGACAGAGCAGCTTCTCATCCAATGAGAACAACTTCTTACAGGTGAAAAACAGCCAAAAGCTTAATTTACTTTAACTGAAAAGTCAATGTATCAGCAAAGAAAAAAAGTTATGTGGAATTGTGTCTCTTTAAAATCCTTTTTCTTGATTGACATTCTTTTTTTATTGAAAGTTCTTTAAAAAAAATACACAAACTTTTCCAAGGAGTTTCAATGTGAACACACACTTGCATGCATACACACACAAACCACAGAGAGCACCAGCCCCTATTCCCACCATCCCAGAATAAGAACAACCTGGAGAAGAACCACCAAGCTCTGCAAAAGCATCAGGTTAGTGGAAGATGGAGGGACTGTTTTCCCCCAACCAACATAGAGTCCTCATTCCAGGTTCCATTCCTGGACTGTACATGGATTTTTTGGCTGGAAAAAGCAAGGAGGAGATCCAACGACAGTTCCTTCTTCTGTGTTCACTTTGGAGCAATGTGCCAATTCCTTTCAGTACATGATTTCATAAAGAGATGACTTCTTGTCCCCAGAACCCATGACAATGAATTGATCGTCTGTGGAAACATTGCAACTGAGGATGGGGGAAGAGTCTTTAGACTGGCAAATGCTGGCTCCATAAGGTGTCCTCCAGGCATTTAACAGATTATCCTTCCCTGTGCTGACAAACCATTTCCCACAGGAAGCAAATTTCAGTGGGAGGATGCAGTTCTCATGAAGGTGGAGCTGGTACTTCTCAGATTTTGTCACGTGGAGGATGTCAGTGTTTTAGAAGGACTGAATTCACGCTGATATAAATTGCAGTGGATGAATGCAACAACTTTTTGGAGACAAAGCAGAGATTTGATTCTTTGGATTAGAAAGCAGCATAGTTAAAAGCCTTAATGATTGATTCATGTGAAAAGAGAGTCACTGACTTTGAGAATCCTGATAAATAATATACCTCAGACCAGTGTTCAAAGTAAATAAAGACATTCAAGATGAAATAACCCATTTACAAGGCAAAAATAACTTACACCCTCTAAATATTCTTTACAGTGCTGAGAAAGATCACCAGTATTTATGGAGAAATGTATACAGTACATGAGTTCTTTTCCTTCCAGCTATTGCTGGACATTAAAACTACTTATTGTGAGGGTTTCTATTTCAGTTCACTACCGGAATAGCAGTCCTATTGCAATAAAATTTTTTGCTCTGCAAAATGAAATCACATCTGACTTCATAAACACACACAAGCTATTTAGCAAAGTTCTTCTGGCAGCAAAACAGTGACATTAATCTCATTTTAATTTTTAAAGAACATTTTGTTTATCCCTAGATAAACAATATACTGTTTCTATAACTGCATACAAAATGGTTTAATCAACATTCTATTCAAATTGAAACAATTTACATTGGTTATATGAAAGTATTTTTTAATGAATGTTTGGAATTGAGTTATCAATAATCTTAAATTCAATAAAATAGACTGCTAATTAGGCCACCTTGAATATAGCATGACAGTGTAAATATGACCTCAAAAGAAATACAGTCTTAAAATGTATCTAAATGGGGCATTTTGTGTTGATTGTATTGGGGCTAAATCAGCTTAAATTCTTCTTCAGTGCTTTGTGGCTTTGTCTATAGTAGTTTTCTTTGTTAGAAATGGTATTCCATTCTCAGTTCAATCCTTCAAATCTCTATAAAACCATTTTTGAAAAATATCTAGGCATAAAACAGTCTGTTTTGGAACCCGGTAGGAATTCCTTCAGGTGTATTTGTTAGAAAAATATTTTGTTTGAGATCCCACAGCAGAACTGTGGTATTATACTTCCACTTCTGCCTATTGCTTTAGTTTTTTGTTTTAATCCTAAAAATATTTAATCTGAAGTAAATTTCAGTGACTTTAAATAAAATTTAGTGTTATACTGTTAAATGCTCTATACCCCAGATATAAACTTCCTCTGGAAAAGTAAATATAAATCACTTTTTAATTATCTCTGTATTAGTTATTATAATCTTTTTCATGAGTAATGCTAGCTTTTTAAGTGTATATTCCCACTTTTAGAGCATCAGCTTTTGGAACTGGAGCAACATCTTGCACAAACAGAAAAAATGTTAAATTCATTATTGACTCAGTTAGATCCACTTTCAAGCTGGTGAGTAAAATAGACTAAATTGTAGCATTTCATTTAAATAATATGTTGTTTATCTTCAGATATGGCAGAGAACGTTTGTGAACTTAAAATAAGAACAGAAATGCCAATATATCACAAATGAATGGCATGGTTTTTCCATATTTTTGGCAACACTTGTTACAACTCCAGAGCCAGTTTGGTGTAGTGGTTAAGGCATCAGGCTAGAGACTGGGAGACCATGAGTTCTAGTGCCGCCTTAGGCACGAAGCCAGCTGGGTGACCTCGAGCCAGTCACTTTTTCTCAGCTGTAGGAAGGAGGCAATGGCAAACCATTTCTGAAACACCTTGCCAGTAAAACTGCAGGGACTTGTCCAGGCAGTCTCCAAGAATCAGACACAACTGAATGGATTAAAAAAAAAAATTGCAACTGATGTTTCACTGGGACAGTTTTACGCCTTTAGACTATAAATTGCATATTTGTAATTCGTAAAAGGAATAATAATTAAAATTTTACGGTGCCATCATTTTTTTTACCATTTATTTCTTTCAGGCACAGAATTTGTATTTATTGTTGAAAAATTATACCAGTATCATCTTAATGAGGTAGTTTAAAATTTATAACATTAAATATGCCATTAAATAAATGAGAAAATAAAGATACAGCAAGTGTTTTTTATTTCTTTTGTTATGCCTGTGTCTTGAAGTACAACAAGTATGTAAAGATGTCTATAGTTGCTTATGACTACTTTAAAGTGAATATAGCTGGGTTCTATTTCTGCATAATCAAAATAATGGTTTGCAGAGTTGTATTTTAGAACTCTTGCAACAGTGGCTTCTTAATGCAACTAAAAATGTGGTAACTGACAAATAGAAGGAATTTCTAGTACTTTGAAAAGGCTATACTAATATCATTGAACAATTCAATTAAAAATGTTATCAGAGTTTAAGGCAGTAACCTGGTTTGGATATAGTACTAATTTGTGTTTTAGTATTGTATGTTTAAGATCCTGGAATAGCCATAAGACAGTGAGTAGAAGCTTTCATTTCAGTTCCTAAGAATGAGTTTCATATTAGCCTGGTTCTCACCTAATACTGGGTGGGGGTGTATAGAAACAACGTAAACCTCAATTTGGAAATTAGTTTCATTTAAGTGAAATATAGGTACTGTGCTTGTGGTTCATCTAAATTCACCAATAATACAAAACTGCAGGTAATTTAAAAGTAGAAACAAAAGCTTCTGACCTCTCTGAAGCTGTGCCAGAGAAAAATATATAGAAGTGCACATACAGAATCCTTGACTCATTCATGTAATATTAAACCAGTTTATGGTGCCTTCATATGTAATATCCATGAATGAAGAATGGCATCCTGCACCATATTTACCAGGTTCTCTTGACCCTCTGTGTAGTATTTTCAAAAGGAATGGAGTGGCTGCTCTAGGAAGGTTTTCTAGATGTCTACTTCTACCATTACTATTCCATGTCCTAAACATGGATACAACTTATTATTTTAATGGAACTGTAATAATTATTTTCTGTCCTGATTAATTAATTCTGAAGCAGGTTTTTGGCTTTTCAGTATTAATACTTTGGCTTCTGAGCAGAAAGATGAAATTATGGAACAACTTGAGTCCATTAGGAAGCTGATGAAAGAAAGCGGATTGGACAAATCGGCCATGAAACCACAAGGTACTTTTGGGGGATTTTAAAGCTCTCTAATAAATTACTACTTGATAACTGATTATTTTTTAAGAAGGTTTTCCTACTCTAACAAATGTTGCAACGATCTGCATGTTCTTTTGTGCATATGAGTTGGCTTGTTCCATTTGATCTGTTCTAGAAGTTCCAAGCAAGGGCAGAGTTCTTATCGTTTCTCACCCAACTGTCTAACATATAATGTATGACCTATTAACTTGCTTGTTGAGCAAACTGCAACAACTTGCTTTATAATTTAATAGACAACATAAAAATTGGTCATCTATCAAACTATTTTAATGTACTCTGTACTGTCGTTTAAAACAAAATCTCTTCCTTGTTTCTAATTTTATTGGTTTAATTGCAAAAACAGCAACCTAATTATAATGTTGTGTTTCCATGTGCTTTTGTGTGCATTAAGATATTAGCCATACATGTCAAGAAAAGCTTGAAGATCTTATTCAGTCATTCAGTGAACATCCTGAGGCAAAAGTGGATGAGGAGATTTATGAAAAATGTGAGCATGATATCTTATTTGGAGACATGGAGGAGCCTCATGGTGTAAAAAAGTATCAACGCTTTGATCATGAATACTTACTTAGTTCAATGGAAGAACCAAAGAGGACAGACGTGACTATTCAAGATGTAGCAGAATTAGATACTGGGTTAAGAAGACGTCTTAGGAATGAATGAAATAGTTATACTTGGGAAATTGTAATGAATATTACACGTATTATATAATGCACTTTTAAATTCTAAAATATGTTCACATGACTTCTGTATGCTTTAAAATGAGATATTTATGAACATTTCCTATTTATTCTCAATAAAATAATTTCTGCATATAGTACACTGAAAATTCTATACAGTATCATAATCACACATTTTTTCATTTTTTAAGGTTATTAAAGTGTAGGCATGGCCACAGAAGATGTAAGTTTCTATTATATGTCCCTGCAGAAATTATTTACAACAAATATGGAATGTTACTCCTTTGTTAGTTACTTTACATTCCAGTATAACTTTAGTATGGATTATGATTCTGATTTTCTCTTGTTTTGAAACAGTGGAGATAGGTTTATTCCTTTGAGACAAAGTACCTACATTTCTTTACATTAAATCTCAATAAGCTTCAGATTCTGTTGGTTACTGAGCAGTATTGAAAAAATAAAATGTAGCAATTATAATATATGCATCAGGATAGCTAATTATAAGATGAATTGCCAACCACCTTACACTGAATCTGCAGCATATTAGGGTGCATTAATTACAACATTGTTAGCTTTTGGAGAAACCCTTTAGAGAAAGGATGAAGAATGGAACTACAACTACTTTTATAAAAGACTGGAAACCCTTTATAGACTTTTTGCTGAAAATGGATAAAAATGAACCACTAATTTTGGGATTCATTGATTAAAAACGTTTGTTTATGGGAAGAAGAGAACTATGATATGCAATATGGAAGGGTGGAGATGCTCAGTTGCTTCTATGTTTCTTTTTCTTTTACCCTTTTATAATCTTTTTCTGTAGTTTTTAAAATCTTTGTAAAATCATCTTTTAATAAAAATTATGCATTAAAAAAATAGAGAAAGGATGAAGCAGCTGGATCTGTCCAGAATTATTCATTTGCTACACTATGAAGTCCCAGACAATGGCCAATTGTTAAAGATGTAGGAATTGTAAAGAGTATCCAACCCACCCATAAGACAGAATAATAGTAATAATAACAATAGTATAATAATAATAATAAACTATTGATTAGTCAAATGAACATATCAAAAAATTGGGCATCAGCCAGAGTCCTTATGGATTAGCAGCAGCAGCAGCAGCAGAGTAGTACTCATAATCTGCTGCCTTTTAATGACTCGAAATTACCGGACGCCCCGTTAAGTGGAAGAAAGCAAAACCTGGGAGAAACTTACCTCGGAGCATGCAGCTTCTTCCCAAACGACAACCGGACGGAAATCAGGAAAAGGAAACAACCTGCCTAGGGAGCACGCTTCAGACGCTCTGTCGACGCGCGCGCAAAAGGGACGGCGGGCGCGCGAGCTGGACGGTAAGACTCAGGGAAGAAAGCGTAGGCGGGGAGAGGGGAGGGGGGTCGCGCGCGTTCTCTTCTCGTTTGTTTTCGAGGCCACTTTCTAATTTTCAAAGCGGGGCGCGGGGGAGAGGAAAGCGTTTCGGCGTGTTTACTGGAAACCTTGGCAACCATGGCAGCGCGCGCGCGCGCCCCCCACTAAGGGAAATGAGACGCGGGCCGAATATCCTGCCATTAAGAAACAAAACGAACAAACCAAAAATCGCTCATCCTAGCTGTAAGGCGAAATCCGTTGGGGATGCCTATTTTGCCCTTCGCTCTCCTGGTTCTGGGCGACTGTTGGAATTATTTTACCGAAACAAACCGGGTCAACCCAGGTAGAAGGAACCGTCTGCCTCTGAATACGCGCGGAGCGTGTTTTCGGCGTTTTGTCTGATAGGTATAGAGCAGGTGGAGGGAAATGCAGTTTTGTCACTTCCTGCGAAAGTCGCAGATTTGCTTAGTTTGCTAGGAAGTCACAGTTGACGGCGGGCTCTCGAGGCAACAGGTCTCTGTTCTGTGCGAATTTTGGCTGAGAAAACATGGCTACTTCCAGCCGTTCTTCCAAGGCGTAGAAGTTACTGCTCCTGTTCTTGCTGCCCAGCTTCTGCTGTGAAGTCTTGGCGGAATCCGGCTGTGCCCCCCATCTGCAGGCAGCTGGTCGGTTGTGCGTGTTCGTCTGTTGAAACAGGCACTCTGCAGAATGAGAGTCTGGGGGAAACTCTGTCTTCGTACTGTTCTTTGTACCGCCTTTTCCTTCCACCCACACACATATCTGCTTGTGTAAAAAATACGAATGGTACTGGTTGTTAGGGCTATGTAATCTTCAGAAAGGAGCTCTGCAACCTACCTAGGTGTGAACTCCGCATCTGCCTGCTTTTCTTTAAAACAGCCACACTTTGCCCTAGTATCATATGGTGGCTGCAGATAGCCTATTCTAAAATTGAAGTAATATTGGAATTAGTATGGATTCTGGTTGATCATCCATCTCTGATTGCATGGTCAGTCTTCTGGATATACCTATAAGTGTTTTATTGAATGAATATGAGAGGATTGAATACAACTTTGCAAAATATTATTTCACAATTTTTTAAATACCTAGTTTATGTGTTAAGAAATGTGTGTCTTTAGGGCCAATAGTATGCAAGACTGGTTTGAATTACTGTAGCAAGCTGCTTCTGCTGGGATTGGAAAATGACATTCACTGAAGCTGTTTGTTGTAATAAATTCTGCTCAATGCCTTTGAACAGAATTTCAGTTCAACAGAAGATATACTAAAAGTGAAAGAAATGCCTGTTTTGTTTTGCTGAAACCATTCTTATAGCACTTGGTCTTCCCCCACCAGTCACCTTTCTAATTTTAGTTTTCAGCTCCATTTTAAATTGTGAACAATTCAGATGGACTTGGAGATTAAAGGAATTGCTGCATCTCCAAGAGGGCAAGTTCCACTGTCCTCTCAGGTAAATTTAAAATTAACTTTATAAAATTAAAAAAAATGAATGTTCATTTTTAAAACATGAATAAATGTCCATAATTCAAAAAAACTATGCCAAAGATTTTAAGAAGCTAGGAAAAATATAAATATATACGATTGCTATGAATTACAGAATCCAAACTCTTGAAAGACAGCTGTACCTTGTGATCAGAAACATGTGTCTGCATCCATTAACTTTAGAGAAGCACGATTGTACTGTGTAGGCATACATCACTGAAACATGGTTGGGTTTGTGTGTGTGTGGGGTTCCCTCTCTAATAAACCAAGTGTTCCCTCCTGGGTTTGAACGTGGCACCGGGGCAGGGGTGAGGAAGTGGCTGTTGTTATCTGGAAGCCTCTGGTAGCCTTTAGGGGTGCTGCTCCAGACATTACCAGATATGAGACTGTGAGATTGGGCCACAGGGAACAATTGGGACTGCTGCTGGCTTCCCTTCCTCCCTGCAGTTCAGCAGTGTCCCTGCCTAAGCTCTTTGAGGGTATCTGCCCATTTTACCAGGTTAGATAGAGTGGGGACCCTCCAGGTCCTTTCCCTTAAATGTTGCCATCTGGTGGGACTTAGGAAGTACATCTTCTCTGTGGCAGACCTTGCCCTGTGGAACACCTTCCTGCTGAGATATGGCAAGACCCTACCCTCCTAGCTTCCAAGGGCAAAAAAAGAGTTCAAGCGTTGGGGTAGAGTGAGGGTGGAGACTGGTGAAGTTGAATGTTGATGTGTGGGGGAGTGTAGTTTTTGGGGCACTGGGAGTTTCTGTGATAGCTTTATTTTATTATTTTTGCTGTTTCTATGGTTATTTATAGGCCACCCAGAGAGCCAGTTTGGTGTAGTGGCTAAGGCATAAGGCTAGAAACTGGGAGACTGGGAGTTCTAGTTCCACCTTAGGCACAAAGCCAGCTGGGTCACCTTGGGCCAGTCACTCTCTCTCAGCCCTAGGAAAGAGGCAATGGCAAACCACTTCTGAAAAACCTTGCCAAGAAAACTGCAGGGTTTTGTCCAGACAGTCTCTGAGAACAGGACATGATTGAACAGATTAAAAAAAAAAAGCCACCCAGAATTATGGTGCATAAGATGGGCAGCTATATAAGTCTTCTAAAGTAGTAAAAATAACTAAATAGATACCATTTTTATTGGCTATTGAAATAATGTTTCAGAAAACTTAATATTATTAAAATGAGTAACTTACTCTTTCAAATAGCAAGCTGATGTACTTACTCATACTGGGCTCTTCAACTATCTGCTTGAAAGGGCAAGTTGATATGTTTCTCCCCAAGTAATTTGAAAGAAGCATCTGGTTTTGGCAGTATTTGTTTATATATTATCTCCAATATAGAAGAAAACGTCATTAGGTAGTAAAAAGAGGAGGAAGGTTTCTACCCTACCCCATGGGATATCCATATTACCTCCCAGGGCTCCAGTTCCCAAACTTCAGAAGAAATTAAATAATTTAATTTTTATTCAGCTGTATTGAAAAGGAACCCACCACAGTTTGGTACAAGATGGGTGGCTATATAAATGTTTGAAATCAATCAATCAATCAGTTTTCTGTAGATAAACTTGTTACTCCATGAAATACCACAGAACTGACCAAACTCTTTAAAATGTCTAGCTTCCATTCCCTTGGATTTCCCTTTAATTGAACTACTGCTCTGTAGTAAATTTAATTTCCCCACAGTCTTTCTTTCGTTCTTTTTAAAATTTGACTCTCATTTAATGTTCAGAGTTTCACAGAGTAGGGAGGAACATGAAAACAAACAGATAAACAAAAGCTTTTTGTTCTTTTTTAGGGTTGGAGGCCAAACACAAGATTAAGCCATGGTCCTCGACCAGCAGAGTAAGTTTATTTTTCTTTTTAAAAATTTCTGTGCAAAACACATACTAAATTAAAACAAATCAAATGGTTTAAGGAACACTCTTTTCCTTTAAAATATTTCTGAACTAGGGGTGTCACATTGAGTTTGGCAGGCAGCTGAGTGAGGATGACAGTGCAAAGAAAGCAGTGTCCTGTGTTCTGACATCAAATCGTAATTCTGCTTTATATATCTTGCCAAATATTTGAGTGATGGAATTAAATTTGCTGAGTAGTAGGGGTAGTGTCAGATTCAGGAGTTGTGTAGCCGCATGAAACGTTTCCACTGGCTGCAAGTTCTGTATGTGTTTTAAGTTATTCAAGCAGACACTTTAATTTCATTGTTTTTAACTCTAATGTCACATTTTTCTTTTGCTAATATTGATTTGAAGTTGCAGTTTTCGAAGGGAGATTGGCAAAAATTGCTACTCTTTTCTATAAACATGAAGTTCTCTGGCTGTCTGGATACAGTTGCTTGAAAACTAAAAGTGATTAATATTGGAATTCCTCAAATATATATTTATGTTTATATCTCACCTTTCCTTTAGGAGCTCAAAGCAGCATACACAATATTTTTCCTCTATAATTATGCTTTACTAAAATATTTAACAATGTAGATACTTGAATGTTGATAGATTGAGAACTAATGCTTAAGATTAGGAGCTGTAGGTATAATGTTTAGTTCTGTAGAGTAAAATACTATTACTTCAGCATTCTGTTTGTAAAGTATATGAATACATTTTGTATATATGTAAAACAATTTTGCACAAACCTATGTAAATATATTTTATTGGAATTATATTTAAAGATGTTTGGGATTGTAGGGTGGGACAAAGAGTTTTTATGCAAGCAAATAGAGGGATACATTGTTCCTGCTAAGGATTGTTTGAATCAGATATGTGGAATCTTTAGAATTATATGCAAGAGAATTTAGGAGGATTGTGAAGGTAGAATACTAGGACTGATTTCTAACTAATGGGCTAGAAGCTTCAAGTTAGTATAAATACAGACTGATGATAAAGGTCTTGCTAAGCACTTTTCTCCATCTTAACATTGTAATTAATTGGTAATCTCTCAATCTGTTTCACAGGGATCTATATTATGCTCACATGCCACAGATTAATAGTGATCTATATGCTTTCTTTTCTTAATTAAGATTCAGATACAGATCACATTTAATATAGATTGTTGTTGTTTATTCGTTTAGTCGCTTCCGACTCTTCGTGACTTCATGGACCAGCCCACGCCAGAGCTTCCTGTCGGTCGTCAACACCCCCAGTTCCCCCAGGGTCGAGTCCGTCACCTCTAGAATATCATCCATCCATCTTGCCCTTGGTCGGCCCCTCTTCCTTTTGCCTTCCACTCTCCCTAGCATCAGCATCTTCTCCAGGGTGTCCTGTCTTCTCATTATGTGGCCAAAGTATTTCAGTTTTGCCTTTAATATCATTCCCTCAAGTGAGCAGTCTGGCTTGATTTCCTGGAGGATGGACTGGTTGGATCTTCTTGCAGTCCAAGGCACTCTCAGAATTTTCCTCCAACACCACAGTTCAAAAGCATCGATCTTCCTTCGCTCAGCCTTCCTTATGGTCCAGCTCTCACAGCCATATGTTACTACAGGGAACACCATTGCTTTAACTATGCGGGCCTTTGTTGTCAGTGTGATGTCTCTGCTCTTAACTATTTTATCGAGATTTGTCATTGCTCTTCTCCCAAGGATTAAGCGTCTTCTGATTTCCTGACTGCAGTCAGCATCTGCAGTAATCTTTGCACCTAGGAATACAAAGTCTTTCACTGCTTCTACATTTTCTCCCTCTATTTGCCAGTTATCAATCAAGCTGGTTGCCATAATCTTGGTTTTTTTGAGGTTTAGCTGCAAGCCAGCTTTTGCACTTTCTTCTTTCACCTTCATCATAAGGCTCCTCAGCTCCTCTTCACTTTCAGCCATCAAAGTGGTATCATCTGCATATCTGAGATTGTTAATGTTTCTTCCAGAGATTTTAACTCCAGCCTTGGATTCCTCAAGGCCAGCTTGTCGCATGATGTGTTCTGCATACAGGTTGAATAGGTAGGGTGAGAGTATACAGCCCTGCCGTACTCCTTTCCCAATCTTAAACCAGTCTGTTGTTCCGTGGTCTGTTCTTACTGTTGCTACTTGGTCGTTATACAGATTCTTCAGGAGGCATACAAGATGACTTGGTATCCCCATACCACTAAGAACTTGCCACAATTTGTTATGGTCCACACAGTCAAAGGCTTTAGAATAGTCAATAAAACAGAAATAGATGTTTTTCTGAAACTCCCTGGCTTTTTCCATTATCCAGCGGATATTGGCAATTTGGTCTCTAGTTCCTCTGCCTTTTCTAAACCCAGCTTGTGCATCTGGCAATTCTCGCTCCATGAACTGCTGAAGTCTACCTTGCAGGATCTTGAGCATTACCTTACTGGCATGTGAAATGAGTGCCACTGTTCGATAGTTTGAACATTCTTTAGTGTTTCCCTTTTTTGGTATGGGGATATAAGTTGATTTTTTCCAGTCTGATGGCCATTCTTGTGTTTTCCAAATTTGCTGGCATATAGCATGCATTACCTTGACAGCATCATCTTGCAAGATTTTGAACAGTTCAGCTGGGATGCCGTCGTCTCCTGTTGCCTTGTTATTAGCAATGCTTCTTAAGGCCCACTCAACCTTACTCTTCAGGATGTCTGGCTCTAGCTCACCGACCACACCGTCAAAGCTATCCCCGATATTGTTATCCTTCCTATACAGGTCTTCTGTATATTCTTGCCACCTTTTCTTGATCTCTTCTTCTTCTGTTAGGTCCTTGCCATCTTTGTTTTTGATCATACCCATTTTTGCCTGGAATTTACCTCCAATGTTTCTAATTTTCTGGAAGAGGTCTCTTGTCCTTCCTATTCTATTGTCTTCTTCCACTTCCGCGCATTGCTTGTTTAAAAATAATTCCTTATCTCTTCTGGCTAACCTCTGGAATTTTGCATTTAATTGGGCATATCTCCCCCTATCACTGTTGCCTTTTGCTTTCCTTCTTTCTTGGGCTACTTCTAGTGTCTCAGCAGACAGCCATTTTGCCTTCTTGGTTTTCTCTTTCTTTGGGATGTATTTTGTTGCCGCCTCCTGAACAATGCAGTCCCTTAAATCTATTCTTCACCTCCACTGCATATTCCTTAGGAATATTAGTGAGCTCATATCTAGCTGATCTGTGGGGTCTTCCCTAATCTCTTTAGTCTGATCCTAAATTGTGCAATAAGAAGTTCGTGATCTGAACTACAGTCAGCTCCAGGCCTTGTTTTTACCGACTGTACAGATGTCCGCCACCTTTGGCTGCAAAGGATGTAATCAATCTGATTTCGGTGTTGTCCATCTGGTGAAGTCCATGTATAAAGCCGTCTCTTAGGTTGTTGGAAGAGAGTGTTTGTTATGCAGAGTGAATTGTCTTGGCAAAATTCTATCAGCCTGTGTCCTGCTTCGTTTTGTTCTCCCAGGCCATACTTACCTGTAATTCGAGGTGTCATTTGACTGCCCACCTTAGCATTCCAGTCTCCTGTGATGAAAATAACATCTCTTTTAGGCGTGTTGTCCAGTAGGTGCTGCAGATCCTCATAGAACTGCTCTACTTCAGCTTCTTCAGCATTTGTGGTTGGGGCGTATATTTGGATCACTATGATGTTAGATGGCTTGCCCTGAATTCGAATTGAGATCATTCTGTCGTTTTTTGGGTTGTATCCAAGCACTGCTTTAGCCACTTTACTATTAATTATGAAGGCTACTCCATTTCTTCTGTGGTCCTCTTGTCCGCAGTAGTAGATCTGGTGGTCATTTGATGTGAAGTGGCCCATTCCAGTCCATTTCAGTTCACTGACGCCCAGAATGTCTATCTTTAATCTTGACATCTCACCAATAACCACATCCAATTTGCCCTGGCTCATAGATCTTACATTCCAGGTTCCAATGGTGTGTTGATCCTTAGAACATCGGATTCGCCGTTCACCACCAGCACCGTCGGCCGCTAGCCGTCCTTTCGGCTTTGAGCTAGCTGCGTCATCACGTCTGGGGCTAGTTGAGCTCATCCTCTGTTCCTCCCCAGTAGCGTTTTGACCATCTTCCGACCTGGGGGTCTCATCTTCCGATGGTATACCGACATATCTCTGGTTGTACTGATCCATTTAGTTTTCACGGCAAGAATACTGAGGTGGGTTGCCATTACCTTCCCCAGGGATCGCATTTAGTCTGACCTCTCTGTCATGACCTTCCCGTCTTGGGTGGCCCTTCACGGTTTAGCTCATGGCATCATTGAGGTGCTCAAGCTCCAGCACCACGACAAGGTAACGATCCTTTGCTGAAGTTAATATAGATACTTTCTGTATTTATACAAACTTGATATAAGGGGAAGGTGATTTGTATGACTATAAACAACCAATATGCTATCAATTAATTGTAGGAGATAATAGAAATGGATGATTTTGACTTGCTGGTTTTTAATGGAAATGTAAAAAAAAATTCTCAAATACTACTTCATTTGCTTTCTGAAAAAAAAAGTGGTATTTTTTTTCCTTTAAGTCATTTTTTAAAAGACTAGCAAACCTATTTTGAAGGAAAATATTGGTGACATCTGAAAATTGGAGAAGTTTAAACCTGAATTATACTTTTAAATTTCTAATTCTCCGTAGAGTGCCATGTCTTGACTTGGGAAAGTTGGGAGATTCAGAAGATGAGGTAATAGCTATTTATTCTTTTGGAAATTATTAAAAATATGCAAATACCAAATATGGCGGTTATTAGAATGCAAATACTGGAACAGAAATGAAAACAAATCTCATGGCCTGCCTTAGTTTTTACTTGATTGTCATTTGCTAATTTTCCCAGATTTATATAAATATTTTTTAAGAAGCTTGTATGCAGCTGTATTTGTCGGTTGGTCATTTAATAACTGAAAAACTCTTTCTCTTTTATCATCTTATTTTTATGTGAAACTCCATGTTCAGTATTAACCTATACAAGTCTGTAGTAACTACTATACATTCTGAGAACAAAATCAGCTGTCAACTATGACAATTTGGATATTAAGATTAGATTTATCCAGAGTATGGAAAAGGTATTGCTAAGTATAAAAAGGCCTAATTTAGACTAAATTAGCAATTCTACTACCATGGCTGCTTGTTTTCACCCTAATTTCATGGGCAACATATCACTTTAATAAATTACTATTATTAATTATTTTAAAAGTTTAGATTATTGCTAAGGTATTCTTTATATGTGCCTTTTCTAAGCATACATTCAGTAATAGACCTAGTTGGCTGTGTACATATTCAGCCTGGCACACATTATTGGTGTATTGTTTTCTGCTACAGATCAAGGTTACTATGGTAACTAATCATTTTGGTTGAATTCATTCAAGAGGTTGAATGTAATTGTCCTCTTTTTAGGTGTTAATAGTTGCATAGCCTGAAGCAAGGGCAGTTTGCTTGTTACTTAGTCGCTTCTCTTTAGGCTTGCAGAGAGTATGCAGCTGAGAGAAATCTCTCCTCTCTGAGCGTGTGTGAGTGCACAAAGCCTGTAAATATGTTCTTGTGCTGTAAATAAATTTATTTTTATAGAAATGCCTGGTGTGTGACTTTTCTGATCTCTCCTGGGCCAAATGCTTTCTAGCACTCTGCCAACACACATGCCCATGATATACTGTACCTCCCAGGTTTCTTCTTGGTTTTAATTCAAAAAGAAGGAAATTAAAAACAAACAAAAACCAAATAATTCTTTAATTTCAGCTAAATAGGTGCGGTTACGTGATGCCCATTTTACCACATTATATACATCTGATTTGTGATTAAATGCTTGACACATCAAAAATAATATTGATGAGTAGCAAATCTGAGCAAGAAAACTTGAGTAATTTGCCTATCTGCATTGGTGTGTGTTAACAGGATCTGTTTCCATCATCTGAAGAATTTGAATTTTCCGAAATTTTAGATGAATTTATTTAATTAGAGTAAAGTAAATGCTTCCCCAGTTACGACTGGGGAGGGCAATGGCAAAATACCACGCTATAGTCTGCCAAGAAAATGTCATGAAAGCGACGTCCCCCTAAAGGTTCAGACATGACTTGGTGCTTGCACAGGGGACCTTTCACCTTTCATAAATGCTTTCTTATGTTTTAGGATGGAGATAACGGCATACCTTACAGTGCTGGACGACCTCACACCGGTCCTCCACGTCCACCTTCATCTTTTAGGGGGGGCACTCAGTTACAAAGTACTCACACACAGTATCATAATTTAGAACAGGTAAGTTGGCTTATTGATGGAAGTATTTTCAAGCATGATGACTCTTCCAGAAACAAATCTCATCTAAATGTATGTGACTCAACTAAATCAGTTTAGTTTAAATTATTAGCATTTATTGTTTTTTTAGGAAAGATAGATAAAATACAGTCAACAGAGTTACATGATGACAAAATAATACATAAGTTTTCACTTATTCAGAATTCTTAAGCATATGAGATAATAAAAATTAGGAAACAGACCATTGAGAAAACCAAAGACAGATTCCATTGCAGTTATGGGATCTGTCATGGTATGAAGGTAAATAGAATACTTTCAACTGATGCTCTACTTAGTGCTCTCAGGGTGTCAAATTCCTGAGACATAATGACAATTGTATAAGCATTTTGTGTATTGGAGTACTTAATTTCTTTATTTTGAAATAACAGTGACCATTCTTGGGTAATTTGTATTAGTGAAAATAACTGAAATATACTGACTTTTAAAAAAAAATCCTTGATTTCTAAATAATATTTTGGATAATGTGATCTTGTTCACTGTTCTACTTATATTCCCATCCAGATCTTGATCCAATATGGAGCTCTATTTATACTATGGCTATACTATATTCAGTTTTAGAATCCTACTTACTTCTGAAACTCTGTCAGACACAAATCAAGCTTCTCATATGCATGGTTAATAGCACCATTATTTGGTAGACCCATTTATTATGATAGAACATCTGGGTGCACAAATGCGATGCAAATGGTCCACAGCTGTCCTTCTCCCAGATTGCTAGATTTTGACACCAGAATTTAAAAATGGAAATCTTTCTACCTGTTTGGTTCTGGATCACAGCCAGTATGTTAGAATTGTACTTTATAGTCCTGTTATGCTTACCTAGAAGAATGTATTTGATACAGCTTACTTTTAAGTAGAAGTGGATAGGATTAATAGTTAGTATTGCTAATATTCTGACAAAGTTCATATCTGATTTTGTTCTTCATTATAATACCATACTACACTTGTTAATTCGTTTAAATTATGAATTTTTAAAGGAGAGAGTACTGTCAATGTGAACTTTCTTCTCTTTTTATTGTATAGGCCGCAAGGAGACCTGATCTGAAGAAAATTGAGGTAAATAATTTAAGAAGTAAATGAAACACACTTTTAAAGTTTGCTATTCCAAAATGAGCTTTTTTGTGTAGATGATGCTGATGATATGTGTAATTTCTTCTGCTACTCTGAAATGAATCCCATTAGTAAAAAAAGTAACTTTACATTTTCAATTTTTTTGTTTTTGATTTGCAGTTAAATTGTAGCTATATTCTAGATACTTGTAGGACATCTTGCATCTCTGCTAATTTGAACAACTTGAGTTGGACAATTGATAAATATTTAAAAGTTACATTTAACTGAATCAGATATCATTATTATTGCTCTGATTATTTATTTTCAGCTTTCTCCACAGCAGCAAAAAACAATTCCGGAAAATCTGCCGCTCCCAACAGATACATACAAGCTGAAATATCAACAATATGAAGCAGAAATGAAAGAGGGATATAAACAGTATTCTCAGAGAGCTGCAAAAAAGAGAACAAATTATAACCAGTTTAATGAACTTCCAGGCAGGATAGCTGAAAAAAAGGTAACGTTCATCCATGACCTGACATAACAACTCTTCCTAAAATACTGTAGCGAGACTAGCCCCACTAAAGCAAGGGTAACACATAAGGTATAATATGGACAATCTAGAGGGTAATGTTTAGATTTCTGGTATGGACTAATAGGGGAGTTAGGCCTTTTTTCCAAATCTTTCTTTTTCCAACATCTGTCTATTCAACTACTTATTTTTTCTCCCTTTGAAGCACACTGTGTTTCCCTTTTCATTTCACAGTTCTGTGTTCCATTTCTTTGCATTTTAGTTTGCATATAGTTGCCTGGCTAATTTGCTTTCTCATTTTTGCCCTTGGTGATTTGAGAATTTGCACTGATAATTCATCTTACCATGCGGCTGCTTATTTACTCTTTCAGGTTGATTCCTTGATCTTTTGGATGGGTTATGGCCTCTCTGACATCATGCAAAAGAAAAACAATCTTCTTCAGTATTTGTTTACTGTCTACTTTCTCAATATTTTGTGTTCAGTTGATGAATCTTTTGGTTTTCTTCAAAGCATTGACTCTTCTCTCTTTGCTTGGCTTCTTTCTGTACATTAGAGTTTGTCTTCATGTGTGTTTTTAGCCCTTGACTCATTGGTCCTACTGTCCCCCTAAACTATTCCCCTCTCATCTGAATCTCTTGCTATTTCCTTTCATTTGGTATTTCTGATTATATACTTCTACACCTGAGCATCTCTGGAAAACATAATCAATGGCTGACATTGTCTTTTGTAAATGCACCATTCTTGGACATGCACTATTAGGATGCTAAAGGATATCAGCTTATCCATGCCTTCATTTCCCATATCTTCTGTATAATTTTAAATTTGAGCCTGTTGGAATAGGGATATGTTGGCATAATACATATTTCATACCTAAATACAACACTGCTTTTCATCTGTAGTGTACTGATACACAGAATAAAACCAGATATTCCCCTGGGGTGGATAAGCTGCATTAAGTGTCAAAATCCTACTGGATGGTAGGGAGAGACTGCATCTGTTCTGCCAAGTGTCCAAGCAGTGATCAGGTGCTCAAACAATTGGTTCTTTTAGATCCAGAGACAATAAGCATGCCAGTGGATAAAGAAACTTTAAACATTATTATAAACTTAAGTAAACAGAGTTAAGCAGAAACACAGTTTAAACCAGAAACACAGTTTAGGCAGATTAAACAAAAGTATAAAAAGCATAGCCTACAGAAAGAAATCATACATACCAAGCAAGGTGATACCCAATCCCTTTTATGTTGCCAGGAGCCTCCTGACCAAGGCAACGGGAACCCCCCAGGGTGGCAATATTGTTCTACAGCACCCAGTACACTGGATCTAAACAGAAGCTCCCAAACTCCAAAACAATTTCAAGGGTTTTATCCAAGTCTGGCCCTTAAACCTTCTGACCATGTTTCCATGGTTGCAGGCTACAAGACCTGACCTTGACTAGGAAGCTTCCCAAGGCCCAAAAACACCTGTCTATGACATCATCCAAGAGCCTGGGAAGTTTTATAGATCTTAACAAAACAATCTGGGGGTTTTCTCTTATCTCTCTCCCCACTCCAAACAAATATATGTTCTGGAGGGCTGTTCGAGGAGTGGACTTACAAACTTTCAATCTTGTGGTCTTATCCCCCCATGCCAAACAGAACTAAAAACAAGCCAATTAAACATCAGCATAACTCAACATAAACTCTAATCTTCTTTGTGTGAGGGAGAAAATCAACATTTGTCACTTAACTCCTCAAGATAACAATGGTCTTCCTCATTTCCACTACAGCATCCAGCCAGCAGTATCATATACAGAACCTTTTTTGTATCGCCATGTGAACACTGTCATGCAAATCTGAAAATCTTCTACTACTCTTGTGGGTTTCTGGCTTAAAATAATACTTTAAAACTGTTTGTTTATTTCCTAGTGTGTGAATATTCAGCAACTCCTGTAAGACCAGAGATAACATTCAAAATATTTCACATAATGGATTTTTATTTATTTTAGCAGAAACAAATGCTACATACTTATAACCACAGGACTCATAAATACCTCAGTATTTATATTCTTTTGAATTTCTGGAAAATTCCAAAAGGAGAAGCTAGGTAGAGGAAATATTTATAGGTTACTTCCTGTGCATTTAGCAGTAAGGAATTAAAATGAAATAAAAGGTAGCAATAACACTCACTGGAACCACCAATTTCATCCAAATATTATGTTTTGTTTCCACATAGGATTTACAGCCTGAAAACCAAAGAATGGACAAATGCACAGTTCTTGATGAGAAAGCCCTTTTGCAGCAGTGTTATACAAACAAACCATACACTATGCAGCATAGCATAAGAAAATTGGATGCTGTAAGTTTTATGGGATAAATTACAGTGCTTGAATAATAGCATATGCTATTATAGTTAAGTAATATAAATAAGCAAATTTAACACAACTTGGTATAGTGCCCTTCTAGCTTAAGTGCACAGATACTGATTTTTCATCGAGTGCATAGATGAAATGGTACTACTGTTGAAACTATTTTCAGTTCCTTACTATTTTTACTTTCCATTAAGTATTTATACAAAACATTATTAAAATATGTTAAAACTGAGTTAAACATGTATCAAGATGGTATAGCACCAGTTTCATGTCCGTGAGCATGCATGGGTCGATGGCTGAACAGATGTTAAGAAATTTTTATTCATTTATTAGATTTATAGTCTTCCTTTCATTCCGGAAAGTAAGGCAGTGTGCATAATGCTTTGCCTTCCTTTTCCCCAAACAGTTCTGTAAGGTGGTGTTGAGAGAGAATGACTGGTCCAAAGTCATCCAGAGGGCTTCCGTGAATGAGGGTAGACTAGAACCTGAGTGTCCTGCTCCTAGTGCAACCCTTTAACAACTACACAATTTGTAAATTTCACT
The DNA here is from genome assembly GCF_035149785.1 of Candoia aspera. Lineage (NCBI taxonomy): Eukaryota > Metazoa > Chordata > Lepidosauria > Squamata > Candoiidae > Candoia > Candoia aspera. The sequence goes on from NC_086159.1 coordinate 44,042,505, forward strand.
GTAGTTACAGTTTAGGATAAGTAACTATGTGTGTGACTCTACTTTGAAACAAAGTTTCAAAGTTTTAGGATTTCCTTCCTATGAAGCTTGCCCATATTGTAGCTATTCAAATTAAATCCAGTTCAATAAAAATGAATGGTTTTTTCTCACAGATTAAGGTTCTGGTTAATTATTTGTAAAACCTTACAACAAGGTAGAATTTTATATCTATCTTAGTTTTAAAACAACAATCCTTACTGCTTAATGTTAAGGGCACTAAGTCCTATGCTTTAAAGCTTATTGCACTTTTAGCAATATTTTTTGAACTACTGAAATGATATTTTTTTCTGTTCAATGGTTACTTTGCAGGAAGAAGTAGCAGCAGAAAGAAAAAAACAAACTGTAGTGGAACAAGTGATGATAGATCAGTTATCTAGGTAAGATAACAAAATGCTGATTAATTAGCTAGAGAAGTACTAATATATAGCAGGGCTGTGCATTTCCTTTGAAAGAGGTGATTCACAGCAAGCAGGAGCACATACAAAGCAGTCTTGTTGAATCATTAAAGTAGCCCCCTTTTTCTCATAATACTGTGGTTGCTTCTGGTCATCCTCACATATGCAGCTGATTTGCTGGGAAAAATGCTGGATGTTCATTCAGAGTTTTACAGCAAATAAATTGACCACTGCTAACCCATAAACCATTGTTTACAAACCACAGTGGAGTTTACTTGCTATGCAAAGTCAAACCTAAACAAATGACATTCTTATTTAATACAATATGTGAACCCAGTCTTTGAAGGAGCAGAGAATCATGCTTCCAGGCACAAGAAGTATCATTATGGTAGCTGAGCAGCAAAAAGATGAAAAAACAACAACAATAACCAAGATGTTAAATATGTTGGGAGAATTTGTTCTATTTCTCCCCATCCTCCCACAAGTCATCTGTTGTATGCTGATTTATAGTTCTCTGTGCATCAAAGTTCACTGGATCAGTGAATATGAGACCATTTGTGGAATGAACTAAATTGTGAGACCAAATATTTGGTTACAATAGGGTATTAAATGGCAACATTATTGCTTCATACATGCTATTTGGTTAATTGTGTGACTAGTTTATTTATTTTGTTGATTTATTTAAAAGACTTAAAAACACAACTCTGGGTGGCTCACAACAACAATAAAAAGAAAAAGCAATAGAAAGTCAAAACCTGGTGCCTCAACCATCCTTCTTCATCCAACAAAACCATCTCTGGGCTCCAACCTCACTCTTTCCCGACGCTTGGAGGAAGAACCAGTTCTTTACAGCCTTCTGGAAGGCTAAAAACATGGAGGCCTGCTGGATTCCAGGGGGAAGGGTGTTCAATAGGGCAGGGGCTGCTAAGGAAAATGCATATTTCCTAGATCCTGCTAGATGGCAACATTTAAGAGAAAGGACCTGGAGCACGCCCACCCTATCTGACCTAGGCAGATACTGTTAGGGAGAAGCAGTCCTGCAAATAACCTAGATCCTAGTTAAGTGTATAATAGAAGAAAGAAAGTTGTCAGGTAGTATTTCCAAATATTTTGCATTGTTATCTACTGATAAGCTGGGTGGGGGGGTTGTATTATCATCTAGTAATAAATGTCCCCAGAAGTTTCATACAGATGTTAAATAGCTTTCAGGGCACCAAAGTATTTTCCCGCATCACACAGCATAGCTTCCATGGTTTAGAGACATACCGCCCAGTATCATTCTCTGTGCCCCAATCCAGAGCCCAGGAGAATTTCTGTGAAGGATATAACAGGCCATTGAGAGAACAAGCAGGATCAAAAGAATCACACTCTCTTTGTCTTTTTTTCCACAAGAGTTGTTTATCAGGATGACTGGCTGATTCTTTCCCCAAACCAGGCCTGAACCCAGACTGAAAGGGTTTGAGCTAATGGCGTCATCCAAGAACATTTATAGCTACACAGCTACCATCCCTCAAACATCTTGCCCAGAAAGTATTTGTAGTTGGGTAGTAGTTGGCAAATCCTCTGGATCCAGGGAGGGATGAGGAGTGGAAAGACCAAGTGGGTGCCACTGCTCCTTTATGCATTCACCACTCGCTGGATCTACCCAGCCAACCACCTTGGGTTAGCTCAAATGGACCAAGATGGATGAGGTCAAGAGAACAGGTGATAGGACTGCTACAAGCATCTTATTAAAATAATCAGACTTCAAAATCTGAGCAATCCCATACATTAGCATCAGACAGTGTATTGGATACCTGTATATACTATATCAAAAGCAAATCGGAGCAAATGCTAGAATCCTAGGGGGGAGATGGGTGGTTATAAATTCGATAAATAAATAAATAAAATGCTCACAATTCTATCACTGCATATTTTTGTGTGTTTTATGAGACAGATAAAAATATGAATATGTAATGTCTGAATTATATAGATGTTTGTATATAGATAATCTATTATGAAAAATATTAATAACTGATGGCTGGTGAAAATAATTGAATGGATTTATTATTCATTGTAGAGTTTATCAAAGCCCTTTGATATTACATTTTAAAGACAAAGCAATTTTTCACTGTTAAATATCACTGATCCAACAAAAGATTCATGTTGGTTTTCCAGCATTTTGCAGTAACAAGCCTAGAAGCTGAACTAAGAACCTAATCAATATCTTATGTGGGCGTAATTTATAAGGCAGTAGAAATTATATCTAGGATCTACCCATCTTTTTTCCCAAAAACGTTTGTCCTAAACCATATAATACTTGGGTATTGCCATCAAAGATGATAATATGTACCCAGTCTCCTATCAATACAATCTAGAAAACTTGCAATTTACATAGTACAATTTTAGCACTTTTATGTTACGTGAAAGGTATTGGTGGTAATTTTATTGATATTTCTGTGATTGTGAACCGCCCAGAGTCCCCCGTATGAGGGAGATGGGCGGTGATAAAAATATGATAGATAAATAAATAAAATAAATTGTACAGCACTCCTTTAACCTGTGAAGATGAATAGTTTAAAAACATGAAATAAAAAATAAAACATGAAATTTATCTTAATTTGATAAAACCAGTTCCATATATTTTTAGAGCTGTGATAAGTGATCCAGAGCAAAATGGAAATTCAGATAGTTACAAGATGGATCCTGTTCTTCCAGGATTAAGCACAGCACCTCTACGCTTTAGAAAAAGAACATTGCATGAAACAAAGTAAGAACTGCTACATTATATTACTTTATGGGTAATATCCTCAAAATTATTTCATTATGAAGCTTTTGTTGATTTCAGATTGTGTTCATAAATATCTTGATTCTCTATAAAGGAAAACCAATAACCTCTATATTTTTTAAAATAAAATCTATTTGTTTTTGTCATGAGTAAGGACAGTTTTCTGTAATAATAATGTCTGACAATGGTTTTTAGCTCTTTTTAAAATTTTCCTGCATTTCACTATATGTTTAAGTTACACTTATACAATGTATCACTCACCATTTTGTAGACAGGATAGAAATATAAATAAATTAAAATACTATTGCTTCCATGAGCCAACAAGGCCTATGATTATTAGTTTTATTATTTGTAGTTCATGTCCTTTATGCAGTTCATTTGTAAATGATCTACTGTTGTTTTGGATCATTTAATTATATTCATCCAGGATCTAATTGATTTTTTAATTAAAAATAGCAAATAAGGGAGACCCGATAGAGGTTTATAAAATTAAGCCTTGTTATAGTGAAATAAATAGATAACAGGATCCCCTATCTTCTACTACTAGAACCTGGGGTCATCCAGTCACACTGAATGTTGGGAGATCTGCATAGTCAATGTGATGTACTTCACATGAATAGTTCAGAAGTTCATCTGTGAAATTAGCTGCCACATGATGAGGTGATAGACTCCAACTTAACATAAAATCATAGACCGTAAGATTGTCAAATGGCTACTAATCATGTGACATCAAAGTAGCATGCTTTTAAATACCAATTGTTCTGAAAAAGCACAGAATAGTGCTTCTAATTAGTATCTAATTAGTCCTGGTTGAAAATAGTTTAATCATGGTTGGAAAGTCATGGTTGGGAACCGGATATGGGAATTAAATAGACGATCGGTCTGATCCAACTGCTCTGTTCAATCTATTTTTTATAAAATTGCAGTCCCCCCTGAAGCAGGCATACAGCTTGAAAGTTCTGGATCTACTTCTGTTCCTGGGTGACCATGTAATAGCAGTGTTGTTGGCCAGGATAATTCATAATTTAATTTCATCTAGAGTAGATAAATTTAATATGCTGTCTGTGAATCTCTGTTTGAAGTATGTAATTTTTTTCCAAATAAGATAATCAGGGATAGGGTTTCAGATATATTGTCACTGGGCCTGGGGATCTGAATGTGTGGTGGAGTCCATACAATGGTTGTGCTGATTTGTGTTGGTGGTTTGTTTTTACTTTGGATGTAGATTGCATGTATGTTGTTGTTTTCATTGCTTTTATGAGTTTTTTTCCTGTTTTAATAATTGCTGTTAGCTGCCCAGTCATGAGTTTGGGATGGGCAGCGATATAACTTGAAATAAATAAATAAATATTCTATCAATTTTTTTCTGGCTATATGGAATGGTATTTGCTTCTAAGCAAACTTAGAGTAGTAGTTTAGTGTTAATGTTTAATAGTTGTGTCATGTCTCCTACATGTCCATCAAACTATGTGCCTAGCTCTGTTCATGCAGCCAAGAACTAGCTTTCCTAAAAAGTTTTAGGAACATATTGACTGTTGTGATTGATGTAAAAATATCACTTTAATTTTATTGAAAATATGAATTGAAATTATATGCATGTACATATGCACACACATTTTGATAAATAAGTAAAATAACCAGCTTAACTTTACTGCTTATATTACCAAAGTACATGGTTTGAATTATTAGTAAGACTTTTCTTAGTATTGATGTCTGCTAGAGAGCCTTAAAAAGGCTTCAGATTCCTGAAGATATTACTCATAAGCAGTGAAAATATACATAACTCTGTATTTCCAGTGAAATATGTAGGCTTGTAAGATATTGTAAGATTATTTGTAATTGTAGTAATCAGCATTTACATTTTGTCTTTGCTCTATCTTTTCATGATAACTCTACTCATAATTCACAAGCATGTCTATTCTACCAGCAGTTAGCATGCAAAATGTCTTGTTTTACTTGCATGGCACATAATGTTATATATTCTTCTTACAGAATTAAGACTAGGTCAGCATTGACTGAAAATATGCTTTCTAACAAATTACGATTTGATGGTAGATTAATATCAAGGTATGCCTACAACAATTTTTAAACTATTTTTTCTCATTCAGAAAGGTACTGAGCATGTTCTGTAACTATATAAATAGCCATAAACCATAGCCATATGCATCTGATAGTTAAATAAATAACCATATCTTAGTCTAATTGCTTTCTAATAAAATAGCATAGCAATATTACAGTTTATATTTAATTTTCATCCAATGTTATTTATACCACATGGTGATCTGTTGTATGCACATTTTATAGAATCGTAATCAGGTGCTAGTCTGATGATAAAATGCTGACTTCCTTCAGTATGTAGTAGGGATAAAGTAGTAAATGGTATTTGTTTATCAGCATCTCTTAATTGATTTTTTGTGGTTCTTGTGAACACAATCATCCACTGTATTCATATTTCCCCCTCATATCATGATCCTGACAAAAATGTCATTCTGCAATGTGATCTCTTGCAGCAATTACTGGTCAAAATTATTTTTACCTTAAATACTAAAATATGTGATATTTGGTCCTTAGATCTGTTAACTGGATGGAGCTTTGGGGCACTGGAAGTAGAGCACTCATACATAGTGGGCCTGCTTGGAAGTAATACGCTTGTTCCAATATTCACATTCTGATCAGGGTTAGTGGAGAAGTCTCAGTGGAAGAACGCATACCTGGTTAAATGTATATTACACAAACTAACACTAATAGGAGATTTGCTTAAAATAGAATGTTCTTTCTGTCTGGTTGGCAATCAAGGATTCATCTGGCTTTTCAAAAAAAATCTAATAACAGGGTTTTTTCCATTATAGAAATGGACGTGATGCTTGTCGAGAACTGATTGGATTTTACTTTGCATATGACAAATCTTTAACTATATATGAATATCGACAGTTTGGTAAAAATAGGTATGTATATGTAAGAGTCTGCTCAGAATTTTATTTAGCCATTAGTACTTAGTAAAATCACTTCAAGGTTTTTGTTTTTGTTTTAATTTCATGTAGAACAAATGCTCTACCATTCATTTTGAAGGGTATTTATATGCATCAGCGTGGAAAAAGGAAAGGAAAACCATACAGTCTTAATGATTTTTATGTTGTAAGTATTGTACGTTTGGATAAGAGGAAAGTATGAGCAACTTTGTGGGTGCAGGAACTGTGTGTCTTGCTGGGTAGTGGGTTTGAGCCATGTAGGTATATGCACATATAACCGGGCCCTGCAGGATGGAGAGAGACAGACTGTTTTTACTGGAGTAAGTGGATGAAATACCTTTTGAAAGCTTGAATTGCCCTACATATACCTGGTGCAATCTTTTCAGATGCCTTTTGAGCTGGAATTGTCATGAGCACTGATGGTGAGCAGGAGGGGGCCCCTATCCAGGGGGGAAAACGCATGCGTAGTAGCGAGGAATTGAGCAGTCATTCAAAGAGACACAGAACAGACCCGCCTTGACTTTTGGGGTTTATCTGTATGGGTTTTCTCACACTTCTTCAGTTTGTTAGGATTTTCTATCTAATGTAGCAGTAATAAAACACTAGAGACTTATTCCTCATCTCAGCATGGTTCCTGCCTGTTAGGACAGGAATAGAGAAGCCCAGAGGCTTCTTTACACTAAGGAAAAATCATGCTTCTTCCCTTTAAATGGGTGAAGACTTGAGAATGTGGATATGTTGCAAATAATCCCTTCTAGTGATTCTGCCTGAAATCATTGGATAGGAACAGGTTAAAACCCTTTTATTTTCAGTGATCCTGACCAAAATCCACTATGCCAGTGCTCGAACAGATCTTTCCCCTGCTACTAACAGCTAACTCAACTTGCTTCAGGGGAAATAGGCAGGGCTCACCAGAACATTGTGGGCTGATTTAAGATTAATTTCTCAGTAATTAATAGGCAATGATATCTTATTTTCAATTGTTGCTTTCATTTTTTTTGCATATTTTAAGTGTTCACTGTTAGATGGATTATAAATTTGACCTATTTTTCAAATCATGATTTAAGGTACTTGGGGAATGCAGATAGACATTTATTTTGATAGCATTGTTCAGATCAGCAACCAAACTAATGTTCAGAAAGATCCTACTCTAATTCATTAGTTGCGAGCTAGGAAAAAAATTACTTGTCTTTTTATTGTTCCAAGGCTAAGTAGCTTCCCTTTGCCACAAGAGGGCAGACAGGGGCAGTTTGGGAAAAGATTACTGAGCACAACTTGTACTTTCTTTTATGATTAAATGATTATGATTGTATTGCTTCTTAAAGCAATTAATACTTACTTACTTAATTTAGTAAAACATTTTTATCACAGCGTTGTGAATCAGAAAGCATGTACTGTAACTTCTTAAGACTGAGGAATTTACTGGTGTAGGCTTTCACAGCTGGTATTTGTTGGGCAGTGTTGAGCTTCAGGGTTTAGTGACCATGCTATATATACCATGGTCACTAAATCCTGAAGCTCAATAGTGCCCAACAGAGGAATTTCTTTCAGATTATAGGTATTTGTCTCTTTTTTAGAATTCAGGAAATTATTACCAATAACATTATAGCAGTGATGTTCAGCAGAGGTAGTGTAGTTCAGTCTGGAAAGGAATGTGCATGTAGAGTCATTTATCACTGTATTAACCTGACAGTAATTTGTGTAGTAAAACAGCATTAAACATTTGGAATTGCCATTATAACATGACATAAAATCTTGGAGTATGAGCATGTACATTAAGCTGAAGAAGTGTCAAACTACAGAAGATAATACAATGTTCTATATCATTAATACAATCGTTCAGTGAATACAGGAATGTAGCATACCTATGCTTTAGTAAATACATACATTGGATGATTTATTTATTTATCAAATTTTATCACTGCCCATCTGCCCCCAAGAGGGGGACTCTGGGCAGTTTACAATAAAAACAAAGTTTAAAATTCAGTGTAATTAAATACAATAAATATATAAGAAACAGTAAAAATGATGGTATCTAAAGTCACTGATGTGGCTGTAAGTGATAACAGCAGGAGTCTGTAGTGAGGGTTAGCAACCTGTGGCAACTGTTTCTACCCATTGGCTAGGCAATCTGTGTAGACTTTCATACAATGAAAAATATACTTTCCACACTATGCATTCTATGTGATGTTCGTCAACAGCCTTCTGTATATAGTAAACCCGATTAAGAGAAAAAATGCAAGAGGTAATCATTCAACTGGAATTACGAAAAAGGCCATATGGATTTTGTCTCTGATTCTCTGAAGATTATAGATTTCTCAGAATTACATATTTTTTTTCTGTACAAAGAAGGTTAAAAGACATCTGTAAACACCTGGACCTAGACCAGGTTTTCTCAACTAGGGTTCCATGGAACCCTAGGGTTCCGTGAGAGGTCACGATTTATTTAAAAAATTATTTCAAATTCTGGCACCTTCACATTAAAGAGGTAAGTTTCATTATTTTTAGTTTAAGAACACCATTAATGCATACATACAGGCCTACACATGAAACAACTATAATTTTGTAACTTCTGGCCTATACTTGAGCCTGAATGTGCAGAGGTTCTCTGAGGTCTGAAAAATATTTCAGGGGTTCCTCCAGAGTCAAAAGGTTGAGAAAGGCTGACCTAGACTAATTGAATCAAGATAATACTTTTTTTTAAGTTTGTCAAGTAAGTTAGAAAGGACTGCTTGTCCTTTAGCCTTTGTTCCTGTGTTTCTTCACAGTGCCTGCATTTTTTAACTTACGTTATTGAAATGGTTGATTTAGACTTTTCTGCTGCTCTTTAATATATACCTTTGAAACAGTTTTTGAAATTTATCTTGGAAATGAGCAATGGAATGACTTAAGTTTATTGTATACAGATCATAGGAAACATGTATGTTAGAAGAACAGATAAGGAATTCAGCTCTTGTCCCTGAGTAAATTCTGCTTCCCCTGGATCTGAAAAGGACATTTTAATCTTGAAGGTTAAAAAAAGGTGTTTTGTTTTGTTTTTATCGTATGGCATAGGAGTTTGGTGTTCATGCTGCTTTTTCTTGCTGGGAAATCCTTGTGAGGTCCAGCAGCCAGATGTGTAGACTATTTAGCTGTGACAAGTTACGTTGCCTGGGGTGCACCATGAGGAGGCTAATCTACATTGCACTGAGTTGGGCTGAGAGAAAGCGACTGGCCCAAGGTCACCCAGCCAGCTTTCATGCCTAAGGTGGGACTAGAACTCACAGACTCCTGGTTTCTAGCCAGGAAAAAGTGGCTTACTTAGAGAAGACCATTTGGCATTAAGGGAGAATGAACAAAATATTCATGTATAATTGGGCAGGCGTGCAGCAGAAAAGATAAGACAACTGAAGACAGAACTGTAAGTAAATGCTGGCCATTGAGATTAATGGCCTTGAAGAAAATGGGTAGGATAACATAGAAGATTTTGTCTGGTGTTGCATCTTTATGCTTTCTAGTTTGTCAGGCATATTTGAAATAGTTCACCTCTCTAAGATTGCAGTGATATTTTGTGGAATAGACTAAAAATAGAGTGTCCTTTTATATCACTCTTATATTATTGAACACAGGGGGCAGACCTAACTTTTTCGAGCCTTCATCATCCTGGCCTTCCTGAAAGTATTAAACAGAAACCATTGTTTATAATCCGTGTCACAAATACTGATGAAACGGCTAGAACTTTTCTAAAGTAAGTAGAGTTAGATTATCTGCACAGAAATCCTCTGGTGTTCACAAAAGAATACCTATGTATATTATCTATTGGTTTGAGGGTTTGCTTGTATTTCTCCAGCATAAATGTTAATATGTGGTTTTTGTGCCTTTGCAAATTTAATGGACTCATTAAAAGTTTTTAGATGATGTCCAAATGAAGCTCCATTTACTGTAATTTTTTTTTCTGGTCTGGAGTTCTATGTGACTGTGTATAGCTGCCATTTTAATTTCCTACAGAATTCACAAATTATTATCCCTCTAAGACAGTGTGGAAAATTGACAGCAGTTCCAGGTTACTTTGGTACTGGTGAAGGGCTGTTGTTACTGTCTAGCACTGCTGCTGGCTAAGCCAGAAGTGCATGCCAGAATAAACAAGCAAACCAACCAACCAACCATTAAACACCAAAGGCACAAATCAAGGACCTGGACATGGCTTTGATATGAAGCCTAATATAATGCGAAGTGTAACGTAGCTTTGATGCTGTCGTGCAGTAAGTTCTCAAGTCTCCTCTCTCATATCTTCCATTATCCCTGGCTAGAAAACATACCCAAATGAGAGTATTTTATGTTATTCTTGGGATTTAGAATAGTGTGAACTAACTAAGAGTTTGCTACAGGGAGTTTTTTTTTATTCTTTAAGAAACAGAATATTTCTGAACTTTTTTTTTTTTTACTCAAAAACTGGAATTTATCTCTCTTGATAAGGTGAAATTATTCATGTACTGGACTGTTTCCCATGTTCGCTGATCTGGTTGTCATGTAGGATATGATAGTTAAAAATTTGTATCTGTGAAAGTAACCTGTATTTGTGACTGCTTAACAAATGCATGTATTATAGTTCACAGAAGGGCCTGTACTCCATTATATAAGCTATCAATCTGGGCTGTCCCTTGTTCATACTGAGGGTTTTTAATAATCACATGCACTGGGGAAGCAAATAACCCCTAATTAAACAAAAGTCTGTATTTTGCAAGCTGTCCCACCTTTCAGGAGTAAACAAATGTCTCTTTGTTGCATCTATCAGTCTATCTACCTTGCCTTTACTGCCTGCATGTATTCATGCATAAAGTATTTGTGTATCTTGTTACTTTTGGGAGGTTAATCTTAGCACTTTAGAATAAGTTTATTTCAAAATTCTTAGTTATTATAAATACATAAAATATTTTACAAATCAGAAAACCTGTTTTTCCTAATTGATATGTAGGATATGATCGTTAAAAATTTGTGTCTGTAAAAGTAACCTGTATTTGTGACTGCTTAACAAATGCATATATTATAGGACCTATAATGTGAAAGATGAGGAACATCCTATCAAGGAGGAAGATGATAGGAAGAATACCTTGAAGAATATTCAAGGTTTGTATGTCCCATTTGACAGAAATTCTTGCCTATGAGTTCTGTAAAAATATTTTCATGGAACCTGGACTGCACTTTATTCTACAGTAATGGTATTTCAGTATACCTTCAGAATAAATGGGCTTTTGATTGTAAATAATAAATATTATTATTTGATGTAGGACAGAAAGAGTGTGTGTTAATTTTATTTGATATTAGTAATGTTCTATGTCAGAATGGGATTAATTATTTACATGTAGAATATCCTAGGATAAATTCTGAACATCTCCAGTAACATCCTGATATAGCAGGATTAGAAAAGAATTCTTCTTTAGATTATCATACTATATCATTCAAAGATAATATTGTGGTAGATTAGGTAACAGTTTTACACATTTGAAAACAAGCACTGTACTTGAAGCAGAAAAGCATAATTAAAAAAAGACCCTATTTTTAATTTCCTTTCCAGATAATTTGAGAGCAAAATTAAATAAAAGAGGAGTTCGTATTGTTTCAGGGCTAGGAAAATATTTCCGTGAACTGGACAAGAAGCGAAATGGAAACCTTACAAAAGCAGACTACAGGCAAGCACTAAAAGTATTTCATTTAGAAGTGACTGAAGAGGTATGTCAAAATCCTCGTATAAGAGGGTAGATACAATTTAATAGGCATTACTTCAACATGGTGGGATGTAATTCATGAGCAATTTGCAAAGATTGAAAGGCATAATTTACTGAAAAAGAATAGGCCCAAGTGGGAGGATGAGATGGCATTGTATGTAAAGAACTTGTACACTTTTAGAGATTTAGGACTTTGAAAGACCCCAAAAGAGAGTTGTCATATGAGAATATGAGGAAGGGAAAACAACAGTGATATTATTGTAGGACAGGTTGTAGACCAGGCAGAAGATCTTGATAATGTCCTTCAGTGCCAGAGTACAAGGATTTCATGGTTTGTGCTATTTGTATTGTGCTTTTACAGTTGTTATGTTTATGGCTCACTTTTGTCTTTCAATCCTATGTTAGCCATCCAAAGTTGCAATTTGTGAGCTGGGTGGCAAGCATGCATGCATACATAAATAAGAAACATTGTAATATTGGGCCCTCAGCCACTTGAACATTTGTGGAAAACTAACTCACCCAAGGTTGCAGGGTCCCAAAAATTCTTCAGAAGTCTTGCTGAATGTTTGGTTGGCCAGAAAAAGAGACGGGGGAGTGGCTGTTGTAGAACTGGTTCTAGCCAATAGAAGAGAGCTGTAACAAACTGGAGATGAATTAGTACTTATTTACCTAGTTGTTGCTGCTATAGTGAAGTATGAAGAAAGTGAATGAAGCTGGTTGGTCTTTCCCTCCCCTTCCCCCAACCTGACAGATTGCCTGGACTGCTGCTTTGGTGACATCTGGAACACTAAATACTACTGTTGGCATTTTTATGCTTACATTGAAACGGTTTTTTTTTTAGAAAAAATGCACAATTTTCAAATGAACACTCTGAAGCATTAATTCAGTTTTTGCCAATTTTTATCTCACAGTACTTACGTTGTTAGTTAAGTATGCAACTCTTAATTTAACTTGACGTTCTTAAACTTAGGAATTTGAATCTTTGTGGTTACTACTACATGATGACAATAATGGTGAAATTGATTACACTGAATTTACTCGTGCTGTTCTTGGAGAAATGAATGAATATAGAAAATCTTTTGTCAGGAAAGTAAGTAATCTTATTTTAAGAATCTAATTCATGTATTAAAAAGTTGAATACTCCTAATCTGTATAATGTTACTGTTTTTTGGGGGGGAGGGTATGTCAAGATTTTATTTGGAAAGTCAGTTCAAATTGGATTTGGTTTAAACTCTGATTCACATCAACTTTCCAAAATAGATTGTTGATTAGGATCAAATTGTTGAATTAAATCTGCTGCTTCTGCCTTGATGGTCTTTTCTACATGTATGTTGAAGGTATGAGTTCTTAGAGCAGTGTTTCTCAACCTTGGCAACTTTAAGAGGGATGGACTTCAACTTCCAGAATTCCTCAGCCACTGGCACTGGCTGGGGAATTCTGGGAGTTGAAGTCCACCCTCTTAAAGTTGCCAAGGTTGAGAAACACTGGCTTAGAGAGTCGTTCCCCCACCCCTTATTTAGCTTCCCTCCTTTTTTTTAATATTGTTGATATAGTACATAGATATTTAAACATTTGTAAAGGCTTTACTACCTAAGAGCTTGACCTCTTTGAGTATGCAAATCCTGATCTACGCCATGCTTTTCTTTCCACTCTGCCTGGATAACCCAGCTTCTACCTTTGGCCTGCAATTTAGTTAACTGGTTTTCCCAAACCAATTAAAACTGGCTAGATAACCTTCCTGCTCACAGTATTGCAGCAGTTTTTGCAAAGGGGGTGAACATGTACCTTGCCTAGGAGAAATCACGAACAAAGAAAAGCAAAATGTTTGATAGTAGAAAGGGCAGTAACAAGAAAAGAGAACTGAAAAGATCCAAAATTATTAGAGACAAGTGAACAGGAAACTCCTTGTTTGATCATGCCTGTGATCCATTTCAGCTTCAGTTTTATATTCACTTACCTGATTGTTTTAGCAATGCTTTCTTTTTATCTCAGAAACTACTACTCAAATATATTATTTCTCTGATTACAATACAAATGGCAATTGTTGTGGTTGCCCTAAAATTAATGGGAGAGAAATTGCCAAATTTCTCATTTTTAAAATAACCTTCCAAATCTTTAGGCTTTCTCCCCCCAATTTAGTATTTTTTTAGGTATTTCACCTTTGTATGCTAAAAGAAACACATACTTTATAATATTTAACCTTCCTGAACTTTTAATGTATTAGTTTAAGAATTTCAGTTTATGGAATTGTAGCTGATGCTTTGAACAGTACCAAGTTAATATTGCAGTAGGAGCTGTGAGAGAAATTCTTTCTGGGTCATCTAAACAAAATTGTCAGTGTGAAAATAAATGAGTCAGTGAGAAAATACGTTACTGTTCATGCAACAGGGGAAAAATGTGTTAAGGAATTGTTAGAGCTGACCAAAAAACCTCTCCTAGATTTCTAAATAGAAAATATATTTATTGTTGAAAGGGGTTGAAACAAAGCTTACTGTCCTGAAGAAATTTTAAAAGCTTACTTCCACTGATGTTGACTCACTTAGGTGTACCCAGTTACTTCCTTAGTTTCTCACTTTCTCTAAACGTTTATGTAAGGTCAGGTATTCCACCAATATAAATTCTACAAGTAGAATGTTGTGTTTAATTTTGTTAATATTATTTTGATTGTCTTCATGTAAAAATACCAGATGTATATAAACATTTTTTCTGTATATTCTCACACATTTTTTTCTGATTATGTTTAGGCTTATATGAAGCTGGATTACAATAAAACTGGCAGGATACCTATGGTAGATATCAAGAAATGTTATTGTGCTAGAAAACATCCTCAAGTTATAGCAGGTATTACCAGTAAAGTAATTATTTATTTATCTTGTTACCATTTGTTATTTACTTTCAGTTGTCACTGCCTGATAGTTTAGAAAAAGCATGTACTTTCTGGTATATGCTTTCTGATTTGATTGATAGTGGCCTAGGTGCAAGGAGATTATACTCATTATAGTTATTCAGTTTAAGGAAGATTTAACATATTGTATCTCCCTTGAGTAATCCTTATTCTGGTTTATAGATTTTCAATCATTTTGGGCTAACTTACATTTTGTCCTTTTGAGCTTCTAAAAACATTTGACTTCAAGATCCTTACCATGAAACTATATTCCTATGGCCATTTCTTTGTATGAAGAAAGCCATAAAGCTGTATGGCTTTCATGACAGACCTACATTACTTAATTTTTTCTACAGATAAGGACTGTTCACTAAATTTATATCATGTTTCCATTAGATCAGCCTAAAAATTACAAAAGAATTTGCAAGTTTTCTGCTTTTTCAGGGTGCTTGATCAGTCAAAAATATTATAAAAAATGGAATGGGGAGGAAGCAAGAATGTTTTTTAAAAAGTCAAGATGTTTCAGCATGAGGTCTTTAGTTCATAGGCAGTCTCAAATGTTTGTCTGCTGAATACAGTTATGTTGAAAAAACAAAGTATTTTCCTATGTTGATCAGATGAACATACAAAGCCAGGCTCATATTTCAACCAGTTGCCAACATGATGATGCTCTTTCTTTCAGCATCTTTGGAAATCTTTGCAGCCCGAGCATACCCAGGGCCTTCATGTGGTCTGTATTGTAGTCCACTATATCTGGAGAATGACATTACAAAGTTTGGAATAAATGTCGGCTTAAAGTATGAGACAGAACATAGTGTTGGCAGATGCTGGGAAAGCCTTTAGCCCAGGAGAGGTCAAAAAAGTCACACACCAAGCATTTCTATAAAAATAATTTATTTACAGAAAGCAAAACAAAAACAAAACATATTTAAAGGACATAGCTCCCCGTTTGGAGCAAGCCTTGCTTGGCTACATTGCCGGCAGAGAAAAAAAGAGGAAGTAAGAAACAAGTCCGGGCAGGATCCTCCCCCAGGTGATTTGCATGAAGCACGTGAGAGGAGACAATCAATTGCCACCTTTTCACCCGGCCAAAATGACTAGGTACAACAGCAGCTTAATCTGTTAGTAGGAAAACCTCAACATATAGGCATCTGTGCAGTGACATTACAAAACAAACCAACCCGTCTCTTTTTGTACTTGCATACTGATATTGTATGCAAGTATCTAAGTAACAGGAATTTGCACTGTGACATGGTGATGTTCATTTTGTCATTTGCCTCCCAGACTCATGCCCAAGTTACCTTTTCTAAGCTATCCCTTGAGCTTTCTATCTTAATTTGCTTTTCACAATTTTCACTTAGGGAGTTTTTCTGTGTTAGATTCATAATATGTCTTTAACATGCTGTAGACCCACAGGTTTTATTTTCGTTTTGTTTTTTCAATGTTTTACTACAACTCTGACATGCTCAATAACAACTTTAATAGTAAGTAATATTTTAACAGGTAACACAACAGAGGAAGAAATTAAATCTTCATTTCTAGAAACACTGGAGGATACCTGCAGCAATCCCAGTGAAGTTTCATTTAGTGAATTTGAGGATTATTATGAAGGATTAAGTATTGCCATTCTGGATGATGAAGATTTTATTAACACATTAAGGAATCCCTGGGGAATTTAGAAGTGAAGAATATAATGTAAAAAAAAATAGGAATAGAGACTCTGAACATTTGTTAACTTTCTAAATAGACTTAATAAATTGGCCTTCATAGTCTGAAGGTACAGTAAATGTTTGAAGTATGGCTTGTTTTTCTCCTTGCAACATTAAAGTAGTATTTACTACATTTTTATTTATTTGCTTCAGACTACATCCCATGTAACAAAATAATATGTTTAATCAGTGAATTGTGAAACTGAGTAAAAGGATATATGCATGATAGAACTAATGTTGTACTATGTCAAGGGCATAGTTAAAATAACCGTGTATCACAATCCATATTATAAAGGCCTTTTTTTAAAATGAATAAAGGCCTTTTATCAGAATGAATATTTTTAGTTTGGTAGTCCTGTCAATAGCTGTTTTAATCCCAGAGTATATAAGCATAGAGAAGTTTAGGATGATTATATCTTTACTCCAGACTATAGAACAGCATCTGTGCATCTTTAAGTGATTTTTTTCCAGGAGATACTTTGTTTTAGTTAATTTACTGCAGTCAGATAGTACAGACAAAGTCTTAGAACTTTTTAAAAGCATACATATCTACATAGATACGTAAGTGTCCCTGTGTGCTGTTTGTAATTCACTTATTCCACTGTTTATATGTGTTGGGGTTTTTACTTAAAATGTAATGTGCTTTTTTAATTCATCCAAATACTGTATCTAGATTTTTAGTATATGTTAATTAACACAACATTTTATATTGTAAGCAATTTTGAAAATAATTACATTTTGATTTTAAAAACCAAATTCCTTCAGTATGTAGCATGCGCATATGTATGTATGTATGTATGTATGTATGTATATATTTCAGTGCTATAATCATAATTTGTTATCTTTGCTATATAACAATATAACTAAAAGTTTAATTGATTTTAAATCTAATTTATTTCTAGAACCTTTTCAGAACCAATAATTATTAAACTATGGATATTTATCTTCTGCTCAATCCTGGACATGCAGATAAGAATTTTTGGAGATCTATTATTTAGAACAGCATGAATCAGTCATATGTAATCTGTTCTGTTTGGGCACCCTCAAGGCCACGTAACAGTGGTATTAGTCTTCACCCTGAAGTCCTGAGAGGCTGGACTAGTGGAAAAAATCATGCTATTTTAAAACCCTTTCATGGACTGAGCAAAAAGATATTCTCTGTAGGCTAAGATGTTAAAAAGCTCATTAAAGCCAATTATATTCACAGCAGAAAGTCTCAAAAACATACAAAATGTTGCTGGAGCTGTCAAAGCTATGTTTAGTTTGTCTGCAGAACGTTCATATGCTCCTTCTAAGAAAAAAAATGCAACAGTCCTATATATACTCACCCAGCATATATGGTGAGTATATATGCATATAAGGATTATCTGAATGGAATCTAGGAGAGTGACCAGAGGATACTGTTGCAACCTTTATTGACTCATCCATTCCACCAGAAAAGAGTGCTTTTCTACTAACAAAAGATGAAGGGAAATAGGCCTATGTCAAGAGGCTAAATTACTGAGTGATAGGATTGAGGATCCTTCAGGCACAATTTTCTAATTGACTGGATTGGGTAGCTGCCAAGAAGGCACATAAAGAACAACAGAGGAGAAGACATGCAAAGGGGAGGTTTCAGAGCAATCAATACCTATAGAAGTGGTATCTAGTAGTACTCTTGGCAGCCTACTTCAGAGTACAGTATGCCTTCAGTGCCTGAGAATGAGACTGCAAGAATAACAGAATCTGACTATTTTTTATTTAGCCAAATTCAGTGTGATGATTTTTCAGAAGACCTGGATGCAAGAAGGAACTACTCTTGATGGATTTTACTAGACCTCCCTGATAGTAAAAGGAGTCAAGGCAGGAGATATCACAGTGAGGGGCTCAGAATATTTATTTCTACTAAATTCTGGGCTTTCAGAGTTAAACTTGCCCCACTGAGGTTTGCAATAGCAGCATTAATAAAATTCAGCTACTGCAATCTTATTACCCCTCACCCCCTGAGAACCTGCTTATGAACTAATCATCTTTGATTATTAAAAATGACATGTCTCCATGTCTTTGTCAGTAATTTCAGTGTCAGAAGTAGGTGAGTGATGCAAAGAATTTCAACAATGCCCTCCAAATCTAGAAACTTTCACTTTGCAGTTTGCCATTCTCAATCTGCTGCTATATAACTATGCCGAATGGTACTTAGTGCAGATCTTCAGTAGACTGGATCTAATTATTTTAAATGGTGTCACTAATGGAGGTTTTCCAGGGGACTTTATTTGGGGAGCATGTGCATCTATGACTATCCTGGATTATGTGGCTGTCACAACTTTCTGTAATTTGTAGACAGTATCAGAATTGAATGCTGATTGAAAGATTATCATCTACCATGAGCTCTGAGCCTCCATCAAATGGCAGGAAATACATCTTTCAACCTGTAGTATAAACAGAGGTGGAACTGCTTCTCATTTGAGGTGGTTAATGCAAAATTGGCAGGAATGTTGAATTTGATGCAAATTTTATAACTTGGAGCATCTATTGTAGAAGATTAACATAGTGCAGAGACACTGATTGGTTCAGAGTCTTCAACTGGACTTAAACATCAGTAGTAAAAGAAGGAGCATTCCTTGTAGCTGATTTCAGTTCATAAATCATTAGGGACAGTATTAAGTGTAAAAATGCCCTGAATAACACAAGACTAATTCTACCCAAACATCAACTTGGATGTTTCTAGTTTTTTTTTTAATGGTACAAGTAGCTGATTGTAAACTAAAATAGTTAGCTGTAGAGTAGGACTTGACTCATTTACTAACTGCAGCAAAGTCCAACAACCCTTCCTTCATTTGAAGATGGTATTTGCCTTTCTATATTCTGAACCCTTTTACTGGTCTCCTATCCCAGCAGGAAAGTGGGAGGAGTTCTTCCACATGCTGTATGCAGGGAATTTGAACAGAATGGTCTTAGAAAGATTTGGTTGTCTTCCATCTTGGCCCCTATGTTGCTATCTGTGGTTTCCAAACTGGTAAGTCTGCTTAAGCTTGGCAGGCTTGGTATCTGCAGAGATGAATAAAACTCAGACTGGTAAGCTCCAATTTTGGTCTTATAATTTACAGGTATAAACTGTACATTTCCTGGAAATTACAGTGGTCAGAAATTTATTTGAGGATCATGACCCCAAAATTACATGGCCAGAGACAAAATTCTCTTTGGCAATCTGCCACATGATCCAAAAATGGAATAAAAGAGAAGGAAAGCTAAGAAGAAGGGGATGAGGATGCTTTAGGGATGAGGAGAGTAGTATTTTAGCATTTAGTAATCTAGTGTTCTGTTTTAGTAATCTAGTAATTTACTTTTTTAATTTTTCCCAGTATTTAATATTTGCATTCATATTATATTCTGACTCACTTTATCTTAATTTCTGTGTAGTACTTTCTCTTTTGTCATAAAACATTTCTGTCCAACTGTGCAGTGACTATATTAAAGAATTGATTGACTATGAAAATGTACTCTATTTGTATATGTAGTTTTATTTTGAGAATTGTTTTAATGAGATACAGAATGAGCACACATTTCTTCTAAGAGAGGCTACTTAAGTTTTCTTTCTTGAATACAAAGGCAGATAAAAAACTGAAGGGGAAAAGCTATATTTCTTGAAAAGAGAGACACTACTAATTCTACTGTTTATTTTCTGATCGTTTAGCTAAACATTCTAAGAAAATTTACAATTGATCTTACAAATAGTTCTATGCTTTAATTTTTTAAAGATGATTTAATGTTTAAGCATTTATTGCTTAATCATTAAATCATTTAATCTTGTGCATTATTAGTTAAGTATTTATTCTATATTTTTGAGCATAAGGGAAAATGCCAGTATTTTTCTTTGTCTGCTAGTTAAAAATACCATGTTTTGATTACACTTAAAAATAAGGTAACTGTTTATAGTGAACAGGGTAACTGTTTATAGCAAACAGTTACTGTGATTAAGGTATATGTAATTCTTGGTGACTATTGATTAACTGATTAATAATCTGATACCTATGCTTTTACGCTACTGTAACAATAGAATAAGCAGGACACAAAATAATTTTTCTCTATTTAGCTGTTTGGATAACTCTAGAATGTAAAATAAAACAGTGCAATTACATGTTCTATATACAGTATTTGTTAATAAAATCAAATTCTTTGGTTATAGCTAATCTTATTTGATCCCAGTTATAGGTTTGTTAAATGACTTTCTGCAACTCAAATCTTTATTACAGTCATAATAAAATCAGAACAATTGTTATTAAAATAAAAATATACAGTAATATCGGTCTAAATATAAACATCCTGACTGTCACTTCAAGTAACTTATTTGAGTCAATATTGTGAGGTTACAATCTTCTAGTGAGTTCTTTTTGCTCAGAAACAAAATTTGGCAATTAAAAACATGAGCTTAGAATTCCTATTAGTTAAAAGGAACTACATATAAAATTCATTTCAATAGCCTTTAATAGAGCCTGAATTAAATTAAGCCAAGAATCAAAATAAAACTGACAAGAGTGTATTCATTTAGCCCAGTCTTGCATGGACAATGCTTCTGAGAAACAGATTTTGCAATACCTGCCTCCTAATAGAAACAATCGTAGATCATTAAATTGGGTTCTTCAGAATACCCATTAATATTTAAGGTAGATTTGTGAATACAGTACTAAGAAGCTGCTGGACTAAGTCTTTGGCACTATCTAAGAGGTTGATACATCTTTGAAATTTGCCTTAAGTGTTTTTGGTAAATCTATGTTTGGTTGCTTGGAATGATCCACAAGTAACATCTTTTCCCTGTTCAAAGGGCTGACCCAGGCTGAATCAGGTGATTCTGCTTATGCTTTAGCCTTCAACCCTATGCTTTGTATGTGATCTGTCAGCTAGGCTATTTTTTGAACACATGTTTAGTGCTCTTTTAAAGGAGCATTAGACATTTTTTCCCACACACAGATCTAGCGGTCTTCCAGAAGATCATCAGTCCAGATATAGCCCAAGCTATATCTGTCACTTGGGCAACTTGAATGGTGGCTAAAGCCTGCTCCCAGACACTCTTCCACAGTCACTCAAGCTCATCCCACCACATGCTGAGGACAGTGATTAGCAGTGGTTTTCCCTGCCAGCAGATGGTACTGGGTGGGAGAAGAAACACAGGCAGCAGAATCCACCAATCACTGGTTTTAAATTCTTCCCCATGAAAGCTTTAAAAACAGCATGGTCATTAGCTTCTTCCCAAAGGTAGATTACAGCTTGGGAAGCACAGCGTTTATGTTGACATACTGGTGACTCCAGAACTGAACAAATGCATATTAATATAGCTGTGAGGAGGATTCTCTACATCTACTGAATAGGGATTTGTGTGTACAACTGCACACAAGCTGCTTTTCTCGCAGGCCTTGAACTCTAATAGTACAGGTACATGTTTATATGCTAGTGACTATGTACATATAAAACGCTTTTCAGCATAGACATCTGAATTATACATGCAAATACCAGTGTCAAAACAATGCTACAAGCCCATCAGAGGAGGTCGGTCTTGTTGCTGTTTTCATGGTGACTTTTAATGCTTGAATAAGCTAAACAAATTCTCTGTGTTTGCAAAATTCTAGCCAAGATACTATTTATTTATGTATATGTAATGAAACAGATTTTCATGGACCTGTGCTGGCAGAGAATTTATGGCTTTGGGGAATTTTGGATGCAAAGCTTTAACATCTGTTATAAGTGCTTCTTTGGTATTACCTCATGCTAAAATTGTTAGGAAAAAAGAAGTGGTGTAAGGGATTGAGGGGATTACTTATTGGGGGCTTAATGGCATGCCTTTCCATGATGTTCTGTGGAGGGAAAAGCATATATTATGTGGCACAGATCCGACATTTTACATGGATACTCACATTGCTGGGTAACAATTTGTTGGATATTGTTGCTCAGAGTAGCAGGAAGAAATGTGTAAAATAAGAGTTAGCTGACTGACCAGCTCCTCATATTTACAGAATGAAACACGTGTGAGGATATCCATGCTCTGGTAATTAGGATCATAGATGGGGAAGGATGCAAATTAGGTTCAGGAACTGAGACAATAAGTGTAGGCAATGCCAAAGTGACTTGATATTGAAATGTGGAGACATTCCACAGTTTACTGTCACCAAAAGTTGCCCACACAGGAAATAAATTATTAATCAGTACAAAAAGAATCTCTTCTAGGGGTGATTTGAGTCTTGGAGAACTTTGAATAATGTATAAAGATTATGGGAACAGCTATGCATCTGGTTATGCTTTGTAATGGTTATAAACAAATTCCAGTATGAAGTTGAGGCCCCTGCCTCAGCAACCCTTATCCCCTAGAGGTGTCTGCAAAGAGAAAGCAAAGATGGAAAATGTATTTCTTTGGACTTTCCTAAGTAATATTTCCAGGAACGAAAACTTATTCACACAGCTGAACATGTCCACTAATTCTGTATATAAAAAGGTAAAGGTTTCCCTTGACATTAAGTCCAGTCGTGTCCGACTCTAGGGGACGGTGCTCATCTCCGTTTCAAAGCCGAAGAGCCGGCGTTTGTCCGTAGACACTTTCGTGGTCACGTGGCCAGCATGACTAAACGGAATGCCATTACCTGCCCGCCAAAGCGGTACCTATTAATCTACTCACATTTGCATGTTTTTGAACTGCTAGGTTGGCAGGAACTGGGACTAGCAACGGGAGCTCACCCCATCATGCGGATTCGAACCGCCAACATTCTGATCGGCAAGCTCAGCAGCTCAGCAGTTTAACCTGCAGTGCCATCGTGTCCCCCTAGTTCTGTATATAGCAAAGCAAAATATCCAGTTGATAGGGTATGGCAGAAAACCAGTTAAACTTCTCTTTCAAACTTTTGTGGAAAATACTGCTAGAAAACAAGCAGAGAAATCTCACCACTGGTCCTTTGTTGTAGTTTGGTTTCCATGGCAATAGACAGCTTAGTCCAAACACAGCTTTTTTGTCCTAACAGCCAGGAACCACGCTGAGACAAGGAACTGGTCTCTAATGTTTTATTGCTTGTACATAACAGGAATCCTAACAAACTGAAGAAGCGTGGGAAAACCCAGCCATATAAACCCCAAAGGTTAAGGTGGTCCCGATCTGTGTCTCTTTGAATGGCTGCCCAATTCCTCAGTGCTACGCATGCGCTTAACAGTCTGGATGGGAGCCCCCTGCTCGCCATCCTTACTCATGACATTTTTCTACACAAATAATAATAATAATAATGTGAAGAGGTGCAGTAGTGGGGGGAGGGGATACAATCCAGTGAATTATAGTAGCAGTTCATCTGCAAGCAACCACATTCATTGTGCTGTAAATGCTCAAGTGAGGTATAACAGAGACTTCCCCATCTTCAGTATATACAGTACATCTTTATTATGGCTGTGCAAAGCATTCAAAAGAGGTGCTTTGCAAAGCATATTAGCATCATTAAAGCACATCTCCTACTTCAAAGACTCCCTGGATATCTGTATATGCACTTGTATGCAGTTTTGCTAGGACACCAGTGAAATAAGACACTGAGCATCCACACACATGAATAGACAGCTGGGGATAACCTTGGAAGCAGCTGTGTGAGCCTTTCAAAGGACTTGGCCATGTTAAAGGTTTGAGGAGGGGTTTTTCACTTACCACTAACATGCTTTGTGAATCACGTCTTTTTAATAGTTTTGCACAGTTTGATCTGCACCCTTGGTGACATGCCTTGTAATGCATATGCATATTGCTCTGTAAATAAGATGTATGCAGTTATTTATTTATTTATTTATCTAATTTATTCCTGCCCATCTCCTCCTGTCGGAGGCCTCTGGGCGGTTTACAACAAGTGATTAAAACCATCAGAATAATACAAAAAATACAATACAATAAAATACAATAAAAATACTATAAATAGAAATAAAAATAAAGAATAAAAAATAAAAAATCCAAGCGATGAAACATCTAAAACAGTCCAAGTGTGGGAGGAGTGGTCTATAACAACCATCCCCATGTAACTCTATTCCCCTCTCCACCCCAAGCGAGGCGGCAGAACCTTTGCCTGATTTGTAACCTAGAAGAAAGGGAAAAAAAATCACTTTCAAAATCAGACTGTGAAGAGTTTCATAGCATTACTGTCTTGCTCACTGTTCTAGTAGCCTCTTCCTGCTTGCTACCAAGAACATCAGGACTACTCTTTTGGGATTCAAACACCATGTCTCTCTTCTTTTCCTTTTAGATTTGGTTTTACTCTCTTTTTTTCTCATAGAAGGAGATGAAAAGGAGGAAAAGGAGAAAGTGCTAACGTGCCTCTTAATAGCTTCAGGCAAATATTATTGGTAGAATCTGCCTGTGCTTTCTGTCATTATGTTCCTTTATTTGACAACCTTAATTAACATCTTCTTTAAATTATCCTCTTTTAACTTGAACCAACATGTTTTGCTTCTAATCAAGCAATACTGGCATAAGGTTCTTCCCAAAGCAATAGACAAGAAAGTAATAGGCCAGGTTTTTAAAAAAAAATAGGCAAAATAAAAAAAATGCTTTATTTACATCATTTTAAAAAATGATACTATTTCACTTCAACTGAAAGGAATTTTCATTCGAGCTAGCTTTAGCATAGCTGGTTGTGCCAGAGATGATTTGTACTAGAAATTATTAGGGCTGAATTCATGGTACTGTTTTCACTTCTGTTAAAAGTTCTTGCTTCAGGGCTGTCAAAAAAGTAATAGGCCAGCCTGAAAGGTTTCTGCTGTTCCATCAATATGACTTTTTGATGGACGAGGATCTATTCTTTCAGTTCTAAAAGCAGTAGTAGGAAACATAACATTGCATTCTCCCAATGTTGATTTCTATCATTATTGTGGTGGCTAAGAATATGATTTAGTTTCAGGAACTGAAATATATATTTAAAATACTGTATTTTTCTTTTTAGCATAATTATTGCATTATTTTATTTTTATCCTAGAGCCAGTTTGGTATATGTTTAAGGTACTAGTCTAGAAACTGGGAGACTGGGAGTTCTAGTCTGCCTTAGGCATGAAGCCAGCTGGGTGACCTTGGGCAAGTCACTCTCTCTCAGCCCTAGAAAGCAGGCAATGGAAACCACTTCCAAAATCTTGCCAAGAAAACTGCAGGGACTACTCTAGGCAGTTGCCAGGAATCAAGACTGATTCATTTTTTAGAATAATTTTTACTGAGAATTTTTACTGGAATGAAAAGGAATCAAGACTGATTCAAAGGCACACATGTGTGCATGTGCACACCACAA
The DNA here is from genome assembly GCF_035149785.1 of Candoia aspera. Taxonomy (NCBI): domain Eukaryota; kingdom Metazoa; phylum Chordata; class Lepidosauria; order Squamata; family Candoiidae; genus Candoia; species Candoia aspera. The sequence goes on from NC_086159.1 coordinate 44,068,233, forward strand.
ATGCACAAACACAAATCTATCCTAAGTACTCAGCAATTGTAAATCAGTTATTTGTTAAATTTTAGAAGTTACAACCCCTATAACACTATAAACATTGGCTATACTAGTCAATCGATTTACTCAAGAGTTCTTTCCCACAAATGAGATATGGGAAAGAGACAGTGCCAAGGACAGGTTGAGGCCCAGCATCAATGGAGCAGTAAGGCCTAGGGTGGACCAGAGGCAGAAGGCCTCTGAAGAAGTCAGCTTTTGATGAGACTTGGTGGGAAAGGCCAGAAGATGGTCAGCCAGAAACGCTACTGAAGAAAGCCTAGAGTGGTAAGTTGGGTGGTGGCTAAGGACTGGTGGCAGACCAGAACCAGCATTGTATGATCTACTAAAGATACCACAGCAGTAATAACCAAGCAAAGATGTCTGGTAGAAAGCAAGTGTCAGCTGCAGGTCAGGCTAAGATTGGCTGTGATGGCTACCTGAAAAAGGGTAGAGTGAGGTAACAAGCCACAGTGGGTGAAACCCCTCAGACAAAATTCTCATTAGGCTCAGAGCACCCAGATAGCCCCAGTGGATAGCAAGCTGACTCAGAAAACTCCTAAAAGGACATCTGTAGACTGTCACTCCACTACTAGCTCTGAAAGAGTCAGGTTGACTGCAGTTCTCTGTGTTACTACTAGGCAGGAAAAGGTTAGTTGAAGTGGAGCTACAGCAAGGGGGCTACAGATTGGGAAGGCAGATTGCCACCTTATTGACCTGATTTAATGGGTTCTCAGGGGCTTTGAAGGATGATGGAGAATATTTGAGCAAAGGACATTTGCATATTCTTTATCAGGAAAATGAATAGCCACCTCCTTAGTGCATCAACCTCTGGTTAGCAAGAAAATTTTATTTATTTATTTATCAAATTTGTCACTGCCCATCTCCTCCCACCAGAGGGACTCTGGGTGGTTTACAATGAAGTAATCAATAAAAAAACAAATATATAATAAAATTATAATATATAAAAGTGCACCATAGGACACAATTACAAATAGCTAATAAATATAGATAAAAATAAAGTCCAGATGGCTATGATCTCTTTCAGTCCTTGCATGGGAGGGTGTCGTGAGTACTGATGGTGAGCAGGAGGGGGCCCCTATCCAGGGGGCAAAACTCATGCGTAGTACTGAGGAGTTAAGCAGCCATTCAAAGAGACACAGATCAGACCCACCTTAACTTTTGGGGTTTATCTGTCTGGGTTTTTCCCACACTTCTTCAGTTTGTTAGGATTTTCTGTCTAATGTAGCAGTAATAAAACACTAGAGACCTATTCCTTGTCTCAGAGTGGTTCCTGACTGTTAGGACAGAGGGGTACTTTAGGGCGCTAGTCAACCCCAAGCATGATTATTCTCCTCCCCACCTCAAGCCAGGTGGCAGAGCCAGGTCTTCAAATTCCTCCAGAAGGCCAGGAGCAATGGGGCTAACCTCACCTCTGGGGGCAAGATATTCCAAAGGGTGGGTGCTACTGCAGAGAAAGCCCACCTCCTGGACCCTGCCAGATGGAATTCTCTTACTGATGGGGTCTGCAGCATGCCCTCTCTGCATGATTGGGTGGGACGGGTTGATGTAGTAGGGAAGAGGCTGTCCCTCAGGTAGCCTGGTCCCATGCCATGTAGGGCTTTAAAGGTGATAACCAACACCTTGAATTGGACCCAGAAGCAAACTGGTACCCAATGCAGCTCACGCAGTAAAGGTGTTATATGTGCCTTCTAGGGGCGCCAAAAATAGCCAGTGCAGCTGCATTCTGGACCAGCTGTAGCTTCTGGATACTCTTCAAGGGTAGCCCCATGTAGAGCGCGTTGCAATAGTCAATATGGGAGATAACAAGGGCATGAGTGACCGAAGGGCTTCCCAATCCAGGAAAGGGCATAAGTGGTGCTCAGCCGTGAGTCCAAGAGGACCTCCAAGTTACGGACCAGTTCTGTCTGTGGCAGTGCAGCCCTATCCAGAGCCAAAGATGACAAAGTCCCAGATATGAAAGAGCCATTAACCCACAGCCACTCTGTCTTACCAGGGTTCAGCTGAAGCCTGTTGGCCCCATCCAGGCCCCCACAACCCCCAGGCACCGAGAAAGGGTGGTCACAGCATCACTTACCTCACCCAGGATGGAGATGTACAATTGAATATCATCAGCATATTGATGATACCTCATCCCATGGTGACAGATGATCTCACCCAGCAGTTTCATGTCGATGTTGAATAGGAGAGGAGAGAGAACCAAACCCTGCGGCACCCCACAACGGAGGAGTTGAGGGTCGGATCTCTCACTCCCTATCACCACCGATTGAGACCAGCCTTGGAGGAAGGAGGTGAACCAGCGCAAAACCACGCTGCCCACCCCCAACTCCCTGAGCTGCCCCAAAAGGATACCATGGTTAATGGTATTGAAAGCTGCTGAGAGGTCAAGAAGAGCAAGGATGGATGCACCATCCCACTCCCGCCAGAGATCATCTATAAATGTGACCAATGCCATTTCCATCCCATATCCAGGCCTGAAACCTGACTGAAAGGGATCTAGATAATCCGTTTCCTCCAGAATCCTCTGGAGCTGCAATGCCACCACTTTCTCCACCACTTTCCCCAAAAGGGGAGGTGGGAGACTAGATGAAAATTGTCCAGTACAGTAGGGTCCAGCAATGGTTTCTTGATTTAATTAAGAAAACTCTTCCCTAATGATCCTAGAGATAAATTGGATGCTGAAGTAAACATACCCAGTTACTAAAATTTCTGTAACCTTTTCCTTTTTCAACAAATTTGGTTAAAGATGAATCTGTGAAAATCTTCCTTCTTTGATTATAAGCCTCTGATAAGGACTTTTCAGCTGTTAATAAATATCCAGTTCTTGGGACTTGCCCCTCAGATAGCCTGTACTTGGTACTATCCAAAATGAAACCTTAAGAATTTTTTTGGCAGATAACCTTATATACTATTCCTCTATCTCTATCTCTATCTCTATCTCTATGTCTCTGTCTCTGTCTCTGTCTCTGTCTCTGTCTCTGTCTCTGTCTCTATCTCTATCTGCATGCTCCTTCTGGATAGGAAGGAAATATACAATCACAAAATCTATTTGAGCCCTGACATGTCTGTACTGGGTTCTTTGTCTGCAATTTCATCTCTTAGTTTGCCCTCAGATTACTCTTTGGTTCTGCCTCCAGGTTTGTTTTTTGTTCTATCTTCAGTCCTGCTTCAGGATCAACCTCTGGTCCTAACTGCTTTTTAAAATTTCCTAGCTTCTGGCTTCCTTCAAACTGCATAAACCAAAAATGTTCCTGTCCATGGGATCTTCAGTAAAAAGTGAATGATTTATATGATCTGAAGAGAAGCCATTCCCACCTAAGTTTGCTATAGAGATAAATAATACAGTACATAATAATGGTAATCTGTTTGCACAGATGTGAATCTTTTAGTTTCTTAGAGCAGACTAGGTCTATCTACTCTAAAGAAAGGTCTATTCAGCTCAGTTACTACTTCCACATAAATAAACTAAGTTGAAGGGCTTTTATTTCTTTGCAGTATAACATGTTTGGAGATACTACTTACTGACTCCCCAGATTACCTGAGTTTGTAACACATATAAGAAAAACAGTCTCATCCCCTTCTAGTTTTTTTTGTTTTACTCAGCAATAGTTAATAGGTCTGGCATGTTGGTATTGCAACTATTACTAATTCACAATTTTTTTTTCATTTAGTTAATACATTCTTATTCTAACATACACATGTATTTATTTTTATTACTTGTTGCGGCATTCCTCAGTGGCTTGTCTTGTACAGGTAGCTAATATTGAATGCTACTGTTACTTAATATATGCTGTCAATGGAAATATATGCATGCATTTTGTTCCCCTCTGAATTCTAGTTAAGTTCTACAATGTGCACTTAGTCTTAGAAAGTGTGCCATTTAATAAGTACATTTCAGAATTGTTTAGTATTGTCATTACCCTTATGGTTCAACACATTTTACAAGTAAAGTACTAATAATTAAACATTGCTAAAATGAAGATAAGGAAGATAGATGCTTTTGAACTGTGGTGTTGGAGAAAAATTCTGAGAGTGCCTTGGATTGCAAGAAGATCAAACCAGTCCATACTCCAGGAAATAAAGCCAGACTGCTCACTTGAGGGAATGATATTAAAGGCAAAACTGAAATACTTTGGCCACATAATGAGAAGACAGGACAGCCTGGAGAAGATGTTGATGCTAGGGAGAGTGGAAGGCAAAAGGAAGAGGGGCCGACCAAGGGCAAGGTGGATGGATGATATTCTAGAGGTGACGGACTTGTCCCTGGGGGAGCTGGGGGTGTTGATGACCGACAGGAAGCTCTGGCGTGGGCTGGTCCATGAAGTCACGAAGAGTCGGAAGCGACTAAATGAATAAACAACAACAAAATGAAGGTAAATATAAAATGTGTATAACTGATTGAGAGAGAGAAAAAAGTTAAAATGTTAAGGCCAAGGGTTAAGTACATATTTAAAATTACTAGTAGATCTTGTTAAAAATAATCTTACATAGATAAACGTTATTATAATTTTAGTAACAGTACCAGCCTTGAAGTGTGGTAGACAATTTCTAGATGTATTTATCCATTCTGGCCTTTCATGAACAATAGTTCGGGATGGTTGTTTTTAAAATCAATGTTTAAAAATAAGTATTTGTTCTAATTACTGTAATTTTATATTGTTTCTCTTAAAATGTTTTATTTAATGTTTATGCATACTGTTTGGAGATTTTGGGGGAGATGATATGCATGTGGATAACATGAAAAATAACAAATTAGTGTGGGTATACCAGTTTTTAAAATTGTACTTATGTGATCATTAAATACATTATAAATATTTTTACCCATATTTTTAGTTAACACGACAGTGCCATATTAAGACATTTTTCCTTGAGCTCACAGTTATTTACTGCTAGGTTTTTATTTTATCAAAATCCTTGTTCCATTAAGTGGCTATGGATTTGAGAAAGCTTGCGGGAAGCTTTCCTGCTATTTCCAGGAGAAATTCTGTACAAAATGTTTAAATGCTTTTGTTACCTTTTCCTTTTGATAATGCAAGAATCTATTTTTTCTTTCAAATGGATTTTTTTTTTTTAAAGGAGAAGCTGGTAGTTTGTTTCCTTTACACAATTATAAACTACTTTCCACCAATAGTTTTGTGATATTCAGCAGATACTGGTTAAGGGCATTGTGAATATATGCATAAAGATATATGCAAAATTTTATAACCTATATAGAGGAACAAAGTTAAGAAATACATTTGACAATATTTTTAATAAAAAAGGATGTTACTATGTTTAAATGTCTTTGAAGTTTTTTTTTTCTTTCCTTCTTTCTTTTGCAAAAAAGTATAGATCTCATTCTTAGAAATAATTGTAGACATTTTGGAAGATACTGTAAACATTAGAAATGGTCCTTCATGTTAAACAGAAAGCTACTTGTGAAAGAAAAAAAAATCAAATATAGATAACCTGAAGCTCTCCAAATGAATTATAGTTTCCAACATGGCCATTTGAGAGATGCTAGGAACCAACTTTTAGCAATATCTGAAGGAACACAGGTACCTCACTGGACCTGAATATTGTAGGTCTGGCAGATGTGGCTGTGTTTTGACTTCTCTCATACAAAACTATTTAATCAGTACTGGACATTGGTAATACGTACAGATTACAATATCAAGAATGGTTGAAATTTCCATAAATGAGAGACTGCAGGTAAAATTATTGATCTTGCATAGATTTGCTCATTGATTAGAAACCAGCAATTTATAGTAAAAAAGAGGGACAGGGCCAAGAAAAATGGTCTTAAAAGTTTCTAGAAGGGGCATTCTACTGAAAGAAAAGGCTTACAAAGGGGCAAAAGTCCTGTCCTGCATCTTGCTATATGTGTGGACTAAACAGGAGCATGGATATTGGCCCCACCGTGTTCCATATATGCCTGCTCCTATCCCTCAGTGCCATAGACTCTGGTGCTGCATGGCAAAGCCTGAAAGGTTCTGAATGATCCCAGATCATGTAAAGTAGGATCCATGTCACATAAAGAGTTTTATCTGTGTTCAACTGAACATAAGTAGAATTTATTTATTCAATTTTAGCTTACCTCAGTCAGTCAACTCTCAGCGGGTTACAACCAGTAATTTGTAATAAAACATCCACAGTATAATCAGAGCAAACAGTCCAAAGCTAAAAATCACAAAATCACATCAAAAAAATAAGTTCTAACAAGAATAAGCCAAAATGAGAAGTAAATAACTAGATGGTCACATTCAGATATCAAAAGCCTTCTTGAACAAATTATATTTTAATTATTTCTTAAAGCTTAATAAGGTAGGATCCTCATATTTCACACTTACTGTGGGAAATCCATGCCCAAATAGGCAGCATTAGTGTAAATAAGGACCTAGGAAGCTTGGTAACCATGAATAGCCATATCTTCTTATATTCTGTTCAGATTCTTATATTTAGGTGAATATCTGAACAACTAAAATTGTTCCAGAAATGAAAATAAAGGAGTTTAGACACCCAGCCTCATATGTGATAATATTTGGGAGACCTAGTTAAAAAAATACTTTATTATACTGTATTTAAAGTATTTCAGGACAGGAAAACATTTATTAGGAACTGTAGCCTTAAAAGTACATATTTAATTTAATCAGTTGTCTTTCCCCAATAACCATTGAAGTTCAAAAGAAGAGAAATAAAATAGAAGAAAGTGAACAGAGTTGTTTTGCAGCCTACAAAATAATTCCATGTGCCACACATCAATTGCTTCAGCGAGCTTGTGCTTTCTTATATGTAACATTTCTGTGCAGCAAAAATGTGATGGATCAGAGGCCCTGGGAGAGATATGAGAAAGGGCAAGATGACACAACCCTCCTCACAGATACTGATAGTTACTGACATAATTCATAAGGATGGCTGAGAGCAAAAAAGAGTTCTGCAGTGCATTCCTGATATCTTTCAAAGTAGGAGTGTGTAGGAGATAGGTTGGATCTACCAGCTGTCCAGATGATATGAGTTTTGATTGTTTTAACAACAGCAGCAACCAAATAACTGCCACTATCATAAATCATACTGTGAAATTAAGGAAGTCTTTGGCAATGATGGATTTGCATGGTAGGATTGTGACTTCCATTCCACGTTGCTATACCAAACAATTTCCTGAGCTCAGAATGCTCTACGTTTCTTTTCAAAATGCATTACTTTTGCACTAGGCTCTAAACTGGTGGCTTCTAGTTTAAAAACAATCACAAAAGAAAATCAGAGTAGATAATGAAGTAGACTATGAAGCTGAAAATATTAGGATAAGACATACAGGAAATGCTCAATGTGCTAGGGAGAAAGTTGCACATCAAGTTTTGCCTTTTTTATCCTCTTTTATTCACACTAATGAACATGTTTATGTGTGTATGTCTAACTTAAATAAACTTACATTTGTGTTAATAAAATTTCACATAGAAGCAGAAACTACGACAAATGAGCGTCATATTTCAATTTATTTTCTAATATGACAAAAATCCCAAGCAGATTCTTTTAAACTGTCTTCAACAATATTTGTCACTGAACTCTTTGTAGTAGTCTTCTATATTACTAATTCTTCATGGATAGTTCAGAATGGGGGCTGTTTGTATTTTTTAAATAAATTATATTCTGTTTTGATTTCCTGGGCAATAATAGTGAAAGAAAAACACATAATATACAGGAAAGGGTTTACTAATAAGTTTGTAGTTGCAAATTTAATCTTGAAATTCATCGTTAGAGAGATTTTTAAAAAGAAGCTGATAAAGATACAGAGAAACAAACAGAAAAATTCCCAGGGACTGAGTGGTTAATTCAAAAACATCTAATACAAGAAAACGGGAAGGGATGAACACACAAACACACATACAAATTTGATTTAAGCAATGCAAAGTAACCTGCATTGCAGATACAGCCCTAGACCTTATTGGGTGTAGGCACTCCCTAGTCTCAGGACTATTTGGGACATTTCTCTCAGAATGCCTCCTATATATGAGTATATTTACACTATTCAGTGAAAATGTGCATTGGTATCAAAGATTACTTTCGAGATCAAACTGATCTTCAGTTGAGAGATATCATGTATAAGATAGTGGTACATTTAAATATTTCATAGCTACCTTCAGAAGGGACTTCAGACTTTCAGTGATCAATACCTATCACTACCAAAAAATGTAACCATTTAGAATCTGAATGGGAAACGCACACCTCAACCTGATCTTCAGATTCCCTGAATCCTGCTCAAAAGAGGAAAGTAATCCTAAATGGATTTTATCCTTTTTATTTATGATTGCATCTTTCTCCAGATCCATTACCAAAAAAAATTTCCTTAAAAACATATTTGTGTGATTTCTGTCTTCATTTTCTGAAGGAAGCAGAAGCATTCACCATATTTTTCATTTCTAGGTACCTTTACAGGTTCTTTAGAGCTTTTGAAACATTTCACAGTACACACTAGTAAATTTGAATTCCTAAGTATTGTGGCAAGGTTGTGATGATCCCAGAGATTTACTATCAGGGACGGCTAGAATATTACAGGGAAATTATCTTGCATGATCAGTGGGATAGGGATATAAAACTAGAAGCAGATACCCATAGACAAGAAATACCATCATCATCATCATCATATTTCCTTCACTGTTAAGGCTGACAATCCATTCAATACTTGAAACCAAGAAGTCTTCTGCCAAAGTGTCGAGGTTCTCTGTGTCATTCTCACCTGTAGCTAAGTGCCACTTTTGCTGCTCCTATCAGATCAAATTAGATGCTCCTGTTTTGGTGAAATCAGCATGTAAAGGGAACAGAGATGATGCTTTCTTTAGAGCATTTTTGCATTTATTTTAATTTTTGGAGGGTTGTCTTTAGTGACTGTGGCAATTACACAATCCAGAGAAAAAATAATGCAAAAGGTCCCTGTCACGTAATTGCGGGAAAGTGGTGCTGAAGGGACAGCTCTTCCTCCGCCGTCTCTTAAAAAGAGGCAAAGCGAGGAGCTGTGTTTCTTGTTCACCTTGGAATCAGAGCCGGGGCCAGTTGAAGAGTCGCCTGCTTGAAGCAGCAGCCAGTCCTCCGTTTGCGGGGAGCCCATTCTGTCGACACGCTTCCCATCCCCCATGTTTTTGTGATGGTTTTTCTCTGCCTGATGCTAAAGCGTCTCATCTGTTTTGCACAATGACAGAAGAGAGGTTTCCTAGCAGCAGGTGGGGGCTGCTTTTATTGCTTTCGGAGCTGGCAGTCAAGGGCGCTGGAATGGCCACCTGAAGATGGACGGAAAAACCGCACAAGGAGAAATTCTTCGTTTGACACGGACACACAAGGAGTCTGGAGGCAACTGAGAGGGGACAGAGAGTGGCTGGAACGTGAAGAAAAGCCTCTTTCTCTCTGCCATTAAGGTATTGAGATGGATGTGAAAAAAGGGGGAGGGGGAGGAGGGGAGCAACCATCACAGGATGTTTCTGATTCTGTTGATCAACCGACAAGTAAAATCTGGCGAGGATGGTGGCGATAGAAATCTACTGCTAAGGTTACATGAAGATTGATCCTATTTAGGGTGTGCCCAGAGCTCGACTTGCTGGGGAGGGGCGTCAAGATTGTTTTTGTCACCAGTCAAGCTCCGGTGTCTTCTGGAGGGGTTTTTTTTTTTTTTTTTTGTATTAGAAGATGGACAGATGGCACCTTTTAGTTCAAATAACTTGACTGCAAGAATTCAAAAAGAGGAAATATGAGTAAGGCTGACCAAGCTGAGGGCTACTAAAGGGAAACAGCGTTTTAGTTCTGACTGTATTGGAATGGGTGGGCGGGTGCGCGTTTAAAGGAAGAGTCCAGACCATCATTGGTACAGGAGGGAGGGGAGGAGACAGGGATGAGGGAAAGAAGTCATCTGATAATAAGCGAAATAAGGATGTTTTTGCGGGAGAGTGAGGACCTGCGCTGAATTTTGCCCAGGCCAATAGCTATTAGGAGTGCCACGTTTGTTCCCGGGTCGTTGTAGAGCAACTTTCTCGCTGCTGGCGTCCAGTAACCTGTCTGCTAGCCCCACTTTGGAAAGAAGTTTGAAGGGGCAAATTAGGAGATGCGGTAAGGGGTTGATTTTGGTCAAGGGCAAGAGCGTAGAAGGGAAAAACAGGGGAAAAAGGGAAACGAAGCTACCAGAGTGGGACGATTTCTCTGATGGTCGGGACTGTAGGTACAAGCAGGAGCCGGATTCCAAAGGATGTGTATAGTAAGTTGGAAAGAGGGCTCCCAGGGCCATGGTTCTGGCGTTGTTCCTGTTCCTGGGTGTGGGCCCTTCCTTTAAGATCCCTTCCGTTTTCCCATAGGACGCGGTGGGAGGAGGCTCCTTCCTCCCCCAGCACCTCACTGGCTTCCTTGGCACTCAGTACTGTATTGTCTTTCCACAGGCGGCCTTAAAATAAGCGCCTTGCACATTGCCGTGTCTCTTCTCTCCTTCTCGCCCGCAGTCATGTCTGAGTCACAGAGATGGGGAAGCTCGAGGACAACGAGAGGGTGATCCTCAACGTCGGGGGCACCAGGCACGAGACCTACCGGAGTACCCTGAAAACGCTGCCGGGCACCCGGCTGGCTCTGCTCGCCTGCCAGTCCCAAGGCGACTCCCCTGGCGGCGGAGAGGAGCACCATCAGCCGCCGCTTCTGCCCGCCCCCAACCCGGCGCCCAACCCTGGAGGTGGCGGCGGCGGCGGCCCCTTGGATGCTGTGGGCGGGAGCGGCTGGAGTTCGCGCGCCAATGGCGGTGGCGTCACACGTGGCGGGAGCGGCGCGTGCTGCGAATTCTTCTTCGACCGCCACCCTGGGGTCTTCGCCTACGTGCTCAACTACTACCGCACCGGGAAGCTGCATTGCCCCGCCGACGTGTGCGGGCCGCTCTTCGAGGAAGAGCTGGCGTTCTGGGGCATCGATGAAACCGACGTGGAGCCCTGCTGCTGGATGACCTACAGGCAGCATCGCGACGCTGAGGAGGCGCTGGACATCTTCGAGGCGCCCGACCTGATCACCGGCGAGCCGCCTGGCGACCCCGACGACGACGAGTTAGCCGCCAAGCGCTTGGGCATCGAGGACGTAGGGGCCTTGGGCGCCTCCTCGTCTTCCTCCGCTAACGGTTCTCCTCTCGACGGCAAGGGCGGCCGCTGGAAGAGGCTCCAACCGCGCATGTGGGCACTCTTCGAGGACCCCTACTCTTCCCGCGCCGCCAGGGTAAGGGGGACGCGACGGGGAAGGCGGGAGAGCACGCCTAGACAGGGTGGAGGAAGCGCTCCTAATCTCGGAAAGGGCGCTGCTGCACCGTCCTGCATGGGTCTGTTCAAAAGTAACTCCTGAACGAAATGGAGTTGTAATGTTTACTATTTTTATTTTGTACACCACCACCACCATAAGAGGCACCTTACTTCAACCTTTCCCAATGTGGTTTCTGCTCAAAATCTAGCCAGTTTGGGGAAGGCTGTCTTTTTTCCCCCATTTCACATAAGGCAAACCAAGGCTTATAATGGTGACTGGAACAGATGTTGCACTGGCACAGGTAAATTCCTTGCCAACATACAAATCTCAGGTAAACCGCTCATGTTAACAAGATCTTGCCGTGTGCATTAGTCTTTTAGGTATCTGTGGCTTAAGTAGCTGAAATAGTGATATATTGGCATTACACAAAATAGGTGTGGGCATATGAGGATGCTCCAGGGATGGTTATGCACATTATTTCAATGCCCAGATATTGCACAATACTTGTCCTGTTTTATTAAGTGGGTATGAAATTAGAAGGCAGGCATGTCATATAAAGGGAGGGTAACCAAGTTCCCATTCTCTTACAGAAGACTAACCATCACCAAATACAGATGCATAGAAAGAAGTCCACCTTATATCTGTATATTTGTCATATGATTGTTTCACTAATAGCTCAGATTGGTGTATGTCTGTGAAGTTATTTTGTCAGAATAGATTTTCTGTCCAACTTTCTTTAAAAAGTGATGACAATGGTTGGATGTGGGAACACCATATTGAAGTCTGGATTTCTCTATGTCAGGAAGAGGTGGTACACATACAGGAAATGGCTTAGTTTTCTAGTATCTTGGAAGTCAAGTGTGTGAAAGAGAACACTGTTTACAAGAGGAATTGTGGGAAAAGTCAATATCAAAAACTGGCATGAAGCTATGTACTATTTCACTCACTATGTTATTAAATAACAAAGTTGTGAAACTTCAGAAGGATCTATAGACATGAAGTAAGCCTGAATGAGAACAGAATGTCAAGTGTGTAACAGGACAAATAGCACATGCTGATTTTTCCCCCTTTTTCTGCAGCAAAACCTCTGATCCATAACAGTATATTAGAGGTATGAGTCCCAGAAAAATATGAGTGAGTAAATCTGCACAGAACTGAACTGAAATCTTGTAAAGTACCTTTGTCAGGGAAGTAGAACAGAATGGGCAATTTACAACTTACAGCCCTATACTTGGAACTGGCTAGCACATCTCTGAATAAAGATCCACTGATCAAAATGCAAACAAATGCCAAATAAACTAACAGTCCACTTATGCATCACAACAAACTGGCAAGATTTTTCCTGAATCATATGAATTAAGTGCTTCCTCATCTAAAACCCACAGAAAGCTAGTGTTTCATGTAGAAACATTCCAAACAGCATTACCATCTGCCTGATATGTTGGACCTCAGTGTGCAGAGATACATGTTTATTTGGATGCATTAAAATACTGAATCACCACTTGCAGTCTGAAAATAATTACTAACTTAGATGATTTAATCGATTAAAACTTTTCATGGAATGAAAATGTGTATGTGAAGAATTACTGATGAAATCTATTTAAGGGCAGTTTATTTTGAATATCAATTATTGAGGGGCAAATGACAATGGAGTTTCTTTTTAAGAACAAGAAATCATAAGAATATGACTTGGTAATGAACATTGTTTTAAATTAATTCAATTTCAAAAAGTGTGGTGCAGAGGAAAAAGCCAGGACAAACAAAACAAAACAAAAATGTGACCAGTTGTGTTTTAAAATACATAATAGCATAGAAAGGTTAATAAATAAGACTTGTAGCTGACTGCTTAATAGAAAAACTGACATTAAAAGTTATAAAAGTCCCTGGTAATATTATATCAGCTAAGCAGTTTTACATAAATTACAAGAGTCAGTTTTGTAATTAAGCCAAAAAATTTAACTTCACTTTCACTTTATTCTCATATTCATCTAGATACTGTTGATATCTGAAGCAACAACTTCAACTGATACTTCTGTTCCATTTGCTCTTTCACTATAGTGTTCCTGTTGGAACTGAGATCTTTTAGTAGTCCACCTGTCCACCTTGTAATGGAGAGATAGACTCTGGTTGTATAAACTAACTGCCTGTAGGAAAAGACTGTCAGTGGGGAGTGGGGGTGATGAGAGTGGGGGAAAATGCAGTTTTTGTTATATTAAAAGCCACCACTCATATCAAAAGCCTCTAGGATTCCATTGGTGTGGTAAATTTGTTCCAAGCCACTTGTTTTAAGCATAAGCACCAGACACGTAAAAAACTAATGTGGCACAAGCCTATTCATCCATTTTCTACTTCGGCTTAAGCTTTCCTTCATGTTATCTGCTTACCTATTCTCTTCATAGCTATGGCTGCATATGACCAGCCAGCATATATCCTACAGATGAAAAGGAGATCTGTGTACACTGAGCACTTGACTTGGGAGGATGAGTAGAGGGAGAATACTGAGAAATCTCAGTGGTTTCACTAACTCTCTCCTCGCCAACTTGCCTGCCGCATTTTTCTGGTAAGATAATTTCTTTCAGAAAACTTCTGAACTTAAGTTTAGAGAGCCAGGGTGTAGAATAAGTGTGTCCCATTTTTTTTTTCAGCTGGGGATGTAGGAAGGAAATACATATTTTTTCTCCTCAAGCCTCCCGTCCCCATTCTTAATTATTCCCCATTAATCTACTAAGCCATCCCAAAGAAGGTTGTTTATATATTTTCCTTGTATGACATGAATGGAACTTGCAGATTACTAAAGTATACTTTTCTGAAATACAATATATATGTAAGAAATAGATATATGTGGCTATCAAGCTTGACTCCTGGTAACTATATGGATACATCCATACAGTAGTTTTCTTGGTAATAATACAATATAGTAACAAAACAGAAGCTGTTCACATTGGCTTCTTCCGGGATATATTTCAGTTTTCCAACCTAGTCTACACCCTTGGAAACCCCAGGAAGTCCCTCCTCCAAAGTTCAAGTTTCAAGGGCAACTATATGCTGTTACTTGCTGAAGCATATAGAGTATATCAGCTCAGAAAGAACAACATAAATGTAATATAAAATGTTGTTATTAAAGTATATATACTTGTATTACTGTCTATTGGCGTGATAAATAAAATAGTTGAGCAATATCACGAGAAAAAATGAAGAATAATTTTAAAAAATGCATATGAACCTCACTAAAAATACATGATAGTGATTGAACTACTTAGAAGTTTAATGACCTTATCAGCATTGTGTGTCTAAGTCGAAGTAGACATAGCACTCTTCTCCAACCAGCAACTTTCGGAATTATTGGCACATAACTTCTACCTTTCAAAGATAAAAAGATCTGGAAATTATTATATTGGGAATGGTTGGTTGAGATTGTCTTGCTCCTGTATGATAAAATACTGAATTTCTTTATTCATCAGAAACTGTATTTCATTAACATGTTTTTACAACATATAGAGGTGTCCTTAACATTTTAAGAAATTTTATTCAGTTTTCTTTACTGATATCTGGGGCCCCATTTTCATATAATTACCTTTGTTTCTGCCTTATTTTAATTTCTAGATCCCCCAAGATTCTTAGATTACTATTAATCCTAAACGCACTTACTAGAGAGTAAATACCAGTGAACTCAGTGGGACTTAGTTTTGAATAAGCATGCTTAGTGTTGCTGTATATATACGTGACATAACAGTTTCATGAGAGCCAGTTTGGTGTAGCGGTTATGGCACCAGGCTAGAAACCTGGAAGCTCATGGGAGATGGTGAGTGCTAGTCCCGCCTTAGGCACAAAACCAACTGGGTGACCTTGGGCCAGTCACTCTCTCTCAGCCCTAGGAAGCAGGCAATGGCAAACCACTTCTAAAAAACCTTGCCAAGAAAACTGCACCGACTTGTACAGGCAGTCGCCGGGGCTCAACAATGACTTGAAGGCACCAACCCCCCCCCAAACCATTGGGTTAGTCCTTGATTCACAAGATGATTTATAATATAGTTTGTATTAAATATAAATGCAAAGAAACATATGATTATATTAGAATTTTAGCATTTCCTTTTCCCCTGCTTTTGAATGTGACCTTGACCTTAGACCTTTTAAAAGTTTCTACGTAGCTATAGCCATCTATATCTGATCTCCCTCACTTAGCCTAGATGATTAGATGATTGGCATTTTCTTCTCTAAAGCAATCACTAAGGAAAGGAATGAACATCTTGAATCACAAGAGATTCATTGGCCAGTGCTACATTGCCAGAGGCAGATGATACTATTATGGTTCCTGTGATCAGCTAGACTCACCTCAAACAGATTTCAGGCATGGAAGATTTCTACAGTGAGAGTGACTTTGAATAGCAATCAAGCAATAAGGTTTCAACTGTATCTTGGTAAAACAAAGAATCAAACTTCATACTTCTTACCAAGTATTTAATATATTAAGTTTTGTCTTTAAAGAGCACAATAGAAACTAACTACATATGGTGCTTAGCAGAGTACTTTGGATCAGGTGAAGATCAATGTATGAAGGCAGTTGATCCTCATGGATTAACACTCTAACTGGATGTGGGTGAAGAGTGAGCAATTGCTATAAGAAAAAGGGAGGACTGATTGTTAATTTTAGGTTTCCTGTGACTCATGCACTTGCTTCATATTTATTAAGGATGGTTGCTTTCATTTTGTCATACTATTTGACAATGACTGTTCTTCAGAGACTGTGACATGAAAAGATTATTATTAAATACGACCATGGCAATATGGAACATTTGCTATGAGTCCTATTACATTATATAGTGTTCTTATTTTCCAGAATTGGTATAAATTAAAGTTTAGGGGATTCTTTTAACATTTTTGAAATAGCTTGAGAAAAAGCAGTCAGATGCCTGGCTCTTTGTTGTTAGAGAGGCAGAAGGAATGAGATTCCTTACTGCCCAGCATCTGCATTTTCCCTATCTTCAGCTCAACTGTCTAGTGCTCCTCTTGTTGCCATGGAAACAGATCAGCTTCTGACTTCTTGTTTTCATCAAAAATAGCACCCTTCTGCCATTTATTATTCTTAGAAAATATTTCCCATTATTTTGCCATAAACATTTTGTGGATTATCTACAATGTCATTTCAAACAACGGTTGTATATAAACGTATGTGCGTATGTCCAAATTCAGATATGCTACAGTAATCCAAAGAAACACTTCAAAGTCATGATTCAGCCATAGTTTGCGTAAGTCTATCTGGAACAGAAGTTGGCTTGAAACTGTAATGTTCACACATGCAGTTCCAGATAAATAAAATGTGGGCTTTTAAATTGGAAAGCTTCACAGTCAAGTGTGTGTGTGTGTGTGTTGTGTGTGTGTGTGTTTAAATGGCTAAACAGAATGGGCACTTTCTCAGATTTCAACATTTGTTTATATTTAAATATTTTTAAATATAAAATATATCTGGTAATGAGCATGTGAAATGGACAGTTACAGTAAAAATAACTGAGAAGAGTCTTCTGAACCTGACTGTGTTGTCACAAATCTCAGTGGTATAGTGCATGATCTTGCAATGATGGGATTCAGCGAAGGGAAGATGATGGGGAAACACATTTGCTTTGTTGTTCATGTAACTGGAAATATGATGCTGTAACCTAGAATTAGTTAAGATTTTTTTTTCTAAGCTTCATAAGGAGTGTAGTGAAAGTGATATCAAGTAAAAAAAACAGTCTAAATAATTAATCTGCCCTTGTAATTACTTCTTGCCCTAATTTTAGCTACACAGGGTCAATATACTGAAGGCACATTAAAATATATTTATTTTACATATTTCTCAGAATATCTAGAAGGCAGAAATAAAACAAAACCTTTATCTGTCATTCAGTGTGCTAGGGTGTTTCAGAATTCAAGATAATATGACCTTTTAAAAGTTAACATTTTTAACATATTTGTTTTGTCATCGCTTCTACCATGATACATTTGTTAGTATTTTTAGTGTTACAAAATTTTTAGTTATTTTTACTGCAATAGATTTAGTATGGCAATCTCATTTAGACCAAATGTCCCACATAAGGCAAGGTTGATTGGAGATTCTAGCACCATTTAGATATTCCACAGAAAAGCACTGCTAATGCAATAGACTAACTGAGGCAGTTTGAAAGGATACACACTGCAATACATGTATTGTGTTGAAATCAGAATAAGGAAAAACATAAAAAGTCATGAACGGTAGTATAGACAATTATAAAATTATCTGTAGCTTGTTTTCAGAGAGTCACTGTAGTAAAGCAAAAGCAAAAAAGGATTACATATTAGATGTAGTGACAACTATAGGCAAATTATTTGGCATTCTTCCAAATATTTCTCCTTCAATCTCCTGGTCTACTCTTTAACTGTTTAAGTTTAAGTGTTTAAGTCAGGAAGTACAGTCAGGGGACCTCTGGCATGTCATCGGTTTGACTTATGTGACAGAGCAAAGCTTGTAAGTTTTTGGGAAGAGCAATGTTGTGGTGAAAAGCAGTGCAAAAATAATGCAGAATACTGTTACTACTGCATGCCAGTACCTTAGCATCTCATGAACTACTTTTCACACTAATAACCAAACAATATGTAGTTTATATACACACTCAGTTAACAGTTGTTAACATTTCAAATTCAGCATTTTGACAGATAGACAGATATAAATATCTTTTTACTAATTCATTTTTTCTTATTATTCAAGTAATCTTGAATAATGTGAGATTGAATGTGAAGGGCTGCTGAGGAAAGAAGGAATTGCTCCAAATCAATTGGAGTCCATCTGATTTTGAATGGGTGTTCCTCTCACAGTAGCCACAGCCCACACAGTTCAGGAAGGACCAAAATCTGGAGAGCCATTTCAAGGGCACAGGTCAATAGTATAGGAACATCTTCCTTCCGTGAATTCCTCATTTCTTTTAAGGATTCATATAATAAATAACTAGATGACAAATATTGTGAATGGTAGATACATTCTACATAGAAAGAAAAGGCAGCATGGAATTATCTAAAAGAAAATGAAAAAAACTAAAATGAAGCATCATGAGATATGCCTCATGGCCTAATCCAGTGTGAACCCATGAATGAAATTCCAAAAATTATTACAAATTTGTGTATGCTCTATTAACTGAAGAAATCCATTAATTTCATAATGATTTCACTACAGTTTTTTAATACCCAGAATATTACATTATTTCTACTAATACAGTATTTTATTTGATATCACTTAAGTTCTGACCAACTCACTATTACGGGATTCTAGTTTAGGAATAAGCCAGATTATCCTGGTATTGTTATAGTATCCTTTTTTATAATTGATAATTCTGGCTGATTTCATAAGAGTTGCAGTTCAACAATATTTGGTGTGCACAAGTTCCCCATCCCACTGGGGATAGTACATAAATATATACTGCAACTGGGTGTGAGACCTACTTAAATTTAGACCATCCTGTGAGTAATCATGTACAGGATTATTTTGTGGGTCAAATAATTCTAAAGTTGATTGATATTGCATTTAATATCTATCTGGTGTGCAAACTACATGTACACTACAAGCATATCAGAGAAAATGGTTCATTGGAATTCTCCCTTATGTGCTAGTTTTTCTTTATACAGGGACATTTTGATTTTTGGAAAGTTTTGAAACAAGCTTATCTCTGCTAAAACAGTCCTGTAAAGATACTAGATGATGCCATGCTCAGTATTTAAACTAGCATTTGAAAGAGGAGATCAAAGGTATTAATTCTATTGGCAAACAAACCCTTTAGGTCAGTAGTTGTACAGGTTTGGGGGCATTTGTGTGAAGTTATTTAGTTCTTTGTGTTTTACAGGGAATGGAGATTATTCCGAGACCTTTCAATCCTATAACCATTAATTTCATGTTGGCATATATTTTAAGGACTGTAGGAACAACAAGAGGCAGGGGATGTCCATCCAATTCATTACATGCAATAAGTGAACTTTAGAATTCCAGACACAGCAAAGTTCTGGATCTGATATCCTTCATCATGGAAAAGCTGCTATTTGTTAAAGGAATAAAAAGTTAAGAACTCAAATTCAATTTTGTGGAACTAGAGATGTGATAAGAGAAAAATATCCTTTAAAAAGCATTCATGTTTTACTTTATCACAAGGCACATTGCCTTCTATAATATTTGCAGTTGTTTGAATGACTCATATGTGAACAGTATCTTGTTACTTGTGGACTTATTTTTTGAGAAGAAAATTCCACAGAAAATTATTTCAGCTTTGAAATGTGATTGTAAATAAAAGCACCAGGATTAACTATCACAACAAACTTCTTAAAGGAACTTTTCCCCCCAAAGAGCCTGGCATTAGCACTAGCTAAACTTATAGGGCCTAACAATATACAGCATCAGAAAAATACTGATAGGCTGAAGTAACCTGAATACTCCGTTGCAATTGTCCTTTACCTGATGCTTTTCACATGGTTTTTCATATAGTTTCTTATATTAGCCTATGGGATTTTAATTACACACTGTACTTCCCAAATGAGAAGTATCTTTGAAATTACAAGGTATAATAGAGAGAATAATATAATTAGAAATGGAACATGGAGCATTGGAATATTGTAAATTCTGTAATCTGCATTAATAGAATCATTGTATCCACTACAATAATAAATAATAGTGCAACTGTATTTTGCATTATTCAGCGTGCATTTGGAATAAAACGCACTGGATATAGAAGCTTACTGCAGTAACACCAAAACAATGAATCATGTGTCTAGATGTCACAATGCAAGCTCTCTCCATTACATACTTGTGTGCAGCACTGTCACATAAGTACAAAAGTGTGGAGTTTGTGTAATGATTTCATAGCACTCATTTTGTCACTTCCTCCCCCTTAGCATCCTTTTGTGGACATCCATGTCTAGGAAACACCTTTTAACTGGATATTTGCAAACCACAGTGTGTCTAGACAGGAACAGCCAGGAGCCTGGAAATCAAAATCAGTGAGGCTTGGTTGAAAGAGCTTGGTATGCTTAGCTGGAGGGGATAAGATCAAGGGGAGACATGGTAGTAATATTCAAGTATCTCAAAAACTGACTTGCAGAAGATGAAGGAGTTGTATGTTATTCTGTAGAGCAGAACAACAAACAGTGGGTAAAATGGCAGGAAAGTGGAATTTGACTAAAAGTTAGAAGAAACAAGAGCCATTATTCTGTGGAACAGAATGCCTTAGAAATGGTCAATCCTGCACTGATAATATTTAAAGTGGGGAGGTTGACAACTATCTGTCAAGATGGAGTGTTTAACTGTTATACAGATCTTTTAAGTTTTCCTTATATTTAAACTCAATCTAGGTACCTCCACCTTATACCCATTATTTCTGGTCCTAGTTTCTGTGGCGATGGAAAATAGTTCCTGAGCATCTTCCCTATGGCACCCTTTTATGTACCTGAACACTGATGTCATGTCTTCTGTCAGTCTTTGTTTCTCCAGACTGAACATCCAAATTTCTTCCACTCAAGTCTATCTTTCACCTTTGCCACTCTCTTCTGAATCTGTTCTAACTTGTCCAAATCCTTCTGGAGATATAATGACCAGAAGCACATACCATACGTCAGGTATGCTCTCATTAGTGCAGAGCAGAGGGGAATAAGGCCTTCATATTAGTACAATACTTCTTGCATAGCCTAGAAGTGTGCTAGCTTTTCTAGTAACTGTCTCACACTGCCGGCTCATGTTCATCTTGCTACCAATGACAACACCCAGTTCCTTCTGTTGAAGTAATACTCCAAAGCCATGAATCCCCAACTTGTCTCTGTGTTATTTTTTTTCCTCTCTAAATGTAATAACAGCTTCCTTTTCAGTCCAATTTTTCATGTGGTCCAGATTGCAATCACATTCTGTCATCCTGGTCAAACTTTCCAATTTTGCATCATCTCCAAATTTGATAAGCAGCTCATCAATCATGCTATCCAGGTCATGAATAAAAATGTTTAATAATACTGCTCCAAGACAGATACCTGTGGGAATCCTACTGGTTATTGTTCTCAATTTGATGTAGAGCCATTACTGCTGATTCTCTGAGTGTGGTTTTCAGCCAATTATGGACTCAACCTACTGTAATAAGTTGTTCCACCCTCTGTAATGTTGCCACCCATTCAAAAGTCTGGGATTAGTACAAATGATTACAAGGATCATTCTGATTTGAGGATGGACCTGCCAATATCTGAATCAAAAAGTTCTGAGACTTTCAGAACTGGCAGTTTTTTAAAGAATATTTTTTCCTGTTGAATGTGCACTGATACTTAGCGTACTATATACCCAAACTACATATTGGATTGTGAGAGAGGAACCTCAGTGCAGAATTTTGAATCAGGCAGAGGATGAATTAGATATTTTTTGTGTGCATTAAAAACTACACAGAATTTCCCCTTCTGTCCTGGGCTCAGTTTTGTGGTAATCTGTCAGACCACATCCATATTCTATGTAGCCTTTGAGTCAAATTCTTTTTAGCTGACAAAAGTAGCATCTGGCATAGAAAACGGAGAAGTAAATATAAGCCAATCTGCCTTTAACACAGTAGAAACCATAACAATTTCTGTAGGTAAATTGCCTTGAATACGTATCCAAGAACCAAGAGCCAGCTGCAGCCTGACAGTCTGATTTGAAAGAGGCTCATTAACTATGACATATTTTTGAAATCCAGATGAAAAACATTGCAGCCCAAGCTTACCATTTAGACAGAAATAGAAGAAAAGGAGTTATCAAAGAAATAGCTTTAAAGTGGTACAGAGAAATTCAAGTTGTGATGCTACTGTACACAATGAAATAAGGAACATTTCAAATTTAAACTTTAATATTGGGGAATCTTTCTGCAGATTAATTGTAAATAATATGCCTTAACCTTTAAAATACTTTTCTAACAGTTGATCCCTTGGTTTATTCATGTAGGTCCTTTAAGGTGATATCTTTATATTATGCATAATTAGGCTGCTTAAATCCCATTGCCTTCAATAGAATGTAAATAGCCTAAGAGTACAGAGAATTACACAGTAATATTAAATATAGTCATATTTAACATGACATAAATTGTTTATTTCAATGGAATTTACAGTCTTTCCAGGCCATTAAAAAAAAAAAGGAAACGACAGTTTAGAAGCAGGCTTTCATTAACCCTCATCCAGTTCTTGCATTGTGATATATCAGCCTCATTTGCTAGTTCATTAGAAAGTAGCCTTGCTACATGGAATATAGTTTAAATGTTTACTGCTTTATTAAAAATAATAATGTGGTATCTAACACTGAAGGAATTATTCAGCTATAAAAACACAGAAAGGCATAGAAAGTAGAGAGAATGGCTTATCGATAGTCCGCATAACATAATCAAGTAAGCATATAAAAATTCCTGCTGGATCTGACCATGGTAAAGAACTTACTAAATTCCCCAGAACCTCCTTGCCTCACCAATATTTGGTTGCTATGAAATACTATATTGCAGGACTTCTATTTGAAAGTTAGCAGAGTTGGAACTCTGGGTTGATTGGCTTGATAACTGACTGATTTGTTTTCTTGGGTGTCCACAGTATTCTCAGGGGCCTTCTCCAACACCGAATTCAAAGGCGTCAGTGCACTTCCTATCCTGCTTCTCCAAAGCCCAACTTTTGCTTCCATAGAGTGTCACAGGGAATACCATGGCTTGTACAATTCTGATCTTTCTAGGTATAGATACATTCTCTGTAAGAAATAGTATCCTAAGGATGCTCACTGTGCTATCACTGAGAAAGAAATTAAGCTGTGGAATCCCTTTACTTATCTCAAAAAGTATTCTGGGAGATACTCCATTTCTAAATAGAAAAGGCAATGCAGCCCATAGTTAAAGATCTTTTCTTCTATAAGATAAGGAACAGAAGTGTACCTTCCATTATCTGTATGGAACATGGATGGTAGATATGGATCTACCTACAAAACTGTCCTTTACATCTTTGACAGAATTTTGTTGGTGTGGGTGAAATGCAATCTCCTATCTGATGTATTAAAAAATCAGATGAATATTCATGGGAAATGCCAACTGTATGATTGTCTTCAAAGTGCTGACATTATCATGATCTAGTTCAGTTGCCTGCTTAATGAAAATAAATAAATAGGGAGATAGACAACAGGTTTTGGATATGAGTGTAGAGGAATATATTTGCTCATAGCACAGGGAACATTTTGTTATTAATGTCTGTAGCTCAGAGCACTCTCAAGGTTAACTTGCTGCAGCAGATATTCCAGCAGGAGTGTTAAATTTCTGGTGACTGAAAGTTAGATCTCGTAGCAGTGGTGTATATTTTCTTAGGACTGTATTTCTAATATCATAGAATACTTTCTCTGCTTAGAACAAATATGTGACCTTGCTAAAACATGGACAGAGAAATGATGAAATTGTGGAAGTATGTAATCTTGAAGATAGAATGTTGTGAACTAAGGTAACTGGTGGAGAGAAAGTAAATGTAAATGAATGTCATTTTCTAAGAGAAATATCACTTAAAAGAGAAACTGCTCATTAGACTTTTACCACCATTTCCTTATTTTTGGAGGTGCCAGTTTTATTATAGCCTGTTATGTTGAAAACAGATGTTCTGGCATCAGTATGATCCACAGCAGGCCAACTTCTGCATGTTTACAATCCACAATATTCTTCTTGCTATGTCTTTTTCTTTCTTTTCTCTACTTATGTATTAAAAAAATAAATATGGGCTAAAAGTTGTCTGCCTAAAGTTCATCCTAGTTAAAGCTGATGAATAAATATTTTGATCAGATTTTATATAACTACATTATATTGTAGATGGTAGGAGTGTTTAATATTTATTTTCTTGTTCCAATTTAAAAGATATTTCTGGTGTAAAAATAGACCAACAAATGAATCTCAGGCATATGACATATTTAGAAATTATGGATGAATATAATTGCCCCAAAAGTCTTGATTCACAACTCAGCTCCTTCTACAATACTGAAAAATATGGTTTAATGCTTCTTGTTTCATAAATGTTCTTTTCAGGAAACAATATGTAAATTATTTCATCCTTTAACACCAGTCTAGCTTTTCTGCAAATTTCATCCCATTCTGCTGACCATTAAACATTTGCAGCTGTTTGTGTTTTCTGATGCTAAATTATGAGAGGACAAAACTCCGTTTTTCCAGTCCACATTTTGATCTCAGGGTCAAGGTTCTATAATGACCCAGAGCAGGTCAGGCCAATTTTATAGCCCCCAATTCCACCTTCAAAGCAGACTGATTGACTTCTGTCTTCCCCTAATTCTAGATATTGACATTTGTGGTGATAGCAATCTAGGAATACAAGAATTACCATTCACATGGGAGATAAATGAATACTATGTTGTATGGGTTACTATGTTTAACTGCTTTTCCTGATACCTTTCTATATGAAATCTGTATTCCAAAGAAGAATCCTAGCCATATCTCATATTCATCTGTCTAGATAACAAATCATCCCAATTTGGAGGGATGAGATCTGTTCTGAGTGTTCATTCATGACAGACAGTGACTGTTAACAGCCCTGGGAAAAAAAAAGTGTTAGTAATCCCAAGTGTTAGTAATTTTTGTGTTGTTTTCCTTTGCTGTTCATATAATCCTTTATTGCTTAGGGAAGGAGGTGAAGACAGCTGTTTTTTCAGGGGTTTTAATTTATAGAATTGAATGCTATTATTGGATGCTTGGGGCTTGATTTTTTATGACTTGTTTCATGTACTGATTTTATTGTTTTTATGGAATAACTAGTTTATAGTCTTGCTAAAGTGCAGCAACCTATAAAAATAGGTTAAGTTAATCAATAGTTATATCTTAGGGTATAAGTGTCCTTCCAGTATACTTTTCTCTTAGTGCATCCTGATTATTTACTAAGTTGGCACAATATAATATTAATTCAAAGCTATCAGTGCTCTGGTCAGACTTTGCTATTGTTATAATATTGATGTGTTTAGTTCCAGGATTAGCTGGGAGTATATGTTCAGTTATAGAGGTGTTAGCTAATTTGGAAGAGGTAGGGGAAGGATTTTGTATAGGGTAGTACGACAAAACCAAAGTCAGTAGTAGATTCATTACACACATTTTGGGGGAGTAAAGTTTCTTCAAATATGGCACAACAGTAGATGTATACTAAGATTATCTGTAAGTGAAACAGGATTGTAGTAAGAAAAAATAGTCTATTATTTATTGTGGATTGTTGTATATATGTATGTTTAACTCTACATTTTAAAGGATATTTGGTTTGAAAATTAACATCACATAGAAGAGAAATTAAAATTCCAAATTAAATATCTTAAAATATCTTATTTTATATCTGTAGGATTTTATTTTACCTTATTTTATTTTATTTTACTTTAATGCAAAGCTTTTCTTCAACTTGAACATTCATTAAAATGATAATTATTGCAATTATTAATACATTGTCAGTAATGTAAGGTTGGAATCATTATGAATTGCAGCTTCTTAAAAAAAAACAATTCTCCAATGATAATTGCATTAATTAATTTGTCATTTTGTTCTTTTGATGCATTGTACCTAAATCAACCATAGGAAAAATATTACTATTATATTCACTTCAGTTTTCTTATGTCTAATAAATCTTTTATCACAACATATTAGACAGAAAAGATTTTTGATTTTTTTTCTATAAAAGTTTAAAAGAAGGTCAGTAATGAAAGAGATGAAATACAAGTCACCCACTTCATTTTTTATATCAACTAAATATTGGCAATTATATGCCTTTCTACTGGTATTGGGTTCACTTTATTGGGAAATATATGCATATATTTACTGTATATGGGATATATCTTTTTACAGTACCTAGGTATCTCTCTCTATATATGTAATTTATTTAAAATATATTTCATATAAATATATGAAATTATATTTCAGTTTTTTGGTTAAAACTCCCAAACCAAGTGAACCAACCTAATTTTCATATGATGTTGAAAAATCATTGCTGGTCTGAGACTGTAACAAAGCTTACTATTCAACTAAATATGAGTTGGTAGCATGATGTGGCAGCAGAAAGACAAGTTTAGATTGCCTTAAGAAATATAGCTTCTGAATCACAAGAAGTAAGAATTCATTTTTATTCTGTTTTAGACAAAATAACATCCAGTTCTGGCCAACTCACTTTAAGAAGGATTTAAACAAGCTGGAACAGTTTCAGTGAACAATAACAAGGATACCAGAAACAAAATTCTTTGAAGAAAGATTGAAGCAATTGGAAATATTTATCTTTTAGAATATGAGAATATAAGGGATATATCAGTCTTCAAACACATGAATGGATATCCCCGAGAGATTAAGGTTAAGATCTAGTTAAGGTTAAGATTAAGGTTAAGAGCTAGTTCCCTCATTCTAGAACACAAGACATAAATAAAATAATAGATTCACTTTACAGAAAGGTGAATTCTGAATGAATGTACATCAGTGGAAACCGCTATCAAGGGAATTGTGGGCTCCTTTTCATTGGACATGTTCAAATGCAGACTTGAAAGGCATCTGTTGTGGATGCTTTAATTTGAGGGAACAAATACACAGGTCGGTGCACCAGTATTTGCTGGGAAAAGGTGGATAGGTTAGTTAGAAAGATATTTTGGGATATTGGAAGCAGTCGGATGGGAAATGAAGATGTCATGAAGAACAGAGGACAGGAAGGTTAAAGGGATATGCTGTAATAGAAGTGGTAGAGGGGGGACAGGAGGTACAAGCTTGTCCTACTTACCCATGATATCACTCTGGGACTCCTCTAAATTTTGTTTTGACCAAAACCAAAAACAATCACCAAAATGTTCCAGGTCTATTTCTGGTAAACTGTGGTTGATTAGAAACAAGTCTTGGCAAAATTGCTGAATGTGATGGACTGATCTAGGTCTGAAACAAAACATGGTCTCCATTTTGTATGTACACCTCATTAGTAAATTTATGAAACTGATTAAATGTATTTCACCATTGTTGTGTAACAGAATTCAGTAAGACTGTGAGGTATGTTAAATTAAATGGAACTTTCCATTAAAAGACAGTTCAGTAAATGAGTGATTAAATTTTTAGTTATGTAGGCTTGATGGTTAATTCTGATATTTGAATATGACTTCTACTTGTGGTGGTGTTGTTTAGTGTTCAAATTAATGCTACAGAAATAAAACTCTGTTTTTATGATGTCTGAAAATAGGGACTGGCAATCTATATGGATTGGGGATACAAATGCACATATGTACACACTATGAACGTACATATTCATAGATGCCCGCACACAAACCACAGACATGTACAAAGCCTTGTCACACTCCAGATAATATTAGTCTAGATACAATGGCATGAGATGAAAGTTGGCAGAGAAAAGGGCATTTATAACCTTGCTATCACACCCCTAGTTTTAGAACAGTGAAAGTGTGTGTCAGTGTCTTTAATTGTTAGCCTGACAATAGATTTAAATCATGCAGACTTTAAAAGTAATGTATGAACTTGTATTTAGAAAGCTGAGAGCTGTGCTGAGTTCCCATTTGTACTGTTAAGATCACCTGGAAGTGTAACATTCCATTAGCTGAACAGACAGCAAAGTTAAGGCTTATAGCTGGCCACATTAAAGAAGTAGAGAGCTGAGAAAATGAAGGAAGCCCAAAGTACTGCTAGCCTTGCTACTCCAAAGGGCTAATAGGCAGAGGTGTGATGTTGGATTGGCTACCTCCTCATCTCAAGTCAAAGAGCCCATTGTACTCGCTTAACCCCCCCCACCCAAATTTTCCCTATGTGGAATTGGTCGCAATATTTTAAACTGTTTTATTGTGAACCGCCCAGAGTCCCCTGAATGGGGAAGATGGGCAGTAATAAAAATATGATAAATAAAATAAAATAAAATAAAATAAAATAAAATAAAATAAAATAAAATAAAATAAAATAAAATAAAATAAAATAAATTGTATGTTGTCTGAAAGAAGCCCCAAAATTACTGAGAAACCATTGAATCTCTGAACCATTTGGGAAGGCTTCAAAGCACTTTGGATTCACTTAATTGAATTTATTGCTTCAAGGCAAGTCAGTTTGTAAATCCCCTTTAGTTGGGTGATTTGATCGAAGCTTCATCAAATCAACTCACTGATTTGAAGCTTCACATTATAAGAGCCCACCAAAAAGGCGTTTAGAGGCTTCATGAGACCACAGGTAGTGGATTACTTCCTTTATTTCAGAAAGAAGTATCTGGAACTTTATTGTAAATGAAAATTCAGTGTTCTTTTAATTAATCGAAAACAATTTAGCTCTGGTCAGTTGGGTTTATATAGAAAATGAGAACCATATTCTATTTCTTAGACCAGCAGTTATTAGGAGTTTTTTGTAAAGAGGAAAATAAATGTAGACAGCCAACCTGTACTAGTCTTCCTATGCATTGTGAACTTTTTTTTACCTAAGAGGTCAGTGTCAGTTCAAATAAGCTTAATAAGAGTTATTTAGTGTAGTTTTTTCTCCCATGAAACTGAATTCTTTGGAAGTGGAATTAAGCTTCCTATAAAGCTCTGATTCACAAAATTCTGTGTTGTAATACAGATTTTCCACAGTAAAATGCCATCTGATTGCTGTTAAAGTTCTTTGTCATATGACTCAAGGAACAGTTTCCTTGAAGAAAGAATGCTTGAGAAGCAAGCTTTCAACTGGTAGTCTTTTACATGGTTGTTTTATAATAACAGAGATGGCTAATCCAGGCTAAGCCTAGCTTAATATCTTGTCCTCATGGGTTAATAAAACTAAAATTGTACAGCACATTTTTGAATATGGGCATTAATACCAAACAAGATCCTCTTAGAATTTGGATTTCTGAGGCATGGATTTGGCTTAGTAAATATTCACATGAGAGTGCCGTAGTTGATTAGACCTTCTTATGTCTGCTGCACATCTTGCTGAACATTTCTTGCATTACAGGTTTTGTCCTCTTTTTTATTGTCTAGTAGCATCTCTGCCTTGCATTGCAACCTAACTGAAGTACCCACAATTACTCTCCATTTATTTTTATCATGGCTTGCAAGCCATACTTGCCTCCTTACATCAGGCTTCTAGAATCTACTAAGGGTATTAATGGTACTAATTCTCTCCACCACTATACCAGAAGTCTTTTTATACTGAACTTTTGAAAAACAACAAAAACAACTAGACAAGATGAAAATAGAGCTTTCTTTGCCATTCTAAGGTCTTAGTTACCCTTCACTCTCAGTCAGTTTTCGGTTCCTCTCTCTATGTTGTTTGTCCATGATTGCAAGTAGCGTTCAGAAGAAGTTGCTTCTGAATACTGAGGTTGTATTTACCTGTCGTGCTACTAATTATGGATAGGCTGATCCTCTGCCTGTGAAATGCATTAATCTTTTTCAAAGCTATCTAAGCTAACAGCCATCACCATTTCAATCAATTAAATATACATTATGCAAAGAAATTTTCTGATTGCAGATGATGATTCACAATGCTTCATCATGGAAAAGCATCTCTGCCCATGACTTGTATGTCAGACAGAAGGCTTGGCTGGAAATATTCCTCATGCGCTAGCATTCTGTGTACGAATAAATTAAGAAGGTTCAGGAAAACATTTATCACTTGATTGGCTGTTGGTTTTTAGCCTGGCACATGCATGTTAACTCAGATGTTCTACTGAGGTTTAAAATTATAGGCATAAATTGCCGACTCCACTCCATTCTGCTGAATCAGCTTTCCTATAACAAAATTTTCAATCCTATCTCATGCCTATTTACTGATTTAAAAAATTATGCTACTTTAACTGGATCATTTTCCAGTTGTATGTATGTTTGGATTTAATAAACAAGGAGATTTGCAGTGGATTCTGTTTCTCCTGTCACATGCTTGATATACCTACCCAATCAAAAGCCTGTTTTCCCATTTTTTCAAAAATATGATTCTTGTGATTTTTACTAAGTTACATTATTAGATTTTGGTAGACTGTCCATCCTAGCAATTTATAGATCATCCAGTGTTTGCTGTGGTGATATAACGCTTGTATCCATTAGTGATATATCACAATAGCAATGGCTAGATAATACAGGTAGTCCTTGTTTAGTGACTGCCTCATTTAGAGAACATTTATAGTTATGATGCTGATGAAAAAGTAACTTTATGACCTATCCTTGCATTTAAGACCTTTGCAGGTCTCTAAAGCAAAAGAAAGCTGAAGTAAGATCATAAGCACAGTTGTGGCTTCACCTAGCAACCACTTCACTTAACAACCAAGTTGCCGGTCCTAATTGTGGTTCCTAAATGAGGACTGCTTGTAGTATAAATCACTTGCATGCATATATTCTGGATGAAACAGTAATTACCCTGTGCCAGCTTTATTAACTGTTTCTTTAAGATGTCTAAAACTACCTGCTGTGGTTGCCATGGTTTAACCATGTATGTCATGTATGTGTATACATGTGTGGTTATGTATGTCTTACTTGATAAGATAGAAGCTATAATCTAATTATGACTTTTTCACATGATATGTGATGTGGGTAAAGTGTTCAGCTACACAGAAATGAAGGAGGGCTTGCAACTCGTATGATCTTATTGATGTCATTAAACAATACTTTCATCAATATATTTATATCTCACCTTTCATTCAGAAGCTCAAGATGGCATACAGTGCACTCCTAATTTTCCAGAGAACAACCATGGACATTAGCTATTTGGGTCATACAAGATTCAACAAGCAGTTCTTGCACAAACATGCCTGTGTATATGTGTAAATGAATGTTAATAATTTATTTCTTACTATTTAGTTTCTCCTTTTACTTTAAGTATTTCTCTTAGCCTTGTCTTTATATTTCTACATTAAAAAAATATATTCTTCCATTTTTTTGAACATTTGGTTTAGGTACACAAATCTACTCAAAAGGATATGAAGAGTTCTAAAATTGTTATAAAATTATCATAGTAAGAAACTATGCAGAATTAAACTTTTCTCAGTCTATTTACATGGGTTCATGTATATCAAACTGTGTAAGATTCAATGATTCAGCATTTAGTAAGATCAAAAGGTTAATGAGAAATATATAGGTGATTTGGACATATACAATTTTATCTAACTGACTTCATTACCAAACAAAAAAGGGTGATCAGGGCTGCTCTGCAGGATCAAGAGATAGAAATAGGGTTCTACAGGATACTGATGGCACCCAACTCCTTCCTAATAATTTCATAGTGATAGATGTTAAACTCCATGGAAGACAAAATAGAAACCCACCTAAGAGTGGGAATGGAAGCGGCAGCTTCCTATTCCTATTCTTCCATTAAAATCCTCTAAAAACACTACAGTAGCTGTATATTACACTGCAGGAATTTTGGACATTTTGGTGCTAAAAATTGCAGTATAACCTCAGTCTGGGTTTTTGTTTTTTGCTTTTTGTCAATGGGAGTAAAAGGGGGGGTAAAAATGGCAATGGAAGTATTTGACCTCCCAGAGGCCTCCATTCTCACCATTAAAAGATCACCAAAAAACAAAACAGCAAGCTGAAAAATACTAGCTTTTTCTGTGCTGATCATGTCCCTGCAGTTTTGTTCAGTCTATTGGTAGATTAGGAACATAATTTGCAGTCCCTGAAACTTCAGATGTTGCCCACCCCAGATTTAATTACCTGTTTTCTTTTTCCCATAATGTCTAAAACTGTTTTGCTGCTAGTCTTTTGAGCACTGAGCCCCAAAGGGGGATACTGAAACCTCATATACCTTTACTTTCAGGGAGATTTCAGACCTCACTGCGTCCTGTTCCAGCACAGCTAATACTGGTCCAGGACATAATGAGGTATTCACCATTATTTATACCCATCAATCTACATCACCTTGTCATTGTAACCCATGACCAAAATAAACACAGATTGGGACAATGTGTATATGTTTATAGAATTGTATCTTGTACTGGTCAGTGACTGTAATAAAATTGAACTGAACACAGATTGGGACTATATCATTGAGCCAAATATCTTTATTTACTTTGTAATGACACTGATCCTTAAAAATCTGATTAGGCAATACTCCTAACATTTTCCCCCAATGATTTATGAATCAAGTTTTATTTGTGAATGTCTCAGAGACATCTGGTTCATTATTGCAGAAAAATACTTTGGAATGTATGGTTCTTGAACTGGTTTAACAAGAGAAATCTTAGATTAAGAACTTTCTTGTACTTTTTAAGTATCAGTGCTTCAAAATATTCCTAAAGGCAGTCAATTAGCATCTCTCTCTCTCCCCCCCTCGCATATTTTACAACTGTCTTTTAGATATTTTAATGGATAGAATTTGGTGTTGTTTCATTTTCTATATAACAAAAGAACTCTTACCCCAAGTACAGAGGTAAGTAATGTTAATATACATGCAAATCAGATGGGATTTTACATTCAGAGTAGTTAGAAGGAAGGACATCATTATCTCTTTGTTGTTTGGTTGGCAGCTGTATATTAGAAGGCATCTAATAATGATTAGTGTTATTTTAGATACTGGAACAGAACAGCAGTTTTGCAGCTGCAGTGCTTATATAGTGAGAATAATCTGTGTCACCAAGTTCTTCCTTTTTTCCCAAATTAATACCCCAGTTCTAGTGAATTTGTGTCAAATACTTTTGCACCACTAATTTAGGTAAAGGTAAAGGTTACCCTTGACATTAAGTCCAGTCGTGTCCGACTCTAGGGGGCGGTGCTCATCTCCGTTTCAAAGCCGAAGAGCCGGCGTTTGTCCGTAGACAGTTCCATGGTCATGTGGCCGGCATGACTACCACTAATTTAGTGCATAATAAAACCCACTGAAATGTCATTATTATACTATACTAAGTCGCAGTCTCAGTATTTGAACATTAAAAGCCTTTGACCAATATAATGAAAGCAAAAGAGGTAAACAGTCCCCTTAGCCAAGTTGGACTTTTGGTGACTGCATGGACAAGCCCATGTAGTTTTCTTAGCAACAGTATGGAAGTAGTTTGCCTGTGCTTTCTTCCAGGATGATTTTTCAACTTCCCTATCTAACCTACAGCCCTAGGATTTCCTGGTCCAGCACTGATTTTTTAAGATCACCCATGTTGCCAGGTGCCACTGAGATTTAGGAAGTGTATATTCCAAATGTTATTTTACAAGAAATATAAAAGTTAATAAATTAAATTTTAACCTTATGCTAAAAATAACATTTTTTCATTTTTCCCAATTTTTTTTTTAATCTGTTCAATTGTGTTCGATTCTTGGACACTGCCTGGACAAATCCCTGCAGTTTTCTTGGCAAGGTTTTTCAGAAGTGGTTTGCCCTTGCCTCCTCCCTAGGCCTGGGAGAAAGTGAGTGGCCCAAGGTCGCCTAGCTGGCTTTGTGCCTAAGGTGGGACTAGAATCCCAAAACTTAGCTGCCTCAATTTATTTTATCAGATGTACATCTTGCCTTATCTGCAGAAGCTCAAAGAGCCTTACATAGTGCTCCCTCTTCCAGTTTTTTCTCCTGACAAAAACCTATGTGGTAAATTTGGCTGAGAAATACTGTCTGGTTAGTGGACTACTGATGTGATGGATAAAATTGTCATCTAGATAGCACCCTGAAATAATGGATATGTTCATTACTTGGGGAAGCAGTCTGAGAGTAGCCATTATGGTCCTCTAAAAATGGATATGGTTTTGTGCATGCTTCATGTTTGAAGTCCAGAGAAGGGAAAGAAGATCAGGTGAGTCTGTGGTATATGTACATAGGTCATGTCTGAGTTTCTGGTAAGGGGAGGGGAGGGGAAAGAGGCAAGTTGCTAAGGAAGACAGGATGGGAAGGTGGATGGTATATCGGGGCAATTGAGATAGCTGAGTATGAGGGATGCCATAAAGGTGATGGGAAGATCAGATGGGTGAGCAGTGCACTGGGGCAGTAGCTGATGAGGGAAGGGAGAGAAGGTTCTTGGAAGATTGCTCAGTCAAATGGGTGAACTAGTAGGTATACACAGGAATAATGGCAGTAGCAGCAGTTAGTTTCTCCTAGCTTAGCTCTTGTATTTACTTGCTGGCAGAATAGTTGGAAAAGAAAATGGTCCTTCATATTCCATAGATGGTTGTCTTTATAAATGCTGGTGGTCAACTTCAGGAAGAGAAAGGAAAAAAATGGGAGAACTTGCAGATAGTCTGGTTTAATAGATATCTCTTCACCCTGGAGGGTATGCATTATTTTTTCTGGGTGTGTGTGTGCAGATGCTCAAACATTCCCATGTTTTCTGATGTGAACTTTCAGGGGAAAATATGTAGTGCTTTTGCTTCTCATCTAGCAAGATACAGTATACTGATGATACTTAATCCCATGCTGACAGGTGTCATCTCCCGAAGCTTTTTGTGCAGATGTTAAAAGTGGGGAGAGAATGGATCCCTGAAGCACTCCATAAATCTGAGGCCTAGGGCTATACCTTTTGCTCCCCTCCCAGCACTGAATCTAACTGACCTAACTGAAATCAAGGAGGTCCAGGAGGGATATAATTCTCCCATCCATTGCAATAATTCTTTTGTAGTCAGGAAGACTGGCTATTATCTGGTAAGAGCCTGCCTTAGTTAATCGCTACAGATCAAGGCTGACTTGAACAATTTCTAAGGAGCACCTGAGAATGTCTCTGCTCTGCACTGACAGTGTGTGAAAATTAGTATATTACCCCAGATGCATGGTGTATTGTTTACAAAAAGGTCAAAACTGATAAGAAATATATTACCTTATTTTAGCTTGCCACTTTGCAGAATGATGGATGGATGTAAAATTAGTGGATCTTACATTGTGTCTGCCTGGGTGGTTTATTTCCTGTGCTTCAAAATATTAGGCTTATATTTTTCTTTGCTGTCTGATTATAAGTTGCTAAGCTCCACAGTTTTGTATAGGAATAATTGTGATCCCATCTAGTTGGTGCTAGAATAGAATGCTTGTGGCATGAATTGTTTGTGTTCCTAAGTGTTTATTCTTGATGACATTGTGCATGTTTTTGCACTGGCTTACCAATTTAGTAACTTTCTTTCACTAAGATCCATGTAGTTCCACTTCTGTATTTTTAAATACAGATAATTTTCAGTTTACGTCCATTCGTTCAGTAACCATTTGAACTTGTGACAGCATTGAATGAGTGGTACTTACAGCTGGTCCTTGGAGTTTCCACCATCACAGCATCCCTGAGGTCATGTGATCCCAATTTCAGATGATCCCTGCTGGCTTCTCACAAGCAAAGTCAATGGGGAAGCTGGCAGGAAGTTGAAAATCATGGTCATGTGAGGTCCTCGCTTAATGGCCTGGGTGGTCCTTGCTTAATGATGGCAACCAGGACTGCCAGAACTGCCAGAATTGCAATTGCTAAGTGACTTGGTCAGATGACGTTGTGCTTTACAACTGCGTGACTTACTGATGGCAATTCCGGTCCCAATTGCCATCATTAACTGGGAATACCTGTACTGTTCAGATTTTGCACTTTAGTATTGCTTGCTAGTGCTGGGATCATGCAAAGAATATTATATTATAATTTGTAGGGTAAAATCAGTGAGCAGTGAGTTCACAACAAGTTAGATTTTCAGCTGTGCAGAGGCATGTCATTTGGGCACAGTGGTGGTGCTATTAGAGAAGAAAAGGAAAATTAGACTTTAGGAAGACTTGGGGACAAACTAGTGTTCAGAACAAGGAAGGTTTATCCAGGAACATACTGAGTTATCTAAGAACATAAACAAAAGAAATAATAACTGAAGATAATAAGAGATAGTACATTGAGGTCTTATAAGTGATGAGGGCAGTTGCATTGTGGTTTATTTAGTGGAATCAAGGACACACGAAGAAAATTAAGTAACTTAGATTCTTCCACACACTTGTTCCTCTTATCCTGTGTTGTGGTTTTGGATCACTACTCAAATGTTCTTGTTTCTGCATCCTGTGGCTTGAATTATTGAAGAAGGGAAAAGATTTAAAAACCAACTGGTTAGAGCTCGAGCAAATGCAGTGCTCTTTATTTCATGCACCACAGGCAGCTGTCCGTGGAGTTCCTGAATGCTCCTGATTATTTTCTTTTTAAAACCAACATCAATAACATAATTGGAAAAATTTGTAGGAAAAATGGACCCTTTTTTAGGATTAGGCCTGCTAAGGTTTGGATCAGTACATTCAAATTTCTTTGTGCAACTGCATTTATATTTTGGAGTTTCCTAAGAAGGATCTGTGCATTTTTCTATTTTCTGAAAGTAACTGTTACAATAGAGACTAATAGCATAGAAATGATAGCTACTAGAAATTTTCTGGTCAGTTTGCACAAAACTCACACAATTTGCAATAGGATAAAGGTACATGATAAATATAGAACAAACAGTGGCAGAGATAGGAGGATAACCTGCTCTTTTCAAGGAAGACCTAAGAGCCTGTTAGATCCCAGAAAATTCTTTTTTTTTTTTAACCTTTTCTGTTACTTCAAGAAAAAGCAGAACTCTAGAACAATTCTACAAGGCACTACTTTAACAGTCCTCCTGCTTCAAGTACTGAGATTGCTCAGGAAAAACTAAATATCAGAGCTGTCAGTCACAAAAGAACATTCACTCTTTTCCTTCACTTCTCACTCTGAGATCTTAGAGGAAAAAATGAATCAATTTTTGCTGACACCATCTGTAGCTATTTAAGGGCACTCCTGTTTTTTCATATTGGCTAGTCCTGAGTTGGAGAAACTACCCCTATTTGATAGTTGAAAACATAGTCACAAGACTTCTTCAACAACAGGAACTTGGTTCATCCCCAAATAATTTCATTCAATTGATAAGAAACATGTTCTGTTTTGAAAATAAGTGACATACTTTGGACTTTGCTGGAAAACTGGTTAAATGTATTAAAAGTATTATTTTATATCCAGTATCCTCCAGTTCCATAACAAGTAATTAATATATTAAGATCTAAGTGGCTCCCTAGGACTAATTTGATCATAAAATCATACAGCTTTGAAAGAAAAGTGTCACAGTTCAGCTCTTGACTAAAAGGCATGTCAGCCTGGCATAGATCAAACTCTGCAATTCAACAAATCACAATAATGTGCATTTATTTAAACTATTTATATATCACCCCATATAAATACGTATTCCAGAACATTTTACAATGTCATTTAATTATAACAGTGGGGGAGAAAATAGGACTGCTATACTGATAGAAAGGCTTTTGTTTCCTATACTCAGCCTGTTTCACTAGGGAAAAATACACATAGTCTGGAAAACTCCAAAATGGCAGAAGAAAACAAAACCCAGTTGATAAGGTGTCAGAAAATACCACCAAACCTGGCATTGGCAGTTATGCTAGTGCAGGGGGTGGGGTGATAAAACCAGTAAATGCAAGTTGCTTCAAGTATGCATCTGTCACATCATTAAGCTCCCACAAATGTACCTCCGTGGCCACTGATATAGATGCAGCCAAGGGAGATTCAAATCCACATGGGTGAAATACACCTTCCCCCTTTTCCCTTCTTTTTTGGAAAAAAAATATTCAGTTGTGCAGCAATGGCAAACAAGGTGTTTGTTAACCAATGAATATGCTCCCAGAGTTTCAATCTCAAGGAGATTTTCATTCCTTTTCTTAGTAAGTAGCATGCATTGCAAAGGAGAAGATATGTACCCCATTTTTAGGGGCAAAGGTCAGCTCAAGTTCTTTGCTTTGTCTGTTAACAATATGTTTACCATTGGGAGCTAAGCTATAGCTTCCATGAAATATGTAAAATACAATGAACTGGCATTTGTCTTTACATACTAATTAGTATCTAAAATTCAATCAATCCATACTGGTGGTCAGAATATTTATAAAAATAGTACAGTACAGTCATAAAAAAACCCTATAAAAATAACAGTACCAAATAGTATAAAATTGGCTATCAGCAGAATTGTAGCATCATAAAAATACTGTGAAAACCATTAAAATCAAGAGAATTCCAAAATTATTTAGAATATCATTTGAAATAAAAATCCTCTTACAGATCTGTGAAGCAAGGAATATCAGTGCTTCACCCTGGAAATAATTATATGGTTTACTCTGTCTTCATGAGCAAGATTCCTCTTAGAACAATGTAACACATACATTGTATAGAAATTCATTCTTAGGGTACAGAATCAACTGAAAGGCACATTTAGCTAAATTTCAACCTACCCTGCAGAGATTACAGACTGAATACTGTATACAAATAAATAATTTTTGACACATCCCTTGTCAGCTAGGTTTCTTAGTCTCCACAGTGCATTGGGATGACTATTACTGCTTCCCATGCGATTATGTGTGTACATATGCTGTAACTTCACATTCCAGGAATTAAGCAGTTTGAACTTAGTTATAGTCTTATAGAAATATCCACCTTTCTTACAAAATGAAAATTTTTTATTGCATGATTCCAAAGTTTATTAAGTTTGAACAACAAATCAATTTTCTCTTTTACTCTTACCTATTTTAAGTGTCAGAATTAAAGGAGAAGGAGAGCTGACCATATTAATGATTGATTGATTGATTTTCTATCCCTTTATTATTTTTATAAATAACTCAAGGTGGTGAACATACCTAATACTCCTTCCTCCTCCTTTTGTCCCCACAACAGCAACCCTGTGAGGTGAGTTGGGCTGAGAGAGAGTGTCTGGCCCAAGGTCACCCAGCCGGCTGGGACTAGAACTCTCAGCTTCCTGGTTTATGAAACAAGGCTGAAACTTTGGCTCTCCATACTAATTAGTATCTAAAATTCAATCAATCCATACTGGTGGTCAGAAATAGGAATTCTTTTAAAAAACTGATTACTATTTGAGCCCATTACATAACTGAAAATTGAATTATTTTTATATTTTTGGTTAGTGGCACTTATCAAATCAGGTTATATAACCTTAATTCCCATCAGTAGATGTCAGCCATAACTACCTATTCAGGAATTACCTCCAGAGTTCTGTGAACTCAGTGCAATGTTAGTCTAGATCCAACCAACTGTAATACATTGCACTATATATATTGTATATGTAACTGTATTGCTCTGTCCCCAACCTAGCAGGATTGGGTCACAGATTCTTTTGGATTTGGAAGCAGTGGCCACGCTAGTATGAATATTTAAGGCTTTATTCCAAGGTAGTATAAGAAAATAGCATAACAACATAATGTGAGACAGCAACCAAAGAATATTCAAGAATACTAAAGAATACTAAAAAAATATAATGTAACCCAAGACAGCAATCAAAGAATACTGAAGAATATAATAAGACAAAGAAAGAAAGACTTTACACTCTTTCTGACAGTCAGGGAACCCCAAAGAGATGATAGCAGGTGGACCCTTCAAAGCCAGCAAGCGTGCAGCATTCTCTTGGTTAGGTCTGCATTGACGTTCCATCCCAAGAAGTTTTCTGACTAGCTTTTATAGATTCTGAACCATAATTAAGCACACCTGATTTTCAGTGGTCTCATCTCACTAGATTTTACCAAGGACAAGGAGGATGAGTCTGTCTTGTTTTGGAATGCTTTGCTTTCCTCCTAGGACTGAGACTATCAAGGTTCAAGAGTCCTTGTTTATATGAGGTGGCAATGAGACCATCTCAAAGTTAAAGGAGTATTTGTTTATCAAGGTTAATTGGATTGAAGATGAGAAATATTCTGCTTACACAGGTGTCTCACCAAGGACAAAGCACAATAAAGTATAACTCAGGTATGATCCTTTAGTGGCTAAAATAAATCCTTACTTAATTCTGCATTACAATACTGAACCATTATGTGAAAATATAACATGATATAGAGTTCTATGTATTATGCACCTAAGGTGCATGCCACTATTCAATTTTTCCTCACCAATCTTCTATTTTTTTCAAAAGGGTTGAACTGAGGGCTTTACAATGATAGTTTTCAAAGAATATCCAGAGCTGTTATTTTTATGCTCCCCCCCCCAATAATGAATGAATGAATTATTTATTTATTATGGACAATAAGTCACTTAAATTAGCCCAGAAGCACTAAAACAGCTAGACAATAAAATGATACATAGTAAAACCAGTAGCAGCATAAAATCAGTGAACGTTTATGTGCCACGAATACTGAGACATGGATTACTAATTTTGTTGGTGACCCCCAGTTAGCTCTTGCCCCACTGTACATGCCATGGTGCAGATTTTTGCTACCTGATAGATAAGAATCTGCCTGTCCCCAACTAAGGGTGAGCAGGAATTTATTCATGTGACCTGAAAGTTTGCTAATGGAGGTATAGCAACTTTACTGCATAGCTCCCTATTGCAGGACATGCCCAGCTATTTTGATCATATGTAAACTATAAGGGTAGGTGCAGTCATCATATATCCTATGCAAAACTGCAGTCTCTACCTCAGTATCAGTTTGGAGCAGCCTTGTCATGCACAGTAATGGACCTTGGAAAAAGCTACAAGTACAATAGAAGTTAATCATTGCCTCGATGTACTGCCTGTTAAATGGTGAGTGAGCACTACTGAGTTAT
Organism: Candoia aspera; assembly: GCF_035149785.1. Taxonomy (NCBI): domain Eukaryota; kingdom Metazoa; phylum Chordata; class Lepidosauria; order Squamata; family Candoiidae; genus Candoia; species Candoia aspera. The sequence goes on from NC_086159.1 coordinate 44,108,958, forward strand.
ATGACACCAATAGACAAAGCAAAAGACACATATAGATAAACCACATTTATACACCATTCAAAGAGACAACAAAAAACTAAGAAGGAAATATAAAAGTCCCGCAGAACACATCCCCTCCAGCGGCCACACCCAGATAAGCAGGGATTAACACCAGGCAAATAATCAAGGAGAAAGCAATCCCCTAATCAAGGAACTACCAAGGAGAAAACCCCACCCCCACCAACACTGGCAGGGCAAGCTACTGTGTATAACAGGGTGCAAACCCCGCAGTCCCTCGCACTGATGATGTTACCTGGTTGGGTAATGAAACGTCTGCAGGCAAACAACCAAGCTCAGACAGCACCAAGGACTCCCCATATGACACCTTCAAATAATTGAAAGTTATCATTTTAAAGATGGACAAGAGATACATCTCCTCACCATTGAGCCTGTGTAGCTCCATTTAAAATGAATAAATCAAATCAGTTTGCCATGTGTGCTAAGCATAAGCCTGCCAGATTGCAAGTCCTGTTTTTGGAGGGGAGTGCAGGAAAATCTCATTCTCAGATGTAGGGAGAAAATTATGATCTTGTAAAAATAGGGTCTTATTTTTAGGCCCTATTCTGAAATTCAACTTACTATTACTATTGGAGTAAGGTGCTGGGTAAATGGATAGTGAATCATCAATATACTTTTCCAGACCAGGTCACTTTTGCTTAACTGCCAAATGCAAACATTGTGAGGAAGAGAAATATGTACTTATTAGGAAGAAATACAATTTAAACTTAATTAGGATTACAATAGCCCAATGGGCACATAGAGAAAGATTAATAATTTCTGCTTGTAAACCCGTGGAGGGAAACAGATCTAGCCCGCCTCCTATTCAGCCACCCTTCTTGTTAGTTGTAGCACCAATCCATTTTATCTATCAAATTCTACTTCCTGTAGGAACAATATACCATGATTGTATAATAAAGGAAATGTCAGATCTTTTACCAACAAGCAATGCTCCATGAGATCATGGAAAGATTATATGGCAACAGTAAACATCAATATAGATGGTATTTTGAGTTCTGGAAATAGGACTTGAAATCTGAGTCATCTTGCTGGCTAAATAAAACAAGGAAGGTTCTCAAGAAATCCTTGCAGGTTCAGCAGTGAGGCTGATTCTGGCACTTGCTGACAGGATGAATCTGCAGATGAGAACTATAAACACTAATAACAGAAAATAGCGCCCCATACATTTTATTCCCTGTGATGTCTGCAAAGGAGGAATAAACACCAGTGATTTCACTGATTCCTGGGAGTCTGACTCTGGAATCAGGGCTTCTGATTTGTGAGTCTTTAAAAGGTCTTGGTGTGAATCTGTATTATGGAGACTATATTCCTAGTGTACAGTATATTTACATGCTTCAGACTAGCATTTAGGTTTAATACAGCCTCTTCATGAGTTGAAACCAGCATGATCTTGGACATAGGTGGACATATCAAGTTGAGATGATTGTGTTGAGGCTGTCAGGACATACTTAGTTGATATTGTAGTCTCTGTGTCTACTTTCCTTGCATTTGGCTCTAATGGCACCGAGCCCTGCAAGAATTCAAAGGGCTTACTCTCTATAGCATGGGATCTTGCCCAAGATACCTTCAGTCATCTCACTTCCTATTTCAAGAGGTTTTTTGAGTGTTAATTGCAGCAACTGACTGAGTAGTTAAGCCTTGGTAATTTCCAGACCTATTTGCTGGAATAAATCTGCTGCTATCCTTTTACATCTCTTCCTTCTCCATTTTCTTTTTAATAAAAAGAGCAAGAGACATAAATATTATGCAGTCCATAGTATTATGCTAAAATAATACAGAATGATCATTGTGAGTTAGAAATGAAAATAATAAATTATATCAGAATATTAAAGAGGAGAGGCTAGTTATACACCATGTAAAGTATATCATTTGTAAGCAGGTTGTTTTCTTAAAGAAAATGCAGAGTCATTAGGCTGGTTTTTTTCTTTTTGCATAATATCAAGTTCTTACATGAATAATTGGGAAATGATGTTGTGATCCAAAAAGCCTCTAGCTGTTAGAATAATGAGCAGAATAATTATTTTAAAATACTACGCCTTTGAAAGGATTTGGAATCTCAATACTTCAAGCAGTGGGTTCAGTACAGCATTTTGGTCACTTTCTGAAGCACCTCTACAAATTATTCATACAGACCTACTAAATGTACCCATATGACTTCTGGTATATTATCCCTTTGTTTATTATTCATGTCTCTAACTGGCTTCTTCTGATAATTAAGCGATAATCAGTCAACCAGTTTTATGTACAAGACTTTCCTCCGAAAACTCTGTTGACCTTGGTGAAATTCCAATTATGAAGGTTCCTATCCTCAATAACTTCAGCAAAGGATCGTTACCTTGTCGTGGTGCTGGAGCTTGAGCACCTCAATGATGCCATGAGCTAAACTGTGAAGGGCCACCCAAGACGGGAAGGTCATGACAGAGAGGTCAGACTAAATGCGATCCCTGGGGAAGGTAATGGCAACCCACCTCAGTATTCTTGCCGTGAAAACTAAATGGATCAGTACAACCAGAGATATGTCGGTATACCATCGGAAGATGAGACCCCCAGGTCGGAAGATGGTCAAAATGCTACTGGGGAGGAACAGAGGATGAGTTCAACTAGCCCCAGACGTGATGACGCAGCTAGCTCAAAGCCGGAAGGACGGCTAGCGGCCGACGGTGCTGGTGGTGAACGGCGAATCCGATGTTCTAAGGATCAACACACCATCGGAACCTGGAATGTAAGATCTATGAGCCAGGGCAAATTGGATGTGGTTATTGGTGAGATGTCAAGATTAAAGATAGACATTCTGGGCATCAGTGAACTGAAATGGACTGGAATGGGCCACTTCACATCAAATGACCACCAGATCTACTACTGCGGACAAGAGGACCACAGAAGAAATGGAGTAGCCTTCATAATTAATAGTAAAGTGGCTAAAGCAGTGCTTGGATACAACCCAAAAAACGACAGAATGATCTCAATTCGAATTCAGGGCAAGCCATCTAACATCACAGTGATCCAAATATACGCCCCAACCACAAATGCTGAAGAAGCTGAAGTAGAGCAGTTCTATGAGGATCTGCAGCACCTACTGGACAACACGCCTAAAAGAGATGTTATTTTCATCACAGGAGACTGGAATGCTAAGGTGGGCAGTCAAATGACAACTCGAATTACAGGTAAGTATGGCCTGGGAGAACAAAACGAAGCAGGACACAGGCTGATAGAATTTTGCCAAGACAACTCACTCTGCATAACAAACACTCTCTTCCAACAACCTAAGAGACGGCTTTATACATGGACTTCACCAGATGGACAACACCGAAATCAGATTGATTACATCCTTTGCAGCCAAAGGTGGCGGACATCTGTACAGTCGGTAAAAACAAGGCCTGGAGCTGACTGTAGTTCAGATCACGAACTTCTTCTTGCACAATTTAGGATCAGACTAAAGAGATTAGGGAAGACCCACAGATCAGCTAGATATGAGCTCACTAATATTCCTAAGGAATATGCAGTGGAGGTGAAGAATAGATTTAAGGGACTGGACTTAGTAGATAGGGTCCCGGAAGAACTCTGGACAGAAGTTGGCAGCATTGTTCAGGAGGCGGCAACAAAATACATCCCAAAGAAAGAGAAAACCAAGAAGGCAAAATGGCTGTCTGCTGAGACACTAGAAGTAGCCCAAGAAAGAAGGAAAGCAAAAGGCAACAGTGATAGGGGGAGATATGCCCAATTAAATGCAAAATTCCAGAGGTTAGCCAGAAGAGATAAGGAATTATTTTTAAACAAGCAATGCGCGGAAGTGGAAGAAGACAATAGAATAGGAAGGACAAGAGACCTCTTCCAGAAAATTAGAAACATTGGAGGTAAATTCCAGGCAAAAATGGGTATGATCAAAAACAAAGATGGCAAGGACCTAACAGAAGAAGAAGAGATCAAGAAAAGGTGGCAAGAATATACGGAAGACCTGTATAGGAAGGATAACAATATCGGGGATAGCTTTGACGGTGTGGTCGGTGAGCTAGAGCCAGACATCCTGAAGAGTGAGGTTGAGTGGGCCTTAAGAAGCATTGCTAATAACAAGGCAACAGGAGACGATGGCATCCCAGCTGAACTGTTCAAAATCTTACAAGATGATGCTGTCAAGGTAATGCATGCTATATGCCAGCAAATTTGGAAAACACAAGAATGGCCATCAGACTGGAAAAAATCAACTTATATCCCCATACCAAAAAAGGGAAACACTAAAGAATGTTCAAACTATCGAACAGTGGCACTCATTTCACATGCCAGTAAGGTAATGCTCAAGATCCTGCAAGCTAGACTTCAGCAGTTCATGGAGCGAGAATTGCCAGATGTACAAGCTGGGTTTAGAAAAGGCAGAGGAACTAGAGACCAAATTGCCAATATCCGCTGGATAATGGAAAAAGCCAGGGAGTTTCAGAAAAACATCTATTTCTGTTTTATTGACTATTCTAAAGCCTTTGACTGTGTGGACCATAACAAATTGTGGCAAGTTCTTAGTGGTATGGGGATACCAAGTCATCTTGTATGCCTCCTGAAGAATCTGTATAACGACCAAGTAGCAACAGTAAGAACAGACCACGGAACAACAGACTGGTTTAAGATTGGGAAAGGAGTACGGCAGGGCTGTATACTCTCACCCTACCTATTCAACTTGTATGCAGAACACATCATGCGACAAGCTGGGCTTGAGGAATCCAAGGCTGGAGTTAAAATCTCTGGAAGAAACATTAACAATCTCAGATATGCAGATGATACCACCTTGATGGCTGAAAGTGAAGAGGAACTGAGGAGCCTTATGATGAAGGTGAAAGAAGAAAGTGCAAAAGCTGGTTTGCAGCTAAACCTCAAAAAAACCAAGATTATGGCAACCAGCTTGATTGATAACTGGCAAATAGAGGGAGAAAATGTAGAAGCAGTGAAAGACTTTGTATTCCTAGGTGCGAAGATTACTGCAGATGCTGACTGCAGTCAGGAAATCAGAAGACGCTTAATCCTTGGAAGAAGAGCAATGACAAATCTCGATAAAATAGTTAAGAGCAGAGACATCACACTGACAACAAAGGCCCGCATAGTTAAAGCAATGGTGTTCCCTGTAGTAACATATGGCTGCGAGAGCTGGACCATAAGGAAGGCTGAGCGAAGGAAGATTGATGCTTTTGAACTGTGGTGTTGGAGGAAAATTCTGAGAGTGCCTTGGACTGCAAGAAGATCCAACCAGTCCATCCTCCAGGAAATAAAGCCAGACTGCTCACTTGAGGGAATGATATTAAAGGCAAAACTGAAATACTTTGGCCACATAATGAGAAGACAGGACACCCTGGAGAAGATGCTGATGGTAGGGAGAGTGGAAGGCAAAAGGAAGAGGGGCCGACCAAGGGCAAGATGGATGGATGATATTCTAGAGGTGACGGACTCGTCCCTGGGGGAGCTGGGGGTGTTGACGACCGACAGGAAGCTCTGGCGTGGGCTGGTCCATGAAGTCACGAAGAGTCGGAAGCGACTAAACGAATAAACAACAAATCCTCAATAAGCTTGCTTATTACACAATCATTTTGCAGTATAATAATACATCAGTGAATGTGATATATTCACAGTTCCAAAAGAGAATTTTCCGGACATGTTTATACTTATATTTCATGGAAATTTTGTAGCTATACAAACATTAGAAACATTAGCAGCTATACTCCAAATGTATGTAGCTGTACATCAAAATGGTGCAATATTTCAAGAAGGACATTTATTTCCAAATTCCTAAATTTGGAAATTATTTCTCCAATATGAACAAAGGCCAAGATGTATATCATTCCCTTCCCATGCAATTTCATCTTATGGCAGCCCTCCCCAATGTCTTCCAGATGTGATGGAACAACAGCTACAATGCCTAGGCAGGATAAACACTAGTAATGTTGTCTAGGAATTCTGTGAGGTTTTGATCCAGCACATTTCAAGAGAAAGAGGTGACATTAAAGGAGGATCCAGCAACAAAGAAGCATAGTTGGTAACAAATGAAAACATTTTGTAAAGGCCCAAATATCTAGCATTTCTGGTACTTTTCACTTCAGTAAGAAGCATAGTCACTTGTTGCGATGGGTGGCTATAGAAATCAATCAATCAATCAAATAAATAAATAAATAGTCTTATCAGTTTATTCATTATTTTCTGAGTGACACTGAAAATTACAAGTCATGTATCCTAGCAATATATTATGATTCTGAACATATTCAGCATCATTCAACTTCAGCTCTGGCCACCTTCCTCAAAGCCATAGTGACAGTGGTGTTTTGATTTCAACATGCATAATGAGTGATGACACCATTATCCATGTACCATGCCACCTCCTCTCTAACTTGATATCAGATCATCCCCACATCTTCTTGTTAGAAAAAACTCCTGAGAATACCATGGACAGCCAAGAAAGCAAACCAAACCAAACCATTGAACAAATCAATCCATAGTTCTCCCTCAAAGCACAAATGACCAGGCTCAAATTAATCTAAAAAAGGTAAAGGTTTCCCTTGACGTAAAGTCCAGTCGAATCCGACTCTAGGGGGCGGTGCTCATCTCCGTTTCTAAGCCTTGGAGCCGGCGTTGTCATAGACACTTCCGGGTCATGTGGCTAGCATGACGACACGGAACGCCGTTACCTTCCCGCTGAAGCGGTACCTATTGATCTACTCACATTTGCATGTTTTCGAACTGCTAGGTGAGCAGGAGCTGGGATTAACAATGGGAGCTCACCCCGCCGCGCGGTTTCGAACCGCCGACCTTCCGATCGACAGCTCAGCGGTTTAACCCGCAGCGCCACCATGCTACTCTGGACAAATTATGAGAAGACCCAGCTCTCTGGAAAAGGCTCTAATGCTGGGAAAGGTGGAAGGAAAGAGAAGAGGATGACTAGCAGCAAGATAGATGGGTTGTTACAGTAGCGATGAGTGCATAGTTGGAAGACCTGAAAGACCAGGTTAGGGATAGATCATCATGCAGAAGATCTATATGGTTGCTAGGAGTAGAAAATGACTTGATGTCATATGATCAATCAATCAATCATTGTCCCAAATTTTCTCCATTGGAAGACTGTGTCTCTGACTATAGATGGATGGAGTTCCAGAGCTTTAATTTTTTTTTTTTGACATTTCCTAGTCTGAAAGGCATCAATATCTTTTTAACAGAAGTCTTCTAACCATTTCTTTTTAGCTGAGTATGGTATACTTTTATGATCTGCATGGTGAGAACTTGAATGAATTGATTGAATTGGGGGAAATATTACTTTTACATGCTGGTACATCACATTCTGGGTTACTGTTTTTGGAATAAGTAAAATAAGCACTAAGTTGTTACTTGTTCATTCAGACTGTCTTCATATATCAGTAGGACACATAAGCTGTTATAACATTTGTGGCAAAGATATGCAAAAATGCAGAGAATCCAAATGGGATGAATACTTTTTCCACAGAACTGTATATGCACGTCTGTGAACGGATATACCTATATCAGTTTTTATTAAATTGGATATGTGTCAGCCCTTCCAGGTAGACCAGACTAGGAAACCAATGCCATGTAGGTCAGTACTATTTTTTATTGTAAAGCTATAGTAATAGAATTTTGCAAGTCTGAATGTGCTTTCCCCCTCCCTCCCTCCACCGTCATGTGAACTAGGGAGGGGCTTGTCTGAGAAGTTAACTCATGTTACTTTCTTGGCATGGACTCAGGCCCCCTTTTATCTGACTGTTGCCTTGGTAGTGGCTCTTCCTCCTGTCCTTCAAGGCCATTCCCTCCATCCTCTTCAGTATGTAGAAAAGTAATTTTATGCCAGCATTTCCTGTTGCTATATGTAATAACATATTACATAATACAGTAATACCCTCTGTAGCTTCTGCCAACACTGTTAAATGTAAGGTTTATTCCTATTCATTAGTAAATAAATCATCTAGGCTCATTTATTAAGAGAGAGTTCCTAGCCTTTATGGAGAGAGTTCCTAGCCAAATTCTGGCTAGGGTCTCAAGTACTGTCTGAACAAAAATGAGATAGAATTACAGAACTCAATCTGTTATACTATGGGTATTAAATTTTTCATATTAGACAAATTGGAATGAACTGATCTTTTCATAAATCCTCTATGCACAATTTGTCTTTGAAATTGGAATTTATAAATAATAAATATTGTAAAGACTTACTTTTCTTTGAACTAGCCTCTCCAGCCTAATGCTCTTCAGAGGTATTGGCACTATGATTCTCAGAATTCCTAGATATCATGGACTAAAACTTTATTTTACAACATTTGTCTACTGTCTCAATCGTGAAGACTTTGTGAAGTTACCTGGGAGTCATTCAGATGTAGACTCCAAGGATGTAGTTAGGATAGAAACAACTCTGCTACTTCTGGACTGGACTAAACTCTCCTGGCTCCTTTAGGCTACCCTAGGGGTTGAATGATTGGATCTGTAAGGTAATTACAGTCTTATCTAGAGTGGGAGGGCCTGATGATAGCAACTCATGCCCTTATCATCTTGAAGGTAGACTTGGGCAATGAACTTAATATGGAACTGCCTCAGAAATGGAACTGAAACAAAATGGACAGCCCCCTTGCTGGTGATATGAACTGTTACAGCCATATAACACCAGTTTTGGGGGTGCTGCATTGGCTTTTGAAATTCAAAGTGCTGGTTTTAGCCTTTCATGGTTTCGCTCTGAGATATCTTCAGGATCATCTTCAAATAGGATTGGCCAATCCTGTATACTCATCTTGGAAAAGGATGCTTAAGATTCCTTCCATATTCATTCAAGATATTGGGAGGGGATAGAAACAGTGTTCCTCTGTTACAATCCTCTGCTTTGGAACAGCCTTCCCTGAGACTCAGTTGGCACCTGTCCTTGATATAATTTAGGAAAGCTGTAAAAACAGTGTTTCTGCAGTCATCTGCATCGTTGCTTTCTTTACTCTGCAAATAAATTAACTGAAGTTTAATGATGGCTAGTGAAGCCTGTGGTTGAAATCTGTGATTGAAATAGCAGTACATTATATGGGAAAGGAAATAGAAAAGGAGGTGATGAGAATAGAAGGCAGCGTATTTTTCAAAGATTACTGCCTAGTAAAGTAAAGAAAAACATTTTTATAGAAACAGCATAGCAGCTCAAGGAAAGTGAAGCTTTTCCTAATATCATTATACAGTATTGCTACAATAATAGCTGATTATTTTTAAACAGTTATGTGAATAGCCTGGGGATACCTAAAATGTATATTGTAGATCATCATACCCACAGAAGAAACATTTACATATGCAGATTTACTTGGCATGGAACATTAACATTATTGAATAATTGAAACTGAAATAATAGTTCATAATCCCAAAAATCAGTAACAAATTATTAGCTGGTATTGGATTTTTCCAGCTTCATAAAAAGTGAATTCAAATCAGGTAACAATAGACAGACTGAAACAGTACACAGATGGCACATACATGGCGAAGTGAAGAATAGAATGTTGAGCTATCTGCTATGCTGGGACTTGAAATGAACTATGATAATAAATTGGAATAATTTGCAAATTAATATAGTTTGGGAGAAGGGTAATATGGCACATGTTTCAATAATTTTTTGAAATTCCTGCCAAGTCTGCTAGAAGGTGCTAAGTTAACTGCCTTAGCACATTAAAAGTACTATGTATTGTTTTTTTTTATGGGTTTTTTTTTAATCCTTTCAATTGTGTCAGATTCTTGGAGACTGCCTGGACAGATTTTTGGCAAGGTTTTTCAGAAGTGGTTTGCCATTGCCTCCTTCCTATGGCTGAGAGAAAGTGACTGGCCCAAGGTCACCCAGCTGGCTTTGTGCCTAAGACAGGACTAGAACTCACCGTCTCCCAGTTTCTAACCTAAAGCCTTAACTACTACACCAAACTGGCTCATGGGTATATTAGCGCTTGTCTATTTATTAGGTCACAGCTGGATAGTATATTTATCCATTCTTCTTAAGGTAACATATGGGAGAGAACCAGTTTACTGCACAGATAGAAATTACAAATAATAAAGGCATGAAGAATAACAATCAAGTTAAGCCAAGAGCAAGACTAAATCAAGGAAGCAAAGCAGACAAATTCTAGATGTTCTAAACGGTTTAAAATAGAGGAACTGGCTGTTATAGAAAGAAATAACACATGAGTTACATTCTTTTCTATCTCCTGGCAAATATGCTGTGCTGGATTTCAATAGTAAAGAGCTATCATGCCTGGAGAAGGGTTGACTACGTGAAGGGTTGACTACAGTGCAAGACATGGAGAAAAGGAAGCTAATACTTCTTCTCTGATTTGAACATTGTAACTAAAAACTGTTCAATAGCTCTGTCATCTGACTCTATGATATATTAGTAGTGACTAGTAATAAAATAGATGAACTGAAAATCCTGCTTGAAAAAATATATGCTCAAATCAGAAGAAAAAGTATTGGAGGTTAAAAATCAAAGGAGAATCAGAATGAGAATATAGTACAACAGTAGTTATCTAAACAGGGAAAACATGGTTGTAAAGGAGTCTGGAAAGACGAAACACACCATTGATGATTACTAGAATGAAAGGATTTTTAAGAAAATTTCAAATAATTCCTATCTTGGAAAAATGGTAATATTTACTGAACCCCAGAAATCATCCTCTAGCTGTAAGATGAGACTGTGGAAGTGAAAGGGTTAGTGCTCATAGCACTGCTAACCAATCTGAGATAAGATGTCATCCACTCTGAAGGTCAAATGACAATAAACACAAAATCTCTGAACAGAACAGGGAGGGGCAGGAGGAACTGTGGGACAAAGTAGTGGTAGGTGGAGGGGGGGAATGTTGCAGACCTTTAAAATTTTCCCCAGCTTGAGCAAAAAGAAAATTATATGGATTGAAGGCATTAAAAGTAATAATGGAGCAACTTATGCTTGAGTCTTTTTATCAGCAGGATCTTTTGATTCAACTTTAGAGAGTTATAATAATTTAGTGTAGGAATTACAAAAGTTACTAATATGAAAATATTTGTCTTGTTTCAAACCATGGTTTAATTCTAAATTCATAGAAGTTTTAAAAAATGCTCACTGCAAACTCTAATGCCCATAAAGCTAATGCTGATCTAATATCTATGCAGGGTTTTCCTAAACAAAAGAGGCTTTACAAAAGTAAACGGCCACTATGAAAGGCACTTGGTTATGTTTTACCTGGGCAGGAGGAACTAATGACTTTTCTTTTTTGGCATATCACAGTGGACCATCTTAATAATGGCCTGATGATTTTGGATAGTTGCATCCTACCAGAGATTGGCAAAGGTATTTTAGGGAACTTTATAGAGATAAGTAGTGATTCAAAGAGGCCCCACTATGCTGCAGAGAATTATCTGCTTGGCTGGTGGTAATGATTGCAGAGGTAAAGCATTTAATTGCATAATTAAGACTGGTGGAAGACTCTGGCATGAATTAATCCTCCTCTCCCAGCTAATTAAGAATAATAAAGTTTGGTGAATTTCCATTGTGTGTCAGGCTCTGCCTGCTACCCAGTAAAAACACAGACGCTAGCGTAGGCTTAGGTTCTGGATTTATTCGAGTAACAGTATGCGTGCCCTTTAAGAAAGCTGAGAGTGAGTGGAGCGCGCTGGAACGGGATTTAAATAGCCTGCGCCGGTCAGCGCTCCACCCCTCCTTACTCCGGGTGCGCCCCCGAGCCCCGCCGGTTCCATCGTTGGTAGGTGAGGGGTCGTGGAGCCCCTCCTGTGCTCCGGGCGTTTCCTTGATTGCTTCCCTGGCCGGTGATGGTTCATTGCCGGGCGATCAGGTTTGTAATCTCTTTGACAGCTCAGGCATGCCTCGTGGTCTGGTCTTGTCAATTGCTTTCTTTGCAACATTGTATCTTTCTCTTCCGTGCTGCCGGCTAGAGTCGATACTTTGTTGCCAGCATCTGTTGCTCTCTTTTGTTATCTAGTTACCTTTTCCCTTAATCCGCCAGGGACTCATTTCCCTGCATTGTCATGCGAGCCGTTGCGATGTCACAAGCATCGCAACGGTGATCATGACATTGTGGCCCCACTATCTATGATCAAGCACAGTTGTATCTTGAGGGACTGGGACTTGCAGTAATAGTTCCCATTTTAAAAAAAAAAAACACATTTGGGTAGTTTGGATAATTAATTTTCTACTCTGTCCTAGTTTACTCTATGTTTATAGATCAGTAAGTAGAAAAATATGCTGGAAAAGGCAAGGACAAACCACTTACACACTCTTGCAAAAAACCTACATGATTGTGCCCATGTAGTCACCAGAAGTTGAGCTCCACTCAAGATCATCTTTACTTTATCCTTTAGTTAAAGTTGGAATATATTATCAAATCCCAAATAAATATTAAATTTGTATCTGCATATGAGGTCATTTTTCTCCTCATAACCTTGTTCCACTGTTTCTTATCAGCTAGAGAAAGAACGTACAGTATCTAACTCTAGACCTTAACTTTTTATCCCAGTTCCATTATATATGGAGTCAATTTGCAAGCCCTTCCAACAAAGCTTCCAAAGAGGCAGGATAACTTTGGGTAATTTTGGAAAGAGCAATGATTCAGTCTTGTAAACATTCTACTCAGAAGTAAGCTTCAGTGAATTCAATAAAAGAGATAACTGTATATATTATTGCAGCTTAAATATCAGTTTGGTAAGTACAGTGTTGGGAGCATATACTTTCTTACTGTTTAGAGATGTACATAACATCAGCCACCTACCTACTTACTTACTTATCAAGGTCTTCTCCCTTGGTAATCAATGTTGTGTAAAGTGCAGAAAGAAATAACAATGAAATTAAAAGCACAAGATAAGAAAAGGAAGGGAAATATAATATTCACAATAACTCTGTTCCATACTTTTCTATCCATTACTTTCTGTTCTTTAAACTTGTCACCTCTTCTTGAGGATGTTATCGATGTCTTCTTTGGCAGGTGGATGCCATAAGTGGAATGAATGAATGAATATCAACAACAACTTAGATGACATCAATTCATATATTCTGTTATACATTTAGCCCTTTCATTTATAATAATGCTTACATCTTCACCTCTGCATAAATTCAAGAATTCCACTCCACTTCATTCAGCTCTATTACATATCCCATTTTCAGTTTCATACTCACAAATCTATTTTAAAAATTTTATTTCATTCTTTAATTTATGTTCTTCACCATTTATTTCTCTTGCATTTGATCTAATTTGCTATGGAAGGCAATACATGATGGACCCATAGATAATGATGTCCACTGCCCATCATGGTTTTAGACAACTGAGGCTTTCACATAATACTTTTTAGTAAGATAGGAAAGATGTAGATTACCCATGCCACATGTAGCATTCCCTACTAATTATCACATTTGGCCCAATTTGGGCTAATATTCCATAAGTGCCCAAGCATTCTCATACTCTTCTATGCCAGCTCAGTGTTCTAATCTGGAGATGTTTAAAGCCAACATATTGTTACCAATCTCACCACCATGGAAGTACACATAGCACCTGACATACATTCACAAATCCAGAACAACATTAGATTTACTGCAGTTTTCCAGAATTCACTTGGCCAATAAATTGCCTGTAATATTCTTTTCGTATCAAGTGCGGATTGCCCCATTGGCTGTGATATTTTTTTTTTGCCTTCTGGTCAAGTTTGTCATATGAAATTTATCAGCTTTACCTCAGACCAGAGACAATGGTAGGTTAATTCTTGGTAATTCTGTGAAGCATCTTGAGAACAATCAAGTTTAGTATGTTAAGGTATAAAGTTCTAATTGTTATATTTTGTGGGACTATGTTTGGATTTTACTGTCTGATTCTAACATATTTCTTATTTCGTTTTTTTTACAGTTCATTGCTTTTGCCTCTTTATTCTTCATCCTGCTTTCGATTACCACCTTTTGCCTGGAAACCCATGAAGCATTTAATACCATCAAAAATAAAACTGAACCTATCAAAGGTAGTGAGCCAGTTCTGCAGTATGAAATAGAGACAGATCCAGCTCTAACATATGTTGAAGGAGTCTGTGTGGTGTGGTTTACATTTGAGTTTTTAGTCCGTGTTGTTTTTTCACCCAACAAACGTGAATTCATAAAAAATCTCTTGAATATCATTGACTTTGTGGCAATTTTGCCTTTCTATCTAGAAGTGGGTCTGAGTGGGCTCTCCTCTAAAGCTGCTAAGGATGTGCTTGGTTTCCTCAGGGTGGTGAGGTTTGTGAGAATATTGCGAATCTTCAAGCTCACTCGACATTTTGTTGGCCTCAGGGTGCTTGGTCATACACTCCGTGCGAGCACCAATGAGTTTTTGCTGCTGATAATATTTTTGGCATTAGGAGTGTTGATATTTGCCACCATGATCTATTATGCTGAGCGAATAGGTGCCAAACCCAATGACCCATCAGCTAGTGAACACACAGAGTTCAAAAACATCCCCATTGGTTTTTGGTGGGCTGTGGTCACCATGACTACTCTTGGATATGGAGACATGTATCCAAAGACTTGGTCAGGCATGCTAGTGGGTGCTCTGTGTGCTTTAGCTGGAGTGCTGACCATAGCCATGCCTGTGCCTGTTATTGTCAACAATTTTGGAATGTACTATTCTCTGGCCATGGCGAAACAGAAGCTTCCAAGAAAGAGAAAGAAGCACATCCCACCTGCTCCTCAGGCAAGGTCCCCTACATTTTGCAAGACAGACTTGAATATGGCCTGCAATAGCACACAGGGAGAAGTCTGTCTTGGCAAAGACAACCGGCTGATGGAACATAATAAATCAGGTAGGACACAATTCCAGATGCATGTCTGGTATGTCTGGCAGTATGAAGAATGAGAAAGCATTCCATCTTTCTTCAGCTGAAGGAGATAGATCATACACGTCTCCCTTCTCTCACTATTTGTGTATCCGTCTCATAAATGGCAAAGTAGCTGGATGTTCTCGGATCTGTGAATTGCTTTCTGAAGAGTTTTCTAAGTGTATTGTGAATGCTAAGTTGCTTTTTGTTTCCTCCTTTTATTTCTAGTGGGGGCATCCACTGTTTTTGCCTGTTGCACTGTATACACGTTTGGTCCATGCATGCTTGTGCCATACAATTGTGCCTCCATTCTATTTTATTTGATGTTTATCTTATGTAATGTTTCCCTTGTTTGTCTGCTAGTATTAGGAAATACTAGCAGCAATCTATACAACATTACTTAAACATAGGTGACTAGCTTAGGCCAACCTATCCCAAACAAATGGCTTTGAGTCATAATCTCTAGCCACCATGGAAGCTGAAGGTTTCTGAGAGTCAAGAATCCATGCATCTTAGGCTGGGAAGGCTGGTCTAACTTACATGTAGTGGAACAAATAATAACACAAAAGTATGCTTTCTAGATTACAGTAACAGTATCATTTCATATATTAGAATGTGTTAGAACAGATAGTAATTTCTCTGATATTCAGAGAGCAGAACAAGTTTTTTGTAATAAAGTTTGAGAATTCTGTAAGAATAGCAACATCTTTTATTAATTTTTCTATCTAATTTTCACTTCTCTTTTCACAATTAAGGCTGTGATCCTTGACCTAGGAAGCAAATGTTGTTAATTAAATTTAAATTATGAACAGTAAGAAATATATTTAATAGTTTGGATTAGGATCCAAAGTTAAAAGTACCTTACCTTAAGTAGACTAAGATATGAATGCTACAAGACTGTAATTTAGCATTATCTAAATTAAACAATCCATAGAGCCTTTTCATAATTTTATTAACAGTGCAATCCTACATGTGTCTGTTTAGATATAATTACTGGTAAATTCAGAGAAACTTTCTTTCAACCAATTGTCTTTGAAATAATAAAACTGCAACCCTATAGTTGTAAATAATTTTAATAAATCTGATACACACACACACAGTTTCAAAAAACACAGAAAAGAAGAAACAATGTTTATGTTTCACAAGCTTTCTCTATTGTATACCAACATGGAGAAGGCACAGTTTGCAAGTAAGTAGGATAGTGGGTGCTGGTGAGGAGAAATTAGGGGGGAAAGTAACAGATGATCAGAGCTCAAATGTATATTTTCCTTTTCAAATACCTTTATATTCTTCAGTTTCTACCGCTGTCAATCGAATTGCTCTATCATTAGAAATATTTATATATATGGCATAATAATATTAGTGCAAAGAGGTTGAGTTATTTATAAAAAAAATAATAAAGGCGGGATAAAAATAAAAAAATTAAAAAATTAAAAGGCTTAGATACTATTAAGGAATTACAGTCTTTCTTAACATGGTTTTCTTGGAATCTGGTAATATAATTCTCAACTAAAATGGCTCTATCTTGGGAGCACCATGATGGGAGAAGGTAGCTTAGCTTAGTCATTATCGTTCAAGGGAACCTAGACTTATCTGTAAAAACAGCAGACCCCAGTGTATTGCTAAGGAGCACTAGCTGATGTGTCTACTATGTAATCCTTGCAACATACCTATACAATTAGGGACTTAACAGCTGAATTCAGCCCACTAGCCATATATTGCAGTTTGCCTGTTGATTAATACCTTCCTGCTTTTGCTGCCCCATGAATATTTTACTAGGTAATATATTTATCAACATCTTACAGGTGATAGGCTCATGAGCTGCATTTAAATTTGTGACTTACAATCCTTATTGAAGAACATTAAATTACTCGTCAGTGTCTTAGCCTACCATTATGCTGAGTGACAGTTTGGCCTTAGACTGCAGGTGTTGTATACACAAAAAGCAATAGTGAAGTGTCAGAAAACAGAGCTGTGCATCTTATGAAGCCTATCCTGCATCTCCTAAGCTAGCCTGTTGTGAAATATACTGTCCCACTGCCAGAACTGAAGAAAGATTCTAGTCTCAGTGGCTTTTCTTCATGAAATAAACAGGAGATTGCTGCCTTTTTTTTAAACAGCAAAATGTTTTGGATCAACCCTGATGAATTCCTAAGTCATTAATTATCTAATTTAGAAAATATAATAGCTGCTGTTGTTAAATTGGAACTGATTTCTTTTAGTAGTGGATGGAAGTGCTATAATAGCAAAATTTGCTGCCTTTTTTAAATTCTGAAGATACTGAGGCAATATATAATACTGAAGACAGCATCAGTCTAAAAAGGCCAGTTTGTTTGTTCCATAAAATCCTAGATTTTCAACTTTGTTAGTACCATTTTTTCATTTCAAGACTTACTGCTACTTACTCTTCTTTTCCACCTTTAGTAGTAAGAGTATGAGGCAAGTTATTTGTGGTGTCTCATTTATTCATTGGCCATATGATGTAAATGGGCATGATGCTTTGACCAGTGTTATCAGGTGAAGACAGTACAGAAAGTGAGCAGCCACTGTCGCCTATGGAAAGGCCCCCACCAATCAGACGCTCTAGTACCAGAGACAAAAACAGAAGAGGGGGAACATGTTTTCTGCTGACAGCAGGTGATTACCCGTGTGCTACTGATGGAGGGATCAGGAAAGGTATGGACTCTTTCATTAGACTATCAACATTCAGCACTATTCTTCTGAACAAATAAGCCTGGAATAAAGCAGATGTGAACACAGGCTATAGGAAATACTGTATTTTGACCAGTGCATTTTTCCTTCATACTTTCTTTGTTGTCCTTTTCTTGTTTCCTATTAGAAATGTCTTTGGCTCATCAATTCATTGAAAAATATGTCAGTGTTTCATTCATGATTTCATTTGTCTATCCAAAAGAATATAGATGTAGCTTAGGCCATTTTCATTAAATCGTTTCCTAAACAATTAGAAATTGCTGTGGGATATCTTAAATGTCAGTCAGTTACTAGTGTAATCTAGTTATGTTGCAGAAGTATGGTTTAATTAATTCTGAAGTGGATAAAACAAAATTATGAAAAGGAAACAAAGTGTTTAAGATAATATTTTTTGGAAAGTGCTTAAATTGAAAGAAGAAAGATTGATACCCAAAGCCAGTAAATTAAGGATAGTTCCACTATGTTGAATAGAAAATTGCTTCAGCTACACCGGTGTTACAACATTTTTCCCTGCAGCAAACTACTGAAAGTTCAATGGCATGCCTAGGTCACATGCATCTTTGAGTCTCACTCCAAACTTTAAAAAGACAAAAAACATTTGTTATTCATTGCTTTATTTGTTTAAAAAATTATATACTACTTTGCATTAGGATCTGGAAGCAGCATTTTAAAATCCATATCAACTTTTGTTCACAGTTTTCCATAACATATGGCACTTTAGTATACAAATTCTATTGCTGTACATAGTTGTTAATGTAAACTCCCCAAGAAATCATTTTTAAAGCAAATTTCCATGATGCTATTCTCTATTTCATAAATTTCCCAAATAGGGACTTTTAAAATGTACATTTCCTTAATATTTATGTAACTACCCCTTTCTGTATGCAACATTCAGAAACATAACACTCTTTTTCAGATGCATCTTTCACAAACAAATGGAATTTTTATGCGGATTTTTGACCAGAGAAAGATGGACACTAGCGGACTCAGTTCAGTGCTACTGTCTTTATTGCCACAGAGTCCGCACTGGGGGATCTTGCAAATCTGCTCCCACAGATTTCTTTTACATCCCTAGGTATGTCATCCCTATTTTATGTGTTTGTTGTGGAAAACCCTGGTGTATTTGCAGCAATTATGGGTGCTCTCTTAAGGAATGTTGCTTCCAAGGCCAAATAGCATAGGCATTTGTGTTTCTATGTAATCTCATTCTCTATGGTTCCTGTTGATTAGAGACTCCACATGGGTAATGTGTGGATCAAGACCAGGAAGACCAAGTCCACCCTCTGCTATCAAAATTCATTGGGAGATGTTGGGCCAATCATTCTCTCTCAATCCAACCTACCTTACGGGGTTGTGGTTGTAAGAAGAAATTTCAGGAAGGAGTATGGTGTATTCTGCCTTGATATCCTGGAGAAAAGGAGTGACATAAACTTAACAAAAATAATTAATACATAATTGTTTACATATGGGTGAGATTTCTTTGGAAATCAGTGGCTTCTTTAGATCGTAGCTAATGAAATTATTAGTACATATCTTATGAAAGCTGTAAGAATTATCTTTATTTTGTGTATAACTCAGTTATATATTAGCTGCCTCACAATGGATTCTTTGTAAGTGGGACTTATTCCCAGGTAAACTTGTATGAAATAGTAATCCAAATAAGGATGCCATTTTGTTTATATTGCATTTACCTGAGAATTAGTCACTTTGATAAAGATTCCATTGCTGATTCAAAATAGATCAATCTTACTAAATGAAGCAGGCCACAGACCAAACTTGTTTTGCAAATTTAAATTTCACTTAAGTTACATTTAAATGATTACAACTATAGTTTATAAAGTCTTGGATATACACTGTGACTGCTTCTCTATTGCCTTTGCCCAACTCACATGGTGCATAGATTTTAGTGTGGAGACTGTTATGCCTGAATTAGTAGGCTCTAGCTTAATGTTGGACAATAAGGCAGGATCATACTATGGGTGAAGAAGGGAGGAGCACACAGCCTAATGCTTATTTCTGGCATTATAAAACATGGTTTTATGAGGCATGATCAGTATCCATGAAAAGAGAGTTTCAATAAATGCAGAAGTAATAATTGCTTAATAACATGTAAATATTTGTTATTTTAGTCTCCTAAGTGCACATTCTGCCTTTATTTTTTAAATAGCCATTGGATGAAACTGCAATACTATGGTTTTACTGGATCACTAAATATTAAAAAAATCCACATATTTTAATGAATTTCAAATCTTGTAAATATTGCAAATGTATCAGTTTTAAAATAATATTAGATGTAGGATGTCAGATGCCTAATGGAAACACTTTTGTGAATAGAGCTTCTTAACCATAATAAATTTAACCTCTGCGGTTACAAATAAAATGACTTCATGAATGTAGATGTGAAATGTTCTAGGTCAGAGAACTGGTCTAGTCAATATATTCATCAGCCTTCCTCTGCTACATTCTGATTGCCTGATGGGGAAAGCTGCTCTGTAACTATGATATTGAGTTACATTACAGGAGACCCAATTATACCCTTCATTAAAAAAAAAAACATCACTGATGAAACCAGTGGACATAGCAAGTATACACCAGGAGTCTTTGCCCTTAAAATCCATAAGAAAATATGAGTGCATTTAATTTTGCTGATAAGAATAGTGGCACTTTATCTTTTTATATATTATTAAAAGGATCTTAGGACTTTCTATAAGTACCCACTGAAAACATATTATTACATTGCATTGTGTTGTTTGTTTACTGACTGAATTCAACTAATGTCTGCATTTTCTCATGAAAGGCTATGAAAAATCCAGAAGTTTAAACAACATAACTGGCATGGCAGGCAATGCCCTGAGACTGTCTCCAGTAGTATCACCCTACAGCTCACCTTGTCTAAGACGCTCTCGATCTCCCATCCCATCTATCTTGTAAACCAGATGCTATACGTTGATTACATAACTGTAATTGAAGTGCTGCTTATCATCTAATGGAAATAGCTATAGCGTTAACCAGGTTCCATTGACAGAAGCATAAATCTGTGTTGTACCTGTTAGCGTCCAGCAGTAATACTTGGATAGCTGAATTTTGCTTGTAAGATCCTCTAAAGTAGGTTTGTTTCTTCTTCACTGCTATTGTCCTACATTACCACAGCAATAAAATAATGTAACTGGCCAGTGTAAATAAATGACCATATTTTCAGGGAGATATATTTAAATAAATGTGCTTCCATTGATAATTACACCATTGGACCTTCATTTCTTGTGTTTCCAACCTGTTCTGAATATGTCTGAAATCTTGTCATAATTGCATACAATGTGACTTCAGTCTAATCATGTTCATTGACCATTCTGTTTCCATTATCTGAAATCCATCTTGCAGATTAATTGGAATCACAGATGACCTAGGACTGTGTAGATTTGTTGTTGTTTTAATTGTACCATCTTATTGAAATCAGAGCAATGTTCAATGGGTCTGCATGTGGGATTGGGTACTTTGTGTTTATTTTGGTTCTCTTTGCTTTATTTTAAGTTATTTTTTAAAAAAAATGTTATTTCTTGATTGATTTATTTTAGTACTGGGCTGATATATCAGAGTTCTGAATATTTCCGGTTGTTTGCACACAGATAACTGCAAAGAGGTTGTCATTACTGGGTACACGCAAGCAGAGGCCAGATCTCTTTCTTAATGACTTGGGGAAGGCACAAAACAGAAAGAAAGGTAAACACAATCCAGGCTTGCAATATTAAGTTAGCAAGTGCTGCTTGGTAGTACAGTCATTTCTCTTCTCCAGGATTCTTCAACATTTTCAGAGGCAGAGTGCCAAGTAAAACCAAAAAAATATATTGGAGGTTTCTTTCTTTTCTTTTGTTTTGTTTTTTGTTTAGTTTTGTTTGGGTTTATTATAGCTGGTAAGAGGACAATAGTTTTAAAATGGGGTTTTGACCAGCCTTAAACTTCTAACTCTAAGGCTTTCACAATTTATTTGTCATTTTTTTTTCTTTTTCCTTTAGATGCTTTGTCCTGTGTGTTGTTTCACTGTTTCCCTGTCTGTATTTTTCATCTGTCTTCATGTTCCACAGTTGCCTTCTTCAAAAATGCTCTTTTCATGTAAGATTAGCTGCTAAAAGCATTTCCTTCCTTTCCCCACTTTTTGATATATGTATCTATGCATATGCCAAATATAGCTTGATAAATGGCCACTTCCTTAACATTTTTCAAAAGGTGGGATTTACCAATGGTTTTGTCATTTCATTAGGATTGCTGCTTCAATCCCACATTTTTACAATCTGCATTCATTTTTATGTTCAGATTTTATTCTCTATAACTGCTTTTTCTTTATAATAAAACAAGATAACCTGATTTAAGCAACATCATGAACATAGCTGCAAATATGATGTTTTGGGCTGGTGAGGTAAAACACCCAATAATGTGAAAGACTTAGATATATAAGGAATATTTTAAAGAAAGTATTATAAGAGATCCTTGAGATTGTTGAAAAATCCCAGATTTTTGTATGTTTAAGATTGTTAAACTTGTAACACTCTTTGCTTAAGATGCATGTTATATAAAAATGTACAAGAATGTATTTGAAGACTTACATTTCTTAAATTTAGAGATGTACATTTTGTTTTGGTAATAGCACTTGCAGATAAAGGTTAATAATGATGTACAGTACATATATTTAATATGTAAATAGATTCATCAAGAAATAAATATCTGATGCTGCTATTATTGGCTGCAGTGTTATACAGAATTTATCATGGATTTTTGACTGCTGAAAAAGGGACAATGGAATTTAGCCATACCAAGGACTGTACTGGAAAGAGATTGCTCCTCCTGAATGGGCCCTGATCATCACCTAACGCCTTGAAGAGATTCTTCTAATTTCCTATAGAAGTGGAGCTTGTTATGAGGATTAAGGACCAATTTCAACTGCTGCTGCCAGCAGATGCAGTTATTAGTCACTATTGATGAGTCAACTGTAAATACGATGTGTGTGCATGGAATAACAGTTTTAGTCATCTATGCCAAGGGATGCTGCATTGGAAGACATCCTCTCTGAGACCCCATGAAAAAAGACCAACACAACTCTTTGTGTATTCTTCTTGGTCCCTACAACAGACCATACTGCGGATCATAAAAGGCACACAATTTAACAATAGTGATGTAAGCACTCTCTGTCATAGGTTTCCTCATAACAATTGTATTTTTGCAAAGTTTGTAACTTAAGAACATTAATGTCATAGGATTTTGCAAAAAGTCTTTGCACTCTCAGTTTGCTGTGTCTATATTTTTATGAATCCTAGTGAATGTGCCAACATATGGTTTACTTTTGATCTGGATCAGAGATGTGTGATTGCAGGTGAAAGTAGTAAGAAGAAAAAAAAATCACAGACTTTGCCCAGAATTGTATACTTGCTTTTTGTTGTTGTTTTGATTTACTTCATTGTTACCTCATAGGTATTGAAAGAAATAAAATATGGGCAGTTAAATATATTATAGTTTTTTTATTGAAATGATCACAAAACAATCATCAGTAAATATAAAGTAGGAAATATAAAATAGATCTTAAAATGTATATTTTGCATAAGAGAGAGATTCTTTACTTTTTTGTGATTTTTGTGATAAAATTGTTCTAGTCTATTCAACGTCTATGATGCTTTGTAGCCAGGTACTGTGTGATAACTTATGTTGTCTCCCTCCTGTTTAATAAGAACTTCTCCAGAAACTGTTTGTCACCCTATTTTGAATGTAGGGATGTTTCCCACATATGAAACTCTGTATTGTGGACCTTTTTGTGAAGCTGTCAAAAGGTGCATGCACAATCCTGGTGGAAACCAGTGGCCATGTAACTAACCAAAATGGAGAATAAAATGCAAAAGATCTTGGGGAGGAAGTTGGAATACAACTCACAATGTTGCTCATATTTTTTTTTCTCCACTGTTTCCTTTTTCTAATTCCTCTTTGGTTTAAGAAGGGTTTGGCCATTCTGATTACAGCGTGTATCTTTCATACAGATTGTTTCAGGATGAATTCAGTGTCCCATAAAACAAGTGGAGGAAATGATTGAATGAGGAGAAATGGTGCTGTAGTGCATCTCTCCCCTAATTACAACCAATCTGTTACCTCTTAAGTGAATTGTTTCCTGTCTCTAAGTTATGTTCCTGTTCTGTACAGTTCATTATGCTGCAATCCTATACATATATCAAATGTATAGCAACTAGTTTCTGTGATGCTTAGTGAGACTATGGTACTATAATTCCCATAAAAATAATTTCATATTCAATACAGTACTTCACTTAATTGTGAAACAACTATCAAAGGGGATCAGGTTATTTGTACATGCTCAGAATGTTTTTCAAGAAATTGTTTATATCCATATATAATTCCTTTTATGTAAGTGGAAGTCTAAAGCAATGCATCCACCTTTTGTTGGTAACTGTGCATGAAGGAGGAAATATACTAACTGTGGCTAACAGTGGGCATATGATAAGCACTTCCTCTTGTAAGATATGATGACTGAAGTCAATGGTACTGTTGGAGAATCCAGACAGCCAAGATGCCAATCACAGCAGCACAATTGAAATAGCACCTATTTTGTATGTGTGATGATGTCAAACACATGTACAAAGGGGACAGGCTTCAGTCATGCTGCCATGACCCCCATCTTACCTGTTTTGACAGCTGTCCTGGAGACCTCTGGCTGATGACCTATATGTCTGCTGTTAGACCATAATCCAAGAAGTGGCATGTTATATTTATTTAGCACTATATAACATTGTATAACATTTTTAAAAATCAGTACCTATTTTCTGAAACTTCTGAACTTTCTGAAACTGAAACTATTTCTGATATAAGATATTTTGCTGCCTAGAGACTTTGTCTCTAGGCAGCAAAATATCTTATATCAGAAATGTGCAAAGACACTGTCTAATTTAAATCTTTGGAATTTCCAGACTAAGGGTTGCTCATTCAGATCCTGTGTGTGTTGAATAGGCTTTTTTTTTTTTTTGCAGATGCTATAAATATCAGGTATGATGAACTAATGAGACTAACAGGGCAGATGCTGCCCTCTCACTATACTTGTATTTGTACACAAATGCAATGTTTGCATATTAATTATGGAAATATTTTAGGACTATATTGTTAAATTAAAATTATGTAGGAAGTTACTATATACAAAAAACCATGGACATGTACATTATTACAGCTTCTGAAAAGGAAATGGCTGAATGAGTAGTAGTAATGGCGGCAATAATGGTAAATTTATTTATCATGCACCCATAAGTAAGTGAAGTTTTCTTAGGTTTGGCCAGAGCCTAATAGCCTTTTCTCATTTTGGACTTTGAAATGATGTTTTTCAGCTACATTATACACATATCAATAGGGACTCCATATAGGAGCTATTTCAATTTACTATGTCATAGAAATGGACACTAGTTCAAAGATCACATCCTACAACTATGCTTTTTAACCTCCTGGAAGGCCATAAGACGTTACAAGAACAAGCATGATGGTGGTGATGATGATGATTTGGCTCTTTCTGTATTTGGGAAGAAGATTAATGGTGGGAATATGACCAGGGAAAAAACACAAACTCCTCAACAATGGAAAAATGCAAAGAATGGCCTTAAATCTTGTTACTGATTTTTTGAGTGTGAAATAATGGCTTAATTTTAGGATGGTGTTTTCGTTTCTTTATTTTTAAGAATTTGGGAGGGACTTAACAATGGAAATGGAAGCAATTTTTATTCTCATTTTGAAAAAAAAAATGCCACCAAAAATCATCAATCTGGGCCACATGCTACCTGTGGCTGTGGGTTTCCCATCCCTGACTTGTGATGTGTCCTGCTATCACAGTGGAAAAGGAATATGTAGAAGCTTTCCTATAGTTCACTGATGTCTTCCTTCCTTCCTGGCCTGGAAGTTTAACAATATTCTGCCAGCATCTTTTAGATACAAACCTTCTTGCTTCCATAATTTCCTTGTTCTTAATTTAGTGGGCTGCTTCTTGATTGGAAGAGTCTGTTTTGTTTCTTTACAATGATGTTGGAGTTTCACAACTCACAAATTCTTACTATGTATAATAAACCTGAACAAGATGTGCTCAGATGTTCTGGATTTAAAGAGATTCTATCTGTAAGTACTGTAATATGGACGTAACTCCCAGATGTTGTGAATTCTAATAATAATTTCAAAAGATAGCCAGGAACAAAATCACTTTGGAGGGAAATGGAAGGTTGAGAAAATTTTTCTCAGATTCAAATTCACCAAGAAACACTATGGAATACTGCCAAGCAGAACTGCAAGTTATCTTTTTTATATATGAAAATGGCTGTTTTTTTCTTGCTGCAAATGTCAAGGAATTAAATTATTAAATTAACATTTTACACAATTTCTTTAATCTCGTGGAATTATTAAAGGGAAAAAAAGAATACTAGTTGGAGTTATACTATATGAAAATACAAAGGCCGCTGCTGTACCTTGAGAAAAGAGACAGTTGCTTTAAGAAACTGCTGGCAAGTGTTACATGGGCATCCTTGCATACTCTGGAATACCTGTTTCATTTCAGATCCAGAGTGCTGTACAGGCCTATAGTGTAGAATCAGCTTTCAGTATTGATAAGAAAATGGAAAGTAAGAAATGACAATTAATTTCTTACTGCCTCATTACAAAATATTGGCCCCAGATATTTGCCAGCTGTTTCTGTTTCTCAAATCACTTCATTACCATTACTTTCCAATTCCCTTCACTAATTCTATCTGCATTTCTGCAACCTCTCAATGCTTTCTAGTTCAGTTTCTTCTGTATAACCAAAAATGGAGCATTTGTTTTGGATTCATGAGATATTGGCTGTGTTCACACATTGTGCTAACCCAGAATTTTTAACCATGGCCCAATTTATACAGTGTACCAGGCCAAGAATATAGAGGTATGCAAAATATACACATTACACAAGACCAATTAATAAAATTGTAGTTACTTTCTCTTCTTTTTCATTTTTTTAAAATTAAAGAGTACACAAACACAAAGGTAAGAATATCATTGACTCAATACCCAAAGGAAGAAGACATAATAAAAAGTGATACTGAAAAGTGGCTTTGTATCCAATTTTTGTAGAGCATTAAGAATTAACTTGATGAAATGGTCAATTCAGAAGACCCATGTAGAAGAAAATGTTAACAGTGACAGAAGTGATCACAGAAACATTCATATATCTGAAGCATCTCTCCGAAGTGCAGTTGTTGTTGTTTTCATTACAATGAATGCCCAACCTTGGATTTCTTTCTGCAAGACAGAATAAGTATCTTCCCATGGGCTTTTGATCATCTGCACAATGAGTGAGCCTGAGATCAGAATATAGAACCCTTCAGCTCCAGAGCACAGAATAAGGTAAAGAGACTTCATGTTTACTAAATAAATTACATTTTAAAAGTGACTGTATACTGGATTAAATCATTTCTTTTTAGTGGTAATATGAAAGGGGAATTATCTACATAAGACATATCCTATAACCTAATGGATCTCAATTTATGAAAGTTTGAAATTTGTAATACACTTATCTACAAAGATTGGGGTTTAGCAAAAAATTAAAGGGAAAAGAGATAGCTAAAAGATAAACTGCAGGTACAAGATAGTACTAATTTTCAACATACAAATTATTATTCATATAAGTAATCATTCATTATAGTTTGCTAGGATTGAACTTTGTGTGGCTTCACTAAAGTAAAGGAAAAACGTTATTTTATGAAATTCCAGTGCCATACTTTAGAAAGTAAATGGAAATGAAAGGTTGTTTGGTTTCAGCCATTACTTTTCTTGTGGTAAGGATTTTTTTTTAATAACTAGTCATGTAATATGTATTGTCTGAGCTGAGGATGATTGATTAAAAATCAGAAGGGAAGGTTTTTTTTTTTAACTTGTTCAGTGTGTTTCTCTTAAGTAATTTAATACAGAATGAATAAAATCTACAGCCGTGTGGCATAAAATCCCCATAAAAACCTCCAACAACTTTGTAACGTGTTGATCTTAACTATTTCTGCAGACAATGAAGTATAAGCAGCACCAGCTGAGGAAATTTCAGGTTATTATTAGGTGCTGTCATCCAGTCTTAGTAAGGCAGATCAAGAGGTTAATATCAGCCCTTCAAGGTTGAAAACAGACACCACAAGAATTCCAGGAATGATGCTTTATTATTATTGTATTCCAGGAATGATACAATTATTATTGTAGGATAAAAATTGAAATATTGAAAGTCTGTCAGAGTTTCTCTTTTATACAAAATAATATCCATTAGTTTTTTCAGTATCTCTCAGTACCCTAAGATGCAATCCATCTGGCCCTGGAGACCTGAATTCATTTAAATTAGTCAAATTATCTTTTACTCTGTCCTTGTCTATCCTAAGCTGCACTTCCCTCATTCCAAAGGAGCATAAAGATGACAGCTAGGGCTCTACTATCTTTTGAGAGAAGACTATGTAAAATGGGAATTAAGAAGTCCTGCCCTCCTATCATCACCCATTACTGATTCTTTGGTTTCTCCTCATAATGAGTCTACATCCTCTTTGGCTTTCATTTTATTTCTAACCTACTTCAAGAACCCTTTTTATTGGTTTTTGGTATCTCTCACATTGTCTTTAGCATTTTAGAGAATTCTGCATGTATTCATACAGACCTCTTTAAATTCCTCCCATTTTTCCTTCTTGTGGGAATGGTTTTCAAATTTCTCTTCAGTATCCCATTCTGTAGAATTTCCCATCCTTCCTGGATACTTTTGTCTTTCAACATTTTGAACCATTGAATCTGACCTACCTTCCCTTGGAGTTAATCAAAGTCCTTGCTTCCAAAGTCAGGATGCAGGTCTGATTTCACTCAGTTTTTCCTTCTCAGGATATCCCAAATTGTAGGTCAGAGCCCATTTCTTGGTTATCTTTTGTTTAAGTTCTGTTTTTTTATTTTGAGAAAAGAAATGTGTTAAAGCAGAACAGGCTTCAAGCAGTGGGCCAAATATCGGATTTAATATGATATTCTTTGTTTAGGTTTTGTTTCTTCAGCATAGTATGTACCAATGAAATTGATAATACAGTGACAGACCATTTGGACTCATGATAAAATGGGATAGTTATTACCTGTTATTCAGGCAGTGTGGTAGGAAAGGCAGTTGCAATGCCTTTGTATGTAAGTCCAGGGCTATAAACTAGAAGGCAGAAAAATAATGGAGCGAAAGGACAATTAATATGCTCATGTACACCAATTAATAACATGAAGCTAATTGTGCAAATCACTATTAAAAGTATTTTGTATAAAGAGATATCAGATTATCACTGATATTTTCACACACACATACATGTCAGTCACTCCTTGCATTATGTAATAGAAAACCAGTATTTGCCACTACATGAATAAGTTACAACAGTCATTGAGTTCACATAGTTACTTCATCCTTTTCTTTTTCCATGCCCACAAAGGGAAAACTAATCTTTCACATATAGTTTTAATTTACCCTATTATTTATGGCTGCAATACTTAAGATATTAGCTGACTTAAACATTGCTTCCAAAACAAATCTAATTTAAAGTCATAGTAACTTGATTTTGCTATCATTTGAATGAAATAATTCAGACATTGTGAGAATTACAACTTATTTTGAAGCAGAACTATATAAATTACCTAACAGTTTTCACAATGTATCCTGTTGTTAGTTTACTATCCATATTTCCTAATGTCCATAAAGTGATGAAGCATAATACATTGATTCAATTTTCATTGTTAGATTTACTATTACAAAACACTACAAAACTAAAGTAAATCTTTCTTTAGATCAGTGGTATTCAAACATGAGAAATTACACTGGCATAAAAAAAATAACTACTAAGAATTATGAAAAGTTACAGTGAAGAATATTCAACTCTAAGAACCACAATTATTATATAAATAATGTGCTTCCAAATATATTACCCTCCACTATATACTGTATATGTTGTTCTGGATTAACATATTGAATATGGGTGACTAATTTATTTGTGCTCTGTTGTAATAGAAATGTGTTTTCATAGTTTTGTATGCATGTCTGAATCATAACTGCCCAAAAGGAAGGCAACAGTGAAAGTAAGAAGATCTCTGACCCTTGAAAGTAAGAGTAGATAGCAAAAAAAATTATAAACCCAGTGTCTCTGTGCAATGCTCAGCTTTCCTATCTGTTCAATTAAGCTGCCAACTCAAGCTAAAATAAGTCCTACCTTTGACCAGTAGATGTTTGTATGTCTCACATTTGTGTGTGTGTGTGTATGTGTAACTATATATTTCAAAAATTGAATTAAAGTAAATTGCTATCTCTGATCCAATGCATTAACAGTTCTATCACACAAGAACACAGAGCCAGACATTTTCTTTCTAGCAGAAGAAGGAAAAAGCAGGAGGCAAATGTGTTGGAAGGGAAGAGTAGCTGTGTTGATAAAGGAAGGAAAAGAAAATTGTGGGGATATGAGCAAAACAGGATGAAGAGAAGTTTGGGGGAAGAGGTATTGGAACAGGAAAGAAATAAAAATCAAGCATGTTTACTAAAAAAGTTAAACACAGGCAAACAAGCAGCCTTTCCCAAGCAACTGGCTAATCTTTAAAGGCATCCACACTTTTCAGCAGCAATATTTGGAGTCCTGCCTATTCCTGTTTCTCCCATTCTTTTTCTCAACTTATCAATAACGCTGACCTAATCAATTCACTGGCAGTTGCACTATGTATTTGTGGAGGGGAAACATGTTTTCCTATCTGATTTGTGCTTTCTGAGTCTAATTATGTCCGTATGTGTAACTTTTTTTGTTGTTATTATCTTTCTGTTTAAGTTCTATATTTTTAATCTGGAAAAAGAAATGTCTTAAAGCAGAACAGACTTCAAACAGTGGAGGAGTGGGGAGATATGTAAATCAAAGGCATATGCAAGATAATTTTCATAATTGAAAACTATGATGTCTCATTACAGCTGAATTGGACCCTCTGAGGATGTCATTTTGTAGTTTTAGCTTTTAATGTGATATTCAAGATCACATTAAGGCCACAAAATAGACACGATGTTACAAGAAAATGCATTTTTCCTTAACGACTGAATCAAACATTTGATCCGTGACTGAAAATCTCTATTGGGTATTTGGTGATCTTAGATGACTCCAAGAATGCTTGAATGTCCTCCCTAGATACATATGTTGAATTATTTTTCAAGTTGTCAAATTTGCAAGCAGCATTACTTCCCACATGATCAGCAGACCATAGGAGAATGATTTCAAGTCCTTTAGAATATTTTAGCCAACTGTAAAATAAGCTGCTATTGCAAAGATGGTTGTCATTTCTATTACCAAGAATTCAGCCACCTATAATCAGGAACTGACTGAAGGGTCATGACATCTGAAAACAAAACACTTTAGCATTATGATTAGCCTTCTGGTTATTGAGCATTCACATTTCCGTTCATTCAGTTATTTTTTATAAAAACAAAATTAGCTAAAACAAACTTGTGAGCCTGGAGTATGCATATGGAACCCCATTCTCTCTGAATTATTTCTGCCCTGGTGTCATATCAATTGTAATTGAGAGATGACAATATGTGCAGTGTAGGAGGAAGGTTAGACAAACCAGCCTAAAGAAGGCAGGCAGAGTCTTGAAGAGAGATAGATGTTTTCCTACTGGCTGGTATCATGCTAAAAGGAGGCAGCAGGAAAGAGAAAATAGAACATTTCTGTGAACACATTGACACTTTGAATCACTGAATATTTTGTAGCTCATGTAGATCAGTGCAGTCTTCCCAATGAAATCTCAGCAGGTAAAGCTTTTGTTAAAAAATATACTGGCATATGATTTAAGTTCATCCTAGTATATTCAAATGACTCTGGAACTGTTGTTATGATATGCAGCAGTTTAAGTCCTCATTTAAATATGTCAGTTTAAAATGGATCTTGAGGCATGTGAATATTCATAATTAGCTCCAAAAACAAACAAAAACAAAACAATACTCACATTCTTCACTCATTTAAGGGTCCCAATATGATATACATTCTAACATTATTATGCAAGCATATCCACATCCATAAACGGATGTATAGTAATGACTAACTTATCCTGTATGTGTTGCATCAGTATATCATTCTTTTCTTTTCTTTCTTTTCTTTCAATGAGTACATTGCAGTTTAAAACTCTCTTGCATAAATGTATTGTTTTTAATTATATTTTTATATCTGTGATTTATTTACAGTCTGTCTGCAACATCAGCATTCTGCTGATCCCCTCTGGCAAATATACAACATATTATTTGTTCATAGTAGTTATATTACTGGTTAGATCTGTCCATCTCACATTTCCAGTTCCTTATTCCTGTGGAATGCTTTGACCCATCCTCTTTCTACATACTAGTTAATATCAACATTTTTGTTCAACTTGCAGTTGAACAAAATAGAAAATTGGCTACCCGATACATTTCAGGAATGTAATAGATTGCATTGACTGGATAATAAGTTAAGATTTGCCCATCAGGACAGAATAACGTATAAAAGCTACAAAGCTTGAGGATTTCTAGCAAAATTAAATGTGCAATATCTTGCAAATTCATATACTGTATCAAAATGGTAGCATAATGTATTCCTCCTGAATTCACATTTTATAATCTGCTTATTACAGATTCCATTACAGGTAGTCTTGTTTACCAACTGCCTTGTTTAGTGACCCTTCGAAGTTATGATGGTTGAAAAAAAACTTTTGACACCAGTCCTCACATTTACAGCCATTGCAGTGTCACATGGTCACATGACTGGCATTTGCGAGCTTCACAGCCAGCTTCTGACAAGCAAGGTCAAATTGTAGTCACGGTCATGTCATATTTTGCTTAACCACCTGTGGTGATGCTCTTAATGATGGAAGCAGAAGTGACATCCTAAGTCTGGCGCAGTTGTGATTTTTCACTTAGCAACTGCGGCGCTTAGTGATGGAGTTGCCAGTCAGAAATAAGTGTCTCTAATATGCAATGTCTTAATTTACTGAAATGGTATAGGAGTGCAGAATAGATCAATAAGACTTTTTTAGCTAACAAGACCTAAAAGGCCCCTTACAAGTCTGTGGTTTTAAGATGGAGTAATGGCTGCTTATTTGTACCATGAAAAAGCTGAACAACTAATGAACATGAGGAAGTTATAAAAATAATAGACATGCAGACTGTTAATTTCCAAAGTCTATATAATCTACCACTGTTGGAAATGTGAAAATCATGGACATTTTATCATGCATGGTGGACTTGTGAAAAAGTGAAAAGATACTGGATACAAATACATATGGTGATGCAGGAAGTTTTAAATATTCAGATGAAACAAGAACTTTTCTTATTAGAACTTATGGACACTCAACTAGAAAAGGCTTATGGACATAGTTTTGTTTATGGAAACTGCAGCGAGGCTATTATATGCACAAAGATGAAAGACAACAGAAATACCAATGATGGAGGAATAGATTGTGAAGATGGCTGAGTTTGCAGAAATGGCTAAATTGACTTGTTTGATCAAGGAGGGAACTACAATTAGTTTTATAAAAGACTTGAAACATTTTATTAACTTTTTGCTGAAAATGGATAAAAATGAACTGCTGATTTTGTGCTTTATTGATTAAAAAGTTTTGTTTATGGGGAGAAAGGAACTATGATACGCAACATGGGAGGGTGGAGATGGTAATTACTATGTCTGTAACTGCTTCAAAGAAGATCGGAAGTAGCTTCTTTAGATATCTTTCTTTTTCCTTCTTTTTGTTATTCTTCACTTCTTCTTTTACCCTTTTATAATCTTTTTTTTTCTATTTCTTCTCTGTTTCTGTAGTTTTTAAAATCTTTGTAAAATCTTCTTTTAATAAAAATTATTAAAACAAAAGAAATTTCAATTTGACTTAAATATCTAACTGAACTGGAATGAATAGGCTGCCTACCAAAATAAATTCCTCTTGGCATATGAGTTTGTACTTCTTGCCCTTCTATATCAAAAGCTTTCTACTTTAGCTTTGACTTGGCCTGATCATAGCCCATTGTTAATAGACTTCCTTGTGTATGTCTGCACTGGTATAACTTTTGCATAATAGATCCTCCCTGTTTAGTAGTAAAATTATCTGCTAAAACTAAGAAAATCAAAGCAGCAGGAAAAAAAAGAGATAATTTTAACCCATAATTTAAAATATCAATTCACCACGCAGTTTCTACTCAAATTAGGCTTGCTTCTTGACACAGAACCTTATCTGGGACACATTGGGTTTATTGGACATCTCAGTGAATGTTTAAGATAGGCTGGGTGTCATCCTTTTTATGGTGAAGATGTAATATATTAGAGGGGTTCCAACACATGTAATTTGGATTTGCCTTATGTTTGTCCCATATTGGTCTAATATTCACATTAACAAGGTTTGGATAATTAAAATAAGGTATAAAATATTAATTAGATTTTGAATTATATACTGAAAACGTGGAATTTATCCATTTATGAAGAACTTTGGATTTAATGAGCTTGGAGTGCAGCTAAAAACATATTTTTGAATTTTTGGAAAGAAACTACCACTCCAGGCCTAACATTTTGGACTGAGGAAATGTATTCACTCTTAGCTTTCTAAGGTGGCACTTTATTATATAATGGCAAGAATGATCAACCTGATTCCATGTGGGCAAACTTTTACTCTTCTTTTTAAAAATGGGTACATCTGTTTCTGTTTCTTTGTCTCTTTCTCTTGTGTGAATTATTTTGTTGATTTTTTTTTCTTTTGTACTCTTTGTTTGGGATATCTCTATCTATTGTATCTTCCTGTCATTTTTTGTTTGCTTATTTTTTTGTATGTTATAGCAAAAAAATTATAAAGATTCTTATTTGATCACCTTGCCTAAGGTTATTTATTTTATTGAAGAGAGAAATTAGCAGCCAAATCTGTTCTAAGAGCAGTAACTGGGGCTCAGTGGCCACTTAAGAACCTCTTTTTAGAATAAAAATCTATCAGGATCTTGTTCTTAATTAAGGCTCTGAAGAAATATATTTGCAGATGCCCATCATCTGCCAATGAGATCCTGTACTGTCAGCTATTTAACCAGAATTCTGATTTGGACATGATTTTCCACTGCATGCAATAAACCACTGCACCACAGCAGCATATTTGGTTTTATTCTGGAATTATCCCAAAATGATACAGAGAAATTAAAATAAAAATGAAGCTGTTTAGATTTGAAAAACAACCAGCTTTAATGAGAATCTTTCTGAGTCTGGTAATCCATCGTCATATTTTATTTATACATAATCTATGCTTCATCATTAGACTCTCAGATGTTGCAAGGGAGAACAGTAGATTGTACATATGCCAATATCTCCAGACTGTGCAGCTGCTTCTGTTTTCAATATCTACAAATTTAACATTGGCAGATTGTAGTTTCATCTTTTTTCTGGTCCTTATACTCAAATGTTTCTTTCTTCAGACAATCAGTTTAATTGTAATGATACAAAACTATTTCTGAAGAGTTATCTGGCTTGTCAGCTACTGTGATTGGTTCTTCCCATTACACTGAAGAAAGACTGACAGGTTTAAGAAGGAAGATTTACAAAGATTTGCCTTT
This sequence comes from Candoia aspera, assembly GCF_035149785.1. Classification (NCBI taxonomy): domain Eukaryota; kingdom Metazoa; phylum Chordata; class Lepidosauria; order Squamata; family Candoiidae; genus Candoia; species Candoia aspera. Next base: position 44,144,143 of record NC_086159.1, read on the forward strand.
TTTAAAACAACAACAACAGGTTGTTACCTTATAAATGCAGGCAATGTATAACAGAGTATCAAATTACATTGAAACAGATTAATTCAGTCTATATACCACTCTACCTTATGTGCCAGTTGTGGACTTTTTTTTAAAATGTCCTTGCAACAGTGATTCATGCCCTAATAATCTTGCATATAGAGTACTGTAACACACCTTAAATGGGGCTGTGTAATGGTTGCCTAATCCCAAATACTCAGTCTCACAAGCTCGGGCTTAAAGATAACTGATTTATTAAAGGAATAGTATGCAAATACAGAGAAAGCTGAGAATGAGCAAAAGCGCGCCAAATACAAACTTAAAAAGCATTGCCTGTGAGCAAGTTGACATATCGCCCCCTCCCCAAAAGGATGCTATGGAGCAGGCTTGTCCGGATAGGCAGAGTGAAATTGGGCTACTAGACGAGGGGAGAGTACGTCTGTAGCAGCGACCCATTCAGGATGAGGGAAATGTTTCCAACGAACGAGATATTGCAAAGTGGAGCGCTGGCGGCGAGAGTCCAGGATGGATGTCACCTCGAAATGTTGCTGGTTATCGATCATGAGCGGAGGTGGTGGAACGGGCTGGGGATGCCAGCGGTCCGACGGCAGGTAGGGCTTGAGTAAACTACAATGGAAAACAGGATGTAAACGTTTTAGGTTGTGAGGCAAAGCAAGTTTAAAAGTAACAGGGTTAAGTTGTGCCACAATTGGAAAAGGTCCCACGAACTTAGGGCCAAGTTTTTTGGAGGGTTGTGGGGACTTGAGAAATTTAGTGGATAAGTAGACTTTATCCCCGACAGTAAAAGATGGTTGAGGGGAACGCTTTGCATCGGCATGGTGTTTGTAAGTAGCCTGGGCATGGAGGAGAGCTTGTTGAATGTTGAGCCATGAGTGTTTGAGAGAGTCAGCCCAGTCAGTGAGGGAAGCTGGTAGAGGTTGTGGATGGGGAAGTTCAGGAATAGGAACGAAATCGCGTCCAAAAACTGTTTTAAAAGGAACTTGACCAGTGCTTTGATGAATGGCATTGTTATAGGCGACCTCTGCAAACGGGAGTAGGTCGACCCAATTGTCCTGTTGGTAATTAACAAAAGCCCTAAGATATTGTTCATTGTTCCAGTGTAGAGTTAACCGCCTCTGTAGATCCGTCCGTTTCCGGATGCCACGCGGTGGAGAGTGATTGCTTGGTGCCCAGAAGTTTCAAAAATGCCCGCCAGAACTGTGATGTAAATTGTGTGCCTCTGTCACTCACCAAACGGGTGGGGATACCATGGAGGCGGTACACGTGGATGAGGAAGAGGCGGGCCAGCTGTTGTGCGGTGGGGATAGAAGCGCATGGGATGAAATGAGCTTGCTTTGAGAAAAAATCTTTGACCACCCAAATGACTGTTTTGCGTTGACTAGGGGGTAGATCAACGATAAAGTCCATGGATATGTCCTGCCAGGGGACAGAAGGGGTAGCGACGGGTTGAAGGAGACCCTGGGGTTTGCCCGGTTTGCGCTTGGTTGTTGCACAAACAGGGCAAGCAGTGACATAAGCTTTAAGGTCTTTAAGCAAGGTTGGCCACCAGAATTGTCGGCGGACAAGGTGAAGAGTTTTTAAATAACCAAAATGTCCAGCCAGCTTGTCATCGTGGCAGCGCTGGAGTATGGTTTTTCGCATAGCATCTGGTACATAGAGACGATCATTGTGCCAGGCAAAATTGTCGGTGAAAGTTAGACTGTGTCGATTGGTTTGTAACCAAGTATCTGTTTTAAGGTGGAGAAGCAACTGTTGTTGCAAATCTGATGGAATTGACAAGCGTGGCGAGTGGCTGGGAGGCGGAGCGGCTGGAGGTTGCGTTCGTTGCGCTCGCGTCTGGCTCCGGGTTACCGCTGCCAAACTTAATTGTTTGTCGGTCCAGACGGTGCCTTGGACCGTTGGCCCTGGACCAGCATCTTGGGGCCGGCGAGAGAGCGCATCAGCCAAAAAGTTTTTCTTGCCTGGTATGAATTTCAGGGTGAAGTCAAAACGGCTGAAAAACTCAGCCCAGCGCAGCTGTTTGGGGCTGAGTTTGCGACTGGTGCTTAGAGCCTCCAGGTTTTTATGGTCAGTCCAGACTTCAAAAGGGTTGGAAGTGCCTTCCAATAGGTGTCGCCACGTTTCTAAAGCCGTTTTTACAGCAAAAGCCTCTTTTTCCCAAACATGCCATCTCCTCTCAGTTTCAGTGAATTTGCGAGAGAGGTAAGCACAGGGTTTTAAAGCGCCAGAGTGGTCAGATTGTAGCAAGATTGCTCCTATGGAGAAATCCGAAGCATCTACTTGTACAACGAATGGTTTAGAGGGGTCTGGATGCTGTAAAATTGGCTCTGTGGTGAAGATTTGTTTGAGCACTTCGAACGCCTGCTGACATGTAGGAGTCCATTTAAGGAGCGCTCCTGGGTTCTTTGAACGTCGCGTATCCCCCTGCCCTTTGGTTTTTAACAGTTCAGTAAGGGGGAGGGCGATTTCAGCAAAATTTTGGGCGAATGCCGGATAAAAATTAGCGAATCTGAGGAAACTTTGTAATTGTCTCCCATGCCACAATAGCTTCCACTTTTGCAGGGTCCATTTCAATGCCCTTAGCTGAAATTCGATAGCCTAGATAATCAATTTGTGACTGATGAAAGGCACATTTTGACAGTTTAGCGTACAACTCTGCTTTTTTCAGTTTAGCCAGCACCTGACGCACCAAGTGGATATGTTCTGACATGGTTTCAGTATAAATCAATACATCATCCAAATATACCAGTACCCCCTTAAATAGGTGGTCATGCAAGACCTCATTGATTAGTTGCATAAAAACCCCAGGTGCTCCTGACAGACCAAAGGGTAAGACTTTGTATTGGAAAGCCCCGAGAGGACAGTTAAACGCTGTTTTCCACTCATCCCCTTCCCTTATGCGAATGAGAAAATAGGCTTCTCTCAAATCCAATTTTGAGAAGATTTTGCCTCTGGCCAGATGTGATAACATATCTTTGATCAGGGGCAAAGGATATTTTTTTAATATTGAGACCGCATTGAGCCCGCGGAAATCGGTACAAAGCCTTAATGACCCATCCTTTTTTGGCCTGAATAGGGCAGGGGCTCCTACGGGGGAGCATAATGAGCTCTTTGGGAGACATGGGGTATATTTTTGGGTGAGGCAATTTTACGTTTGGTAAGAATTCAATGGCACAGTCCATTTTCCGGTGGGGTGGCAAGCGATCTGCTTCCTTTTCCCCAAATACCTCAGCAAAATCCTGATACTGACTGGACAGTCCCTCCAGAGGTTGAAGCGTCTGTACAGGAGTATACGCTACCCCTCCACCCTCCATGTCTTCCAGTAGATCTTTTTCGGGTACTTTGTAAAATCCATCCGCAAAAGTCACAGTTCTATGTAGCCAGTTGATAAAAGGATTTTGTTGCACAAACCAGGGCATGCCTAAGATAACCAGAGGACCCCCCACTGGAGCTACAACAAATGGCAGCTTTTCCCGATGGGAGCCCATCTGCAAGGCGACCAGTCCCGTGGAATGATTGACTGCTTTCCCTCCCGCCATAGTTCCATCCAATTGGGTGAAGATCATAGGTCTTGGCAAAGGAAACGTGGGCAGTTCCAGAGCCGCTACGACATCAGGGTGCATAAGGGAACGGGAGCAGCCTGAGTCCAGCATAGCCCAAACTTCCACAGTTTTGGTTTTTGATCCCAGTTTAACTTTAACAGTCAGTGTAGGGAAGTTTCCACTCACCGAATCGTGGTTACGCCCGGTCTCTTCCACCTGCCCTAGGGCGCCCTTCAGGGCAGGTGGTAGGCTTTTCCCGCCGGCTGTTCAAATTGCAATTCTTCTTCCTCCTCCCCGAAGGGTAGTTCTGGTGGGTCCAGTTCTGCGACGGCAGCTTTCAGTTTCCGTGGCAGGGCAGGCGACTTTACTGCAGGTTTCGACTGCCGTTCGTCTGGACGGCGTCTGGGGCACGAAGTGGCGCGATGCCCTTCTTTTCCACATCTCAGGCATTGACCCTTGGAGAGTCGTCGTTCCCTTTCCTCTTCCCAGGCTTTTGGTTTAGGGTGGCTGGCAAGTCCAGTTGTGCGCGCTCCTCTGGCAAGTCGGGATTGTCTAAGCTCTTTAGTGTGGGCATAGGTTTGCAGGGCGTTTTCTGCGCTACCCACCAATTGAATCCACCCGTACAGCGTCTTTGGATCGTCTCTTCCTAGTGCCCAACGAAGGATTTCTGGTTCTAGCCCCTGCTTAAACATTTCAATTAAGGTTGGCTCAGACCAGTCTTCCACCTTCCCTGATAAAGCTTTAAATTCCAGTGCATAATTGGCAACTGAGAGGGACCCTTGGTAGAGTTTTCTCAGGGCGTTTTTGGCTGTCTCTTGGGCTAGAGGGTCTTCGAAATGCTGTTTAAGTGCCCACATAAAGTCATCAAAGTCCTCTAACTCTGTTGCCTCGGTCTGGCACAATTGCACATACCAATCAGCTGCCCTCCCTCTCAGTTTGTTGGCAATAAAATTGATTTTGCCGTGTTCTGAACGAAAGTTCCGGCCCCAATCTTCCATGTAATGCTTAGCATTAGTGATAAAGAAGGAGAGTGTAGTGGGATCCCCATCGAACTTCACTCCAAATGGTGGGAAGTTTCTTACCGGCTCAGCTGGCTGTGGCGGTTCCGTGAATGTCAGCGTATGCCGAGCCCCCATGGGTGGCCGATCCCTAGGCGGTCTTGCCTCTCGCCCCCCCACCTGACGGGCTGATCGAGTCTTGCTTCTCCCCCTGGGTGGCAGGGTGCTATGCCTTGGGTACTGTGGCGGCTCTTCCTCCCAATCTTCCTGGGTGGGCTCTGCACCCCTGGGGAGATCCTTAAGGATTGTCACTATTAGATCCATTTTATCCTCTAAGGCTCTCATACGAGCAGGGGTGACCGGCTCTTCCAGGGGTTGGTTGGTTACCACCACCCTCGGTGACAAGGGGACTTCGGGCTCCCAGGATAGTTGTGGAGACCCCCTCCCCGTTGTCCTCTCCATTACGGATTTGTGCTCACTCCTGAGGCTTTCCTGCATGGATATCAGCAACTCATCTAGTTGGACATCTCGCATCTCCCGACGTGCCGCTCTTTGCGCTCTCGAGGTTAGAGCTGGCCGGATCCTTGCTGACTCCTGCTCTTCCTCGCTCCCTTCACTTGCGCGCAGCTAATGTTCGGTCATCACTAGCGTTCCCTCTTATCCAACGATTGGACGGGGCTAGTGGAAGATGGTTGAAATGATTCTCAGCTTTATGTAATGGTTGCCTAATCCCAAATACTCAGTCTCACAAGCTCGGGCTTAAAGATAACTGATTTATTAAAGGAATAGTATGCAAATACAGAGAAAGCTGAGAATGAGCAAAAGCACGCCAAATACAAACTTAAAAAGCATTGCCTGTGAGCAAGTTCCGCCCCCATCCCTCGTCAGTGCGCACCCCCTCCCAGGTGCTAGGAACCGTTAGACGCGCCTGGGAAAGTAACCTTGAGCAGGAGCGCAAACCCAAACATACATTCCAAGCCCTCAAAACAACGGAGGGCGGAGGAATGGAAAAACCCGGGATGAGTGAAGGAACACGGAACAGAAGATGACATGTGAAACGTTACAATGTTAACAGAACACTGAAATGGGTAACATGACAGGCTGTCTTTGAAGACAAAATGTGGCAGTTCATCTGGGAGTAGCAGATTTAATAGTGCAGTTGCTGCTACATGGGTCACCAGTCTGCTTTTGGGCCCAACTCAAAGTTGGTTGTCAGATTTAAAGTTTTGCATGTCTTGTACCTAGATTCATACCGGATTGTTTCCCTGGCCAAACCTTGGCCAACCTTATGCTATTTTTAAGAGAAAGAATGTTGTGGATCCACATCCCATAAGATGTGAAGCAGCAAGGCCCAAATACACACCTACGGAAAGGAGCTTCTGCATGATGCCTTTTGCTGAAATTTATTTGAGGTGTGAGAACACAAAAGCACAAAATCCATGAATAATTGAATGGATTTCCTTTTTTTCCCAAAAGCCAACCAGAAACAAACCCATAATTTTCTTGCCCCTAAGAATTTGCAGTCTAAATGTAGGTACGTGGAAAGAATACTATAAGAAAGCATAATAACATGCTGGAGGAAGAACTGAAAAGATCCCCCTCTCACAATCCAGCTGTTAGCAACAATAAAGAAAAACTACCCCTAGCCACAATAAACCCCACAAAGGAAGAAAAAGGAATAAATAACATGCAAGTAATTTAGGAAACATTTCTGATTCATAACCTGATAGGGAAGCAGACACCCAATGGCTTTTCCATAATCTACATCAGGAATGCAAACACAATTCCCAAATAGTGCTGGTTATTATATTAAGGGTTAAATAGTTTCAGGCTTAAGTGCAAGAATCTTGGCTGAGGGTAATTTTGTTTGTTTGTTTTCTGGATTAATCTGGAGCCATCGTTGGTTGTAAGAACTCATAGGAGGAATGTCTACAAGCAACTGAATTAGTGCTATGTGGCTTGGTTTGCCTATTCAGTTAATCTGGGTAAGGAAAATGTATTCACTGGCTAAAATTATTCTGGCAATGAATTATATAAGGGAGAGCCTGTCTTTTCCAGCTGCTCTCTAGCCCAAATTCTTTCTTGGAGAACTGGGCAGGCAGGAAATGGCAACTTCCCATTGTCAACTGGGTTCAGATTACACAACTGCCCAGGGATGGCTACTTATCCCCAAATAAATGGATGCGGGGCTATATTGGGTTAAAACTGCATCTTCCTAACACCACATTTGATGGGCTTTAGGCATTCATATAACACACTGACCCCATCTCTGAATAAATTAAAGATGTCATGCCATGTGAGCATAGTCTGCATAACATAAAAGTAGCTCAGATACCTTTATAATAGTGCTCTTAATGATCTATGGGAAAGCACTCATGTCAGAGCAGCCACATGACATATTGCCTTGGCACCCAGACCTGCTCTGACAGAGAGGGCATTGTTGAATTTATTTCAGGTCACTGGAACCTAAATTTAAACTATATTTTCTCAGAATGTTGTCTCATATTTTCCCCATCATACTGACCCTTCTCATATTTCTCAGAGGAAGTTAATATACTGGAATAATGAAGATCAACAGTTACTACCAGCAATGTTTTAGAAATAGTTCCATTTAATATTTTCATCATTTACAGAGTTATCAAAGAATAAAACGGTATTTTTAAGAGCAATATATCGAATATTGTATAATATAATACCAGAAAAACTAGAAAAATATATATGATCATTTTTTTAGGTAGGTGGCACCAGCTGACTTGAAAAGAAGGACAATGTTTGACTAGCCCTTTCACTGTAATCTTTATTCCTGTGTAACAAGGTCAAGTGTGGCATATTATCAGTTGAAGGAAGCCTAGCAACAATATATAGCCTAAAATTCTTGGAATATATTGGACTTTGTAAGTGAAGTAGCATATTTGGGGAGATCTTTCTGTATTTTTGCATTTGAATTGGAGGGTGAAAAGAATATGGCTTTCCAATATCACTAGGCTGCTTGTAGTGTCTGCAAATGGAGAAGGATGCCAGGAGGACATTCATACAGTAAATGGTGGATTTCAGCTTACCTTTGCCAGATTAGTAGAAATGGTAGAGTTGTGGTAGAAGAACATAAACAAGAACTCAGATAGAACTATCACAGATGAAAGGAATCAGAGATTCTGAATAATAGGTATGCCCAATTTTTGGAGCCTCTCTTGCTTTTTGAATGGCATCTGAAGAACCATGCACCTAACAGGGGCAGGGTCATGACCAACATTCAGTTTCATATGATAGTTCTACACATATTTAATATTACATATTTCAGAAACTAGTGTTTTTCAACCTTGGCAACTTGAAGATATGTGGACTTCAACTCCCAGAATTCCCCAGCCAGCATGCTGATTTCTGGGAGTTGAAGTCCACACATTTTCAAGTTGCCAAGGATGAGGAACACTGACTTAAACAATACTGTTTGGCAGCAAGTTTGGAAGGGATTCTGTGGCTCTTTGCTGCCTTAGGATTCTGGGCTGTGCAGAGCTGTGCCAAACAACCTGCTGGCTGGTTGGAGAGTTGTAGGATCCCAGAAATGGCTTAGCATAGATTCTGATCTCTTCTCATCACTGTTCTTTGTAAGCCCCCTCATTTTTCAGTACATCTTTCTAATTTTTAGGAAAAAAAATTCTACCGAGAAAGCCTCAATTGATGTTATTATTCTTCCCCTCTTACATAAACATAATCACATCTATAATGTGTACAGCTATATCCTGCACTGTAAATCTTTACATTGCTATAATCTATTAGCACTCTTTTCTTCCAATATAATAGTTCTTTCACATGAATCCTTACTCTCAGTATTTATGGAAACTTCAAATGTTTCCTAAAAGATTTAACCTGAACATACAATTAGTGTGCAAAAGTTAACATACTTATTTGTGCTAGCCTGTTATCAAAAATTAGTATTCTATATATTTAATACTGCATGTGAAAGAACTGAGCCTAGCTAATAAGCCCCTTTATCAGTTTATTGCTCAAAAAGAAAAAAAATGGGGCATGAAGAAAGACAATGAAAAAATTGGGGCATGAAGAAGCAAAAATAAAAGATCAAAAACCTCTGCCTCTTCCATTGTCTCCAACATCTCAGAGCCAGATTCACTTGTGAGATAAACAGTTGATACAAAACTCTGTGTCTTGTGTGTGCACTTGTATATGTCTGTATGTGGAAATGGTTTCCCTGTGTGTGAGAGAATGTTGGATGGATGCAGAGAGTGATCAATTTATGTTTAGCTTATTTTACAGGCAGTTTTAATGTGACTTTCTCTATTCAAGTGATATAAATGTACAATTTTATCCTGGCTCTGTCCCTTTGTTACACAAGTGTGTCACATGTACACATTTATTGAGCAAGGATTTTTCTTGGTGTGTACATACTGTATATAGTGGCAGGGTATAAGAGCAGGATGTGGAAAGTGAAGGCCAAAGTGGCCCCGGTGATGGTAGGAGCACTCGGGGCTATGACTCCTAAGCTGGGGGAGTGGCTTCAACAGATCCCAGGAGCAACACCAGAGCTCTCTGTCCAGAAGAGTGCAGTGCTAGGAACAGCCAAGATACTGCGCAGAACCCTCAAACTCCCAGGCCTCTGGTAGAGAACCTGAGTTTGAGGAAGACACATATCACCCACAGGGGTGAGAAGGGAGTTTTTGTTTTGTATCTATGTTTCCTTTTGGAGGAACATTTTAAATTTGGTGCCATCTTCCTTTAGGTAAATTCAGTTCTTCTTCCCAAATGCCAAAGACTTAGTTATGAGATACAAACCTGTGCTCTTTGTTAGAACAGAAAATAGTTCAGTCTATTTCCAGCTTGCAGATGTCAAGCAGCCAAAATCAATACATCCTACCTTCCATAAATACATAACGTGAAGGTATCCAAATATGTTCTCTTGCTTGATTCATATCAGTTACAATCTGGATAGGGAGATGTTTTTCTAACACATCCATGGAACCTGCTCATAGAGAGAACAATTTTCTAGGAAATGTAACTATTGTCATCTGCCACTAACTCTTGTTTGGCCAGATAGTATAGCATAGGTCTGATTATGCCTCCTCCCGTTCTTTTATAAAAATGGTTTTATATTTTTGATACAGTTTTGGAGAGCTGACGAAAAGGCACTTAGCACTGTGGAGGGCAAGGGAGCAAAATGGTTTCTCCTTCTCTCCTCTCTCAAATAAGAAACAATAGTATGGCAGCCAAAGCAGCTGGTAGCATTTCCACTGGGAAAAGGCTAGACAGCATCATTCCAATTTGTTGGAAAATTACCGTGGGAAATGTCCAGCTTGCACCCAACACAAGCAATCCCCATATTCAGATCAGATCAGAACAAGCACACACGCCACTCAGTTCACTGGCCAAAAATACAGCTTGAAGCGGATTTATTAAACATCAGTAAACAACAGTACCGGTTAACTGGCAAAATGAGACAAGGCAGGCAAAATTAAGGAAAGAGAGCAATATGAACAACAGGGAAGAATTCATAGTAGCTACATATCTATGCTAAAAGGCAAAAAACTTTCCAGAGCCATTGGAAACAATAGTGTGGATAATTAGCATGAACAGTCCCAAAGGGGATGGCCTTTGGTTGTTCCAGCTTTTATCTTTTATGTCCCTAGTGGCACCAGAATAGAGCTAGAAAGTTGGATGCAGGGGATCCCTCTTTTTTTATGTGCTGTGAAGGGAACAATTTGATGGACCAGGATAATTAGTGCTGAGTTGCTTGGACTTCATCTTTGCCCACTCAAAATAAAAAGTAACTGCAGTTTTGAAGTAACAATAAAGCTTTAGGTAAAAAAATTTACAAAAAAATCTGTTTATCTTACATAATAGAAAATCCACCCCCATGTGAAAATTAATGATGCCTTACCTTTAATACCCCCAAAGATAATTTTAAGAACAATTTTAATGCCGCTACACCAAAAACAAATACTTTGGCTCAGATGTAATTTGACTGTATGAATAAATCATGAAGACAGCTGTCTCACCCCTGATTTAGCAACTTAGGTTTCATTGACAAGTAGCAATCTGCAGGAGCTGTTGCTTGTATGCCATCTTTTTTTTTGACATCTTTTAAGCAACTTGATGCTTCTGAATCATAACTCCCAATAGCAGAAGCCAGTAATGCTAATGGTGAGAGATTCTGAAAGCTGTAATTCATCAGTATTTGAAGGCCCACAGGTTCTCCAGTCGTATTTTAAAGGAAGTTTACATGGTGTCCTTCAGCATTTTGTTGAATATGTGCTATTGTTAATTCTACCTTGTTACTGATGAAGAATTTCCCCCACCATTTCTACATATATTCTAGTAAGATAACATGTTCAGTCCTGAGCAAATAATGGAACAGTGCTTAAATAATCTTTCTGAATTTTACTGCGCATAATAGGAAAGTACTTCTGGAGTAAAATGTTCAGAAGAATATTTTGCCTTCCATATAAAATTACCATTATAGAGACATACTGATAATGATTTTAGCAGTGCTCTCCCTAAAAATATGGGCTGCATGTATGAATTACATTAGCCTATTTATAGCTTCAAAGGTTGTACAAGCAAAACATCAAAACGGGAGAGAGGAACTTTTTGAAACCATTTCATGCTGAGAACGCTAGAAAAGATATGATATGATTAAGGCAACAAGACCGAATAGACAGAATTATATTTTATGACATGAAGAGGAAAGCTGGGTTGTTTCAAGCAATTACAGCCTGTTGAAAGAAGATGGTTGCCATGGGAAAGAAGGAAAGGAAATGGTGATTGGATAGCTGGCCTGAATGTGTGTATGTGCAGCTTGGAGGAGTGAAAAAGGTTACAGGCCTCACAAAATAAGCAATAAAAGAGATGGTGGTAAGCATGAGAAACCCTGCAAGTATCAGAGGAAAAGGCTTTGCACCTTGTTTCTTACCAAAAGTCTTTCTATTGATGCCACATGTATGAATGCAAGAGGAACAGAGCCCACAGCTATCTTATCTTTTAATAAGAATTTTATTAAGTTTCAAGCAAAGATAAAAACTACAGAAAAAGCAAAAAAAACTACAAAGAAAAAAGAAAAAAAACTAAAAAAAAGTGTAGAAACACAAGAGAAAAAAATTTGGAAGTTACAAAAAGAGGTGACTTCCAACTTTTAACAGCAAGGATATACAAAAATTTCCATAATCAATCTCTTACTCTATCTTAAACCAAAATCACATTATTTCTATAAATCATTCCACTAGCACATTGCAAAAATCACTAAATACAGTTACTCCCTCTCCTTATATTAAAAGAAAAAAAAAAGGAAAAATTTATATAAACTTCCTAATCAACTCCCCCTTCAAAGATTTATTTTATTATTTCCTTCCTACTACTATTCTATACATTTCTGTCTACTATAATAAAGATCAAACAAAAAAAACATATAAATTGTCTGCCATTGTACTTGATAATACAACAATTTTAATAATAATCTTAATCATATTAAACCCAAAACCATCCAAATAAACATTTATTATTTTTTATTATACCTTAATAATCTTTAAATCATTAAATGAAATCAGCCAAACCCTAAAAGTAATCCAGGTAAATATTCTTAAACTCTTATCCCACTTCAAAATAAACTAGAGCATTTACATATCCCCACAATGCGCACAGAGCTTTTTTTCTTAAAAAAATCAAACAGCCCAACTGCCCCTCAAAAACTCCAATTTCTCTTTAGGAGACCTCCGGTATAATCCCTCCTTTTCCATGGCATTCCACCAGAAGATCAATTTCACTTGTGGCTTGCAATTTGCTCTCTCCCTTAAATTTTTCCAACTCAACTATTCAATCTTCATCCAGCATTTCAACAGAAATCCTGATCTCACTCTTAGAAGAAACATTTCTGTCACTGTTAAATTCCTCAGTTTCATCCACAGCACCCCCAACCAGATGACACATTTTAGACCTCATATTTTCCACAATATCTTGAATGCCTTGCATAAAAACTTTCTAGGAATCAGAAGGAATCTGCTTTAAATCTTGGTGGAAGTCAGAGAAAGTCTGTTTAAAATCCTCCATGTCTCAAGCAGTAGATTATGGTGCCCCCAAGAGTTTAACCAGTGAAAGTCGAAGATATGAAAGAATTCTGGAATGTGTTTACCCAAGTGAAAGTGTGATATGCAGACAGTTCCCGAGGGAAAGTCAAAGCAGAAAACTGAAAGTTCAAAACAGCAGATTCAACATGTAGGAAAATGCTAATATCTTCAAATTTAGTACAAAAATAGTAACAGGGAGACAATTATTTACTCTCAATCCTCCTTAATATTTGGAGGGAAAACAAAGCCCAAAACATAAAAAGATTTTTTTAAAAAAATTGGTCCCAAAAGTAACAATAAGCACCAAGAGAACCCACTTCTCCTTGCTGCAGAAAGCCTCTCTTAGGGTACACTTACTTAAAAGAAATATAAATTGGGTGATTTATAAATGGGGTGGCCAGTCTTAGTGTCCCTTTTAAGGCTACAGTGTGGCTTGGAAAATGGTGATGTCCCAGCCTCCTGGCTAGTTCTTACCAGTTGAACACGAATGCTGTTTGCGATCTTCTGGCTGTAAGCAGCTGTCCAGAGGACAGATGGGGTGATTCCGGGTGTTTTCCTTTTTCTGGAAAAACATTCCTGGGCTTTAGGAAAAACCTGCCTGAGCCCGAAAAACCTGCTGCATTGTCAGTTCTGCCTGCTCAGCCCAAGGGCACAGCTGTTCAGTCCGCCATGTTCCCACTGGAAGTCCCAGCTCACAGCTATCTTATGAATAGATGTAAAATAAATATGCCAGGCATTTATTTGAGCTTTATATAGAATGATCTGCCATATAGAGTCTCTTATATCAAATGGATGAGAAGAGCTGTTTGCATGACATGCTTATCCATGCTGAACTTAGATGGCTTACTCCATCCCATTTTCTGGGTTCATAGGATCCACTGACTCACAAACTAATCACTCAGACTGGGTTTATCCATCAAGCTAGTCTAAAATGGGACTTCCCATTTAATGATTCAGTGTGTCATGTAAACCTTGTCAATGCCCAGCATTGACTACCATGCATACCATTCAGTTTGAAAAATTTATACAAAACCATGTCTGTTGGAAAGAGGCAACCAAACAATTGTGCAAATTTGGGAAAGCTGCATAAAAACGAAGAGTATTTTTAAAAGTGTGATTGCTTTTGTTTCTGAAAGTATACACGATTTACTTATTTCTTTAAAAATTATATGGCTGGCCATATGATATAAAAGAACCCTAGGTTGACAACTAAGTATACAAATAACAAAAAAATACAATCAAATTAAAACTCTTATAAAACATCAGGTGTCATAACACTCTATCTCAAGAACACAAATGCTGGACTCATCTCCCATCTTGGCCCAATGCCTGATGGAAAAACTAGGTCTTAACAGCTTTTTGGATGGCAAGGAGGGTAAGAACCCTCTGTATCTTGGGTGGAGGGTATTTCATAGGGTAGGTACCAGTACAGAAAAGGGTTGGTTCCAGGTCCCATCACATGACAACATTTAACAGAGGTGACCTCGAGGGCCCCTACTCTATCTGATATGGTGGGATGGGTAGATATTCTTGGAATAGGCAGCCCCTCAAATAGCCTGGCCCCTTGTCATGCAGGGCTTCAAAGGTGATAACCAGCATCTTGAATTGTATCTGGAAAGAAATTTGAATCCAGTACAGCTCATGTAGCAGTGGTGTAACATGAGCAAAACACTGAGCACTGAGAATTGTGTGCACTGTTGAATTCTGGACTGCTGGACATTTCTGGATGGTCTTCATGGACAGCTCCATGTAGAGCACATTGCAGTAGGAAGTGACTTAAGCATGGGTGACCATGAGCAAGGCCTCCTGGTCTAGGAATGAGCATAACTGACCTCCTAGCTACAACTGCCACCTGCTCCTTAAGTAGGAGCCCTGAATCTGGGAGGACCCCTGAAAATTCTATTGCCTCAAGCTTATACTGAAATGTCTACAATGGCATCTAATCCACTTAGTAATTTGCTTTCTTATCTCTTAAGTTTTTGGGAAAATGTCACATGCTACTAAAAATTTTTTGGTTTGCCCTAGATTAGATATCACAAAGCCACTACCATGGCACTACGGCATATTTTCTGAATGAATGTAGATTGGAAGAGAAAAGAGGCTTAAAAATTGTCTAAGTACTCTTACCTCACTGTGATTACTCATGTAAGGGCACTTCCTTCTTGCTGGGTCATTCAGGTGATTCACTTTCTCAGACATATTTCTTAAAACTCCGACAACAAATTAAAACAGAGGTCTGGCTTCCTAAGTTACATGTTCCACGAAATCACAATGTGGCTTGCTTGGTTTAGGTTTAGTATATTGTAAGAACTCAGCCACTGTACAGTAGCTTGTTAGGGCTGGTACAGGAGGTGTTCCTAGCCAATTGTGACTTGTTCAGTGACAATGACTAGCACAGTCTGTATAACTGACCTTCACTCTTGTTGCTGCTAGTTAATAATATTACATTTTGTACCATGGAGTTTGCTAGAGGATAAAAGTTGCATTTTCTTGCTTCAATGAAACAGAAAATATTTCTTAGAACTGAAACCTATTAATAGATAACAGTTTAAGTAATACCAAGAAATATTTTCTTTTTTCAGCAAATAGTTACTGATTTCCATCTCTCCCTCTCTCTTTTTGAAACAAATGAACTAGTTTAAGATGAAAATTATTTTATTTTATAAAACGAACAAGCATAATATTATGCAACATTTTATCAGTTCAAGTGAGCAAATTCCATTCTTTTCTTTCATGGAATAATCAACTCCATGAGCCATTATAATGATTCTGAGTGATCTCTGCAGAATGTCCAAATTAGTACGCCTTGCTCATGTTACTATTTTAGGAGTCTCTTGTTCTACTTAATTTTAATCACATGAGCCTGGAATTATGTTAAAGGAAGGAAAGTAAAGAAGTAAAGAAGCATCATGAGGCATTCATTCAGCAGTTTTATAAAAAGCCATGAACACAACAGAACCTTTCACTTGTAAATAATTCATACTTGAGCTACCTGATCTAGGAAGTTGTGTTACCTGATTAAGCATAGACCTAGCTGGCCAAAATATTTTCCAAAGGCTTTTTCCAGCCACATTTAAATAAAGATTATTCCAAAGTGTTAATTTCTCATGAGAACTAAACCCTAATTTTTTACCCAATAATGTCCAAACATGTTTGCCTAAAGTGCAGGAAATATATGATAATTCCTATTATGCTTGGAACCAAGTACTTGCCAAGACTTCAAGAAAGCCAAATAATAATTCTTCAGCTAGCTCATAAAGGAACATATTCAATATCATTTCAACTCACTACCTTATTGATGTTAACAAATATTCCCAATTGTATTGTATAAAATCATGAAAATTAAAGTCTCCATTATCACATGAGTGTAGTAGCCTTAAAAGATAAATTCTTGGTGTTTGACTACTTCATAAAAATAATCATTAACTTATCAATTTGTATCTAAGTGAAATCAGCATGGCCATTGCTCTTAATATCTATATCTATATCTATATCTATCTTGAAGGCATATTCAGTTTCACTACATTTATTCTTTCTCCAAATTCATAGGTATTTTCATCTGTCTCTTAACGTCCCCATTTATCTGTGATATATAGCTTGAGATATTCATATCCAACAAACAAGGCATTTTCCTAAGAATAATTATCCCCAGGTACTTCCATAAATACCTTAATACTAATTGGAAAATATTAAATTTGTTCCAGGTTATTGTATATCCAGAGTATTTACAGTATTTTTGTACCATTTCTACAATACTGGATAAAGATCTTTGATAATAAGACTTGTGGTATCAGGATGTAGCAACATCTTATGTTCAGTCCCTGCTTCCCAGATATGTTGCATGCCAAAGATTCCATCAAAACTAAATATTAAAAGAGATAAGAGATATCACTGACAACTTCAATGTCACATTTTCATTACAGGAGAAATAAAATTACACTTTGAATCTGTCTTTCTGAAAACAAAGCCTTATGGTTGATCTAAAAGGTGTTTCTAATATATGTAACAAATATGAATTTTTTTAAAAAAGTTAAATCCTGGAAGGTGAGAAGGTGATGCTCAGATGAATGTGAAACAAGGCCTTCAAACAATGCAAAATCACTAAATAATTTATGTAATGAAGAGTAAAGGCAAAAGAGATGCATCAAATTTACATATGACTTTGCAGGAGTTTTCACTTCAGATGAAACAAAGGCAGAATTTTGCCACTAAAAAGATAGTATGCTGGGGAATTTGGGGGGCTGAAGTCATTTCCACTTAGCATTTTTATATCCATATTTTGCCAAATCTCATGAAGCTGTCCTGCCAATAACCTTTCTCCTGCTAACTGCAGAATGTTGAGGACACACAGAAGAAACAGTAAGTCAATTAATGCTTTGCCTCCAGCTAATGAAGAAGAGAGAACCAGTTTGGTGTAGTGGTTAGGACATCAGGCTAGAAACTGAGAGAATGTGAGTTCTAGTCCCACCTTAAGAGAAAGCCAGCTTGGGCCAGTCACTTTCTCTCAGCCCTAGGAAGGAGGCAATGGCAATCCACTTCTGAAAAATCTTGCCAAGAAAACTGCAGGGACATGTCCAGGCAGTTGCTGAGAATCGGACACGACTGAATGGCAAAAAACAAACAAACAAACAAAAAAAAAAAAACCCAAGAAGAGCCTGAAAAAAGTTTCATTAAATCTGTGCCTTGCCTAAGCTATTGCCAGTCTTACAACAACAACAATTCTCACCTATTTTCTACATAAAAAGGGAATTAAATCTGTAGCACAACTCTCTTCCAATCCATGTTTTCATTACTATTTATGTGTATCTATAAAATATCTGAGTATTTGTAACAAGCTGAAGCTTCTTGGCTACCAAGCCACCATTCCTCCTATATTAAAAATTCCACTGAAAGCTGTGAAAGATTTGTCATGCTAAATAGGGAACTTTGAAACCAAGCAGCAATAAGCCATTTTGGTTTATGAATCATAGCTTATAGCTTAAGGTGTTATGCAAATTCAGTCAATTGTAGTTTATTTCATAAACCATGATTAAATGACTGGATGGAATGTGTGAATGAAGCTCTTGTCTCCTTCCTTGTCATTTTTGCTTTACAGCTTTCTGTTCCATTTGGTCTTGATTTTGGCTTACTGCTGTAGCTAAGACATTAGAAATTGGTATGTTTCAGAATTACCATGGGAAAATGATAGCCATGTTGCTCTTGCAAGTACTTGCTTGTTCAGGAATGGTTCCTTATGGCTGCCTGCAGCACTGATGAAGCATTGGGATTCTCATCCTCCACTGATGAGCTACTTATTTTATTTATTTCAGCTACATTTGTCATTTCTTAAAAGGGCAGAGAGCAGAAAGCAAGAAAAGAGCTTCTTTGCTGACCTGCTGTTAAAATACATTTCTTCACAAAATATATTTAACAACAACAATAAAGTTTACTATGCCCTCTAATACCTTTCAGAGCTGTCTTTTATCATGAATTTTACAATAGTACAGATGGTTATAATACTTGCTTTGCAAAAGAAGTTTGCTAGTTCGAAGCACAGCAGATTTTTAAAAAAATATTCTTATTTCCCTGAGCTTCCTACTTTTTCTGTGCTTTTTTTTTTTTAAAAGAGACAAGTGCTGTACCTTTTACAGCATTTTCCTAATCACCTGAAGAAGATTTATTTGGGAGCTGAGGGTGAAATCCTCCTTGATACCTCAGGTGATTGGAAAAACAGTGAAAAGGTGCACCACTGGACTTAAAAAAACAAGAAAATGTAGGAAGCACACATAGAGGAAAAGAAATTAATTAAACATATTTCTGATGGGTTTGGAACCAACAATCTTCAATTTGCAAGACAAAAGTTATAGATGTTGTGATTAGAGCACTCATGGTAATAGTAGCTCTAAAAACATTAGAAAGAAACAACAATTATTTGTTGTGCTTGCACATATGGGCATTTTGATGCTTTAACTTAATTTTAAAGTGTGTGTAGGTGTACACATACAAAGAAGACCTGCCAGAAGACCTGCCCACAGGAGGGAAAGTAATAAGGTGACTGCTGCCCTAGAACACAAAGCTGGGAGGGTGCAGCACTAAGGAACTGTTCCTTAAAAAAATTATCATAGCCTGTAGTTCAGATTGCATACAGTGGAAGCTACTGCCAGAGTGTCCCAGTCAGGGCAGGAGTTTCTTAAGGTGGCTTAGATCAAGCTAGCATGAGCCCAGGACAGTACCAGTTAAACAGTAAGTGCAGATATACCCAAAGATGGGAAGAAGGGATCCTGGGATTAGCAATCTCACAGACAAGAGTAAGCAGAGTAATAGATAAAGAGGTGATGCAGAGGAAGTTTTTAATTGTATAGCCTGCTGTTCCTTGCATTCAGTAAGTTATGGTGAGCTAAGAGTCAGTGCAACTGAAGTTCCAACATTAAAAAACATTAAAATATTTGGCAAACTTTACTTGATTTGAATAAAAACAGGCTCAGTGGACACGGTACTGAGTAAAAATAAAGAATTTTTTAAAAGCATATTCTCACAGTGGGACACAGAAAGAATAGATTTGAAAGTGGTGCTCAACTGACACATAAATACACAGCAGACTACTCATACAAGAAGCACAGCACATAAATAACTTGGAGACTATTTCCATCTGAGAACTAGTTTTTCTCCATCCTGGGTAATGGATTTTGCTCTTGACTGACTGGAAAAATCTGGATTCCCATTGTTTTTATTCCAAAACCCCACAAGATGGCAGCAAAGTTTCTGTTACTTCTTTCCTGCCATCTTGTGGGGTTTTGGATTTTTTTCAGACCAGATATGGAACCCCAACTGCTATTTACATGGATAAATTAAAAGTTGCTTGCATCTTTATGTGATCACCTGCCACTGCTGTCCTTGTATTTTCTTGAAAGAAATGCTTGGGAACAGATCTGTTGCAGATGCTGGGAAAGCCTTTAGCCCAGGAGAGGTCAAAAAAGTCACACACCAAGCATTTCTATAAAAATAATTTATTTACAGAAAACAAAAACAAAAGCAAAACATTTAAAGTACTTAGCTCCGTTTGGAGCAAGCCTTGCTGAGCTACATTTCCAGCAGAGAGAAAAAGAAGAAGTGAGAAGACAAGTCCGGGCAGGTCCTCCCCCCAGGCTATTTTGCATGAAGCACGTGAGAGGAGACAATCACTTGCAACCTTTCACCCGGCCAAATGATTAGGTATAATAGTAGCTTAATCTGTTAGTAGGGAAACCTTAACACTCCCCTTTTTACACTACAGATTAAGATGCAAACCAATCTTCTCTGACTTTATATGTCTTTCCATTCACATTACCATTATCTCCCCTTTGGTTTAACAGAAAGCTACCATTCTTCTTCCTGTGTTTTTCCAAACCTAGGTAATTGGTCACAACTCCAAGGCTTTTTAATATGAAATGGCTTTTCATGCAGGCTTCAAAATCAAGCCTTTGTTTTTCTGTTGATGTGAATAGCAGCAAATCATCAACATAAATGCACAGATACATACAGCCTTGTTTGTCCTTCATATATACACAGGGATCTGCTTTTCCTTTTTCAAAACCAAAATTCTGCAGTTTTTCATCTACTTTTTGGTTCCAGGATCTAGCAGCTTGTTTTAACCCATAGATTGACTTCTGCAGTTCACAGACTAGATTCTCCCCTTTTTCATAGCCAGGGGGTTGCTGCATGTATAATCTGTGGTCTAAATCACCATAGAGAAATGCAGTTTGAATGTCATAGTGGTTAACTGACATTCCTTTGAGTGCAGCAACTTTTAACAGTAATCTAATTGATTCACCTTTAGTAACTGGTGCAAAAGTCTTGTCAAAGTCTAAATCTTTCCTTTGAGTGAACCCTTTTGCAACCAACCTTGCTTTATATTTTTGGATTTTGCCATCAGCATCCCTTTTCAGTTTGAAAACCCACCTACAACCCAGACAGCGTTCATTGGGAGGTAGATTTACCAGTTTCCATGTTTTATTTTCTTTCAAGGATGCTAATTCCTGTTGCATGGCAGAATGCCAATTTTGTGCAATCTCAGGTGGTAAAGCATTCACTTGTTCTAAAGACTCAGGTTCTGTGAATATGTGAAAAGCCTTTACTGTTTCAGCCTGAAAACGTGATGGAGGAACGCCTTTATTACTCCTCTGAGATCTGCGAGGTAATACAGGGCTTAAATTTTGACTCCTATCACTTTCCTGAGAAGCATCTATCTCATCAGACAGATCTTCAATTTGCTTTTCTGGTTTAATGTCCTCATCAGGCAAAAGATCACCATCAGCAAGTCCTTGCTGTTCTCTTGTGGTGGTCAGTTCAACTGGAGAGCTAGAATTTAATCTCCCCCAGTTTTGTTCAGCAAAAGAAGCGCTTTTGCTAATTATTAATTTCTCTCCCATTATGAACCTGTAGCTCCTCTGGCTTTGTTCATAGCCAACAAAGATGGCTTTCTTTGTTGTGGGGCCTCCTTTCCTTCTCTGCTGTTTTGGAATGTGAACCCATGCAGTGCTACCAAACACTCTAAGATGGCTTACCTTTGGTTTCACACCATAAAACAAATGGAATGGAGTGTCCTTAATCATAGAGTTATACAACCTGTTCTGAACATAACAAGCAGTCGATAAAGCTTCTCCCCAGAACTTAAAACATAATCGTGAATCTTTTAACATGCATTCCATCGCATTTTGCAAGGTTCTGCCCTTTCTTTCAGCAACACCATTTTGCTGAGGGGTGTACGGGTTAGAAAGAATTTGTTCTATCCCTTTTTCCACTAGGAACCTTCTGAATTTGTGAGAAAGGTATTCTCCTCCTCTATCGCATTGGAGTGCAGATACAGGCCTAGGGAATTTTCCATTTGCCCATGTCACAAAACTTTTAAATTTCTCAAATGCCTCATCTTTGTGTTTTAAGATGTAGATAAATGTGTATCTTGAGAAATCATCAATGATGGTCATTGCATACCTTGCTTGTCCAAGACTTGGAGCAAAAGGACCAATAATATCAGAGTGTACAATTTCCAAAGGTCTAGTTGTAACTCTGTCACTGTGCTTACTCACAGGAGCTTTTAGTGTTTTGCATTCTTTGCAAACTACACAATCTAAGTATTTATCACAGGGTTTTATCTTTAGGTCAGCACACAGCTGTGGCATTTGTGCTATATACTTGTAATTAGCATGACCAAGTCTCCTGTGCATCAGGTGTACACATTGGTCATGATATGGTGTGTTGCCAACTGCAGCCTTGCAGCTTGGCTTCCTTGCATTTTGCACAATGTACAAGGAGTCTTTTAACATACCAGTAGCACACAATTTCCCATTTTTACGTATCTCACAACCATTTTTCTTAAATGTTATGATATACCCTGTTGCAGCCAATTGTGCCACAGATAAAAGGTTTGATTGTAAATTTGGCACATACAACACACCTTTTACAGTTTCTCCTAAGCAGGATAAATACAAGTCACCTTGTCCCATAATTTTGGTGACAGACCCATCAGCCAAAGATACACTTTGTCTTTCAGTTTTAGACAGTGACACAAAAGAGCTTTTACAATTACATAAATGACAACTGGCCCCAGAATCTAACACCCATACATCAGAATTACCCTTCTCAGCAACCTGTGCAATCTGGGTTGTCTGAAGAGCCTTCTTCTGTGTTGCCCTTGTGTTCTTCTGCTCTGTCTTTCTACCCTTGGGTCTCATGGCACAGTCTCTTTGCAAATGTCCAGCTGAACCACAAGTGAAGCATCGCTGGCTTGCTAGTGCTGTGGCCTCAGGTTCCTTTCCCTTCTTTTCCCTCATTTTCTGGTATTGCAGCTTTCCAGAAGAGATGGGGGGGGATCTTTCCTCTCTCTTCTCCCATTCAGCGAGTAAGCGCTGTGTAATATACGATGGAGTGAGGTCTGTTTCAGGCATAGCCTCCAGGGTACAAATCAGCGTGTCCCACGTTGCATTTAGTGAGGACAGAAGGATATAGGATTTTGTGAGAGGTGTAAATTCCATTCCTCTCTCCTGCAACTCAACAAACAGCTGCTGAATAAAATGCAGGTGCTCAGGAAGGCTTTCTCCTTCTGCAAGGTAGGCTCTGTACAGCTTTTTCGTCAGAGTAACTTTACTCCCTGCTGTTGCCTTTACATATAAGTCTCTCAAAGCGTCCCAAAGTTGCTTTGCAGACTGCATGCCTCGCACGTGGACTAGCTGATTGTCCTCAACTCCCAAGATAATGGTGGCTCTAGCCCTCTCATCCTGTCTCAGCCATTCAGCATTGGGATTTTGGGGGCTTTGCTCACCAATTTGCAGCCAAAGATTCTCTCTGCGAAGATACATCTCCATCTTCAGGGCCCAATTCAAATAGTTGGTCTCTGATAGGCGCTCCAGAGGCATCGCTGAGGGCTGGGAGGCAGCCATGGCTTCTTCCTTCTTTTGCAAGTCACCTCAGCTAGCTTCTTTGTCCTGCAGACCGGCAGTTGCTGGAAAATCTCCAGGTGGCTCCAAATAAAATCTTCACAGGTCTTTGCTACCTGCCTTTAAATTGTGCATGAGGTGTGGAGTTGATCTCTCTTTTCTCTCTGGGTTTTACTGCGTTGTTTACTGGGCACATAACCTGTTGCAGATGCTGGGAAAGCCTTTAGCCCAGGAGAGGTCAAAAAAGTCACACACCAAGCATTTCTATAAAAATAATTTATTTACAGAAAACAAAAACAAAAGCAAAACATTTAAAGTACTTAGCTCCGTTTGGAGCAAGCCTTGCTGAGCTACATTTCCAGCAGAGAGAAAAAGAAGAAGTGAGAAGACAAGTCCGGGCAGGTCCTCCCCCCAGGCTATTTTGCATGAAGCACGTGAGAGGAGACAATCACTTGCAACCTTTCACCCGGCCAAATGATTAGGTATAATAGTAGCTTAATCTGTTAGTAGGGAAACCTTAACAAGATCTTCACTACCGTGAATGCGATCTGATGATAAACTAGGGAATTCCAGTGCTTATCTTTCCTCTGGGCTGAGCATTCCAAAGGTTCTTAATCTGGAAAAATTCTCTGGATTCCTAGTAGATTTGGTTGACAAATCCAGTTTAACTCAGGGCAAACTGCCTTGTAAAAATGTCATTACTCTGAATGCAGCTGAGCTTTTCCAATGTTCATTTTAGCTATTAGAAAAGTCTAAACAAAATGTTATCTGGAAACTCTTGTGAAGTTCTATATTACATCAGTCTCTTTTGGTGCAAGTAGTAACTTTAATCTAGAAATAATATGAAGACCAAATTTAAAAAAATCACTGTTCCTTGGTTTATTGAAAAAGTGCATGCTGTCAAAGCCAAAGAGTTATTGTAGGAGGGCAGCTGTGGGCTGGCAGTTGCTTGTCATTTATGTCTGCCTCAACCAAAAGATAAGTCTAACTCATTTGATTTAGCATGCCACTGAAGGGGAAGCCTTGTCGAATCCCATCAGCCTGTGCTTCAGCTGGAAGGGAGGAAAGCACCTGCCCAGAGCAAACCATTGACAGATGGAGCAATGCCTCCCTTTGAGTAAATCACTGAAACATTTTGATGGGAATGTATAGACCTGTCATATATGATTTAAAGAGACCTTTTCAAGATCACATAAAATGGGAACAACATACATTCTAAAACTTTAAGACTTAATTAAAAAACTGAAGACAATATTCTGTTGGAATCATTCCCTGTAGAAACTGCTAAAGTGATCTAGAAGTCACTTCATTTTTTAAAATAATATAAAAAAGTAGTTTTGGGGGGAGACTGAACTATAGAAGATATAGACAGATAAGTAGAGACACAGAGAAATACAATTAATATTTCCCTAATTCTATTTCAATCAATGTTTCTCCAAATCTGGTGAATTCTCCATTAATAAAAGAGAGTTGACACATTTTTAAAAAAGATAAAATAGTTGATCTCTTATAAAGTACCGTAATTATTATCTTTAATAGAATTTGGATTAGAGATGAGCATCATTTCCTAAAATTTTGTTCATTAATAAGGCTGCAAGAATAATAATGGAAAAAATAGTGATGTTTTAGAACTTCTAGATTTTATAGAAGACAGAAAATCTAATAGGAGAAGGATTTGGGGGGTTGTAATTGTGAAATTACAATCTGAGCACTTAAATCTCTGCAACTGAGGTTTCTGAGCTGGATAATGTAAGTCCTGGTGACATGCCCACTTTGGATTTGTAAAGTTTTTCTTTGTGCATCCTATTTCTTTATTTCTTTGATTTTTATCTCACCACAATCTCATGACATTCAGCAGTTACAATGTCACAATAAAAATAACAATAGAGTTAAACATCATATATTCGAAATTACTGAAACAAAATCCAAGTTTTGGAGAAAAATAATAACAAGAAGAACTGCAGATGATGTTATTGAATGGCTCTTTGAAAAAGCTCTGTTTTTAATAACTTGCTAAAGCTACCAGGGAATGGGGCAGTTTGACCTCAGCAGGAAGCCCATCCCATAATGTCACCACTGCTGTGGAGAAGTTCCATTTTGCTTGGGTGCAGTTTGAACCTATTCTCTCCAGTCCCCTTCACTCTGAGATACCAGAGAACACACTGTGCCTCTGATGATCACCCAAGCAGTCCTAAACAAAAACAGCAACACAAATGGTTGGAGCAATAGAACCCTGCAAATGCCTTTGTTCAAGAAACCTCCCACTAAAAATAAAGGCCAGAGTCTCACAAACTGATGTGGTTGTGGAAATGTTCAACAAAGAAGTTATTAGATACCATCTTGGGGAAAAAAAAAATTGCTTACAGAGCCTTCATAGGAATAGTTAACTAGTTCTTGTATGCAAATATTTATTAAACTCATTTTATATGCAAAACCATGAATTAAAGCAGACATCCTGAATAAATAGAGTCATATTTTCATCCAATAAGTGGGCAAAGGCAGAAGCTAGGGAGGGAGTTTGTGCTCAGATTTCCCATCCTATGCAAAAATCTCAGTGAAAAATAGGCCAGTTAGCATGCAAGTTCTAACTGTCATAAGAAGGAAAGCTTTACAAATCAGTGAATAATTCACTACACTGTTATTATGGTACTTTCCCTTGCAATTAATGTGCATTGAAGTAAGATGCATACAGCTTAAAAACCAAGTGCAAGAAAGAAAGAATTACAGTTTCCTGGGTAGCTACATTTAAATAATAAATAAATAAGTCTTCATCAATACAGTTTTCCCTACTTCAAGAAAAGGAGTAACAAATCACTGTAGCCTGTATCCTGCTGGAGGCTAACGTTTGATATATTTTGGCTTGACTTCTCAGTGATCAAATAAATCATTCAGATGGAAACCCAGTGCTCCTTTCTTTTCTTTTTAAAAACATACTATGTTTATATTGTATGTGGTCTCCAATATTTTTTTGAGGCAAAGGTTGGAAGAATCCACTATTCAGAGGCTATCTTTAGCTTTGCAACATTAATGCACATATTGTATAGCACTGTTTGGTTGCCAATCTTTGAATTCAATACACTGGGAAGTTTGAGGATAAATTGGATGTCTCACCCCTCTGATCTAGTTAGGAGATGCTTCAGTTCTCAAATATTAATAAGAACTTTGAATTCACATTTTATTGGATTATTTTCAGCTGAACAACTTCTTTCTGGAAGAATGAATATGTTTACAAAGACAAACACTGTTGCACGCTATGTAATTTCAGCCCTGCAAAAAGCTGGCTGTGGACTTATTTTAGGGTACACTTTGATCTAATGCTGGTCTTATCAGTGTGGATGAAATCACTGACCAGTGACCTCACTGAGTAGTGCCAACAGTTATGTGATTTGATTAAGAATTATTGGTTCCTTCTACATGTGAATGGCACCATCCTCAGTTTAATAGCCGAGAGATGATTATCAGTTTATGTAGGGGTAAAATCAGCTCAGCTTTTGCTCCAGGGGAAATATTATGAAGACATTTTTCAACATTTTCTCTGGAACTATAGGATGGGATGTTTCTCAGTGGTTGCGATTCATGGCTTATCTTGCCTCTGGCTCCTGATACTCTGCTCTCCGCTGCCAAATGGTAAAACAAGACACCATAGTACCTTGCCCCTATCATCTTTCTCATCTGCCCATGCCCAAGGAAGTACGCTTACTTGGTGTCATGAAATGTCAGTGAGAGGAGCCAGGATGGCGGCTGTGTGAAAGTATTCACAGTGCTTACTGAAATAAATTTGTGACATGTTGTGATTAATTATACATGGAATATAAGATAGAGGTTCTTATTTAAATCTCAGATCAGTTTTAAGCTTTAATGGAGGCTCACCCTGTATTTTGAAAGTATGAACTGAGACTATTGATGGGACAATGATCACAAATCGTTTTATTTTAAATCATTGAGTTATTGAAAGTTTAGAAATGATTTTTTAAAATTATTTGTGGGTTCATAGCCAACCTTTCTGATGGATTTACTATTGTGTAACATGCTTGAAAAAGATCTTACAAAAGTTTGAGTTTACTAAGAGTTGGATGTATTCATTTTTCACTATATTCAAATGTTTGGTGTCATTTTGGATCTGAATCATGGCAGCTGCTAGGAATAATATCAGGAAGTATGCAATCAGTATATTAGAGTCACACTTACTTAACCACATTCAGGTCCCCCTGAAATCGGCATTAAACCTTATTTGTGGTTGATATCAATGGAACTTAAGTACCATTAATGAAGCCTGGATCCAGGCCTAGTCCTCGCTTGGTTAAAGGTGAGAACCTCAGTTCAGGGAGTGGGTTGGAGGTGTTAACATCCTTATTGTGAGCGTACAGGCTGCTGGCTTTGATACAGATAGACAGTCTGTCAATCCAAACAACCCCAGAGCATGAAGATACAGGTGGTCTTTTTGTCAGGTAGACACAGAGAGATACCCAGCTTCTCCTTCCATTTGGTTTTTTTCTTAAATCAAGCCAGAAGAGGCAAAGAAAGAAGGGAACTAACATCGATCCTCAGAGACCCAAAGTAAGCTTTGGAAATTCTAGGAAGAAAGGAGATCCAAGTGGGAACATCTAATTTCAAGAGACTTCTGAAGGAGTAGATAACCAGCCTGGAAAAGAATTTGCATTAGAATTTTGATGTTTATTTTTCTGTGGCATGTAGATTTCCTGTCTTTATTTCTCTGGGTTAACTCAGTCATCGTGTGTATTTCACCTTTTTATGCTTATCCTCAATTGTGTGTGAGAAAATACTTTTTCTTTAGAATCTTTTATGATTTGGAATAAGAATCTGAAATCTTATTCCGACTTCTTTACAGCAAGTTCTTTTCATTTGTGTTGGACCAGCAGCAGGACCAGGATCTTGTGGCCCAACTGGAGTGTTGCATCTTATTTTGGACTCTGGTTCTTAAAACTTATTTGGAAGCAGCTGTTTCATTGCAAAAGCCCTGTATTTATCTTCTTCGAGACTGAATGCTTCTATTTTAGATACTAAAAATTAAAAACGGGACTTATAATTTATATATCTTTTGAAGTTTGATTTTGTTTATCTCCTGTAAAATTGGGGGGGGGGTGGGGAGGAGAAGAAATTGCAGACTAGGAGACTGTATTACACAAATCATTCTCCCCCTCCTCTCTTTTACCTTTTAATTGCCAGAAAGGCAGTCCAAGGCATAAAAGCCTTTTCTCTCACATTGTGGTGAGAGGGAGGGTGCCAGGTGAGGTTATCCTAAAAGAGAGGTCATGACAGCAGGAACATGAAAACCCAAAGGATTTCTGGAATAAGAATTTCAAGATCTCCAAGCTTCTACCCTATATGCTCATCGGTGCCATAATATTTATCCTGGCTAATTTCTCCTGGCTAATGTTCAGTATATTTGCAAATCCCAAACTCTTTGTTTGGAGAGGGACTCTTCATCAGGATATTGCCTACTAGAGCAAACAGATTCTGGAGCCATATGGACCACAATATATATTTCTGAAGAGAATCTGTCACAACAGACACTGAGAAGGAAATCATCCATCTCCCTCTTCAAATGTTGTAGTAAGGAAATATATATATACAGAACCTACATCCACATGAGGAGAGATACACCAGTGGGGCGTTGTCCCATCTCAAGCAACAGGGCACTGCACACACACTCTGTTTGGTAATATGCATAACCGGCCACACACTGATTAAATAATCATTTTGGCTTCTAGGTTTCAATTTTTTGTAGGAAGAACTGGGGCACCAAATTTTGAACTTCTATCAGCATTCAACAACAAATGTAACTTTACATGAGGAAAACACATCATTCTGTTGTCTGACATATTCCTTTGAATGAAAGGCTGCTAGTAATTTGGAAGGTTGTAAATCATTCATGGAAAACTGTATGAGTGATCTATTGTGATGTTCTCTCAATCCTCAATCCACAGCACATATTTTGCAAGATTCATTTTAAATTACATTGCTGGTCTTTTTGCTCCAAAGGAAAGTGAAGTGGTAGGAACAGAATAACATTTTGTCCTCAGGAGAAAAGAGATCAAGCATGCAGTCTGTTCCTTATTAATTGGCACTATTTACACAACATCAATTTCTATAACATTGTCCACCTCCAATATTTCACGAGTTATATATGCTGGAGTTCAGGTGCCATGCTTCATCCTTAACTGGGGCCATTTATTGTGATTTCACAAAACGACATGTTGCTCTTAATATAATATATTGAATGCTTATTGCCGAGATGACCTATATTATGAATATATAGATCTCAGAAACTGAATTTTTTAGTGAAAGGCAAACTTTGCTTTTAAAAAAGAGGTGGCAGCATGTGTTGTTGTTGTAGTACATATAGAAAACCTTTTATTGCTTGCACAAAGGCCAGTTTTGCAGGCGCTATGGACATATTTTGGAATTAGGGTAAAGAATACAGGGTATATTTTAAGATTTATAACAATTGCCTAGTTGATCTTTCTTCCACTTTTCACCAGCCAAGAGCTTGGTGTATCTCATATAAGATAAAGGCATTTTTTAATGTTAACAGTGGATTATTTATTTATTTATTTATTTATTTATGGAGGATTTACGAATGCTTGCTTGTTTCTTCTTCCAAACAAGCTATGATAGAGTGATATGGATGGCCATCCAAAAGATGCTGAATTACTTAAAAAAAATCTTTATTTGCCATGCTGGCTGGTCCTGCTGAGAGTTGTGTCATATCTGGATGTTGAACTCTTGTGAAGTGCAACCTAAGACTACTGTGTATGAAATTGCCTGCCTGCCTGCCTTCCTAGAAACATGCAGCAATAAAATATCCATAGTACAATAACCAAAGCAATAAAAACAATATCAAAAACTCCTCTACAAACCTTTTAAAAAATGGCATCACTTCAGCCTCCAGCCTCTCTATCTGTAGTGAAAAGTACAATATGAGAGCATCTTGCCATCATTACATAACACAAAAGATTAAGAGAAAAGGATTCATGGGGAAAATATAATTAAAATAATGCCAGGCAGCAGTTTTTGATGATGCTGACATCATGTTTAAAGAATGACAAATGTATACATAGGCATATCTCTCATCTGGGAGGAAATTCTTGATTTTAGATAGAGGAGGATTTGTGTGAATGCAAAGTAGATATACATTTATGATATTCCCAGAGAATGGCTGGCAATCAGTTTGCAGAGCACGGCATACTCTGGAGAAAGAACTATGGTTAGTTTCTTCCTAGACAGGAGAAAGCTTGTAATCTCACTGGAGAACAGAGAGTTGTGTCAGCCGGTTCAGGAAAGATAAATGAGTTTTCTGGGTATGTTACAGGGCAGCTCTTGACATAAAAGCATTGCTATTTTTGGAATGGGCAGAGTGTTTTAAGAGTGTTATTCCCTTAATAAGTCTCAATGAGTGACCATTATTTTTAAGGAAAACAGAAGAGCTCTTATCTCTTGTGCTAGAGGCACAATCAAGGCACATTTTAGGAGCCCGGATAAGAGCATTGTGCACCTATCATACTATTTGGTAATATAGCCAAATTGATTCAGATTCATTCAAAAGATGCAACTTGGGCTGACTGCAGGACTTTTGATGCTAG
The DNA here is from genome assembly GCF_035149785.1 of Candoia aspera. Taxonomy (NCBI): domain Eukaryota; kingdom Metazoa; phylum Chordata; class Lepidosauria; order Squamata; family Candoiidae; genus Candoia; species Candoia aspera. Next base: position 44,174,783 of record NC_086159.1, read on the forward strand.
ATTCCTTAAAACTTTGAAGAAAAGTTCCATTACAGATGATTCCTTTATAAACAGTCAAAGATGTTCAGAAAGATGGGAACAACCTGAGGCCCCAAAGCCACCAAAGGCTGTTTTTGCAGCCATTGAATTTGTATTTTTTGTTGAAAATCGGCTGCATGGTTTCCTGCAGTTTTGAGGGAGAAACTCACGACTAAGAGGAAAATGTATTAATGCTATTAAAACCCCCAAAGAGGAAAAACATAGATCTGCCCACAAGTGTGACAGAGGCCTATACCTATGCATTATCACCCTGTCAAAGCCTTGTGATCAAATGATTGTGCACTTGGCCCTATGTTAACAATCCCCCACCTTGGGATGATAGTTAAAAAGTGTCTTCCCCAACTCATGAGCAGAATAGATCAAGAGATTCCTTTTGTACCACTGGCAGTTCTTGCCTCTCACTGTTCTTTTTCCTGCAGAACATGATAGCTGAAGGTTGAAAGTTTGTGGCATTTCTTTAGGGGCACAAGCATGTAAGTGTAATGAAGCAAAAACAATTTTAGAACAGCAGAGTCCCAGCTCTTAGGTTGCAATGTTGACAATTAAGAACATCATCTGTCTCATTTGGATTTCCCACATAACTCTAATCCTGATTAGAATGATATAGGATACACCCCGCTCCCTAATTTTTGCAAATTTAGAATGCCAATCCTCAATTTCAGTACATTTCAACAGACCCTGAGTGAGGGAAATCTGTGAGCTTCTCTGACACTCTTGATGGGGGATTCGCAACTCACATTCATATTGTGTACACTATATTTGCTCTTAATTTGTGTGTGCATGTATGTGCTTATGTTCCTTTAATTCTGACCTGTAATCTGGTAGCACTTCATTTGCAATCACTAGATCCCTCACCAAGGGGAAAGATGATCATTCAAGATTATTTTTTGTGTTGAGGAGTATTGGAAGAATTAATGGCGACCATCAGTCTCACACCTACGTTACTCTTACTGACTCCAAGTTCTAGCATGTCTGGGCTGAAGAAATCTAGATGATCAATAGATGGCAGAGATACAGAAAACTCTATTTCTCCAGTGATTGCCTGGATTTTTTCAGTGTAGCTCTGGTAGCTGTATGGCCAATAAAAGATGATTCCATCAGAGAATAGAGTGGACAGAGGACAACCATTAAAACTGTCCTGCATAGCTATGGGTATCTGGCCATTCTTTTTAAAAAAAATCCAGCTTGTTTGCTTAGGGGCCAAAACAGATGATGTAGCAGCAGCACCCTATTAATGTGCGGAATGATGCTTTCTGGCATGAGATATGCCATAGCAACATAGTCAATGCTCATAATCTGTGCTGACAAAAAATTGCTTACTTTCAAATGCTATCTGGACCAGTCACCTTCAGGGCCAATAAACAATGGTCTTTTACTTCTATGGAGCTGGCTGTTTAAGCTGATTAAATATAACTGTGTAGTTATATGTGACTGTTGTGTACTCCTCCCTGCAATTTTGGGTACAATCCATTCAGCAATTCACATATGGAGGGCAGCAGATATTGTAACAGATTGGACTTCTTAAAATAGCTTATTGGGAAAGTACACGGTACAAATGAGCAACACTGTTTATGTTGTAAGCAGTGTATTCAATCTGTTGAATGGGAAAAAAAGAAAAATAAAAGATAGAAAAATATATGACTGGCTGGTGCTGAGATGATAAAATAGAAAATTGCTAAAGGATTCCTTCTGCTTTGCCATAATTTGATTAATAGAACTCACTGAGCTCAAATGGGATATCTGACCATTGACAATGGACCTTTTTTGATATCAGGTTACTTCTCACCCAAGGAATGGACTGAGTAAATGTGCAGTCCTGCTACCTACTGTTGATCTAGGAGCATTAGAAAGAGGCTGCATTTTAGGAAACAGTAATGCTCATTCTTCCTGGAATTGTTATATTCCATTGCCTAAATAGCCCTAGTTATCATGCCCTAGGGTGAAGATAATGAAAGTTGTAAGCCAACAACATCAGGAGAGCCACGTATTGCTCAAGCCTACTTAATCACCTGCTGGCACAACAAGTTTTCTCTTTTCCCCCCCCAAATATCTTGCCTTTTGCTATCCTACTGGATGCTCCTAATAAGGTGAATCTGGTGTCAAGAATTTGATACTCTCAATCCCAAAGATCTTTACTATTACTGTTCCACCAAGGCTGTTGGTCAGAGGAGGGAGCTGAGGTTGCTATCTTGCAAACAAACCAACAAACCAACAAATCCTTTTCAAAATTCACCACTTATATATGTCTAATTTCATAGCTCACTGTTCTTTACAAATTCTTATGCCCTTTTAGGGACCTAAGTTTTCACAATTCGAACTCATAAGTACTATACTTACTAGAATTATATCTCACTCTATTAGCTAAGATTCAAATACACTTTGCTGGGACTTTCTCCTGAGTAAACCTATGTATGATATCCAATTACTTTTCTTGCAAAAAACCTATTTTAATGCATTTGACAGCAAATATCATGTTCTGATACATTTGAGTGAATAATTTGGTGCAGCTTAACCCAGGGCTGTGTTCTCTAGTACCCACACACAGGTTGTATAATCAGCATGGTTCCTTCACCATGATGAAAATGCAGGAATAAATAAGTCCTTGGGCATTGATTACTATCAATTTATTGTTTATAAATCCAGTGGCTCAACAGTTTTGCTTAGTAATCTCAAAGAGATGAAAAATGATATGCTGAGAAGGTTGACAGGCTTTACATTATTTCACTCCCTGCCTGTATTACTTAAGGGTTAAGTACTGTTAAGAGCAATTATGGCACTGGATTCAATAGCAGGTTGTAATGCAGAGTCAGACTCTCTATTCACAAAATGGCCATGGAGGGAATGTGACCACTGACTAATTCCAGACTAACTAGAAGGCCAAGTTTCCAGCTCCTCCCTATCACTCCCTAGCTTGTTCTTGTGGGTGAAGGACAGATGAGAATGCTTTCAAACACTAGACTGCTATGAATCAGTTTTTTTAATTGTTTCAGAATTTCTATAGGATTTAGGTGGAATCCACGGGCATTCCTGGAAATAAAGGTGTTTCAGGAAGCTGCTGCTTTCTTTTGCAGCCAGCTATATTTTGTATTCCTTCATGAATCATTACCTTGTTTTAAAGAAGGGGCTTGCATATCTCAATGATACTCCAAACTATAATTTGGGAGAAAAGACTACATTATCCAAGGAGAAGGAAATAGCAGCTTACTACAGTATTTTGCCAAGAAAATGGACATTCACAGCCAGGATAATATCAGCATGACATGGGAAGATGAACCCACTGGGTTGGAAAGTGTCCAATGAACTACTAGGGAAGAGCAAAGGCTAAGTGCAACTACCACTTATGTTTATTATGTGGCTGGATTAAAGATGAAAGAACATCCAGCTACTGATGTACCCAAATGCAAAAGGAAAATTTAATGATGCAAAGATTTGTATACAGATTTGTATGTTGTATAAAGATTTGCAACATTAGGTTTATGGAATCTTAGAACTATTACCCAAGGCAAATATGAAGTTGTCAAAGTAGAAATGTCAAGACTGAACATTGACATTTTTGGAATCAGAGAACTGAAATGGACTTAAAAGGGTCATGTCACATCAGAACAGTATCAAAACTTCTATTGTGGATAAGAAAACAGAAGAAATGTAGTAGCCATCATTATTAAAAATAGGTGTCAAACTCAGTGCTTAGATACATCCCTAAAATGGCAGAATGGTCTCAGTTCAAATCCAAGGTCAGCCAATAATGTCAGGTCCATTTATTTTTGTAATAAACAAACAAATGGGTAAACAGAAGTAGTTCTTATTTTATGTTTAACTTGTAGGTAATATAGGAACAGCAGGGTTGAAAGATATAACAGTTGGAATCAAAATTGAGAGTAGCATATCTCAAATTGTGTGTATTTCAGACAATATAACTTTGTTAGATGAAAGTAAAGAAGGCTTAGAAGAACTCACAATGAAAGTAAAAATAGAAAGTGAAAAGTCTGGATTAATGGTAAATATTATGAACACAAAAATAATGGCAACCAGCATGCTTGGTGAACTCACAAATTATACTGAGAGAGTGATTATGGTAAATATGTTCGATTTCTTGCATTCAGTAATAGATAAATAAGGACAATGGCTGGAGAGATAAGAGCGTTTAAGTCCTATGGAGGAAGACAATTGCTAACTTAGACAAGCTGTTGAAGGATAAAGATATTTCTGTGGCAACAAAGATCAGAATAATTAAAGCAATGTTTTTCCCAGTGAAAATATACAGCTGTGAAAGCTGAATATTGGGAAAGAGAGACAGAGCCACACCTTTGAATTATAGATTTGGAGATGGTTACTATGAATACTGTGGACTACAAGAAAAATTAATCAATTAGTCTTGGGCTAAACAAATATTGATGAGATGATGATCAACAAGCAGAAACTCATATATTTTGGCTTGTAATGAAGAGGATTAGAAATAACCGCTTGGCAAAGTTGAAGGAAATAGGAAAAGAAGGTAGGTAACAGATAAGGAATCAAGGAGAGCAATAGAATATCTTTGGAAGAGTTATGGATTGTCACCAGAGACAAATCAAGATTTAGACATGTATTTATATATTCATCTGGGATAAGGTTCAATTCCAGTTTACTAACCTGATATGAGAGGAAGCTGCCAAAGCAAAGAAATATAGAAAAGTTAACCTGTTAACCTGAAACAAGACAATCTATCAAATAAAAGTCTCAAATAGGAGTGAAGAAGTCGGTTATAAAACCATTTTTAATCAATAGCAAGGAGCAGCTGAAAAAAGAAGGAATGAAAATATGTTCACTTCTTGGAAATGGAGTCCTAAATTAGAAACAAAATACTTAGAGGGATATAACACATGTCAGCAGGATTCAGCTTGGTTCATATATGGCCTAGTGGTTAAGGCTCCAGGCTAGAAACCAGGAGACTGTGAGTTCTAGTCCCGCCTTAGGCATGAAAGCCGGCTGGGTGACCTTGGGCCAGTCACTCTCTCTCAGCCCAACCCACCCGACAGGTTTGTTGTTGTGGGGAAAATAAGAGGAGGAAGGAGTATTTGGTATGTTCCCTGCCTTGAGTTATTTATAAAAATAATAAAGGTGGGATAAAAAAAATCTAAAAAAAAGAGATGGGATCTATAACTTGGGCCCAGAAGTTCTAAAAACATGAACATTTCCCCAGATGTTGGAGTAGATTTTCAAGGCAGCCAATGAAGACATTAAGCTTTCTAGATGACTTCTGAAACTATCATTTCTTCTCAATATTCTCAATAGAATATAATAGGACAGGTTACACAACAGTCATGTGGATCTATAGGTAATGATAGTTACATAATTTCAGGCCTGCAATATTTCTGTACCATCTGAATTTTTTATGATACATTTGATCTTTAGAGACTGAAAACATCCACTCAGGCATGAAAGTTTTCATCTAATGAATGTGTGCCATGAGAGAGTGGAAAACATTGACAAATACTGCCAAATCTAATCATACTCTGCTGTAATAGCCAAGTTGTTTCATTTACAGACCTTTTTTATTTATTCATCCTGAAAGGATGTGTTTTCTTTTGGAACATAGAAACTTGCAATATATAGCTTGTATTTTAAAAAGAGCCCATGTTAATTATGTAAGTGGGTCAGATTCAGACTAAGGCATCCTAGAATGGAACTATTGAAATAATTGGAAATTGATATTAAGGCAATACAATTATTAGGTTAACTGAATATCTACAAAATAAAATAACATTATGCAATGTTCAAGAAATTTAAATAAAATAATATAGCTAAAAGCCCACAAAAATGGCAAAGGGACAACATGGATCGATGCTCTTTAATCTACTTCCTCAGTGCATATATTGTAGTTTTAGGTAGAGATGTTTTAAATATATTTATATTGAATCCTCTCAGATACAGAGATGTTGTTAGAACATTTAGTGCAACCTATCAAAGCTTGCTAAGAAGAAAAACATTCTATTATGGGTATAGAAATTAGGAAAACAGTTGCATCATTTGCATCTGAGAGAATGTGGGGAAATTACTAATGCAAAATAGGAAAACTAACAAAGGTTTGCAATGCAGTCTGAAGTTTGGTTTCATGCAAGATAATTAGTCTGGTCATGTTTATGGCAGAAGGTAAGAAGTCATTTCAGAATGGTTTGGAATGACAAAGTTGTGCAGAAAGAATGCTGGCCATATTTTTTATTTCTTAGACAAATCTTTATTAAAATTACAAAATATGGTGTTTTTTTAACAATTCATTCAATTTCTCCCTAGCTTACATCTTTTCTGCAGGTGAGGTATTAAGGATTTTATTTATTTATTTATTTATCAAATTTGTCACCGCCCTTCTCCTCCAACCGGAGGGACTCTGGGTGGTTTACAATATAAAACAATAAATATATAATAAAATTCCAATAAAATACACTCTAAAACAATTTCTCAACTACCAAATATAATAAAATCCAGAGTTTTGTTTTATTGTGAGTTTTGGGGAAATTGATGTAAAACTGGTGACTTGGTTCCATTGATAAGGAAGAAGGTATTTACTTATCAGTACCTTAAAGTGTCAGATAGTGAAACAGTGATGGTGGGCTGTAAATTGGAAATACGGTAATAAAATTATCTTAAGTAGGATTTATATTTGTTTTTCTTTCATTTTAGTTCCATGGTTCCCCAAGGAATTCAAGGTGGCATACCTAGATCGTGCTCTTCAATGTTATCCTATGACCAACCTGTAGGATCAGTCAAATTGAGAGATAATGAATAGAACATCAGCTTCATGGCTGATTAGAGATGATTAAATTTCCGTAATTCTAGATTGAAACCCCCCCTTTTAAATTTAGAATGTTTATATGTTGCCCATTCTCTTAAAAACTCTAAATGCCTTATGAAGATAAAATAAAAACATGGTTTCCTTTCCAGTTCTAATTCAATTTTATAAGAAATAATTTGATTCAACAAGGGAAGATAATTTTGAATAAATTCTTCTTAGATTTATTATTATTATTATTATTATTATTATTATTATTATTATTATTATTTGTCTGAAGGTTTTTTCTGTAACTGTCCATTGCTTTCCCAGTGGTCTATAGCATCCATGGTTTCCTATGCTTCAATTAAATCCCAAGAGGGTAGCCAGTTTGGTCTAGTGATTAAGGCACCAGGCTAAAAACCAGGAGACTGAGAGTTCTAGTCCTGCCTTAGGCATGAAAGCCAGCTGGGTGACTTTGGGCCAGTCTCTCTCAGCCCAACTCACCTCACAGGGTTGCTGTTGTGGGGAAAATAGGAGGAGGAAGGAGTATTAGGTATGTTCCCTGCCTGAATTATTTATAAAATAATAAAGGCAGGATTAAAAAAAAATTATGTGGGTGCTTCTTCCATTGGCCCTTTTTAGATTGGTAAGTGAAGACGATAAGAAATTTGTAACAAAAAGCAACATAACTGCCATCTCAAATAATAATATACAAGGACATCGTCATGAGAAAATTGTTAAAAGTCTCAAATACCCTAAGGCAGAAAAACAGACACTTTTTAAAACAGGGAATAAAACTAGAAACTTTAAGGCAGCACAGCACTTTTGTTTAAAAAAAATCCACAATTACCATATTGTGGGGAGGGTGCAAGGGAAAATATGATATCTAGGAAAAGATATTGTTGTTCTTTTACTCTAAATGGATCTATCTCAAAGCTGTTTTTTTCTTAGAAGAAACAACTGCCAGAGGTTTATTAAAGAAGTCATGTGCAGTTATTCCTTAAGTACAAGTTTACTGATAGGAGTTTGATTTGTTTCTTGTAACCTCCAGTTAATTGGGATTTTATTCTGTGCGGTTGATCATGATCTGCTAGAGCTCTGTATTATTTCCTATGAAATTGGTGTAGCAGATTATAAACACCTTTCATTTCATGGATCACTGAGATTATGCACAATAATAATCCTTTGGAGCTGTTCTAATTTATCATTTCCATCTGCTTATTTTGCGTGGGGTCTGTATTTACATTCTAAAACATTAGTCTGCTATTGTAGCTAGCATGAGATATAGCTCCAGGGTGCCAGTGACTTTTTAAGTAGGACAATATATTTAGTCTCTGAAAATCCCAAGGCTAACCATGTTGCTGAATAAAGAACCAATTGTATTCTTACATCAGGACCAAATCCAGTAAGACTTTTCAAATGTTTGCAAACCAATTTATATGATTTTTTTACCAGAAAAGGATATAGAGAAGGCTATATCACTCCTATTTCAGTTTAATTGTGTCACTAAACTAAGGAGTTCTTTAGTTATTTTAATTGTCATTTTTTAAAAATACATTATCATCAATGTGTAAAGACAATACAGATTCCTGAGTTTATTCCAGATTTTGACCCATGTGAAAGAAGAACAAGAGAGGAGGTAGAAGGGAAGAGGAAAAAAGGAAAAGGCAGATGTAGAATGAATTAAGAAAACAATTTATGAATTAAGAAACAATTATCATCTGAGATATAGGAAGCACAGTGTTATATGGCACCAACTCCTTAAACTCTCTTAAACCTACCCTAAAATGACCTAACAGAATATTTGTTTCAATTACATTTAAAATTTGGATTTATAGACTAATTCATAATAGTGCAACCTAATGCAATATTGAGTCTATAAGTGACTAACTACTTAAATCTATGTTATATCACACCAGATTTGTAGATCTCTGTTTACTTGTTCACTTCCACCCTCCAGGAAGTGAGCCCAGCTAAGTAGCAGCTCTTAGTTTCCTTCAACTATTCTTGAAAAGCTCAGCAGGATCAGGTCTGGTTAGTGTTTGAATGGGAGACTACAAGGACATTTTAGGGTTATAGAATAAACTGGGGAACTAAAAACATCCTGGAAGAATGCATAGCAAAGCTCTTTTTCAATGTTGTTGGGAAAGCACTGTGGATGCATCTATGGAGTTAGCAGGAGTCGACCTGATTCTAAGGAGACTTATCCATTGGACAGTAGCCTTGCCTTCTTCTCCTGGACAGCCAAATGGATCAGGCCCAGAGGGGATGGGTAAATAAATGGCTAGCTGCAACATCATTGGAGATGAATGTGGGTTCAATAAAAAGGCCCATATTTTGCATAAGGACCCTGCAATCTCTGTTAGCATTGATCCATTATATATCGGATTTACCATTAAATATCACTGAATTCATTAAGATCATTTTCAGGCAAGTGTACTTAGGATTGTACCCTGAAACGTTAATACCTCATCAGAACACACATAAACTCACTACTTGGTTTTCTGAAAATTTCCAAAATATTCAATATGTTATATAACTATCAGATGGAGATCGTAGTTAGGTTAAAGATGGTTATTCCTAAAACAGCTGAAGCCAAAGAAAAGTCAGCAGAAAGAAAATGCAGTCCTGGATTTTAAGCAGTGACAGAGCAAACTCCATGAGGTTCAGGTGCTGGAGAACTGGGCGAAAGAATATTAAGGAGAAAAGCAGTTGGCATTCCTGAGCCTGTAAATAAAAGTATGGAAGGAGGAAGAAACTATCACTGACGCATCTTTGTATTATCAGCAAAGCAGCAGAAAGTTAAGTCATGTAGTTAAATTTTAAGTATTAAATTTAAGTTAGTTATTAGGATACATATTCATGCTTGGTCGCCACAGATACATATGCACATGCATGCGCACACACACAGAAACACACTTTTAAATAGAAAATATATTCTGCATAGTAATAAACAGGATTGTCTTCACTTGTTAGCTGCATGTGTGTGTCTGACTTTGTTCCTATCTATTCCACCCTCTGACATCAATCTATCAGATAAATAAATAGGGTAGGAAAGCAGTCAAAATAACCTTAATTGTTGATCTCTCTGTTTTACATTTTACATAAATTGATCACAAATATATTTCCTTAGGCACGAATGTAATGGTAGATAAATGCATAACTTGACTAATATTTAATCCTGACATTTTCTGTCAATATAATTGGACAGCATTTTGAACACATAATAAAAGTGAGCCAAGTGTTGAAGCAATATAGCCTGCTTTGGTGCTGCTATAGTTTCAGGCTTTTTGCCAACCAGTAGCTTGTCTATATACAGTAGTTGTAAGATATTCAACTAGTTGAAAATATATAGTAATTCTGTTTCCAGACTGATTTAATTTCAAGATGCAGATTCACATTGCCATCAGCCAAGTTAATTGCAGTTGAAGCAGGAGTGCAGAGATTTCATTTCATTTTATCAGCAAGGAAGTAGGCCTTCAGACATATCTTTAAAGCTTGGCTGATGAGAGGGATCAATTTTAGACATCACACAGATACAGCTTTAAAAGTCGCTGTTATGGACAGCACCTGTAGCTAAGTGCCTATTCATTTGTCAACTTTATGAAATTTAGAAGCTTGTCTAATGGTAAAGGTAATTATAAGCAAATTGTATTGCCCTGGTCCTTTCCATTAAAATAATTTGCCAGTTTGAATTAGCAAGACCATTCTTTTTTGTATGTTAGAAATCTAAAGTGGCATATACATTCTTGGGCCTGATCCCTGCAGGAATTCAAGATTCGATTAACCATTCAGTCATTCATTACAATATTCTTGGTGGTTCGGTGGGTAACACTGATTAAATTAGGCTTTTAAACTTATCAACTACCTTAGGAAGAAAATGAAATAGATGCAAAGATGCAGACCCTTGAATGGTCAATGGCTGCTAACTAGGATATTTATATACACACATTTTCTCTCACACCATATTTGTATGTGTATGTGAGAGCCAGTTTGGTGTAGTGGTTAAGGCATCAGGCTAGAAACCAGGAGACCATGAGTCCTAGTCCCACCTTAGGCAAGAAGCCAGCTGGGTGACCTTGGGCTAGTGCTTGTCTCTCAGCCCTAGGAAGCAGGCAAGGGCAAACCACTTCTGAAGAACTTTGCCAAGAAAACTGCAGGGGTTTATCCAGGCAGTCTCCAAGAATCAGAGATGACTGAATAGATTAAAAAAAAATTCTGTGTGTGTATGGATGTATATGTATGCCTCTCTATCTCTATACATCTTACATATAGTCTTCAGAAATACAGAGAACGGTAAAAGGTATCATTCACCTTGTCTTCCCTATTTCAATTCTCCAAATGTAAATGCCAGTTTCATAGATGGGATTTTCCTCACAGTTTCAGGAAGCGGAGGCAAAGTTTAAATCCTTTCACCTTGTCTGCAATGGTGTTAGTAACGATAAACTTTTCTGATCTTGTTTCCTCTTAGGAAAATAAGAAGAAACCTGCACATCAGGCCACCTATTTGGCTGCAATATTCGGCAGAAAACTCTATTTCTTAGCTGCCATTTAGTTGTTTGTATTTTTGGTCACCCAAATATTGTAGTTGTCATGAGTACTGATGGTGAGCAGGAGGGGGCCTCTATCCAGGGGGGAAACATTAGAGAACAGTCAGGACATCATGTCCCCCAAAGAACTAGCCACCTTAAAGGATTACTTGGATTCTAATCTCCAAAAGGGTTTCATCCGGCCATCTACTTCCCCAGCATCTGCTCCTACCTTCTTTGTACCAAAGAAGCCTGACCCGTTGGCACTGGCAAACCAGGAGGCACCCATGAGAGTGGTGCACGATTTCAGTTTTTTAAATAAACTCACAATAAAATAAAATTATCCCATGCTGTTAATATCTGATCTGCTGGATCGCTTACAGAAAGCACGCATTTTTACTAGGTTGGACCTCAGGAATGCGTACAATCTGATCCGAGTGAAAGAGGTGCATGAATATCTGACTGCCTTCGACACCAGGTTTGGTAAATTTGAGTACCTTGTTTTGCCCTTTGGCTTGTCTAATGCAGGAGCCATATTTACCTGATTTATGAATTAAATTTTCTCTGATTTACTAGGTAAGTATCTGGTCATTTATCTAGATGACATATTAATTTTCTCTGAGGATGCGACAACTCATGTAACCCATGTATGTAATGTCTTACAAAGACTGAGAGAGAACAAGCTGTTTGCCAAGCTAGAGAAGTGTGCCTTCGATTTAACTGAATTACATTTCCTGCGCTATAAGGTATCAACAGAAGGCATATCCATGGATCCTTCTAAGGTCCAGGCAATTCTCTCTTGGCAACCCCCCTGAAATGTGAAAGATGTACAAAGATTTCTAGGATTCTGCAATTTTTACAGGCGGTCCATAAAAACTTTAGTGACAGGGCTAGACCCCTCACACAGCTTTTGAAGAAAGGATCAAAATTCATTTGGGGGGAGAGGGAGCAAGCAGCATTCCGAGAATTCAAGCAACTCTTTGCATCCCAGCTGCTGTTAAAACACCCTGATCCCACAAAGCAATTCATAATGCATTCAGATACTTCTGATATTGCCATTGGGGCGGTGTTATTGCAATATATAAACAAAACCGAGAATACATTACTTCCTTGTGCCTTTTTTTCACGCATGCTTTCACCAGCAGAGAGAAACTATGATGTTTTTAACAAGGAGTTGCTGGCAATTAAAGCAGCATTCCAAGAGTGGAGGCACTGGCTAGAAGGTGCAGCCTTTCCTGTGAAAGTTTGCACCAATCACAAGAATTTACAGTTTCTACAAAACACCAGATCCCTCACCCCACGCCAAATCAGATGGAGCCAGTTTTTCTCCCGTTTCAATTTTGTATTTCTTGTGTTCCCGGGGTGCAAAACTGTTTGGCAGATGCCCTGTCTTGATCCATTCAGGCAACCCCTGCCACTCACCAGGAGGTACAAGCTACTATATTACAACCTCACAACTTTGATCAGTCTATGAGGGGGAACCAAACAGAGATTTTAGCAGCAGGCACACAAGCAGAGGACCTATTTACAAGAGCCAGAGCTCAGCAGCAACAAGACCCATATGCCAGGGCCAGGATGGATGACCTCCAGAGGGACCCGGAAGACACTGCCTCACCATTCAATGTGGAGGCAGGAATCCTCTGGCATAGCGGGTGATTATACATTCCCCCCTCATCGAGGGAAGAAGTACTGACACTTTGCCATGACCATCAAACGGCAGGCCATGGAGGTGTTTTCAAAACTCTCCATAGAGCTCTGAGAGACTACTGGTGGCCTAAGATGACTGCAGACATAAATGGCTATGTGGCTTCTTGTCATACCTGTAGACGAGCCAAGCCTCTCCCAGGGAAGCCCACAGGACTCTCGCAACCCCTACCCACCCCCAGTCAGCCTTGGGATACAATCTCCATGGATTTCATCACTGATTTACCCCTGGTCCAGGGGCTGACTTCCATACTAGTGGTGGTGGACCTTTTCACAAAAATGGCACATTTTATTCCGTGCAAGGGCCTCCCATCTGCGCAAGCCACAGTGCAGTTGTTCATGGACCATGTTTTTAGGTATAGAGGCATGGTAAATCACTTGGTGAGTGACAGAGGCCCTCAGTTCACTTCCAGGTTCTGGAGGGCGCTTTTCCAGTCATTAGGGGTCCAGATCCACCTATCATCATTGCATCATCCAGCTAGTAATGGGCAAGCTGATAAAATTAACCAAATGGTTACAGCAGTATCTCAGGTGTTACACTACTTATCAGCAAGACAATTGGCCAGCCCTACTCCCCATAGCAGAATTTACATATAATAATTCTGTACAGTCCTCTACCAATGTCTCCTTTCCAAGCACTCTACAGGGTTAACCCTTGGGTGTTGCCCACCTCTTCCCAGAAGGGAGCTGTTCCAGTCACGGCTGATTTTCTTAAAGAGCAACAAGCCGCACAGGAGTTGTTAAAGGAGCAGCTGAACAGGGCAAAGAGTGCTTACAAGAGAGCTGCAGATGCTCACAGACAAGAGGGGCCAGCGATTGTGGCAGGAGACAAAGTATGGCTCTCTACCAAGTTTTTGACCTCTACCAAGCCCTCCAAGAAGTTGGACTCTAAGTTTGTGGGCCCTTTCACTGTGGTACAGCAGATAAATCCAGTGGCTTATCGCTTAAAGCTGCCAGCATCCATGAAAATCCATCCAGTCTTTCACAGAACCTTGCTAACCAAAGACCCTCCCCCAAGTGCCTTACGATCGCAACTGACCCCCCCACCTCCAGTAATTGTGGAGGGGGAGGAGGAATATGAAGTCGAGTAAATTCTGGACTCTAGGAGGAGGGGAAGGGGTATCCAATATTTCATACACTGGAAAGGGTACCCTGAGGAAGAGCGCACGTGGGAAAATGCCAGAGATGTGCATGCACCAACGCTGGTTCATCGATTCCATCAGCTTTTCCCTCACAAACCCAAGCCTCGCACTCTACCAGAGATTCCTCACTTGGCTGAGCAAGCAGAGGAGTCCCAAGCAGAGGAGTTCATAAGTTTGCAATTTCCACCCTGGCCTGAAGCCTTGACACCAGTAACAGAGGAGGGGGGGGGAAACCACAGCCCTCCACCTCGGGCTTGCATTTCCCAGGCGGGAGGGGGGACGACTCTTCTAATTATCTAGCTATTTTCCAGCAGCAGCCACCTGGGCCAGAAGAGTTATCAGACCTGGAGAGCAGCACTGATTCGTCCTTGGAGGAGTTTTCCTTTGAAGACTTTCCATCATTGCCCAGTTCCCATGGGAGCTTAGAAGGAGACATAGACTCTTATCAAGCCTCTGGAAGGGAGGGGGCTGAAATGGAATGTGACTCTGGAGGGGAGGGTGATGTCATGAGTACTGATGGCGAGCAGGAGGGGGCCTCTATCCAGGGGGGGAAACGCATGCGTAGTACTGAGGAATTAAGCAGCCATTCAAAGAGACACAGATCAGACCCGCCTTAACTTTTGGGGTTTATCTGTCTGGGTTTTTCCCACGCTTCTTCAGTTTGTTAGGATTTTCTGTCTCATGTAGCAGTAATAAAACTCTAGAGACCTACTCCTCGTCTCAGCATGATTTCTGACTGTTAGGATAGTAGTCCTCTTTAAATGCGGCAATATGATTGGCATCATGTTTCCTTGGAGCTTATGTATTCTTGAAGCAGAAATTGAAGATGGGGATGATAAGTTCTTGCGGCAATGTTAGACCATAGTTCTTCAAAGAAGGGCTACAGAATGGAGTTATGTAAGTGGGTTGCTCCTCCTGTGCCTCCAATAGAAAAATCACTTTCTCTCTCCCATATTGTATACCTTTTTTTTATTTGTTAAATTCAAATGGCAGATATTAGGGAATGACATACTTAATCTTAGTAAGATGTATGATCACTCATTAAAATTAATGACTTTCCCTTAAAGTGAACTTTCCCTGGCACATAGAACGGGATGCAAAGAAAACATGGCAGATGCCAGGGAATTGAGAGCATAGTGACATTGGCACCATTTTCTTGACAGAACAAATTAATAACTCCCAGCAAATGCCCTCTCTCCTGTGTAGAAAGTGTTGCCATTTCCTGCTAAGCTGCCTAATAATATCAGTCTACCCTACAGATGGGACAAGGCCCATGGCTATCTTCACACAGAGAAGATGGCCAAATGAGAAAAGAGAAAATGCAAAAGGTAAAACTAATGCTTGTTTAAATGGTTCAATGCTGGGGGGTTCTTAATGGAGCAAAGGAGTTATCCAAGATATCAGTTATGCTAACCTCAATGGATTTCTATTGGAATGCAGGATTTTGCTTTGTGCTTTACATGACAGCCTGAATACAAATGTGGGAGAGAAAAAATAGTTGTTCTGTTCTGCTGATCAACATGAGCTGGAGTTTTCCTCATTCTGTTCAGTTTCAAGGTATGTTTGCATATGTGTACCACTATCCTTAATGCTGAGAAAAATGTTGGGCAAAATAATACTAATACAAATTAGTTTCTTTCCATCCATTTTCGGGGTATCCTTAGGGACACTTAACAAAGCATTAATTTATCTAACAATATAAATAGAGTGCAAAGTAATATTTATTGGGGAGGGGCATTCACCCAACATCACAGACTTAGTAACTGTCACCCCATGTTAAATACCAGAGCAATCTAGGCTCTCATAATTTTATATAACCTTTGCTGATGACACTACTCTGATAGCTGAAAATGTAAAGGATCCTCAAGCTCTAGAAATAAAAGTCAAGGAGCACAACGAAACAATAAGACTAAAATTAAATATAAAGACCAAACTAATGACAACAGGTACAACATCTAGTCTTAGAAGAGACAATAAAGATATCAAAATGATAGATAGCTTCTGCCTTTTTGGAACATCCATCAACAGAAAGGAACAAGCAGTCAAGAAATATACCATGAAGGCCTTGGAAAATATATTCAGATGCTATGATGTGTCTATAACTACAAAAATCAGAATCACACAAGCCATGGTATTCTCTGTAACACCTTATTAAAACAAAAGTTGGGCTTGGAAGAAGCAAGATAGGCAGAGTACTGATGCTTTTGAACTTTGGTGTTGGAGAAGACTCCTGAGAATACCATGGACAGCCAATAAAATAACCAAAGGATCATTGAACAAATCAACTGAGAGTTCTTACTTGAGACAGAAATGACTATGCTCAAATGATCCTACTCTGGACACATGTGAAGACCTTGCTGTCTGGAAAAGGCTCTAATTCTGAAAAAACTGGAAGGAAAGAGAAGAAGACAACAACCATCAGTAAGGTGAGTAGACTCAGTTACAGTGGCAATCAGTGCACTTTTGGAAAACCTGAAGGGACAGATCAAGGTAGGGACAGATCATCATGGACAAAATCCACCTGTGTGGTAGTATGAACTGACACCAATTTCATAGCACATAATCATCAAAAGAATACTGAAGATTATGGGTACAAAATCTAATATTTTAAACAGACACTGTTTATATTTTAAGGACATTCAATCAATAGAGAATGTGATATGTCCCTAAGTTATTTTAGATTCAGAAATGTCATCAAAATTGTGTTAAAGTTGGAGAAATATTTCATAGTTACAGAGTATCAGAAGTATATATTCAGTTTAATAAATTCTGAAATGCATAGTTCATCCTGAATTCTTGTAATACCCACAACTAGATGTACTGTATATGCAAGGAGCTCTAAAGCCAAAATCCTCATTGACTGCATGATTTAATGAGTCTAAAGATAATCACTTGCAAACTTCCTTAAGAAATCAGGCAAAACTCTTTAAACCCATTCAATTATATAGCATTTTCTGTGTGGAAGTTAAAATATTAATGCAAGAGTTGCTCCTCACACATTCTACAGTATCCACGACTCAAGCATTTAGTCTTCCCAAAACTTGGCGATTTTTAAAAGATTTTGGAGGGCAATTTACAGTATATACCTGAGGACTTTCCTGTATGCTCTTCTCATATTGGTATCTTACAGTGTTTCTTGATCTAAGGAACAGGAATGAGCAAAGAATGTTCTTTGATACCTTGATCTTGACTCAGTCAATTAGAGTATATTCATCTGTGGGCAATAGGGTAATGCATTTTGCTATTCAGAACTTGGAGTATGGCTGGAATAGGGCTAAAACCTGACTGTTGTTTGCACCACGGAAAAAGGAGGAAAAGAAAAAGGATGCAGGTGAACTCAGCTGGTATGTAGAATTAAACTGTACAAAACCTACAAGAACTTCACAGAGAATAATAGGAATTCATTATTCCTCATATTATTATAAACTACTCTTTTGTCACAGTAAACACAGTTATGAATGATGAGGTACAGTTAGTAGAAACTGCCTGAATTTTAAGTCATTGACAAAAATCTGTCACCAGCAGCTACACTGTATTTTCTAAAAAAATAATTTGTCTAATATGAAGTCCGGATCCCAAAAGCATAGAACAAGGACATTTACAAATCTCCTTTACAGTTCTTTTGGCAAAGCCATGTACAGTATCATTCTTGAAAACAACTACAACGTTACACTTTTTAGCATTGGATGTTGTGATGAGAAAGCACAACAGACTGAACACTGTTTTTTCTTGGTAACAACTGTTCTGCCAGGCCACTTGTGTAGCTTCTCTTCCTGGGGAATGGCATATTCAGAGAACAATTTTTATTTGGAATTTCTTGCAAGAAAGAAAAGAGTTAAACCTGCTTCCCTTGTAACCTGCAGTCCCTGTCATCTACAGTACATGACTGTTTTCTTTTTAAAAAGCAGATACTTAATTAAAAGTGGTATAGCTAGTCATATATTAATCTAGTTCAAAGGCGGATGATGTACATATGAGATACCACCTGCCAAGCCTTTCTACCTAGCTTACAAGTTTTCCTGTATCTCTGTCCTCTGTATTCCATTCTTTTCCAGAGATAATAGTTCTTTGTGGTGTCATCTGTCTCTTACTGTCCCTAAAGCTGGGAGTCCCTTGAGTCAGTGGTTCTCTGGCGTCTTGCTTGCCTCAATGTGAAAAGTGAGCGACAAGGTTAGCTGACCTGTTGGTGAGTCACTTTTTCAATGAGCTTCTGCCTCTTGTGCAATGAATCCCAGTAAGAGCTATATGAGAATGTTTGTGAATGACTGGGGGTTGGCTAAGGGGGTGTTTATGAATGAAATTATGTGGTGGTCTGTCTTGGTGTACCTTGGAGGTGGATGTGTTTTCTGTAGGGTTATCTGCTGATAATTGCTGATTTGGCACGCTTTTCTGGGCCAGTTTGACACTCCCCTGGAAAACCATCCTTATCCCTCGTCTAATGCAGTCTTAAATTATGTGCTTTGAGGAAACAATACCAGCTGCTATGGATGTTGTCAGTGGATCCCAAAGGCTAGTGAAGTCATGGTATTGGAGAACTAACTTCTTGATTGGAGCAATTTGTCTTGAGTATGAGGTGATGATTCTGCCCTCTGCTTGTATAATATATTCATGAGTTAGCATGGCCTTTGTATTGAAGAAATAAAACATATCTAATATCTGCCACGGTACATCATGAAACAAGATAGTCTGTGAGAGAAACTGTATTTTCATTATGCAAGTTAGGAAGTTCCTCAGGTTTGCATTTCTGAACCACAAAAAGTTCAAGAAAGGACTTCATGTAATATAAAATGAAGAAACAGTAAAATACAATAGTTTCAATTACTTTTAATATTTTAACAAAGGTAAGTAGAATAGTAACTAGAGATTTCTTCAAGAAAATTGGAGATATCAAGGAAACATTTTGTGCAAAGATGGGCACAATAAAGGACAAAAAAGGCAGGGACCTAACAGAAGCAGAAGAGATTAAGAAGAGGTGGCAAGAATATACAGAAGAACTATACAAGAAAGATCTTAATGTCCCTGATATCCACGATGGTATGGTCACTGACCTTGAGCTGGACATCCTAGAGAGTGAAGTCAAGTGGGTCTTAGGAAGCATTACTAACAACAAAGCTAGAGGAGATGACAGTTTTCCAGCTGAGCCATTTAAAATCCTAAAAGATGATGCTGTTAAAGTGCTGCACTCAATATACCAACAAATTTGGAAAACTCAACAGTGGTCACAGGATTGGAAGAGGTCAGTTTATGTTCCAATTCCAAAGAAGGGCAATGCCAAAGAATGTTCAAACTACCGTACAATTGCGCTCATTTCACATGCTAGCAAGGTTATGCTCAAAATCCTACAAGTTAGGCTTCAGCAATATATGAACCAAGAACTACCAGAAGTATAAGCTGGGTTTCGAAGAGGCAGAGAACTAGAGATCAAATTGCCAACATTTGCTGGATCATGGAGAAAGCAAGAGAGTTCCAGAAAAACATCTACTTCTGCTTCATTGACTATACTAAAGCCTTTGATTGTGTGGATCACAACAAACTGTGGCAAATTCTTAAAGAGATGGGAGTACTGGACCACCTTACCTGTCTCCTGAGAAACCTGTATGTGGTCCAGGAAGCAACAGTTAGAACTAGACATGGAACAACCAATTGGTTCAAAATTGGGAAAGGAGTATGACAAGGCTGTATTTTGTCACTCTGCTTATTTAACTTATATGCAGAGTACATCATGAGAAATGCCAGGCTGGATGAACCACAAGCTGGAATTAAGATTGCCAGGAGAAATATCAACAACCTCAGATATGTGGACGATACCACCCTAATGGCAGAAAGTGAAGAGGAACTAAAGAGCCTCTTGATGTGGGTGAAAGAGGAGAGTGCAAAGGCTGGCTTGAAACTCAACTTAAAAAAAACTAAGATCATGGCATCTGGTCCCATCACTTCCTGGCAAGTAGAAGGGTAAGAAATGGAAGCAGTGACAGATTTTATTTTCTTGTGCTACAAGATCATGGCAGATGGTGACTGCAGCCATGAAATTAAAAGATGCTTGCTCCTTGGGATGAAAGCTATGGCAAATCTAGGTAAAGGTAAAGGTAAAGGTTTCCCTTGACATTAAGTCCAGTCGTGTCTGACTCTAGGGGGCGGTGCTCATCTCCGTTTCAAGCCATAGAGCCGGCGTTTGTCCGTAGACCCTTCCGTGGTCATGTGGCCGGCATGACTAAATGGAACGCCGTTACCTGCCTGCCGAAGCGGTACCTATTAATCTACTCACATTTGCATGTTTTCGAACTGCTAGGTTGACAGGAGCTGGGATTAGCAACGGGAGCTCACCCCGTCACGCGGATTCGAACCGCCAACCTTCCGATCAGCAAGCTCAGCATAAAAAGCAGGGACATCACCTTGCCGACAAAGGTCTGTATAATCAAAGCTATGGTTTTCCCAGTAGTAATGTATGGCTGTGAGAGTTGGACCATAGGGAAGGCTGAGCGCCGAAGAATTGATGCTTTCAAACTGTGGTGCTGGAGAAGAATCTGAAGAGTCCCTTGGACTGCAAGGAGGTCAAATCAGCCAATCCTACAGGAAATCAACCCTGACTGCTCATTGGAAGGACAGATACTGAAGCTGAAGCTCAAATACTTTGGCCACCTAATGCGAAGAGAGGACTCACTGGAAAAGACCCTGATGCTAGGAAAGACTGAAGGCAAAAGGAGAAGGGGACCGTAGATGATGAGGTGGTTAGATAGCATCACTGATGCAATGAACATGAATTTGAGTGAACTCCAGGAGACAGTGGAGGACAGGAAGGCCTGGCGTGCTATGGTCCATGGGGTCACGAAGAGTCAGACATGACTTAACGACTGAACAGCAACAGCAATAAAGTAGAATACTGCACAAACATTAATGACAAAATGTTTTTTTTACAATAGTGATAACTCTACTGAAGTATGCAGGGCTAACAGTGTTCTTATAAGAAGAGCAAAATCTTTCCCACATCTGTCACAAAGAAAAACGTATTTCCTGCTTATCTGCTAAACAGTACCATTAACCAAGCACTTCATACATTTTTAAGGAAGGAAGCATATTGCTAAGCTTCCTGCTGAATTCAAGCTGTTCACTATGTTCAGAGAGATCAAAATGGTTTCTATGATGGATCACACTGAAGTGCTGTGCCCTTTCCAAGGAAGCAGACTCCATACTATTTAACATACCTTGTGCTTTGATTAGGGAAATTGCTAAATGAGCTGGCTATGATTCTTTGAGCAAGCATGCGGCCCACTGTTACTGCACCTACTTCTGCTGGGTGAGAGCTGTAATATTATGATTGCTTTTTAATTAGCGCTCCCAGAGGTTAACAAAAGATGAGTCACTTGTCAAAAGGGTTTCAGTAAATGGTAGAAATATGTTAGGTACCAATGGTGCTTTTAATATAAGTAATGAACAAGAAATATAATTTCCAAGGAAAGATAAATAAGATTTAAAAATTATGACACTCTTGGGAATAATACATCTTGGCAAGTTACTCTGATTTTTTATTATAGCCAAAATGTTATTTTAGGTTGAAAGACTGATACCACTCAGATCATAAATCAAATAGAAGTGATGTTCATGCAAGGCACAGAAAGTTTTGACTTATATTTTAACTGGCAGAATGGTTACCAAACTGTGTGCATGTGTATGAAAATCCAGCCAGTGTAACCATGTGAAACAATGCATATGTAAAATGTTGACCCAAAGTTTGGTTTTCTCCTCAGTTAAGCTGTATAAAACAATCTAGTACTATATAAATTATCTGTGCTGTACCCTGGAAGTCCATATTCTTTGCTTTATGTCCACATACCATGTAATGTTTTATTTAGTTTCCCTTCTTTACTTTATTATTTTACTTTATTATTTATTTATTTTCTATCCCGCCTTTATTTTATAAATAACTCAAGGTGGGGAACATACCTATTACTCCTTCCTCCTCCTATTTTCCCCACAACAACAACCCTGGAAGGTGAGTTGGGCTGAGAGGGTGACTGGACCAAGGTCATTAAGCTGCCTTTGTGCCCAAGGCAGGACTAGAACTCTCAGTCTCCTGGTTTCTAGCCTGTTGCCTTAACCTAAATAAAATAACATCTGCATACAGGATAAAGCCTTTATCTTCTATGTTAAAGGCTCTATCCTGTATGCAGATGTTATTTTATTATAGGCTTTAAAAAAATGAGATAATACTAGAAATCTCATAAATATAGACTATAAATGTAGAAAAATTTAGATGTGGAAAAAAATAGAAATTTAATCCATGTATTAAGTTGCAGTCCTAGAATGGCTTTCACTTAGTACTGCATTCTACATAAGATTTACTTTTTAGATATGAAGAGATTCTGGATATTGAACCTTATTCCCATAACTTGGTTAGCCATTTTTCCAAGGAAGGAATCAAACATTCTTTCCAATAAGAAGCATAATATCTTTGCAGCAGTTAACCTATTTTATCTATCTATCTATCTATCTATCTATCTATCTATCTATCTATCTATCTATCTATCTATCTATCTATCTATCTAATTAGTCCTCGCCTATCTCCTCCCATCGGGGGACTCTGGGTGGTTTAACCTATACAAAGGTAGTTGAAGGAATATATTGTGTAGTAAAATTTAATAAAAAATATTGCAGGCTGAAATGGGAATTCAACTTTCAGAGTTTGTTTCATTCTAATATGAATCGTTTTCCAAAATTGTTGAGCTTTACAGCATTGTCACCAAAAATGAAAAGAATTATCCAACCTGCTCATTGCATTTCCAATTATTAGAAAATGAATTGCTCATTTTAGCAATCAGAACTGGAGTAACATACCAATGAGTGAACATCTTATACCAATTTAAGCGTAAATTTACTCTTCTTCCATTGAAATATTGTATTGGGCTGGAGAATAACCTTGAGAGACAGGAGGAAGAGCCACAGCCTAGACCCATTTAATTATACAATATTTGATCTATTCAGACTCTTGACTTGCATTTCATCTGTAGTTTATAAATTAAACCCAGTAGATGTTCAAAACTGTATAAGTTTACATCTGAAACACATAGGAGAACAAAGAAATGCAGCACAAAAGTTGTGTATGTGTGTGTGCATGCAAACACATACCATTTTTTCCTGATTGTACTCATATTTCTGTTTAGAAACAGGAGAGGAGCTAATGTAGATATGTGGTCATACTGTTTCAATTTGGTCTTGCATCATCCATTTTTTTTAAACACTCCATATTTAGAAAACTCAGCTCATCTGTCCCTGTAATCTAGACTGCCAATCCATATTTTGTTTGTTTTGAACATGCAAAGCATAGAGTCAAAACTTGGAAAACAAAAGGAGACTGGAATTGATGAAACAACTAAAATTATTTATTAGCTTGCCAGTTTCCTACTTCTTTATGGATGTTTCAGGTCATACACAGATATTTCTGACTTAACCTTTTATGCATTTCCTAGGCAAAATAACATTTGAAAGATTCCCAAGGTGAAATATAGCCCATTCCTTTCCTTCTGTCTACTAAGATAGGCTTGCACAGATATGCAGTATCATAAAATACTCAGAGGTATTTTAGCACTTTTAAAAATAATTATTAGTCAATTTAATGGACAAGAAATTTCATCCATATTTTTTTTCAAAGGAAAAATGAAATTCACATGTGGCATTGTTTTGCTTTAGTTCTGAGGGGAATCAGGAATATATTTTATCTTTGCATATCCAAAGTGGCATAGAGATTACATCGTGATGCAGAGAAATGAAAGAAAACAAGATAACAGCACCCTCTGTCTCCTCACAAGAATAAGGCATATT
This sequence comes from Candoia aspera, assembly GCF_035149785.1. Taxonomy (NCBI): domain Eukaryota; kingdom Metazoa; phylum Chordata; class Lepidosauria; order Squamata; family Candoiidae; genus Candoia; species Candoia aspera. The sequence goes on from NC_086159.1 coordinate 44,198,764, forward strand.
CTTAGTAAAAGGGATACTAAAGACCAATAGGCAATACCACTGGCCATGAGACTAAATTCTATTTATTAAGGCTAAAACTCATTCACAGTCATATCTGGGTGATATGTTATTAGGAACAATCAAATTAATACAAAAATATCTGCAAACTTCTCAGTGCCCCCAAATATTTCAGTCTAGTGGTTCAACTGTCCCCCTCAAAAAAGAGGGATGAGAAAGAAGATAGATGATAGATAGATAGATAGATAGATAGATAGATAGATAATTTAATGCCATAAAACAGTGGACTGAGTCAGTCAGGAACTGTTAATCTCAGATTACAGCCCATCATGACAGACAAGAAAAATAGCTCCTTCTAGCTCTGGAAACTTAAGAGCAGAAGGCTCTTGTTTATGATTCCTCACACAGGCACCTTGGCCTTGCACAGCAGAAACGTAACAGTCTGTGCATAAATTAAGCAGAGTTGTTGCTGTCTCTAATAATGTTGGTGATGCTATAGATAAATGTTATACCAGTAAGTCCACCTTTACAACTGACAACAAAGGTCCGCATAGTTAAAGCAATGGTGTTCCCTATAGTAACATATGGCTGCGAGAGCTGGACCATAAGGAAGGCTGAGAGAAGGAAGATCGATGCTTTTGAACTGTGGTGTTGGAGGAAAATTCTGAGAGTGCCTTGGACTGCAAGAAGATCAAACCAGTCCACACTCCAGGAAATCAAGCCAGACTGCTCACTTGAGGGAATGATATTAAAGGCAAAACTGAAATACTTTGGCCACATAAGGAGAAGACAGGACACCCTGGAGAAGATGATGATGCTAGGGAGAGTGGAAGGCAAAAGGATGATGGGCTGACCAAGGGCAAGATGGATAGATGATATTCTAGAGGTGATGAATTCGTCCCTGGGGGAGCTGGGGATGTTGACGACCGACAGGAAGCTCTGGCGTGGGCTGGTCCATGAAGTCATGAAGAGTCGGAAGCGACTAAACGAATAAACAGCAACAACAAACCACCTTTACAGTGGCTTCTATAAATCCTCACAGGCAAAGACAGTTGGTTTTTGGTTCTAACAAGACTATGTATTCACTTTCTTAGATTATTTCAGTAGTTTACTATCCAGAGAAAGAAAAGCCTATTGCCTTTTCACTACTAGCCCTCAAGCATTAAAAACAAACTATAAGGATTCCAAGACTGTGCCTCAATGCTGCCACCTTGTGAGTTTAGCAAATAAGCCTGAATTTAGGAATGTTTGTTCTCACTGTCTGTATCCATTTATTAAAAATAGCCTTATTATTGTAAAATGACTACTTCTATCTGTCACCTGTGATACCATGCTGATTCTGATTGATTGAGGGAATGACTGATGACAATCTATATGGCCTTCACCAGCAAAATGCAGCAATACAAAATTTACATACACTTTGTCAGCTCTTTGAGACAAGAAACCAAAACCATGAGAACTAACACTACCTTAATTGTAAGGTTGCAGTAACAGAATCTTGCAAGTCTGAAAGCACTTCTCTGCTCCTTTGCCTCTACTTTTCAGAGAACTAAGGAGGGTCCCTTCTGAGATGCTTTCTCCACCCCCATTCCTTCTGTGGGCTATCTCTTCTCTGACTGTTGTTCCTGTCTCCCAAGGAACATTCTCATAGCCCATTATACACTTAGCTGATATATCAGTAAAGGAGTACAGGAGATCTTGCCTGGATGTATAAATCTTGGGATTTTGACAGAGATACAGGCTTTCTTGAGGAACTGATATTTCATAGCTTAGATATTTTGTGACTTGCCTTGGTATTTCTGGGACTTTGGGGTCATAATCAGCCACAAACAATAGGTGTCTTATATCATTCTGGCCCAACCTGGTCCCTTCAAGCTTTTTAGGGAGACAATTCCCAGAATTCTCAGCTAGTACATTCACTCAGAATTCTGAGACTAGTACCAACATATCTGAAGATGCCCTTCATTAATTATAGCACTGCATTTCTTTTGTATTGGTATTTAGCTGGCTGAGTAATTTAACAAGATCTATAAAGCCTTGTATGAACTGTTTTTTCCACACTGGAACTGACAATTATTGCCAGAGTGGTATAGCTACTGTATTTTGAGATACCTCCTTCCCATCACAATGTTGACCTCTGGGTGTGTTTTCCTGCTGTGGTTTGAAATAAGTCTTTTTGTTTTATGTTGTCTCAAGTGCATTAAGTTCATTAACCACTTTACAGAGACAGGAACACCCCTCAGCTGGAACAATAGTTGCTCTGATATCTAAGAGCTTCTAAGACCTTATTTTATTATCAATCCTAAAATTGTAGAGAGGCCAAAATTATTGCCTAGTGTGTAAGCAGTTGCTGGTTCAAATTTCAGCAGATTTTTTTTGTATGTGTCGGGGGAAGAATTACTGTTTCCTTCATCTAGCCCACTTTTTCAAGGTGGACGAGAACTTTTTCTATTAAAAAATGTGCAGGGTTTCACTGTTTCTCCAATCACTTGAGATAGAAGACCTTAAGGCACCAATTTCACTGTTTAAACCACCCTCCTACAAGCCTTCCCCGCCTGCCATGTAACAACATTTTTCCCTTGCCCATTGTGGTAATATCACAACATACATAGGTCAAAACAAAATTGGCCACCTTTGAATTAGACTGAAAGAGAGTCTTTAAGCACTATGCAGAGTGACAAGGTTTTACGAAGAGGGGGGATGCGCAGGCAAGCTCTATTGCCTCACAGTGCCCATGTGATGGTTACCTTATTCCCAAAGAGACGCAGACTCACTTAGTCAGGGCTAAGGATTTCTGGTTTATTGGGAATAGAATGCATACACGGAAAAAGATGGGAATGAGCACATGGCGTGCGAGGTATCCGGTAAATACCCATGGTGCGGACCTGATCCTTCCCTACCCCCTATTGTCCCAAAGTCCTGATCCGGAGTCTTGATGGGTGATCAGGGTGCGATTCCGGAGTCTCGATGGGCGATCAGGGGGATTAGCGCTGATTGCCTCTGTCTTCTTCCTGTGTCCGGAGCAGGTGTGTCCCCCGTGGTAATGCAGAGATGTCAGGGAGATAGGGTGATGGCTTTTCAGGTCAGGACAAAGGTATGGCTCCTTTGTCCTTTATTTGTATTTGTCTTTAAGTGTTTGTGAGATTATCACTGATTCCTTCCTCCTTCCTCTCCTTCCCCTGGAAGGCATGTTCCCCGTTGTGATGTATGTATACATCGCAACGGGGGACATGACAGCCCATCACATATAGCAATGTCTTTATCTGACAGCTTCCTCAGTCCATATGTTACAAAACTTTGCCAGGTATACCATCTAATAAAGGAAGCTTATCTATAAAGTCTGTCTAGGATATCAATCTTGTATTTACGATTTCTTCACCTTCAGATTTCATAAATACACAGTAAGCTTCTGTTTTGACTTTGCAATAACAAATCATGCTATATCTAATACTTATATTTACACTGCCATATGTCTGTTTTTTTAAAACATTTTATTTATATCTATGCTGAAACAGATTTCCACTTCCTGAGACTACAATAAAACATACAGTCTTTGCACAGCCATAAATTGTGTTATCCAAGAACAACTCTAAAAAGATTAATGAGTTTAGGGTGAAATGGGGATGCTAAATGAAAGCCAGAGAAACTGGATGGGCAAATTGTAGGGCATGAATGGAAGACGAATAAGCATGTTGGTACTATTCCACTGGGGAGACAAATGAGTACCAGAGGAGTCAAGGATATTAAGGTACCCTAGATTGAGACTGGAAATTGCTTTTTCAGTGGGAGAAAATGTAGCTTCCCTGCAGATGTTACCTACTGCTTCTTCCTCTGCATTACTTTTTTCGTCTGCTGCCACAAATAAGTGTCCATTCAAAGTCTACCACCCAGTATGTGAAAAAGGGGCAGAAGACAGGAACAAACAGATATGTGGTAAATACAATTTTCCAGTTTATAAATTAACAGTGAGAAATGCACCCTTAAAATTAGGCTATATGTTGAGTTCAGTGGCTCTTTCTTTACATGTTGAAAGTTCCAGTTTTAACCCTAGCATATTTCCAGGTTTGTGGCAGGGTGAGGTGCCCTGACTGGGGCAGAGTTGTAAATTGGTCTCAAGGTCAAAGCCTTTTTTGTCTATCTGGACAAACCATGGAAATTGTCATACAGATATTGAGAAGCTTCCTAGCTTCCTCCAAATTCTGCCCAAATGGACTCTCTAAACCTTCCTGCTTTGCTGAGTCACTTCGGGTTTCTATTTCCTCAAAACCTTCCTGGTAAGTTTTGTTTTCCCCTTATGACTCAGCATAGGTTTCGTTTTCCAAGTCTGACGCAAACTCAACTCTTATAGACTATCTCTTTCTTCTCCCTCCCTGTCCACCACCTGTTGTTTCATTAATGGACAGTTTTAACCACATTCACATTTTCTGCCGACCACACAGGATTGTGCCAATCTCAAATGGCATATATTAACTGGGGCAGCATATATTTATCTATGGAATCATATATATTTTTGGCCACACAATTTCCAATAAAATGTTGCATTAGCTTACATGGGGGAATTTCATTGAAAAACCTGCCATGAAAGACAGCCAATTCTTTTTTTTTTTAATATATAAAAGAATTTCATTATTTTTCAAAGTATAGTTAGGGTTAGTTTTAGGTTAGATAAGCACCAGATCAGGGATAACTGGTCAAGATGCTTCTTGTGAAATACGTTTTAGTGCATTCTTTATCTGATGCATGAAAGACAGTCAATTCTATAAACATTTTTCATAGGAAAAAAATAGGCAGAACTTCAGTTCATTATAGTTGAAAATGATGCTGTTAGTAACCAGACTGATGCGTAATTTCTGGCAGATAAGCACATTATTACCAAAAGTCAATTTTCTTATAAAACTGTTTTGCTATTTTACAAAAATGTTTAACATTTCCATTAATGTTCTACTGGCAAGAACTACAATATCCAGTACTGGAACTACAACCTGCTACTTAGTGAAAAGTTCCAGTTTCCAGAGGGCTATCCAGATTGATCTATTGCTGAAATAATAATAATAATAATAATAATAATAATAATTTGTAGTACCTTAAAAAACCCCAGCATATGACAAGCTTTTATGGGATAAAATCCACTTCCTTTTCTTTTGAAAAAATCTCAGATTTCTTTGATCCTTTATACTTTTATCTGATGTGAACTTGTCAGACTTTTTCATTTCCAGACATTTTTTTGCATGCATTTATTAATTTTATTAAATTTATCTTTACAAAGATGCACAGGCAATTTGAGTACCTTATTTACTCACATACAGAAATATGTAAGTAGTTATTAATAAAGGCATCAGTAAAAAGTTTCATAACACTTGCAGGATTTTAGCCTTAAAGCTCTCCTGATGTGTTGAACTCCAGCTCCAATAATCCTCAACAGCAGGGCCATGTGGGTTTGAGATTATAGGACCTGAATGTAACAGATCAGGAAGCACCAAATCGGGGATAACTGGTTAAGTTATCTGATCCATGAAATCATCTTAGATGGTGATTTATTCTAAGTATAGTAATAAGAAGAAAGAGAATAGTAGCCAGATCCTCAAATCATGCATACTATGACTGTGGGTAATCCAAATAAATCAGTGCAACATTGAATCAGTGGGTGTGACTGCTTCAATGTAGCAGCCACTGCTGATGAATAAGCATAACTAGGTCAATATAACAGTAGTGTCTAGTCTAAAACTATCCAGATTGCATCCAAATATATGGCATCTAGCATTAAGATACTGATCAGGTGTTGTTTTTTTTTTGTTCCTCAAGATAGATGGGAAGCAGAAGGCCTTAATGAGAAGACTAAATGTACATACTGAATATTTGTATGGGAGAGGACAGTTCTTGAGAACAGCAGGATATAAGAAACCAGGGCTATATGATGATTAGATTTGGTCATTTGATTCAGTCAATTCAATCAAATGATCAGATCTGATTTTCTGATATAGACTGATAATTGGAATGGAATAATCAAACTGAATCAGATATCTCCAAATTAGTTCAATGATTTGGAAAGGCCTTTTCACATTCTGTCATTTGAACTGATCGAAATAGTTTAATTGGATTGGACTGATGTTCTGAATTAAATAAATATTTGAATAAGATTGTAGCTGATTTAAATTCCTTTACTAGAAATATAGAATAGTGACCATTTTGACAGCAGTTGTAGAAGTCAGGTGTGTAAGTTATTAAATCAAAAACTCTTGTGTTACTCAGTTCAATTTCCTTTGGTAGGAGTGTTAGCAGATACAACAAATATGATACTGATTGGACAGAAGGTTAAGTTGAGATGAATCATCATGCACAACATGATTCTGTTGTATTTATAGCTTTGCTGCGGTTATATTTTAAGTTCTTACTCCATCACTACTACTGGTTTTGCTTCTCTGTACATCAGTTGCAAGGATAGCCATAGAGAGTTTTAGTTGCTTTCTTCTCTTTAGAAAGATTAATTTTTTATTCCATGAAGAACACAAGACTGATCTAGCAGATTTTTCTATTGTAAACATCTTCAGGGGGTATGAATTTATCTTCACCATTATAAACTTCTTTAGGGGCATGGGTTTATCTTCATCCAGGGGGAAAATCACAGTATAATTGTCCTCAGAGAAGTTAGAAGGAAAAGATTTGTTTGTGCTACATATATTCAGTAAGGAATAGCATATATAGTCAATAGTATATAAGCTTTGTATGGACAATTGGGTTGAAGACAGTGAATCAGTTTAGTGGCCTTAAAATTGATGATAAAACCATTATCTATACTGAAAAGTTGAAAAGACTCAGAAAAATTACAGACTGTAAAACTGACTTGAAAGGATAATGAATATTAATATTTGAACAGATATCAAGGCCAATGAAAATATTTTTGCAATTAACTGAAAAAGGAATATGATGGAAATATTCAAAATAGCATAATTCACATTAAAATTATGATATAAAAACATGAAATATTCTTATATGTATTTTACATTTTTTCACACCCAGGGGTGTGAAATCATCCCACAAAATCATTAGGAGATATGGGATCAGCCAATCAAGCTAATTTTTGTGGAATTGTTTGATTATGTGCCATCAAGTTGGTGTTGACTCTTCCTGACCACATAAATAGATTTTCTCCAGGATTTAGGTAAATTAGCCTGGAAAAAAACATAAAATAAATGAAGAACATTTAGCTAGATAAAAATATCTACATTCACAAATTTATCTGTGATTGTTTTCTTTGGTAGTTCATCATTATATTTCTTTAATTTCAAAATTTTATTGGAAGTGACATATGATACATTTAATAAGAGTATTTTTCAGTCAAATGAATCTTGACCCACCGATAACCAGTGCTAAGTGGATTTAAAAAAAAAATCCGTGGCTCATTTAGAATATAAACAAAATCAACTTATTTTGGGCCAGTAGTATACAATATTGGATAAATAGGTTGAATATTGCCTACAAGTGGAAAGTGCAGACATTATTTCATTGATGAAGCTTAAAACTTACTTCATTTGCAAGTGACTCTGAGTGCTTACACTCCATATTCAGTAATTGGGTTAAAAGCTTAATACAATATAAACATATGGCCAAAAAAGGTACTGGCATGTTGGTTGAGGTCCATAGAGAAAATGGCGGGATGGTTGATAAGATTCTGCCTTAAGAAATGTACTGTGTAGCTTAGAGTGCCTGAACTGAGGCCTCATGAATATTTGAGAATATAAGTTGAAACTATGGCAAAGGTATTTTCAGATGTGTATACCATACAACATGCATACCAAAAAGCTAAAATCAGTTTCAGACTCTATCATATGCCTGCAGATACTATTGTGGAAATCTTGGAGAGATGCTAGAAGAAAGGACTTATGCAGAATAGTTAAACTAAAAACTATTAACTGAAATATTTATTGCCCTTTTTCAGTGGTTATGTTTTGATTATGTAAGCCCTCTTTCATGCTGCAGCTTCTTATAAATATGAATAATAACAGGCAAAGCTAAAGGTTGTAAATTATTTGAAATATACTAAACAGCTGTAGGAAGGAAGATAAACAAGCAGAGACACATTAGAATAAGGAATCTTTTGCTAATAAAAAAAAACAAATGATCTTTTGGAATATATGCTATATTTTAAATTCACCATTGGTGTGATGTAAAATGTATCTATTTATGAGGATGATTTTACCCTAACTTCCTTTTTAAGACTGAGTTAAAGATTTCCTTAATTATATTTTTGTTTATAATTATGAAACATTCTTTATTTTTGACACTTTCATTATTTGATAACACAGGCAATTTTTATGACTTCCTTTAAAAAGCTTTATCCTGTGATAAGCATTTGTATTTTCCCAGAATAGAATGAACATACTTGAATAAATAATATCTCCTTCTCTAGTTTACTGTAATGTTGGACTGCATTCAAGAAAACGTGTATTTATAGAACACCAGATTATTTAGCTTTTTAAAAAAAGCCTCAAAAGATTAGGAACAATTGATTAAGCTCTATGGAACTATTAAAGCATAGAGGGGCACAAAATGCTCTTTAAAGTCTTCTTTTCTCACTTCTGTTTAAAGAAAAGAAGACTGCATAAAGAGTTGCTCTTTTCCCTATGACAGTTCTGTGGAACAAGGGCTCCAAAACCTTCTAATCTTACATTACATATAGATCAGTGAAACCACAAATGCTTTGCACATGGAAGGTCTAGAAGTGTAACATACCATTAGCAAATAGAGCAAAATTTAAGCTGGTTACTAGCCATATTAAAGATGTTGGGAGCTCAGAAAGTGAATGAAGCGAAGTGATGGGCTAAGGGTAAATGATAAAGGGTAAGTGATAAAGCTCACTGGCCAGCCAGTCATATCAATGATACAGTATAGGACTTATCCACAGACACTCCTTGCATGGTGCCCAGATGGTTGGCTAGCCATTTGTTGAGCATATGTTCTCATAACAGAGCCACCATTTTGGTGCCAGCCTGCTGCTGAGGCAGGCTGAAGCTAGATTAAAGTGGTCCAGCAGGAAAGTGTTGTTTTCCATTGGAAAATACAATAAATCATTCTGATTTCCATGGAGGAGGAGCCTGAGGGAGGTCAGCAAGCTGCATGGCTCCTATTTGTCTCCTATGGACCCACAGTGCTGTGCGCTTCCATGCAATTTCTGTTTTGGCTGCCAGGAAGTACAGAACTGCCCTTGAAATCAAAGTTTCCTGTTCTTTCTAGAATCAGCCAAGAATAGCAACTTCCTGGAACAATGAATAACAACCACAAGGTTGTTACTCTTACCAGTAAATTCCACTGCTTTGCCTTTTTTTGTTTTCTAGCACACACAGGACCTTGCTGGAGAGAAGGAAAACCTAGCAAGATAGATTTCTTCAGCCGTTCCCTGCACCTGCCCTCAACTCTGTGCTTCTCACAGAGCAGCCTCCATTAGTTGAAGTCCCTGCCCTCATGTGAGGGGAAGAATTTTTCTGGCCTGTTTTGGAGGCTTAGCAAGAAAACCTTGTAGAGGCTGTGGAGGAAGCAGTATGCTTTTCTTTCACCTGGGCACACTGCCTTGGCGCAGCTAGGTAATACTTTGCAAAGCCACTAAGCGCTTAGATTTGATTCCTCTGTTAGAGATGTCAACTTAATTTTGCATATCTGCTTCAATGGGGTGATGCAACTGACATTTATGGAACAGAATTACTCTTTCAAAGCTTTGCATAGTGATAATTGTTGTATGTGTGCTAGCTGAGTTTAATCTGCTAAAAGTTACATTCAGCCATTGATTAAATATCTCATCGTGCATATGTATCAGAATGTACAAGCCTGAGCCCTGCTGCTGAGGATATCTGATAAGACAATCACAATCTCGAGAACCCCTTCCAAGCTACTTCATTAATTAATTAATTTGATTTACATTCTGCCCATCTCACATACATGACTCTGGGCAACTTACAATAAAATAGATAAAAAACAAATAAAATATATAGGTAGTCCTTGACTTACAATTGTTGTTGTTTATTTGTTTAGTTGCTTCCGACTCTTCGTGACTTCATGGACCAGCCCACGCCAGACCTTCATGTCAGTCGTCAACACCCCCAGCTCCCCCAGGGACGAATCCGTCACCTCTAGAATATCATTCATCCACCTTGCCCTTGGTCGGCCCCTCTTTCTTTTGCCCTCCACTCTCCCTAGCATCAGCATCTTCTCCAGGGTGTCCTGTCCTCTCATTATGTGGCCAAAGCATTTCAGTTTTGCCTTTAATATCGTTCCCTCAAGTGAGCAGTCTGGCTGTATTTCCTGGAGTATGGACTGGTTTGATCTTCTTGCAGTCCAAGGCACTCTCAGAATTTTCCTTCAACACCACAGCTCAAAAGCATCGATCTTCCTTCTCTCAGCCTTCCTTATGGTCCAGCTCTCGCAGCCATATGTTACTACGGGGAACACCATTGCTTTAACTATGCGGACCTTGGTTGTCAGTGTGATGTCTCTGCTCTTAACTATTTTATCGAGATTTGTCATTGCTCTTCTCCCAAGGATTAAGGGTCTTCTGATTTCCTGACTGCAGTCAGCATCTGCAGTAATCTTTGCACCTAGGAATCCAAAGTCTTTCACTGCTTCTACATTTTCTCCCTCTATTTGCCAGTTATCAATCAAACTGGTTGCCATAATCTTGGTTTTTTTGAGGTTTAGCTGCAAGCCAGCTTTTGCACTTTCTTCTTTCACCTTCATCATAAGGCTCCTCAGTTCCTCTTCGCTTTCAGCCATCAAAGTGGTATCATCTGCATATCTGAGATTGTTAATGTTTCTTCCAGCGATTTTAACTCCAGCCTTGGATTCCTCAAGCCCAGCATGTTGCATGATGTGTTCTGTGTACAAATTGAATAGGTAGGATGAGCGTATACAACCCTGCCGTACTCCTTTCCCAATCTTAAACCAATCCGTTGTTCCGTGGTCTGTTCTTAAGTTGATTTTTCCAGTCTGATGGCCATTCTTGTGTTTTCCAAATTTGCTGGCATATAGTATGCATTACCTTGACAGCATCATCTTGCAAGATTTTGAACAGTTCAGCTGGGATGCCATCGTCTCCTGCTGCCTTGTTATTAGCAATGCTTCTTAAGGCCCATTCAACCTCATTCTTCAGGATGTCTGGCTCTAGCTCACTGACCACACCGTCAAAGCTATATTGTTATCCTTCCTATACAGGTCTTCCGTATATTCTTGCCACCTTTTCTTGATCTCCTCTTCTTCTGTTAGGTCCTTGCCATCATTGTTTTTGATCATACCCATTTTTGCCTGGAATTTACCTCCAATGTTTCTAATTTTCTGGAAGAGGTCTCTTGTCCTTCCTATTGTATTGTCTTCTTCCACTTCCACGCATTGCTTGTTTAAAAATAATTCCTTATCTCTTCTGGCTAACCTCTGGAATTTTGCATTTAATTGGGCATATCTCCCCCTATCACTGTTGCCTTTTGCTTTCCTTCTTTCTTGGGCTACTTCTAGTGTCTCAGCAGACAGCCATTTTGCCTTCTTGGTTTTCTCTTTCTTTGGGATGTATTTTGTTGCCGCCTCCTGAACAATGTTGCGGACTTCTGTCCGTAGTTCTTCTGGGACCCTATCTACTAAGTCCAGTCCCTTAAATCTGTTCTTCACCTCCACTGCATATTCCTTAGGAATATTAGTGAGCTCATATCTAGCTGATCTGTGGGTCTTCCCTAATCTCTTTAGTCTGATCCTAAATTGTGCAAGAAGAAGTTCGTGATCTGAACTACAGTCAGCTCCAGGTCTTGTTTTTACCAACTGTATAGATGTCCGCCACCTTTGGCTGCAAAGGGTGTAGTCAATCTGGTTTCGGTGTTGTCCATCTGGTGAAGTCCATGTATAAAGCCGTCCCTTAGGTTGCTGGAAGAGAGTGTTTGTTATGCACATTGAGTTGTCTTGGCAAAATTCTATCAGCCTATGTCCTGCTTCATTTTGTTCACCCAGGCCATGCTTACCTGTAATTCCAGGTGTCATTTGACTGCCCACCTTAGCATTCCAGTCTCCTGTGATGAAAATAACATCTCTTTTAGGCGTGTTGTCCAGTAGGTGCTGCAGATCCTCATAGAACTACTCTACTTCAGCTTCTTCAGCATCTGTGGTTGGGGTGTATATTTGGATCACTGTGATGTTAGATGGCTTGCCCTGAATTCGAATTGAGATCATTCTATCTTTTTTTGGATTGTATCCAAGCACTGCTTTAACCACTTTACTATTAATTATGAAGGCTACTCCATTTCGTCTGTGGTCCTCTTGTCCACAGTAGTAGATCTGGTGGTCATTTGATGTGAAGTGGCCCATTCCAGTCCATTTCAGTTCACTGATGCCCAGAATGTCTATCTTTAATCTTGACATCTCACCAATAACCACATCCAATTTGCCATGGCTCATAGATCTTACATTCCAGGTTCCAATGGTGTGTTGATCTTTAGAACATCGGATTCGCCGTTCACCACCAGCACCGTCGGCCGCTAGCTGTCCTTTCGGCTTTGAGCTAGCTGTATCATCACGTCTGGGGCTAGTTGAACTTATCCTCTGTTCCTCCCCAGTAGCATTTTGACCATCTTCCGACCTGGGGGTCTCATCTTCCGATGGTATACCGACATATCTCTGGTTGTACTGATCCATTTAGTTTTCACGGCAAGAATACTGGGGTGGGTTTCCATGACCTTCCCCAGGGATCGCATTTAGTCTGACCTCTCTGTCATGACCTTCCCATCTTGGGTGGCCCTTCACGGTTTAGCTCATGGCATCATTGAGGTGCTCAAGCTCCAGCACCATGACAAGGTAACGATCCTTTGCTGAAGGACTTACAATTAGGACTGGAATTTCCATCGCTAAGTGATGTGGTCATAAAGCACTATGTCATGTGACCACATTGTTTAGCAACAGCAATCCTGGCACTCCCTGTTGCTGTTGTTAACTGAATTTCACCAGTTGCTAGCTAAGGACCCACCCCTATCCAAACCCTTCTAGGCTTGGCCCTTCCTAGCCCCAAGCCTCGGTTCTTCCAAGGTAAGGGACTGCCTCCCCTTCAACTCCCCCCAACTGCCTATTCCCCCTCATCTCTGCCCTTTTGGCTGCTCTGCATCCTGCTTTGCAGGGTGGCAAGCAGCCCCAGAACCGTGTGGCTCTGTGGCTCAGGGGCCTCTTGGTACACCATGGCTGTGGGGCTGCAAGACGCCCCTGAGCTGCAGAGCAGCACAAAGCCACAGCTTCCCCTGGAAGCCTCAGCTGCCCCAGCCTGGCCCACCAGCACAGTGTAAAGGGGCTTCTTGGCATGCCATGGCTCTGAGGCTGCAAGAAGCCCCTGAGCTGCAGTGCAACACGAAGCCCTTCGCATGTAATGGTTGCCTAATCCCAAATACTCAGTCTCACAAGCTCGGGCTTAAAGATAACTGATTTATTAAAGGAATAGTATGCAAATACAGAGAAAGCTGAGAATGAGCAAAAGCGCACCAAATACAAACTTAAAAGCTTTGCCTGCGAGCAAGTTCCGCCCCAATCCCTCGTCAGTGCGCACCCCCTCCCAGGTGCTAGGAACCGTTAGACGCGCCTGGGAAAGTAACCTTGAACAGGAGCGCAAACCCAAACACACATTCCAAGCCTTCAGAACAACGGAGGGCGGAGGAATGGAAAAAGCCTGGATGGGCGAAGGAACACAGGAAAGAAGATGACATGTGAAACGTTACAATGTTAACAGAACATTGAAATGGGTAACATGACACGCAGCACAAGGCCCAGCCCCAGCCTGGCCCAGCAGCATGGTGCAAAGCCGCAGCTGCCCTGGGGTGCCAGAGCTGTAGCTGCCCTGGCCCAGTGCTAGCCATAGTTGCACTTACCACCCTGCACTCCGAGGCCCCTGCTGCCATGCACTTTGCCACCCCAGCATGCAAGGCAGCTACTGGCCACATGAGGCATTCTTCTCCAGGTCTCATGAGGAAACTGCTATGTGAGACCTGGAGAAGAAAGCCTTGTGCAGCCAGCAGCTGCCTTGAGAAGGGCCAGGCTGGGCATGCTTGGTCAGCAGTAGGAGGAAGAAGACGGTGAAGGTCAGCTAGGGCGGCAGGGGCTGCGGAGTGCAGGGGGCCAAAAGGGCATGGGAGGGAGATAGTTGGGTGGAGGGAGTTGAAATGCCCCTGTGGTCATAAGTGTGGACGGGCTGCCAAGTGCCCGAATTTTGATCACATGACTGCGGGGGCACTGGCATAGCCATAACTTCGGGCACAGGTTGAAGGTCCATTTTTTCAGCACTGCTGTAACTTCAAATGGTCGCCGAATGAATGGTTATAAGGTGAGGACTGCCTGTAATATAAAATGTAGCAACTGACCATCATAAAATAACCATCAACAAAGCCAAGAGACAGGCTCCATCACACTTCCAGAGCGCCAGGCCCAAGCACAAAACTGTTTTTAGAGCTTTGCAAAAGGGTCCGCAGGGTTGGGGGCTATCCTAATCTCAGGTAGAATGGTGTTCCACAGGTGGAATTGTTGAAAGTCCTGTTCACAGCATGATTCCCTGTTTATAAAGAGGAAGTTCATATTGTTCCAATGGCTTTTGTCCTGTGGTTCCAGGGAACTACGGCATTTGAGATGCACCATCAGAGATGCACTTGATGAAACAAATATTGTCACCTCAGCTTAAATGACTGAATTGCACTTGCCTCTCACAGACCTAATATGTCACAATTATGCATATTTTCAGTATCACTACCTGTGTTGCTATTGTGGGAATCTAATTAGTACTTCTTATTACAGATATTGTTTAAATTATCACTTTCTGGTGTATTTGTTATCAGTTAATTTGGATTTCTCCCAAACACATGATACAAAGATTTTATTTCTCTAAACCATTTCTGTACCAACAGCAGAAATATTCAGTGAACCAGTTCCCATCCTTCTGGAAATCTTAGTGCTGTCAGTAATGAAAACAAATATTATGAAGACTCAGCAGTATAAATTAGTCATGTATAAAATCAGCAGCATCTGCAGGATCTTGCTGCTTCCAGAGTGATAAAAGCAGCATTGTGGTACCACATCATAAGCTCTGTATTTTGGGGGCATGTGTGTGACATTGTAATGGATATAGAAAATGGGTGGGATTTGCATCATGATGCTGTGGCATTGCTTTCATCAGTCTGACCCCTCACATACTCCTGTCACATATAATCTGTAGCTGCTAAGGAAATTGTTGTTGTTGTTGTTTATTCGTTTAGTCGCTTCCGACTCTTCGTGACTTCATGGACCAGCCCACGCCAGAGCTTCCTGTCGGTTGTCAACACCCCCAGCTCCCCCAGGGACGAGTCCGTCACCTCTAGAATATCATCCATCCATCTTGCCCTTGGTCGGCCCCTCTTCCTTTTGCCCTCCACTCTCCCTAGCATCAGCATCTTCTCCAGGGTGTCCTGTCTTCTCATTATGTGGCCAAAGTATTTCAGTTTTGCCTTGAATATCATTCCCTCAAGTGAGCAGTCTGGCTTGATTTCCTGGAGGATGGACTGGTTGGATCTTCTTGCAGTCCAAGGCACTCTCAGAATTTTCCTCCAACACCACAGTTCAAAAGCTAAGGAAATACTTTCCTTCAAAGCAATACCATGCAGTTTATACATTGTCTTCTGATCTAGTGATGATAGTGTTCACCATATCTTGGAAAGAATTGTCTCCAGAATACAAAACAATTTCTTCCCTATTAAACTAAAAAAACAACAGTATCAGCACAATACTACCTTTTTTAAAGGTCAAGTTTAATATATGCTAAATTTCACTATATCATAAAATTTAAACTAACAGTATAATAACTACAACCACCACATTCAGAACAGGTTCAAATGCAGAGGATTCTCCTGGACTTATTGTTTCAATATTTTAGGTTTCTGTACATGCGGTCATGTTCTGGACTATTCCACTGCTGATTTAGTGCACAAAAGGAATAACAGCACAAACAAAGAAACAAATAAAAATGGTACAACCATACAGCTAGGAAAAAAAAAGAATTCTTTAAAAAGTCTTTAAAGGGGGCCTGGTATCATGCAATGTGCATTGTGCTTTTTCTAAAAAAAAAGTAATCATGAGACAATACATAAAAGCCATGAACATCCTGTGGAGTCCTGAAGTTTAGACACAGAGGAAAAGATGCTTTGGATAACCAATGCTATAAAAATAAGTCTGAGCTTTTATTTAGAGAAAAAATAGCATACACACATGGATACAAAAAAAACAAAAGCAGACATTATGCCTACTTTTAAGTATGCTGTCAGGGTGGAAGCCAGGCACCCCGTTCAAATTCGGTGCTTCCTCCCTGCCATGCAGTTTGACTGCGGCGAGGCAGTGGAGGGGGGCGAGGGGGATGGGGATGCAGTCGAAGGTGCTGAAGGACAGCCCGAGCGTGTGAACTGGCTAGCTGAGGAATGCCAACTGTGGTGATAAGAGATGGATGGTTCAAGGCCGGGATGTCTGTGCCATCTGGAGAAAGAGAAAGAGGGAACAGAGGGGGGCAGTTGGAGGAGGCCCGGTGGAATTTTACAGACTTTGCTGCTTGCATGCTGTGGGAGGGGAGATTGTTTTAAACTGCTGAATTGTGTGCGAAAGGCCAATCACGACTTTGTCTCTAACTAGATGCTGATTCTCTTTGAATAAACTTGAACCATATTCATACTCCTATGACTTGTGGTTAAATTGGAGTTAGGGGAATACAGAACTGGGCTCATCACATATACCAGCCTAAAATTAGTAGTTGAGTAAGGGCTGCTTCTTAGTTCACTAGACACCCATGATTTAAAATCTTTGGCATGAAAATCCAAACCTGTCATGCCATTAAAAACAGCAGTCCTTCAATGCTATTAATATTGCAGTGCTTCTGATACCATTTTATTGTTGGTATTTCCTAGCAGAGAAATTATCTTATTGCTCAGAGATGCTAGAGGATACTCAGCCACACTATTATTATTATTATTATTATTATTTTATTATTATTCAAATTTAATTACCGCCCATTTCCCCCAAGAGAGGGACTCTGGGCAGTTTACAATAAAATCAAACTTTGGTAGGTTCATCTGCATATCTTACTGCAGACACTCCCATCTGTCGAGGTGTGAAACTGGGATGCATTTTAGGTCCACTGATGTTTAATATCTATATAAAATCAGTGGTTGTTGCTCTTACGGAAAAGCATTTCACTGCCCTAAGCTCAGGGGCAGACATTTGGCAATGCTGCTGTACACCGACAACACAGCGATTCTCTCTCTGACGCAGGTCAGGTGGGCTTTAGAAGAGGTTTGGGAGCTTTAGCAGAATTCTGCAAGGAGGAAGAGCTTGCACTTAATTACTCCAGTGCGAAAATCAATTGCAAATAGGCAGTAACAACATAGAACAGGTTACAGCTTTCAAATATCTTGGAGTAATTTTTCAAGCCTCTGGAGTTATTTCTGCCAATAATAGTGCCGAGGCGATCCTGTTGTTGATTTTTAATCTAATACATACTTGCTGCCATTAAGCTGTTTAAAACTAAATCTATATCTCAAGTGCCGTATGACACGCACTTCTGCAAGTTATTCTTCCAGTTTGGATGGGAGGTTTTGTAAAATCCCTTTAATGAGAAAAATTGTCCCTTTGGTCAAAATGAACCTGGGATTCTAGTGCACAGAACTTATGCACTGGTATACCTGGACCACTGTTTAGTAGAGATCACATTTTCAGTGAGGGACAGGTGGTTTATTTCCTCCTGTTAGACCAGAACCCTGCTATTATGAACAGAGTTGCCAAGTTTTTATCAGCAGCTATTGCCATGACAAGGCTCAAGGTGTCTTAATCCTGGAATGATGTCACTAGAAAGGCCTTTTATACTTTTATCTTAATTTTACTTTTATCTGTTTTGCTTTGTCTCGTCTTCTTTATTTTGTTTTCTTCTTATACTTGTAAATTTCAACTGGCAGGTCTACATAGTGGTTTTATTGCTCTTATTGTATTTGAGCCTGCTTGCATGTGATGTTTTTAGCTATTTTGCTGGCCACTGACCATCAATAAATACAGTCAGTATAGGTTCATCTGATAAACTTACAGATTTTAAAAATCTCTCTTCAGACAGAAAACTGTACTTGCATGTCTATATACTAAAAGATCAGAGCAGTGCCACCTACTTTATCTCTGCTTTATACAGGCTTTCAAAGTGAATTCTTAAATAAGCTCTTTTCCTGCATTCAGCCACAATCCTGGCTACCAAAAGCCAGCGTAACTGGAATGAATTCCAGGTTATCTTCTTCCTGTGGTGACTCTTCACACAGTAGACAAATTTCTTGCATGTTGATTCCAGCTCCCCACTTTGATTCAAAAGAGACATTGAATGCTTTCCACAAGATGGTGATCTGCAGTCAAGCCATACAATGATGTAATTGCATTCCAGTGGTAACATGCACTTGCATGAAATGTCAAGATGAAAGGTTGGGGTTTACATCATGATGTCACCACACACATTTGATCTTTTTTGCATCACTGTGGTTTATTTAATTTAATTTAATTTTTATTTTATTTAGCACGTTTTTCCACCGCCCATCTCAGACATGACTCTGGGCAGCTTACAATACATTAAACAACAATGGTTCATATCAATTAAAAATATGATCTCAATTAAAAATGGGGCAACATTACAGAAGTGGTGGCTTTACAGAATGTTTTTCAACTTCCCAGCCTAGTCAGCAGCATTAGAATTCACTGGTAGTCTCTCATCCATGTCCTAATAATCCTGCCCCTGCTTACCAAGCACAGAGGTCAGTCAGTGGTATCACCTGCTGAAGCCTACAGAAGTATGATACAATATCCTAGGAAGGATATTGCAGTCAGTATAGCATATGAATCAAAGTACAAATGTATATTTATAACAAAAGAGTAGCTATTTCAAGATGCAGGTGACTTTCAATTGCTCTTAATGTCAATACCCCAAAATATGGTCGTACCACTTTAAATAAAATTTTGTAGGCTAAATCTAAAGGACAAAATAAATTCAGTATTTTGGTGAGTGGCAAATGAATCTCAGTTTATGAAGTCAATGTGCATGAAATGAATAAATTAAGACTGTGTAATAAAATTCAGGATTAAGTCTCAGCTGTTCAGGAAATGATCATAAATACCATCAGCCTTCTTAGATTTCCACTCAGTTCCTGCAGTTGAATTAAAGATGAAGGACAAGCAGCTGTATGTATTCTTTCCTTGACTGAGCAAGATAATTTTTATGCATCAAGCTAATACTTTTTTTTATGCTCAAGCAAACTGTTAATAAGATAAATTTGAGCTGTGGATGAATCATACAAAAACCAAGAGAGAAAACTGACATCTGAGCTAAAATGCATATTTTATTCTTTACTATATATGCAGAAAAGGGAAATCTCACAAAAGCCTTGATTTCTTATGTTTTAAACAAGTTTTTATCTGTATCTACATCTCTATCTATACCTATATCCTCATGTCCTGTTATAGAGTTGAATTATGAACATTTAAGCTATTTTACCAAACACTAGAAAACAAACAGGGAAGTAAATATGTAAACAAGTATATGAAGTCCATATTTCTAAACAGGTCTCTATTCAGGACTCCAGCTAGTAAAATGCTAGTTTTATTCATTCATTCATACATTTGTTCATTCAGTTTATATCCTGCCACAATAAAAATGACTCAGCAGTTTATAAAATATGGAGAAACAAAACATCCACAATAGATCTAATTAAAGATATTTAAAACCAATATATCATAAAATGATCAGCACATTAATTTAGTACAAATATAGAAAGAAAGGGGAGTTCTTCAGATCTTTTAATATAGTAATGGATGGAGATTGGTGTCCTTCCAATTCTGCAGTATCAGTTTATGTTTTTGGGTGACATCATAAACATGTGAAATAACTATTTCCATTGTTCTCCTGTTACCTTCCAGCTGTATATAATACAGCTACTGTATATAACTTCAAATTTTGAAGGTGAAAAGTATTTTGGAGCATGCAGGGGTGGTCCTGCAGCACTTGTCTGCAACCCCTTAAAGCAGCTACAACTTATATTGGATTATGTGGTTGCCTCTGCAGCTGCCAAGTGATTCTGGGAAAGACAGGATGGGTATAAGAGGTTGCAGGCAGGTAGTATGTGACTATTCCTACATGCTGTAAAGCACCATTTTGCCTTCAAATCCAAAGTTTTGCATAGCTTTATAATATAATTCAAAATAATATGATCTATAAAAGCAATATTTCAAAACAAAACATATGAAATAATTTGCATTCCAAAAGGACCCATTGGAACCCAAGATGCCATCATAAAAAAACAATGTTGCAACATCCTACCAATTAGCTGAGAGCCAGTGTCGTCTAGTGGTTAAGGAAATGGGCTAGAAACCAGGAGTCTGTGAGTTCTAGTCCCGCCTTAGGCATGAAAGCTGGCTGGGTGACCTTGGGTCAGTCACTCTCTCTCAGCCCAACTTGGTGCAATGTAGACTAGTCTCCTCGTGGTGCACCCTGGGCAATGTGACTTGTCACAGCAAAATAGTCTACACATCTGGCTGCTGGACCTCACAAGGATTTCCCAGCAAGAAAAAGCAGCATGAACACCCAACTGCTATGCCATACAAAATAGATAGATAGGTAGATAGATAGATAGATAGATAGATAGATAACAATTAGCTGAATCCACCAATTTCTTCCTGAAAAGATGCATAAGTATCTTTATATTATTTATTGTGAATGAAATAATTTTTTAAAGAAATAATTTTAAATATATAGAAATCCAGGCTGTATAAAGCTTTAAATAGTCACTTTTATTCAGTGAAACTTGGATTGAATCACCCCATTGAAGCAGATTTGTAAGTGGAAGCAGGGGCCTGGGTTGAAGCAGGGGGCTGCAAATTGCTTCGTAGTCTTTCAGAGCACTTTACAGATTCAGTGGCTTTCTCAATGCTTTTGGGATTATTATAAATAATATTCAGTGGCTGTGCAACTTCACTTCTCTCTCTAGTGGATGAATGATATAGTAAGTCTTAGATGCTGACCTGAGCTGGCAGCCAATGAGTTCTATCACCATCTTAAATTCCATGCCTGGTAGATCTCTGATGGTGTGGCAAGGCTAATACTGTTTTGGGCTTCATTTACTTTGTCATATTTAATAACCTATCATAAGCCTTAACTCTGTTCTCTCTTGAGCTAATGGAAAGTTATACTTCTGTGTTGGTCTTGCCAGTGCAACTGGGACTTCAAGTCAGCTTTGAACGTGGATTAAAGAATGAGCAGTCAAAACATACTTTTTGGTCAAATGCATGACTAATGCAGGGTCGTGTCTTTTGATGATAGGGTAATAGTGCCATATTAAGACTACTGGCTCTGGTCCAAATATTTATTGGTTTTAAGAAGTGGGGACTGTAAAGGTACAAATGCCTCTTTCTCTGTGATACTGTATCTCATTGAATCGCATTGCTTCTACTCTCTTGGCTAACCAATTAACAGAATATTGCCAATAAGCCACAACCCTGATGCAATCTAGTTCCTGCTCAAGAGAACCAAACAATGCCAATGTGTCCTGCCCACCCTGCACCTCGGTTTGCAACATAGCTGTGCACCCTCTCTTGCCAGCCCACAAAACCCAGTGATCAGAGACAGCAAAGTTACAGCATACAAGGCCAAGTCAACAGGAATTCTTCAGCATCATGCCAAGCCTGACAACTTATACAAACACAGGGCAAATCAAGAGTTTACTTTTTTAAAAACAGTTTTTGGACATTTTTATTTTCAAATTGGAATAAAACACATTCTGTAGTGATTCAGCACAACCTCTATAGGCTTGTTGATGGACAGCTAGGTGGTTGTTATGCTGTCCTTCCCTTATTCATGCTAATTTTGCCTTAAAAAAGTACAGGCAGGGTAGTTTTTTTAAAAAATCACAGTGAAACCATTGAACATGTCCTGCTGAAACCTGGCAGGACTAATATCCTGAAAAGAAACTCTCATCTATTTTCAACCTGTATTGCCAAAACATGAAGCAGCTATAGGCATTTTTCTAGTTTCACATTATAACCTACAGTTCTTGAATTAGCACAAATTGAATCTGTTTCTCTTCAGATTTCATACTGAAAACTCAAATTAAATAATATCTTTTATAATATCAAATCTCCCATTCAAATCAAGATTGATTCATACAAGCCTAATAGAAATCATACATACAGATGGCAAAATGAGCTGAAAATTCTAAGTATTAATTTAAAATTCATTCACCCTTATCTGTTATTAAATGGATGTATTTGGTCTTAACAACACAGCATGCCCAGGTTGCAAGCTTGGGCTTTCTATGAATATCATTGTCACTATAAAAAGGGAAAACCTTTAACCAATTTCCCTAAATTAGCTATGAAAGGTTTGGGGAAAAAGTGATACTTTTTTGACCAATTTATCATGCATTTTTCCTCTTTTAAAAGGGTCTTGGTAATGTGATTTTACAGTGTCTGCTTATGACCTATAAAACCCTACATGGCTTTTCTCCTTTTTAGCCTTGGGGCAAAGTTCTTGGAATAAAATGTTCCTATCCGGTAGGGTCTTATTAGGAGAAGAGCTCCAGGTTCTTAGACCATGAGACATAAGCAGTTTGGAATCCAAGAGGCAGATACCTATTGAATATGCACTGGAGGCCCTTCTGACCTCGCATTGTTGAGTTCATGAGGGTGCTTAAAACAATCCTATTCCAACAAATAGTTGGGTATTAAGAGGTATTGGACTACCCTTAGTTAGTTTTTGGTTGATTGATTTCATTAGGATGTGAATATTATGATTGTTTTTTAATTAGCATATTTCAAATTTTTATTGTACACTATTTTTATTGTACCCTGTTGTTGTAAACCACCTAGAGTCTGGTAATAGGGCAATATACAAATTTGCTTAATAAATAAATAAATAAGAAATAAACCTGGTGCCCTTTTTAGCGGGGTGTGTGTGTGTGTTTGCTAAAGAAGTTTAAAATTCTCTTTCATTCATTTCTTTCTTTCTTTGAGAGTGTTAAATGTGATAACTGCAACATGTAAATACAATTATTTTGATACATCCTAAAAAGATAGCAATTATTTCCTCTTCAAGACATTCAGAAAGGCAGATAAGGCAGCCATGATAAAACAAGATAAAGTATTTTGTGGCTGTATAATTATCTAAATGTGCTGTGCAGAAGGGTTGTGATGAATGGGACAAAAATGTGATCTGTCTGAACTATCTGATACTGTTGCAATTTTAGCTTGCTATCTTCCCAGGGTAGGAAGACCTTTATGGTGTTTAAAGCAATAAAAGGTCAGCCACTGTTGTGCTATACTGAGAAGAACAAGTATCAAATAGTGCTGTGGGCGAAAATCACAGCAGGGAGATCTGAGAAACAAGTTTAACCATTCCTAATCCAAAACCATTTTATTTTCTTCTGGCGTCTAGGTATTAACTCAAATGGCCTGAATATCTCTGCAACAATACCTTCTTCTGCCACCTTATTCCTTTCACTCTTCCAAATATATTTGTTAGGACATTAGCAAAAAGTACTTAATGGGACTTGTATTATTTGTTTTAAGCATGGACCTATATGCTGTCATTGCATATTGTTCCCCCACTCCTAAAACATTGTATATTGCATCCAAAATAATTATGTATTAAGTATTACTGGGAATCCATTAGACTGGTGAAAGCTGTTTCAGCACTCTTTGTGGCTGTTAGAGATCATAGAAAATGCAGTTCTCATGCTTCAGTGTGAGAAACTTGATAATATATTTCCTATTTTTGTTCAGAGGTTAGGGAAATAGTTCACGGCCTGATAGAAATCCCGCTGGGAACTTTGCAAAGTTTGAAAGCCAAATCAGAAATTGATGGGTTAGCTATCAGGCTCTGTCATATTCTGGGCGACATTATAGGGAGGTGACAGCGTGTTTCAGGGACAGAATCATATTCCTGAAACATAAAAATTGTAGACTTTGTATCTGCCTTTCTCAAAAAATTCAGTATAAGTCTCATAAATGTGAATGGAGTCTCATCTAAGTTAAAGTTAAGCCATAAGTGATTCTGAATTTTGCACACATGATTGAGGAACAAATATTCTCATTAGTACAGTATAGGGTCTGGAGAGTAAGTGGCATACTAATGCTAAGCATTATTGTAAACCGCTAATAAATGCTAAGTATTTATCATGAACTGCCCAGAGTCCCTCTTTTGGGGGGAGTTGGGTGGTGGCAAAATTTGATAAACAAACAAACAAACAAACAAATAAGCAATAAATCAATGGTATGTAAGTGGTATGTACCTCTTACATATAACAGCATTTATATTACTGAAGAGTTTATGTGGGATGTGAGTACTTGTTGAGAGCTACAGAGATGACCTTGGAGAAACTGTGAAGTGATGGTTTCAATAACAAGCATATAAAAATGCTTTAAGCAAGGGAAACAAAGAAAACATTAGGAAGAAACTCAGGTGGTTGCTCCTTAACTCCTTGGGGTATAAGGAAGGGAAGGGAAAACACAGTCAGGTTTTCAAGATTCTATAACTATAGCCTATATCAATAAAGTATAAAGGTAGTCCTCATTTAGCAACCACAACTGGGACTGGCAACTAGGTTAAGTGAAGTGGTCACTAAGTGAAACCATGACTTCTTTCTTCAGCTTTCCTTTCCTTTACAGACCTGGGAAGGTCATAAATATGAGGACTGGTCACAAAGGTACTTTTTCATCACCATCGTAACTACAGATGATTGCTGTATGAGGCAGACACTAAACAAGGACTACCTGAAATTCCAGTCAAACTTGTGGTTGACTGTTCTGGCCTGCCTCAAAGGGCTGACAATATGCAAACTTCAAATCTTAATAGAATGTATTGCAATGAGAGAAGTAACATATAACAATTGCCTGATAACTAGTTCTGACACCAGCTTAACCAGTGGTGTGTCACAAATATAAATCGGCATAATGTTATAGCTTCATATAAACTCAGAAAGCTTCTCCAAAGGTTGCTGTCAAATTACTGAACCTAGTCAGAGAAAATCTATTTTTAAATGCCACATTAGAAGCATGCTATAGATGAACAGTTACAGAATAACTATACAGAGCATTGTACATAGAATATTTAATACATTAATTTTGATTCATTTGGTTCTCAAGCTTTAGGGAAGAAGCTAAACATGTGGACCTTAGACCCACTTTAACACTTGATGGGTGATCCCAGATCTGTTGGCTAGAATGGGAAGCTGGAAAAAAAACGTCTTGGAAGAAGCCAGCAGCAAACTGCTTCTGTACTGTTTCCAAAGCCACCTGGATGTATCCAGTGAGTCACTTAAAGTCAAGCATTATTTTAAGAGGGATTTCTATGTTAATTCCACTTAGATACTTCACACAATTCAACAAGTCATTGATTAATTTTTTATAGAATAGTCAGACTCCAAAGTTCTCTGTTTCTTAATTGTGACCCTAGTATGAAAACAGGGCTTTAATTTTCTAGGTTTTCAACTGTATCGGGCTACATATTAACATCTGTATTTTTAAAAATAAAAAATTAGATACTTCACTAGGGACACAATTACAGGGTTATTACTTAGAACCTCTGAAAAATTATATATTTGAAAGTTATTGGAAAAGAAACCAAAGTTTAATTTGAGTACTCGTGAGAAATTGACTCTCTGGAACAATAATTTAAAATGGTAGACAAACGTATTTTTACGGGGTGTGGTCTCATCTGAAAGTGGGATTAGTACCTAAGCTCATCTTATTGCTAATTAATTCTTTGAGAGGTTACAAAAAAGAATATACCCTGCCTGTATTCAACTGCAATATAATCAATTTAAACCTTTGATATATTCCCAATGTGTTTTCCCTGTTGTATTGCTGGCCTCAGAAATTCCTCTAGTTTTGAGAATATTACACATTTGTAAGAGGTTAAACCAACAATTCAGTTTTATTTACTACTGAACAAGCTTTACAGAGATAAATATCACTAATTTCCAATAAGTTTAGAACAAAGGAGTATCCCTTTCTAACAAGCCAATGATCTCAGGTTTTAAAAATGTTAAATATGTTCTTATGATTTTAAGCTGAGACTAACTCATCAAGCCTTCCATTTCTGACTCCTTAATGGATATTTAGAAAGGATTTGTTATCTACTTTTTTAAGTTGGAGATGCAATAAAGGTACATTAACATGTATTTGGTTATGCCATCTGATTATTTCACACATACTGAAATTTGGCAAATTTTATAAAACATTTTATGACATAATACAAAATGTCATAAAACATTTCCTGTGGTCAACTCCTGATGTTTGACTGTGCTATACAGTTCAACATGAGCTAGTTTCAAGGCAGATATATCTCTGAATGTCTCTGAATTTTTAAGAACTTTTTCAGTACATTAGAAGCTCAGCGTTGAAGGCATTGAGGAAACTGGTAAGGAAATAGCTCTGAAATGATGACCCAATGGGTCACCAGTTGTCTAGTTATGTTCATAAAATTTGGAATTTATCGGAAGGCAAGGTCAATTCAAAGGAAATTTTATATTTCTTTCCCCTAACACAGTCTTTTGTTTTTTTTGCTGTTCTAATTAAGCTGAATGCTACCAAACTTTCTAAAACCATTAACATTACATATCTCAGAATATGAAGGAATTCATTGCAAAATGCAAACAAGAACATCTTGAGTCATCACATATTTTTTATTTGCTATACTACAGTGGCTCCCATATACAGTCCAAGATCCTTTTCTCTAAGCCTATGGGAAGAAAACCATTAAGTTCCCAACTCTGATCAGATTCCTTCATGGTTCCATACTTTGGCTCACACATTTTTCCTATCTTATCATACTGTAGTTTATATGTAAGTTCCTTTTAAGAGTAAATGAAAAGAGTCCTGGTCAATGATAACAATAATGAATATAATAAGAAGATGCTGAAAATATCACTTAACTGGAAAGATGAAATAATACAGGCATTTAGTAGTGATGATGGATGATTATGTTTCTATGACAACTCATAGACTGCTTGCTTTTATTAGGTTCATATATAAGTTTGGCATATATTTAAAATGGTGTTCTGGCAACATGAGCTCACAGTTATCCTTGTTAAGACATTCTCTCTTTTTTCTTGCTGATCACCACTATCAAAACTTAGGATGTTTACTCCTGAGGCAATGAACCTGCCTTTTTGTCTCTCTCTTTTTGTAAAGTTAAAGTCTCTTCTTGTCTCTCAGTCTCTCTCTCTCTCTTCAATATCAACACAAACCACTAGAACACCCAACCACCACACCACCATTATTTGCAAACAATCTTAATAGAAGTGATAAGGGAATGTTATGTTTCCTACTCTTAGATAAATTAGACTATTTCTAGGGATGCCTGAAAACAAATCTGAAGTAAATCTCGTTTCAGACCCCTATGCTACATTCAGAGTACTTCCACACTACCACCTTTTCCACTCCCAACAAAACCCTCAAAAATACTTTGACGGTGTTCTGTGCTTGTCTTGACTTTTCCTGCCTTGCAATACTGAGGAAATATATGTATGTGTGTGTGTGTGTGTGTATGTATGTATGTGTATGTGTGTGTGTATATGTGTATGTGTGTGTGGGTATGTGTATGTATATATGTGTGTTTGTGTGTGTGTGTGTATATATATATATAATTTCAAGCTATTGTGGCTCTTTCAGCAACGAAAATATCACTTCTGCCCCACTCCCCCCAAGGGAAAGGAAGGAAGAAAAGTAGCTACTTTATTTGCCTGCTGACTCCTCTGGTATTGAAGAGAAAGGGAAATTAACAAAATACTTGTCATTGGTTTCTATTTGAGTCCTAAAAACCATATTCCTGATGTCTAAATCTACCTTGCCCTGTGATATATTGTATATAAGGGAGCTGTTCCTGCCTGAATTTGATTAAACTTCTACTGTGGATGTACAGTATTTTGTAACTTGGTGTGTTCTCTGAATCCAGCCTGTTTGGTTAGCTTGTTATCTACTTTGTTGTTTAAACCCCAAATATGGATTAATTCAGTAACCAAGTTGTGCATATTAGATGAATGCAACCTATGAAACAGTATTGAGTGCTCACAGGCCATCTTGGAGATCCTGAAAGGCTCAGAGTTTTCAAGTTTTGAGGCCTGTAGCCATATATTTTTTTTAATCTGATGTACCAAAACAATATAAGGTAGCCCCAAAGAAGAATGATGCCTAATTTGTCCATTTTAAAATAAAAGTAGCAAATATATAGATTTCATAGAGTCATAGAGCTGAAGGGTTCATTTAGGCCAGTGTGACTAAATCTTTACTCAGTGCAGGAATCCAAGAGAGATGGGTCTCCTGCCTCTACTTCAGTGCATTCAATGGAGGAGAACCTCCGGGCAATTTTTATAATTGGTTCCAGTTTTAAATTGCTTGTACTGTTAGGAAGGATTTTTCCCTTAACTTTTAACCAGAATCTGCCATCTTTAAATCTGTTATACCACATTCTTTTCCCACATCTTCAAAAAGAGACATTCCTTTTGAATTTGCCAGGCCAGATTGCCCTCTTCTACCCATTGCTGTTGCTTTCTGATATTACAAAGATGAGGTATATGTAGCTATAATTTATACCATTCTTCAGCTAGAGAAAGAAGTAGTAGCCGAGCAGCATCTCCTAAGCTACTGAAAGCCTGTTGGATATTTTTTGGCAGCTTTGATGTTGACATTTTATATATTTTTCCCCTTTAATCCATGAGAGGGGAAAGGTTTCCTGAAGGCTGAAGCATTTTTGCAATGCTAGACTTGAGCTGTTATAGCTGCTTTATGATGTAGCAAAGCCTGTGAATGATGATGAAACTGCACATTCTTTGGATGCACAGAAACATTTGCTGTGAAAAGGTTAGTATGACAAATAGACAAATGATGAACCAACACAATTGAGGATTTGAACCGTATGCAATTGAGTTATTATTATCCTGCTACATAGGGTAGAAAAGCTTTTTAAAATCTTAGTATTAATTTTAAAAAAAGTATCTAGCCCTCGTGAATAAACAAGAAACTTTGGAAGCCAAATCCTATTGGAGAGCACCTAAGTGGGATTTCCTGAACTCAGTAGTTCTGTGTGATTCTACAGCATTTGCCCATTCCTTGCCCAACTATTCTGGAATACCTGAGAACTGTAGCAAGTACTGTAAGGAATCATGGTTTCAGTAAGACTATGCATGTAATTCAATGATATAGGTAAACATCTTTAAAAGATTAGTTGTAGTATATCAGCAGAAATTTATTTTAGACTAGTAGTCCTGTTAATTGTATACAGAGACAAAAATCCAATGTAGGTATATAAAATAGTAAAATGCTTGACTGGAAGTGACATTTATCTGGCCCTTCTCATTTATACTTCAACTGTAACAAAATTGTGCATGCAACTACCACAATCAAGATAATTAGTGGAATGATTAATTAGGTCAAATTTCTTCTTTAAAGTGGCCTTTAGGGTACAATTTCATGTAATGCAAAATATTTCCTCCTTTGTAATTCTTATATATTCAACATTCTTTTCTGTCTATCTGTCAATTTATCTATATCTCCATTCACGACTTGTCAAAGGCCAAAATATATTGGCTGCGTTTAATTCAGAGACAGTCATTCTTAAATCCACAAAAACCAGTGGACTTTAGCATGGTTTTGTCTTATTAAGGATAAACTTTATTCATGAGTCTGTCAGAGCTGCTGCTGAGCTGTTAGGCTTGAGACAAGAAGACTCAGGGAGGATAAGATAACATTTTTCAAATATTTTCAGTCATGTCTCAGATCTAGAAAAACATATTGAAATTAAATCTAGGTGTTCCTGGACTCCCAGATCCTGGTTAAGGAGCAAATGGCAGCTGTGGCCAGGAAAGCCTTTGCACAGGTTTAGCTTGTGTATCAGTTGCACACATTCTTAAGTTGAGAGGCCCTCCTCAAGGTTACTCAGGCCTTGGTCATCTCACAAACGGAGTATTGTGATGCAGTCTACATGGGACTACCTTTGAGGACCACTTAGAAGCTACAGCTAGTTCACAATGCAATGCAGTGTGAGCAGTGATGGGCAAGCCTCAATAATACCTCTGCTTTGTGAATTTCATTGGTTACCAGTTGGCTTCCAGGTAGAATTCAGGATGCTGGCTATCACCCATAAAGCCCTATGTGCCATAGGGCCTAGCTATTTGAGGGATCAGCTATATTCCATAGACTGCCTGTCCTGTGCAGTCCAACATAGTTGTCTTGCTTCAGATCCAATTGATTGCACAATGTCATCTAGCAGGACCCAGGAAGCAGTTCTTCTTTGTTGCTGCCCCTGCCCTTTCATACAGAGTCCCTCCAGAGGGACCCTTCCTATGGCCCCATCTTGCCTGTTTTAAAACATTCTTTAAAAACTTGGCTTTCCCCTCAAGCCTTGGGTTAGGATGGTTAGGCAGGCCTCTTCAAGCTAGAGAGAAATGGGGAAGGATGGTTCTCTTCCTTTAAATGGTTGTTGTTTTATGTACATTGTGGCTTTTATGTGTGGTAGTTTTTTTTAACTTTGCAAGTCATCCAGAATAATTTTGGAGTTAGGTGGCCTAGTAATTGAATAAATCAATAAATCAGTGTCAAAAAGATGGATTCTAGTTGAATCTTAGGGAAAGCTTCCTATAAAACAATTCTGAGAGAAACCAATCAGCTACAGAGGTAGTCAGCAGTGTTTCACTTACAAGGCCAGACATGGTCTGAGCAGCCATCTATTGTGGATGTTTGATTTGTATTCCTGTCTTGAGCAAGGGCTGGATTCAGTGGCCTAAATTGCCCCTTCCAACTAATATCTCAGCTTAAAAGTGTATTGATGTTTAGAAGCATAACCAATGAAACATCACCATCTGCAGGCTCTTGTGGCATCATGCAGCAAACTCCACCCCTTTGGAGCATGTGTGAGATATCCCTGAAAAAGGGCAGGCCTTGTGTCTTGGTGCTGCTTTCAACCCACAAACATACATCCTCATAGATGCCACTGCAATGAAGGTGCATTCTAATTGGGACATCATCTTTATCATCTTTATAAACAACAATGGTGCATTTAAATAAATGCATGCCCAAGTCCTCAGATAACTAAACAATTAAAAATTGTTTAATTAAACAATTAATTATTATTTTTTAATGGAGGGTAAATTTGCACTGTGATAATGCTACTGCAATATGTCACCTGACAAATAAATTATGGTATCAGCATAGCCAGATTATTTGGACAGAGGAGATAAAACATGCAAGACTAACAGTGCCAGACTGATTGATTTCCCCAAAACAAATTGGAAGGCCAGAAAAGTTTAATTGCTTTTCTTTTATTTCCTTGACCCAAGATAATTTACATATATACATCCCATTTATGAAAGCAATTTATCATGCCCTGTGAGTATGTTTTATAGATTTTCTATTAGCATGTTTCTGCAGTAATAGTGAAAATAAGTGGTACAGTAGATCCCTTGCTGTCTAAGGAAAATAATCCAGGAACTTTCTTATTGACTTCAGTTTTATTAAGCTATAAATGCTTATAACATGTAAACATACTGCTTTACGCAGATTATATGGTACTGATGTCACATACCCAAGTAGGAATGAGAAGATTGCTATGCAGGATTAGCATGTATTGCACACTTAACTACCTGTCCATCAACAAAGACTAAGGTAGTTGTTTTTGGGAAGAGGAGGATCAGATATAACTGGACCCTAGAGAAGGAACATATAGACCAGGTTAAGTCCTATCTTTACCTAGGGCTTGTTTTTACCGAAACTGGATCATGGCTCCCTCATTTCACGAGGAGTTCCCTAAAGGCTACAGCCTGTGCCAACGCCTTAAGGCAGCTAATCAACCACAGCTACCCAGGATCATTAACCCCAATTATAAAGGTATATAACAGCAAAATTGTCCCAATGATCACATATGGTGCAGAATTGTGGGGTCACTTAAATATCCCTTTGCTTGAACAGATACAGTCCTCTTTTCTGAAATGCATCTGGGGGGTGGACAAGTCAACACCAACTCAAGCAGTAAGAGCAGAGTTAGATATACCACCCCATACAAAGCCACTCGGTAACAAAAGTATTTAACTATTGGCTGAAGATCCTATCCATGGACTCAGACAGATTACCCAAGCTTTGTTTTGAAGAGCAGATGCAAAATATGCCCTCTTGTGCCTGGGCAGCCCGACTAACCAATACCATCTCGCAATATGGATTTTCAATTCATTTTCCAGTCCAGTTAGGTTTGAAGGCCAAGAAAAGTTACAAAGGGTTTTGGACATGGCTGCCCAAGACGCTATAGCATCCCTTAAGCATGTCAAGTCCTTGAAGTGGCTGGCCCAGCACAAATCAGTTTTCAATTAGAAAAGTATTTAACAATTTTTTTGCCCCAATATCTCAGAAGAACTTTTACTAGAGCTCATTTTGACCAATTAGACTCTGTGGTACAATTTAGGAGGTTCCAAGGAGTTCCATACGAAGAAAGATTATGTATCTGTGGCACCCCAGCTGTTGAAGATACCACACATATCTTATTTGACTGCAAATTATACTCTGTAGAAAGGACTGACCGCTTAGATTTATATTTAAAAAACGAAAAATACTGGAGCAGTCAGCAGAAACTTTCTTATTTCTTACAGGGTAAGAACCAGCTCATTACCATCAAGACTGCACTCTTTGTATCAAAGGCAATCTTAAAGAGGACAGATTACTTAGATCAGATTGGAGTTGACTGTAGGGGTGACAGATTGATATGAATTTGTATTACAGTTTTATTGGTATCTACTCATTTTTATATGTATGTTTATAATGGTGTTTATTTCATTTCCCTTCATATTTCATATGGTCAAAAGACTAAATCAATAAGTATCTATCTATCTATCTATCTATCTATCTATCTATCTATCTATCTATCATCTATCTATCTATGCTTATAAGTTACCACACAGTCATATTTGCTCTGTCTTCATAATGTCCATTTACCACCGTGATTTCTTTCACATATTGTAAAAAAAAAGCGAAGTATACATGTATGGGTTTCCTTGTTATCTACTTGTCTCTATTGGGCTGGAAAAGGAAGATTTTAGAATTGCTGGATTCAGATCAATGAGGCAGAAGACAAGGCAGCTGAGGCTTCCTCTCATCAGCTGTTACCCATACTTTCTCTCTCTGTGTGGCAGCCTACAATCTTACAGCAAAAGATCAGAAGAGAAAACGGACAAGCAAGAAAGACCCAGGCTGCCTTTTCCTGTGCTACACTGAGAGATTAAACATCCATGACCATTATCCAGCTTTGAGACACTAGAAGCCATATCTGTAAGCAGGCCTAAACCCCTGGGGAAGTCACCGAGGCCCATAATGCTTGTCTAAATGGCATCAATCCATTGATCTATACATAGGAATAGAAAGAGTCTGATGATGAAGGACAGAAAAGGGTGAACATTTGTATTCCAGAGTGGACATCTGCTTTTGACAACTTTAAGCTCCACTGTGCTTTATAAATGCCTGAGTAGTTTTGGAACCTCTGTTTAAAAAGCATCTAGCTCAGGTGTTCCCAAAGTTCAGCTGCATGAAGAGAAAATTACATGACTGTGTAAATGCTGCTGGGATATTTGCATTTAAATGAAAATAATCTTACCTTCATCACATTCAATCTTTACATTAAGAAAATATTGCACAATATGATTAGCTAAATGTAATTGGAAGTTTTCTCCTCTATGCAGTTACTTGATGGTACAGCCTCGTGTGGTACAGAGTGGTAGGCGGCAGCATTGCAACCGAAACTCTCCCCATGACCCGAGTTCGATCCCAGCAGAAGCTGGATTCTTGGGCGGCCAGCTCAGGTCGACTCAGCCTTCCATCCTTCCGAGGTTGGTAAAATGAGCCCCCGGCTTGCTGGGGAAGGTGACGACTGGGGAAGGCAATGGCAAACCACGCCGCTATAGTCTGCCAAGAAAGCGTTGCAAAAGCAGCATCCCCCCAAAGGGTCAGACATGACTCGGTGCTTGCACAGGGGACCTTTCACCTTTCACTGGATGTAAGATATGCTGAATTAAAGGGAGATTGCTTCTAATGAATACATGATAGTGGACAAATAGATTTATTGTAGATGTAGAATACTCTGGTTGTATATACAGTACCTTCAATATATGAAACAAATATTAAAAAGATGCCATCTGCTGATGGTTTTTAGTTATTCATCTGAAACAGAATAGAGTTAGGAGTTAAAATGAGATCAGGTTAGTACGGCAATATTTGTTCTTGACAAACCCATGATGATTCTAGTAATTACTAACCTCAAATTATTCTGACCTTTCATTTCCCTGACATCAGCTCTGTAGCTTTGGTCTACCTGTCTGTACTCTTTTCATTTTCTATGTGTGTGTGTTTTTTTTGTGGGGGGGGTTGATATATACCATGTAATATGTAGCCACTTGGTTTCTTGTGTTGTCCTCTATTTTTTTCCGTTACTAGTATTGTTTGCAATTATTATTTTAATATCTCCTTCTTTAGGATTTCCCCCCATTTAACCTCCTTTTCCATTTGCTTCTCCTGCCACATGATCCTATGTGTAATTGCTCTGAGTTTATTAAATTAAAAATTTTTAAAATCCAAAATACATTCATTTTTGGTTTCCTTTAAAATAAGGAATTCCAGCACTACATGGTCATTCTCCCCCAATATTTCTCCAACTTCTACTGCCTCAACTAAATGTTTCCTAAGGATTAATAACAAGTTAAGGAGAGCTGATCCTTTTGACTCTGTAGGAAAACTATCAGCAAGACAAATCAGGCAATTCTTGAGAGGTTCATGCTTAGTCAAGTTTATTTTCCAAAAGATGTCAGAATAATTATAAGTGT
Source organism: Candoia aspera (assembly GCF_035149785.1). Taxonomy (NCBI): domain Eukaryota; kingdom Metazoa; phylum Chordata; class Lepidosauria; order Squamata; family Candoiidae; genus Candoia; species Candoia aspera. Next base: position 44,233,641 of record NC_086159.1, read on the forward strand.
CTGCAGAAGATGGGGACAGCAAATGGCAAACTATGTGACTTACAGAACATACTTGTGACTGAGGTTGAGTCACAAGTGCAATGAATGTGAGTTTGGTTTGTGATGTTACAATGTATGTTTTGACATTTTTTTGTCATTGTGGTTTGTTCTGGATACCTATCACTGTGATTTCATGCCTCTTTGGGAGATTTGCAGGATTCAGTTTAATGTGCTCATCACTTTGGAGGCAATCTGATTCATTTTCAGCCAATTCAAGAGTTGGTTAATAAAAAAGCTTTCAGTTGTAAGGGGGAAACATCAAAATGTATGCAGCTGCTCTGGTTTTTGGCAGACGGTAGTTTTAATTTATTGGAGTTGCAAAAATATCATTGGGCTTACATTCTGTAGGCACTTTGCTGGACAATTTGGAAGCTGCTGTATTGTCCTTATACCTGTGATTTCCAAGAGCGGAAGGAGAATCCAGAGGGGCATAGGACAAATGAGACAAACTTTACACAAAAGAATTAATGGACACAAATTTGACATCAAGACTCAAAACAAAGACAAAATAATATAAGAGCTTTTCAACCTCCCAGGACACTTCATAGCAGACCTCAAAGTGATTGTGTTAGAAAAGTGGAACTAACAGCACACAATTGAGTAAGAAATTGTGGAACTCACACACATCAAAAAAGTTTTGGGCAATCTCAGAAGGTCTCAAACAAATACAAAGGTTTTTTTTAAAAAAAACACACACATTACAATAGTTAATTGATAAGGTATTATAAACCTGTTTCACAGGTAAACTGTATCTGCATAACCAATGTACCTCCCCCACCCTTCCCCCCACTTCACCCCAGTTCAAATCCTACATCAGTCCAGGCCAGCCTTTCTCAACCTTTTGACCCTGGAGGAACCCTTGAATATTTTTCAGGCCTCGGGGAACCCCTGCACATTCAGGCTCAAATACAGGCCAGAGGTTATAAAATTATTATATTCGTTTCATGTGTAGGTCTGTGTATATGCATTAACAGTGTTCTTAACTAAAAAATAAAGAATGAAACTTACCTCTATAATGTGAAGTTTCCTGAATTTGAAATAATTTTTTAAATAAATTGTGATCTCCCAGGGAACCCCTAGTGACCTCTCACGGAACCCTGGTTGAGAAACCCTGGTCTAGGCACTCTGTGTACCTGTTGAAGTGAACTGCAGCTCATGCAAGCTTGTGCCTTTCAATAAAATTTGTTAGTCAGAAAAGCTGTTACCTGACTCCTGATATTTTGAAATCATGTGATCATTAATAATAATTATTAATAATGATAATTAATTAATAATTAGTGATATCTAACTTATATTGACTTAAGTAGGACTCAGGTGTGGTTAACTTAGTGAGTCCAATCCAATTCCACTAACAGAGTACTATTCTAAGGTTAAGATCAAAGAAGTTTCTTTCACATTTATTCCTCGGAAATTCAGGAAACCCTCACCACCATCCACTGTAAGAGCTTGATTGACTCTTTTCTTCTCTACTTTTAATTAGAATTTCAGAAGAAAACAAAGTTATCAGCTGCGCATTAACAAGAACATAACTTGTCAAGGATGCTTTGAAATGAAATGGGTTCACTTCTTATTTTTCTCTCTTCAAAAGCAGCAAAACAAAGCAAACCTCAGCCACTTCCAAAATCTGCATGTAAGAACTGACAAACAAAAGCAGGCTTTGCAATACTCACATATTGTGAAAAAAGCATAAGCTGCTATTTTTACAGAACCATTTCACATAACTACGTAGGCATGCTGTCATAGACTGTACAGTTACAAACTCCATTGAAACACACATCTGGATAGTATGAAATATCATTTGGGGACTGTGTTACAGTGGTAGGAACAGGAAGAGCAGGTACAATTTATAAAGTCTAAAGCAAATTTTTCTTCGAACTCTGCAGCGCCCAACTTGAAACAGACTCTACTGGTCCAGATGAATTATATTTCTGGTCATGCTGTGACTGATAACATTTTGGTGGAAGATACTTATCTTTTTTGCCAGGTTTCTGGAACAGTGGCTTTTACAGAGTTTTGAGAAGAAAAGAGGGATAATGTCAGCATTTAAGATGCCTGATACTCATGCAGATTACTGTAAATCTAAGCACTCTAATGTCAAAGATCTGTGGCACTGGGCTAGAATAATCATTGCATGTACACCAGTCTTCCCTTACTTGATGCCCTCTGATTGTGCTGGCCTTTAACTCCCATGCAAAATTGAAACCTGACACATCTAGGAAAGACAGGTGAGACTGCTGCATATAAAACAGAATATATATTTATTTAGAATATATATATATATATATATATATATATATATATATATATATATATATATATATATATATATAAGACTGCTGCATATAAAGCCATTCATAGCTAGAAGCTAGAATGCTAGAAGCTTCCAGATATCATTATATTACAGTGAGAAAGATAACTCTGTAGCTTTCTCCCCTTTTTTGAAATTGTGAACAAAGTCTTTTTTGCAAAAAAAAAAGAAAACGAGAAACAACCCCAAATCACTCATTTAGTGTCACTATCACATGTTCTATTCTGGATGATCTTTCTAAGTGCTGACTCTTCTCAGCATCAAAGCGTGTGGCACAGCTGTCACTTAAAGGAACAACAATAACCTTTCTCTTCCCACTAAGCAGAGCTGTTAAAGATTTATTGCAATCTGCACTTACCATTTCTTTGTGTCCTGTTATATGGGCATTGTATTGTTGAGACAGATTTGTTGCAGCTTGTAATCAAATTCCATACATCATCTGAATGATACATGCAAACAGCTTAGTGTTTCCTTCCCTGAAATAAAGATTGGTGGAACAAAAGATGAAAATAAATGAAATGGAAATGCTTCCTGCTCTGAAAAAATGATGAAAAGGCAATATTTGTGCCAGGCCAGCTAATCAGCTTTTCATGTGGTAAGAATTTTGGAGTAATTCAGAGAAAAATGCCAGTAGGATGAAGATCAGTGCAACACTTCTTATAGTGTTCTTCTTACAGGATATTGTCTACTTTGATACAGAATTTGTATGTGTATGTGTGTATGCCTTCAAGTCAGTGTTGACTCCTGGCCACTGGCAGTTTTCTTGACAAGATTTTGGAAGTGGTTTGCCACCGTCTACTTTCTAGGGCTTAGAGAGAGAGTGACTGGCCCAAGGTCACCCAGCTGGCCAAAATATTATCTAAATTAAGTAGACTAGCAAGTAAGAAATAAGTGTGTTGAATGTTGCACACAGGATTTGTGTTGGCAAAAGTGGCAGAACTGAGTTGATGCCTGGAATTGCTCTGTGAGTTTGGAGGAGAGCTAAAGTTTTCTGAACTGAGCTGAACTGAAGCAAGTTTTTTTCATATCCAGAGCAGTGAAGAGATTTATGAATTATATTTCTGAGAATAAGCCATGTGTTCTTGTCCTGCTAATAGTATTAGAAGGGGCAAAGGACAGTTTTAAATTCAAATTTGGTATAATCAGCCTTCAAATATCTAAAAAAAAAATGACTTCAAAATTAATGCTTTAAATTATCATTATTTTCTGTATTCAGTATCCACCTAGATCCAGGTTTCTTAAAGCTAGGTCATGGGAAGTGTTAATATACAACATGTGACATCACCATTAAAATTCTACACTAATATTTAACTCCCTAAACTTGATTTATCCAGGGCTTCAAATGGCCAACTCCCTTCAACTCTAGATTTGGCATGTTCAATTGCTTTTTTCCCAGTGAAATTCCAGCATAAGAATGTACAGAGACTTCCACCAGATCAACCCAAAAGTTCATCTAGACCAATACCCTGCTTATCACAGTAGTCAATAGCAGAGATTTTGGAAGCCAATAAGGAAGTTGTAGAATACAACAGCTATGAATGATCCATTGGTCCCAAGCAATGTACATAGGCAATAAAATTATAGACAAATAAATTTTCCTTGAACCTGTCTACTCCACATTCAAAATTCTCAAAGCTTCTTGTAACTTTCATACCTTAATGATGTCTCATATGAACAAGATTTTTCTAGCATAATAGATGAAATGGTAATTCATAGGCATGGTATATTTCAAGTTATAATATTAGAAACAGATTTAAGGAAGTAGGGAACCTTGGAGCATGCATAGTCTGAATTCTCCATACTGAATTCAGATTACTAACTCAGATTTTCAGATTTCTGTCTATGGATATTTATTGAGGTCCCATTTATTGCTAAGCCATCACTGTAAATTAAATAAACTATAATTATCTGGGTTAGCATAACATGAAAAACCTCATACTGTAGTTGACCAACCATGATAACTGCATTAGCAGAACATGCTAAGTGTAAAACAAGCAATTCATGTTTTCACATAGTAATATGTACAAAATAAGGATTGATTTTTCACAAAAAAAATATAGACTAATATTTGTCATTTGCTTTGCCCTAATGATTGCTTCACAATTCAGGATAACAAGCTGATAATCCAACTGGCCATGAGAAACATGGGAGAGGGGGAAATTTTTTATTTATATGCTTTATAAATTTTATTTATTTATATTTTCTCTGCTTTATGCTTTGAAATTCCACAAATGTTATTAAGCAGTCCTCCAGTCAACACATGGACAAAACTGTATGCAAGATTATACATATTAATAATACTAGGAAATGTGTTAAGGAATTATCCTTGAAAAATGTTCATATTTGAAGTAATACCAAATAATGCATTTGATTTTTCATGCAGAGTTCTTAAATAGACTGCATACTAGGACTGAACAGTGTTTTGGGATTGATTTCCCCAAAGGTACTTCAGTGCTTGGAGAGGGCCTTATTTACATGGCACTTTCATTTTATTTGCAGAAAACTTAGCTTTACTTGCCTTTAAATCAACAGAAGTAGAAGCTTGTGTTGGCTAGGGAAAAGATGCACTTGAAAGTTAAGTAGGCTATCAGAATTTAAGCATATACTAACAGGGGATTCTACTGATAAAAGCTATTATGTTTCTTTTTAAGGATGAATTAATTTGAAAAGTCTTGTAGGAAAAAAAATCCCTCTGACATTATAACTGGCAGATCTATTTAAACTGAATTAATCTTTCTGAGTGCTATTTGTATTATATAAATTTTAAATATAAACTTGGAATGTGCATCAGTGCTGAAAATGAATACCATCCCTTAAGAGCAAGATTATTTAAATACAACTTGTACCTTGAGTTCATCAGTATTTGCATTTGAATTTAAATCACAAATGTCAGAATAAATTAGTACCTGAAATGAAAACTCCACATAATTACACAATTATTGTATCTGAAGAAGTTATGGGTTTTACTCTGTATGAAATCAATAATTTCAAAGATTTTTATGCTTTCTGTGAAGTTATCCAAGAATTCATTGTCTTGCCTGCTTATTCAGTAAAGTATAAGGCTAAAGATATAGGATTTGACTTCATCTACTTTTCCTCAGTTACATTAGGTTTTGCAGTGGCTTCATGTACTTTTCCTCAGTTATATTACATTTTGAGTGTAGCCCTAAGTTTGCTTAATAAGTGAATGTGGCCTTAGCCCCCACCATGCTGCCCCCATCCATTGGTTGTTGTTTTTCCGACTCTTCGTGACTTCATGGACCAGCTTCCTGTCGGTCAGCTCCCCCAGCTCCCCCAGGGATGAGACCGTCACCTCTAGAATATCATCCATCCATCTTGCCCTTGGTCGGCCCCTCTTCCTTTTGCCCTCCACTCTCACATCAGCATCTTCTCCAGGGTGTCCTGTCTTCTCATTATGTGGCGAAAGTATTTCAGTTTTGCCTTTAATATTCCCTCAAGTGAGCAGTCTGGCTTTATTTCCTGGAGGATGGACTGGTTTGATCTTCTTGCAGTCCAAGGCACTCTCAGAATTTTCCTCCAACACCACAGTTCAAAAGCATCAATCTTCCTTCGCTCAGCCTTCCTTATGGTCCAGCTCTCACAGCCATATGTTACTACAGGGAACACCATTGCTTTAACTATGCGGGCCTTTGTTGTCAGTGTGATGTCTCTGCTCTTAACTATTTTATCGAGATTTGTCATTGCTCTTCTCCCAAGGATTAAGCGTCTTCTGATTTCCTGACTGCAGTCAGCATCTGCAGTAATCTTTGCACCTAGGAATACAAAGTCTTTCACTGCTTCTACATTTTCTCCCTCTATTTGCCAGTTATCAATCAAGCTGGTTGCCATAATCTTGGTTTTTTTGAGGTTTAGCTGCAAGCCAGCTTTTGCACTTTCCTCTTTCACCTTCATCATAAGGCTCCTCAGTTCCTCTTCACTTTCAGCCATCAAAGTGGTATCATCTGCATATCTGAGATTGTTAATGTTTCTTCCAGAGATTTTAACTCCAGCCTTGGATTCCTCAAGGCCAGCTTGTCGCATGATGTGTTCTGCATACAAGTTGAATTGGTAGGGTGAGAGTATACAACCCTGCCATACTCCTTTCCCAATCTTAAACCAGTCCATTGTTCCGTGGTCTGTTCTTACCATTGTTACTTGGTCATTATACAGATTCCTCAGGAGGCAGACAAGATGACTTGGTATCCCCATACCACCAAGAACTTGCCACAATTTGTTATGGTCCACACAGTCAAAGGCTTTAGCATAGTCAATAAATCAGAAATAGATGTTTTTCTGAAACTCCCTGGCTTTTTCCATTATCCATCGGATATTGGCAATTTGGTCCCTAGTTCCTCTGCCTTTTCTAAACCCAGCTTGTACATCTGGCAATTCTCACTCCATGAATTGCTGGAGTCTACCTTGCAGGATCTTGAGCATTACCTTACTGGCATGTGAAATGAGTGCCACTGTTCAATAGTTTGAACATTCTTTAGTGTTTCCCTTTTTTGGTATGGGGATATAAGGATCTACCCATTGGTAGTCCACAGATAATGCTGCCAAACTAAATCTTACCTGCCAACCTAGCAGTTTGAAAACATGCCAATGTGAGTAGATTAATAGGTACTGCTTTGGCGGGCTGGTAACGGCGTTCCGTGTAGTCATGCCGGCCACATGACCACGGAAGTGTCTATGGACAAATGCCGGGTCTTCGGCTTTGAAACGGAGATGAGCACTGCCCCCTAGAGTCGGACACGACTGGACTTAATGTCAAGGGAAACCTTTACCTTTACCTAAAGGGAGACAGGTTCCCAACTCTGATACAAAGTATTTTGTATTATATACTGACTAATATATTCTAACTGTTTAGACTTTTTTGGGGGGTGTCTTGTGTATTTTTACCTCTGCCCAACATATATTCAGTGCAAACGTACTTTTGTTTCCAAAAGATACAGCAAATGGGCAGTCTGATGTAGCAATTATGAATTTTAGTCTGAACTTGCTTTATATATATATTATTCACATTATTTTACTGATAACATGGAATACAAGCAAATCTCTTATTTTAAACATATTGATTTGGGATCAAACTAAATCATCCTTAAAATAAACCCACTGAAATCAATGGACCTACTTTAGGCATGATGTGGTTTGGATGCAATTAATTCTTTAATTTAAACTGCAAATTTAATTACATGCTTTTAAAATCAAGCAACTGCAAATACCTGTTGGAGATGAATCTTCATGAAAGACTTTGAAGTCTATTTTCAGATGTTGCATGAACTTCAAAGATTCCCATTCTAATTCCTCCCCAGCACCCAACACTCTTTTTATTTAATTAGCTCTTCACTAAGTATGAGCAATACAAACTGTTTACTGTTAACTTTTAATTATTCAGCAGTGTGTATTCACAAAAAAAACATTCCTTCAAAGTCTGTTAGAACTTTGCTATTCAGAAAGTACACAGAAGAAATACTGGCTGTAGACCAAGAATGCGATAAGCCAACTGGTACTAACCAATACAATTGTCTATAATCAGTTAATTTGCAACATTGAGGATATGTGGAGCCAATACAGGTAGTCCTCACTTACTGACCACAATTGGGAGTAGCAACTCCATAAGTGACATGGTCATTAAGTAAAACATCATGTCACTGCACTGGACTTAAGACGTCAGTATTGCTGTGGTCATTAAGTGTGACATCACATGACCATGACTTGCAGCTTCCTGCTGGCTTCCCCATTGACTTTGCTTGTAAGAAGCCGGCTGTGGAGGTTGCAAATGGCGATCATGTGACCGTGGGATGCTGTGACCATTGTAAATATGTGCCAGTTGCAAAGCACCTGAGTTGTGATCATGTGACCAGGGGAATGCTGCAATGGCCACAAGTTCGAGGACTGGTCATAAACCTAAATTTTCAGTGCTATCCTAACTTCAGTCACTCAACAAGACAGTTGGTAAGTGAGGGCTCCTTATACTTAAAAAAAGTGTATGAAATATTTTTATATTTAAACAAAAAATACCCAAGCCCTACTGTTATAAATGCAGTATATTAAAATGCTACAAGCCAAATCATCTAGATACAGGACGTAACTATGAATTCAGTTTAACTTACAACACTGACATACACTTAACCCCAGTAATTTTCTAAATATAAATATTGCTCTTTTATCAACTAAACACAGCCTTAATAAAAACAGATTAATTTAGACATGGTAGAAATAGAGCAAAATTTTCAAAGCTGGTAATATTCTTTCTATTAAAGCTTCAGAAGCATTCTACTAATTTCTGCAACAAAGAAATCCATTTAAAAACTGCTTCAAAAAACACTCACTGAATCTAAATAAGTAATCATTCATCATTCAGGAGGTGTGAATATCTGAATATCTGAAACTATAGTAGCTTCTCCTTTTGTTATGAGAAGTTTTAGGTATTCTGTTTACCTTATATAGAGGTACATAAACACAGAATATAATAGAAGTTGAAGTAACTAGTGTTCAAAATGTTGAAGTCCAAACATCGTAAAGTTCCCAAGGTTGAGAAACACTGCTCTATATTATACTCTATATTATTACTGTTACTATTACAATTATACATCAGTGTTTTCTACTTATTCTTGTTCTGTCTTATTTTCTCTTAGATTTCTTCTACTTTTTTCTTCTTTGTTGTTACTTTTTAGTGGCCAGAATATAGAGCTCTCACACCTTTTTTAAATAAGGCTTTATTATTTTTTCAAAATATAATTAAAACACAAAATACAGAATATAGAACAGATAGAATACAAGTCTAAAAAGAAACACGAAAAACTAAAACAGTGCAAGAATAGATAGAAAAACATAAGGCAGGTGACTTCCAACCATCTCCAATACAGATATAAAAGCATATAAAAGTTAATCTCTTGATATTAATTAAACGTTTAGTAACATTATTTCTCTAAAATCAAACCATTTAATCACCAAAACCCCAAATCAGAACTTCCTGTTTTTCCATTACAAGCAAATAGTCCAAAAGCAGCTTCCAAACAAAAACAAATCCAGTTACAGTTTTTCTCTTATCAATGCTGTCAGCTTTGCCATTTCTGCCAGTTCCATTAACTTAATCATCTAGTCCTCCATTGAGGGAATTTGTGCATCCTTCCATCTTTGAGTGTATAAAAGTCTTGTTGCTGTTATCATATATAAGAATAGAGTCCCATGTTGCTTCTCTAACTGTTGATCCATCAAACCCAAGAGAAACCACTCCGTTTTCAGTTGTAAGGCCACTTTGAGAATCTTTTGAATAATAGTACATATTTGATTCCAGAATTTCTTAGCTTTTCCACAAGTCCACCATAAATAACAGAAAGTTCCTTCACCCTGTAAACATTTCCAACAAACATTTGATACTCCATTATACATTTTTGACAGCTTATCAGGAGTTAAATACCAACGGTACATCATTTTATAAAACTTCTCTTTCAAATTCAAAGTAAATTTTAAACCTTTGTTCCACATATTCTCCCATTGTTCAAGCATATTATACTCAACATTCTTAGCCCATTTAATCATACCATCTTTAACATATTCATTTTCTAAATTCAATTGCAACAACATTTTATACATTTTCTTAATAAGATGCTCATCATTTGTACAAAGTTCCATTTCAAATTGTGTTTTTTCATTAACAAAATTATATTCCTTCTTATCCAAATTAAACTGTTCTGACAGTTGTACGAAATTAAACCAGTGGCAAATATGACCTTCCAAGTCTAGTTGTTATTTTGTTTTCAGTTTAGGTATACCTTCTTCAAAATTCAGCAAATCTTCATATCTCAACCAGCTTGGTTTGCCTGCCATCCCTCTTCTAAGAAAAGCTTCTTGAGGGGACAACCACATAGGGACATTAGGAGAAAATACTGGTTCATATTTATTCCAAACCCCCAGTATGGCATGCCTAACAAAATGATTTTAAAATCTTTATTAACCTTAGGTTTATCATACCACAGGTAGGCATACCACCCAAATCAGAGATCATAACCTTCTAGTTCCAATAATTTCTTGTGCTTCAAAGTCACCCAATCTTTCATCCATAGCAAACAGCAGGCAACAAAATATAATTTCAAGTCAGGCAAACCTAGACCTCCTCATTCTTTGGCATCTTGTAACAATGTATACTTGATTCTTGGTTTCTTCCCTTGCCAGATGAACTTAGAGATATCTTTCTGTTGTCAAAATCAGTATTGTTTGGAACAAAAACAACATTCTAGGCAGAACATTCATCTTAATCACAGATATCCGACCCATCATTGACAATTGTATTTTTTCCCACCTTAAAAAGTCTTTTTTAACATCATTCCACAATTTAACATAATTATTCTGAAACAACATACAATTCATATTTGATAATGTCACCCCCAAATATCTGACATTTTTTTATTTTAAAACCAGTTTTACCCATCAACATTTCTTGATCGTATGTAGTCATATTCTTGATCAACATCTTTGTTTTTTGTTTGTTTACTTTAAGTCCAGCTAATGACCCAAATACCTTTAATTTCTTCATCAAATGTTCAACAACATTCAAAGGGTCTTGTAATATTAAAATTAAATCAGCAGGAAAAGCCCTCAGTTTGAAGACCTCCTTCTTTATCTTCAAACCCTTTATTTGATCATCTTGTCTATTCAGGACTTCCAAAACTAGGATAAAAAGTAAAGGTGACAAAGGACATCCTTGCCTTGTTTCTTTCTGTATATGACAAGGCTCAGTTAAATTGCCATTTACAATAATACACACTTTTTGAGGCACATAAATTGATTTAATTCCTTGAATAAAATTATCTCCACAATCAATCTTTCCCAGAATTTTGAACATAAAAGTCCAGTTCAAATTGTTAAAGGCCTTCTCTGCATCTAAAAAGTTGAGAGCTGCTTGCTGTTCATTGTGATGTAAATATTCTATAATGTTCAAAACTATCCTCACATTGCCTCTTAATTGCCTTTTGGGTAGAAACCCACATTGATCTTGGTGAATAAAGTCCTGTAAAATTTTCTTCATTTTTCAGCCAATATTGAAGCAAATATTTTATAATCATGATTAAGAATGAAATTGGTCTATAATTCTTAGCTAGAGTAATATTTTAACTAAGAATTCTAAGATACTTGGGGTCTAGTTCTAGGTGCAGCTTTCTCATCTACACCTTGATCCAAACTTGGATCCATATTTAGCAAGAAAGTCCTTAGCCTTATGGAAGGAGGTGATTCTGAATCTTTGCTGCTGGAACATAAAACTTACACCTTCCAATCTTTCCCATCAGAAAACAATTTTATTCTTTTTCAGAATCTCTGTTAAAAAGCAAAGTCTTTTCTCTTCCTCAAAATCCTTACAGGAATCACTTTCAAAACAATTATTTCCACATTGTCAATATTTAATCTTGATTCAGAGTGGGTTTGCAGAACCTGGTCTTTTATTTTCCTTCTAGCAAAATGGACCAGAACATCTCTTGGTTTATTATTTACAGCTGCTTATCTTGAGCTGATATGAAAAAAATTATCTATTTCCTCCTCCATTCTATCTTTCTTTCTTTCTTTCTTTCTTTCTCTTTCTTTCTTTCTTTCTTTCTTTCTTTCTTTCTTTCTTTCTTTCTTTCTTTCTTTCTTTATCTATCATATTTCTTTACCACCCATCTCATGTTGCAACGACTCTGGGCCGTTTACAAGTGAATAAAAGAATAAAAGATTCATTATAAAATATAAATATATATAAATATAAGACGTAAAATATAAAATATAAAAGCCCCCCATGATCGACTATCCCCCTTCTCGCCCCAAGTGAGGTGGCATAGCGAAGTCTTAACTCCCTTTCTGAAGGCTTGGAGAGTGGGGGCCTGCCTCATCTCTGGGGGTAAATTATTCCAAAGGGCGGGGGCCATGGCAGAGAAGGCCCTCTTCCTGAACCTTGCCAATTGACAATCTCTCATGGACAGGGTCCGTTACATGCCCTCTCTACCTGACTGGGTGGGACGGGTTGATGTAATGGGGTGAATTGGTCCCTGAGGTAACCTGGACCCATGCCATGTAGGTGTTTAAAGGTGATAACCAACATCTTGAATTGGACCTGGAAGCAGACTGGCATCCAATGCAGCTCACGCACCGAAGGTGTTATATGCAACATCCTTGGGGCTCCTAAAACTGCTTGCACAGCCACATTCTAACCAGCTGTAGCTTCTGGATGCTCTTTAAGGGTAGCCCCATGTATGCGGGTGTGAGGTTTCATCTGGCTTCTGACTCAGAAAATGAAACTCATTCTGAGTCAGAAGGGGGAATAGAAACCTACCAGGCAGAAACCAGGAAAGTAAAACCCAGAAGTGACTCAGCAGCATGGGAGAAATTACAGCAGCTGATTGGCCAGTCTTTGGAGGAGGATTTGAATCCTCCAATCAGTGTACAGGAAAGATGTGCAGAAAAGCATGAGAAGGAGAAGGCAGTCCGATTGGCTGCAGATGGGAACGGGTATGTGAAGAATCGGCATAAAAGGCAGATGTGTGAAGAGCAAGCTGCCGGAGACAACCAATCCTTCAAGCTCGCAGCCCCAGCAGAAGAGTCCCTACCTGCATCAGAAACCTCGTCTGTAGCTGAAGGAGAATCAGAGCCTGTGTTTTCTATTGTTGAGGACCTACCTGCTGTGCAAGCTGCCATAGAGGATCTTCTTCCTGCCAATTCTTGCAATCTCAGCCTCGCATCCAGTTCTGGACCTCGCCTCTGCCATTCAGTGCATTCCAAGAGTGTTCCCAGCCTTGTTCCTAGCTCTCAGCCTAATCCAGGATCTCCAATCCAGTTTCATTGTGCTCCAAGCTTCCAGCCTTGCCCAGGATCTCCAGTCCAGTCTAGTCATGCACCAGGTGTCCAGCCTCGTGCAGGAACTCCAGTTCAGTCTTGTTGTGCTCTGGGTTCTCAGCCTAGCCCAGGATTCCAGTCCAGCCCAGTCGTGCTCCAAGCTCTCAGCGTAGTCCAGAATTTCTACTCCAGTCCAGTCCTGCTCCTAGTTCTCTGTCTTGTTCTGAATCTCTAGCCCAGACAATTCTGGTTTTAGGGTTCCAGCCTTGCCTTGAGTCTCTAGTCCAGCCCAGCCTATCCTCTGGAGCTAAGCCTTGTACAGTGGTTCCAGTTCGGTCTTGCCTAGCCTCCATGTGCCAGCCCAGTTTGGTCGGTGTTCCAGATTGCAGACTTTCACCTTCAGTTCCAGTCTTGCCACACTTCCTAGAATCATCCAGTCCCACAGCTTCGGTTAGCGAATCCTGCCCTGCGGTCTTGCAACAGTGTGATCTTGCAACATTGCCTTTTCTTCTATTGTTGCCTGGGTGGTCTTGATTGGAAACAGCCTTATCTCATTTTATCACATGAACTTATTGTTGTAAATAGTTGTCTTAATAAAGAGTAGTTTTGATAATAATCCTGTCTGGCCACCTCATAGTCTGAACAGGACAGCGGGAGATGATTAGGGCATGAGTGAGTGCCCCTAGTCTTGAGCCAAAACTCAGTTATGATATTTAGTGCCACACAAATGCAAGAAGAATTCAGATATCACCCAAATTGAATGACCTAACAGGAACACACAAAATTTAATAACACTTTAGCTCCTGGATTCTTTTCCATCAAAGTAGAACTGGCCTGCTGACATAGTAACAAAACTGTCTTATAGCAATTACACACATGTTAACTGTTATTTAAAACTGTCTTTATATCTTCAATCGAACTATTAGATCTGGGCTGCAAAAATCCAGACAATGACTAGATAGCAGTAAAAGGACCCATAAAATGTACTTCTTTGCTGCCATTCTCCTAGTACACAGCTTCAGAGCTGTGGATCAATTGATGAGATTTAAATAGACTGACCTACAACAATTTTCTTGTCAAAGTTTTGGCAGGGGGCAAATAGCTGATTCAAACATGATTTTATTTCTTTGTGATGCAGTAGTAATGGCAAGTTACATAATTATCCTGACAAGGATTCAATTAAGTATGCACGTTTAGATTTTTTCTAACGAAATATATCTGACCTCTTGAGAAAATACAGTTTTAGAGCAATTACTAGACAACCTATGACCTGTTGGGTCATCCTTTGACAGAAAGGTAGTGCAGTCTGATGTGACCAGAATGAACATTAAATTTTCCTGAGTGGCACACAATAATAAGTCAAAATTTACTTACTTAAAGAGATCAACAGGACGACCACAGATAGGCAAAAAACCTGTGGGAATGGGAGTGATTTCTGACTTTCTGCTGGCTTCCCCATTGCCTTTGCTTGTGAGAAGCTGGCAGGGAACATCAGAAATCACAATCACATGACTACAGGTGACCACGGTGGTGTGGTAACTCTGCAGTGGCCACAATTTTGCCAATACAACTAGTGTGGAGAACCTTGACATTTCAGTTACATGGGAGTAATGGGTCCCAGGTTTTGTACACATTCTTTAAGTTAGCCAATTTGAGGTACCCATAAATTGTTGCATTATGATGCACCATTTTCACTAATTGAAGGTTACAAACAGACAAACAGACAGGAGAGTTTTAGTAGTATATAAATAACTTGTAAAACAAAAAAGAATAGAGAAAATTCAGGCAGCCTTTGGTTCCTATGCACTATTCATATTTTTAATCAGAGTGTTAGGAAGATTTTCCCCATTTTATTAGTATTGGATTCTACCAGATTTCTATCGATAGGATGAAAACTATGCAAATTGTATAGCTCCAAGTCTTCTTAAACTCCCACAGATGAGTTTCTGGATTTTTGGAACAAATGTTGAATTGGATGAATTGGAGAAATGTATCTGGGCCTTTCTCTCTTCTAGCTTTAAATATTACCATCAAGAGTTTTACTAATCTTATAGGTAGGACTCTAATATCTGGGCTTTAAAACGCTGGGTTACTACTAGATTACAGCAGAAACATATATACAACTTCCTCCTTGCTATCATTTAATGGTTATGTGGATTTTTGTAGCCCAGTTATAGGTGGGCAATATATATAATCTGGTGTGGTCTGTTTTACATTTGTTAATTTTCAGAATGCATAGAGCATATTTTGAAAGCTTATTTAAAGATCAGGGGAAAATATATATTCAATAAAAAAAACAAATATGTACCTGAATGTATGGAGTTGGCAAATATATGATCAAATCCTGCTTAAAATGTATCACAGTACTTATCTTTGGAGAGCCAGTTTGGTCTAGTTGTTAAGGCAATGGGCTAGAAACCAGGAGACTGTGAGTTCTAGTCCTGCCTTAGGCATGAAAGCTGGCTGGGTGACCTTGGGCCAATCACTTTCTCTCAGCCCTAGGAAGGAGGCAATGGCAAACTACTTCTGAAATCTTGCCAAGAAAACTGCAAGGACTAGTCCAGGCAGTCATCGAGGATCAGACAGATTGAATGGCAACAAACAAACAAATAAACAAACAAACCCCACTTCAGCTTTGACATAATTATTACTACCAATCAAGGTTAAGTGTAATCTCTCCAGAGAGCATTGTAGTTGGCATGCCAGGCTAAATCAGTAAAAAGCACTCTTAGTATTTCTGACACTTGATTTCTCCAATTAGTGTTGAGTCTGGGAGAATTTTTCCATGGTACACTTGATCATTCAGGAGGGTCTAATGCAAGATGTAAACCTTCACCAAGGGGAAGTAACATCACTTCCACATCATCTTCTGTGGAAAAAAGGATAGAAAAAGTAAGCTATACCTGGAAAACATAGTTTTCAAGACTATTTAATTTACATCTCTTTGATAACAGACATCAGAGTTTCATGTTGAACCAAAGTTATATGCTGTAGCTTGTACATTTAAATGAAATGTGTAGTTTAAATTAACCAGAGGTCTCCTTTATTTTAAAATTGAGGGATACCATATAGCAGCATTAGAATTGTGGCATTAAATATTTCAGCTTAATTTTAGTCAAATAGCTGTTAAAACTGTTTTCTTTTTCCATTGACTTCAATGGATGGAAAGAAAAATATCATGACCTTTTTTTACTAACTCTTTGGGACAGAATTAATTACAAGTGTAATTGAACAATCACCAGTCTGAATTGTATGTTTCCTAATTGTAATTAATTATATTACAACTGAATGTGGATATGCTTCTTAGTTCTTCAAGTGTCCTTGCCAGGCTGGAACTTTAACTTCTCTCTTACCAGCAAGTTTCAGTGAATTAGAACTGGCACTCAGGAAAAAAAATATGCATATACACACACTCCCCTTGGAAGCCTGAAAAACCTTTGAGAAACCTTGACAAGATTGCATGGGGAAGGAGCATGAATGACATTAAATAGGGAACTGATTTAGGACATTCAGACTGATGTCTGAATGTGACTGATAAGAGGACAGAGTTGCAAAACAAGGTCAATGGTGTCTTAAATTAGCCCAGTGGAAATTTACAGAGCAGGAACCTTTGTTATGGATGCTTGAGTGCTTTGTCTGTGTCAATTACACAGATTTCTAATGCAAGTAAAATGAGCCCACTAATCTCATTTGCCAGATTAGCCAAACTGCAAATTCCATGCTATTTGGAATAATATTAAGGAAGATTGGAGGAAGGTGTGTTATTGACTATGCCAGACTGCCTGATTGTTGTGACAGTTGTTGATATTTTCTCTCTTGAATATTAAGGTCCTGTTTATTATTTTAAAGCTTTCTTATAGGACAGTCATTTTTTAAGCTCCCATTTTATGTTAGTCTTACTATGTTCTCAGTGTTTGCAAGATATGATCCATGTTTATTTCTTAAACCTTCAGGAAGTATGGTGTCAGATATGTGACATGTGTAACACCACTGCTGCGTGAGTTGCATTGGTTGCCAGTATGTTTCCGGGTACAATTCAAGATGCTGGTTGTCATCGTGAAAGCCCTTCATGGCTTGGGACTGGGTTCCCTGTGGGACTGTCTCCTCCCAATATTTTCTATCTGTCCAGTTCAGTCTGGCAGGTTGGGCGCGTGGTGGGTCCTGTCAGCCAAGGAATGTTGGTCAATGGGGACCAGGAGACATACCTTTTCTGCTGTAGCATTTGTCTTCTGGAACATTCTCCCTTCAAAGATTAGGATGACCCTGACCCTGTTGGCCTTTTGTAAGGCCCTAAAGACCTGATTATGTGCCCTGGGCTGGGCCCCTGAATGTGTTAAGGGCCCTGTTTCTTGGCTATACTGATAACTATGGTGATAATTTCTCTTGGCTGCCATATATACCTATTTTTGTACTGTGTTGTAATTGTTTTAACTGTTTTTATGATTGTTCACCACCAGAGTCACTTGGTTGAGATGGGCAGCTATAGAAATTAAATAAATAAACAAATAAATAAAATAAAATAGATGTATTGAGAGTCAATGTTCATAGGATCTGTAATTCTGGAAGTCCCCATACATCTGGGATAGCAGCTTGACAAAAGTTGCTATACAATCACAATAAAGTAGAATACCATTACTCACATGATTGGCACTCCACAACAAGATTGAAATCTATGTTTAAACTGAAGTGGTGCTTTCATTTGGGAACTTCAAAAAGATAATAGGAGTAATTTTTATCAGAAACAGGTTAACTTCTTCCACCAGGTGCAGGATGTTGTCTCAAATTGTCACCAGTGTTATTATTTATTTAATTAGTAATGTGCTTCTACTATAGCTATAAGTTCTTGGCTATAGAAATCTGGAAGATCCCTATAAGCAGTGTAACAAATGAGCAACTTTCATGTATGAAACCCGTCCTTTTTTTTTCTTGGTTTTGTGACTATGGTTGAATGTGTGTTTGTGAATAGCACCAGTGAAGCTGTAATTTAGAATAATGATGCATATATCTAAATCATCTACCTAAACTAATAAATTTGCTACTATTGTTCACAGATCTAATTTTATTTATTTATTTATCACATTTCTTCACCACCCATCTTGACAAATGACTCTGGGCAGTGAAGAAATGCGATTAATAAATAAATAAATAATCATCTTTCTAATTGAGAGAGTTGAGCACTGTCTCAATTAGACAATTAATTAACCAAATTATACTCTATTCCTGATAGTCCACACAATGTTCCAGAGAATTAATAGTATCTGTGCACTTACAAAACCTAGCTGAAACCTAGATAAAACTGGTTAAGGCTCTACCCTGCATAACTTCAGGAAGCTGGTATATACAAAACATCTTCCTAACTAGGGCAAATTGTTAATTGAGGGGTGTTGTCAGCCTAAAAGTAGTTTTGAGATAAAAGAGGCATTCTAACTTTCAACTACTGTA
Source organism: Candoia aspera (assembly GCF_035149785.1). Lineage (NCBI taxonomy): Eukaryota > Metazoa > Chordata > Lepidosauria > Squamata > Candoiidae > Candoia > Candoia aspera. The sequence goes on from NC_086159.1 coordinate 44,252,239, forward strand.
GATAGCACTTCATGCCTCTGATGAAAGCGACCTTAGTTCACAAAAGCTTATACTATAATAAATTGTTAATCTTGATGGTGCCAAAATACTTTTTTATGAATATTGTGTAACCTTTTCACATTGCTTTAGCACATGTGGATTGATTGATTTATTCATTACAATAGTAACAGGATGCAGAGCAAGAGTCAGACTCAAAGTCCTCTTGAATATACTGTACAAGTACATTTAATCAGTCTATACCTTGATTTCCATGGGCTTCCTCTGCCCTCTGCGTAACTCTTGCACCAGCTAAAACGGGTAAGAGACAGAAGGAGGAGATACATTCTAAACAATATCTCCAGGCAGGCATCAGGGAACTGAAGCTGTTCTGAAGCTTGTGAAAAACCAAATGGGCCTAGTAAGGTATAGATGAAATTTGAGTTAAGTCCATACATCTTAGCCTAGTGATTGGTTTAATAAGTTGTTAAAAATAAAACAGGCAAGCAGAAACTATATAGCTACATCCTGGAAAGACCTAGCCAGCATAAACCCCTCCCAAAGATACTAATGCATACAGTCTTCAGCAAAGGATTGTTACCTTGTCGTGGTGCTGGAGCCTGAGCACCTCGATGATGCCATGAGCTAAACCGTGAAGGGCCACCCAAGACGGGAAGGTCATGACGGAGAGGTCAGACTAAATGGGATCCCTGGGGAAGGTAATGGCACCCACCTCAGTATTCTTGCCATGAAAACTAATTGGATCAGTACAACCAGAGATATGTCGGTATACCATCGGAAGATGAGACCCCCAGGTCGGAAGATGGTCAAAATGCTACTGGGGAGGAACAGAGGATGAGTTCAATTAGCCCCAGACATGATGACGCAGCTAGGTCAAAGCCGAAAGGACAGCTAGCAGCCAATAGTGCTGGTGGTGAACGGCGAATCCGATGTTCTAAGGATCAACACACCACTGGAACCTGGAATGTAAGATCTATGAGCCAAGGCAAATTGGATGTGGTTATTGGTGAGATGTCAAGATTAAAGATAGACATTTTGGGCGTCAGTGAACTGAAATGGACTGGAATGGGCCACTTCACATCAAATGACCACCAGATCTACTACTGTGGACAAGAGGACCACAGAAGAAATGGCGTAGCCTTCATAATTAATAGTCAAGTGGCTAAAGCAGTGCTTGGATACAATCCAAAAAACGATAGAATTATCTCAATTCGAATTCAGGGCAAGCCATCTAACATCACAGTGATCCAAATATATGCCCCAACCACAGATGCTGAAGAAGCTGAAGTAGAGCAGTTCTATGAGGGTCTGCAGCACCTACTGGACAACACGCCTAAAAGAGATGTTATTTTCATCACAGGAGACTGGAATGCTAAGGTGGGCAGTCAAATGACACCTGGAATTACAGGTAAGCATGGCCTGGGAGAACAAAATGAAGCAGGACATAGGCTGATAGAATTTTGCCAAGACAACTCACTCTGCATAACAAACACTCTCTTCCAACAACCTAAGAGATGGCTTTATACATGGACTTCACCAGATGGACAACACCGAAATCAGACTGACTACATCCTTTGCAGCCAAAGGTGGAGGACATCTATATAGTCGGTAAAAACAAGACCTGGAGCTGACTGTAGTTCCGATAATGAACTTCTTATTGCACAATTTAGGATCAGACTAAAGAGATTGGGGAAGACCCACAGATCAGCTAGATATGAGCTCACTAATATTCCTAAGGAATATGCAGTGGAGGTGAAGAATAGATTTGACTTAGTAGATAGGGTCCCAGAAGAACTCTGGACAGAAGTTCGCAACATTGTTCAGGAGGCGGCAACAAAATACATGCCAGAGAAAGAGAAAACCAAGAAGGCAAAATGGCTGTCTGCTGAGACACTAGAAGTAGCCCAAGAAAGAAGGAAAGCAAAAGGCAACAGTGATAGGGGGAGATATGCCCAATTAAATGCAAAATTCCAGAGGTTAGCCAGAAGAGATAAGGAATTATTTTTAAACAAGCAATGTGCGGAAGTGGAAGAAGACAATAGAATAGGAAGGACAAGAGACCTCTTCCAGAAAATTAGAAACATCAGAGGTAAATTCCAGGCAAAAATGGGCATGATCAAAAACAAAGATGGCAAGGACCTAACAGAAGAAGAAGAGATCAAGAAAAGGTGGCAAGAATATATGGAAGACCTGTATAGGAAGGATAACAATATCGGGGATAGCTTTGACGGTGTGGTCAGTGAGCTAGAGCCAGACATCCTGACGAGTGAGGTTGAATGGACCTTAAGAAGCATTGCTAATAACAAGGCAGCAGGAGATGACGGCATCCCAGCTGAACTGTTCAAAATCTTGCAAGATGATGCTGTCAAGGTAATGCATGCTATATGCCAGCAAATTTGGAAAACACAAGAATGGCCATCGGACCGGAAAAATCAACTTATATCCCCATACCAAAAAAGGGAAACACTAAAGAATGTTCAAACTATCGAACTGTGGCACTCATTTCACATGCCAGTAAGGTAATGCTCAAGATCCTTCAAGGTAGACTTCAGCAATTCATGGAGTGAGAATTGCCAGATGTACAAGCTGGGTTTAGAAAAGGCAAAGGAACTAGGGACCAAATTGCCAATATCCGCTGGATAATGGAAAAAGCCAGGGAGTTTCAGAAAAAGATCTATTTCTGTTTTATTGACTATTCTAAAGCCTTTGACTGCGTGGACCATAACAAATTGTGGCAAGTTCTTAGCGGTATGGGGATACCAAGTCATCTTCTCTGCCTCCTGAAGAAGCTGTATAACGACCAAGTAGCAACAGTAAGAACAGACCACGGAACAACAGACTGGTTTAAGATTGGGAAAGGAGTATGGCAGGGCTGTATACTCTCACCCTACCTATTCAACTTGTATGCAGAACACATCATGCGACATGCTGGGCTTGAGGAATCCAAGGCTGGATTTAAAATCTCTGGAAGAAACATTAACAATCTCAGATATGCAGATGATACCACTTTGATGGCTGAAAGCGAAGAGGAACTGAGGATCCTTATGATGAAGGTGAAAGAAGAAAGTGCAAAAGCTGGCTTGCAGCTAAACCTCAAAAAAACCAAGGTTATGAAAACCAGCTTGATTGATAACTGGCAAATAGAGGGAGAAAATGTAGAAGCAGTGAAAGACTTTGTATTTCTAGGTGCGAAGATTACTGCAGATGCTGACTGCAGTCAGGAAATCAGAAGTCGCTTAATCCTTGGGAGAAGAGCAATGACAAATCTCGATAAAATAGTTAAGAGCAGAGACATCATACTGACAACAAAGGTCCGCATAGTTAAAGCAATGGTGTTCCCCGTAGTAAGATATGGCTGCGAGAGCTGGACCATAAGGAAGGCTGAGAGAAGGAAGATACCCTGGAGAAGATGCTGATGCTAGGGAGAGTGGAGGGCAAAAGGAAGAGGGCCGACCAAGGGGAAGATGGTTGGATGATATTCTAGAGGTGACGGACTCGTCCCTGGGGGAGCTGGGGGTGTTGATGACCGACAGGAAGTTCTGGCGTGGGCTGGTCCATGAAGTCACGAAGAGTCGGAAGCAACTAAACGAATAAACAACAAATGCATACATTGAGAGCCAGTTTGGTGTAGTGGTTAAGGCACCAGGCTAGAAACTGGGAAAGTGTAAGTTCTAGTCCTGCCTTAGGCATGAAGCTAACTGGATGACCTTGGGCCAGGCACTGCCACTCAGCCCTAGGAAGGAGGCAATGGCAAATCACTTCTGAAACCTTGCCAAGAAAACTGCAGGGACTTGTCCAGGCAATTGCCAGGAGTCAGCACTGACTCAATGGCACACACACACAAACAAATTCTAACATTTGTTGGTTGCTACAGTCAACATGGCTATTTTGCTTTTTCCTTGTTCAGTAATATATTTTGTTCTATCTAATCTCCATTCACATGTTCAGGATTTATGCAGGGCTTCAAGTGTGCAGGTAGCCAGAAGTGTGGATCTTGGTTATGCCCCCTACTCTCCTGTGAATTGCTGCTCCTTCAAACCAAGACCATTGAATTGTACATAAAGCTCTGAATAGGGGTTTCTACCCATATTTGCTTGAATAAGAATAAAACTGTCTGTGTATTGATTCATTTTCTTTGAATTGCTTCTGGCTACGAGTAGTTCATGACTACAAGCATTGACTGGTTTTTCATGAACCTCCTTGAATTTTGGAGCTCAAGAGGAACAGAATGCCTCTGCTATTTGCCTCAAATGGGATGTGATAGCTTTTTAGCCATTTGGATTCTCATAAGGCTGTGCTCAGTACTAGATCTTCTTCTAGCAGTGATTAATGTGCAGTGCATGTTTTCCACACCTTTAAAGTACACTATAGCACATTGCCAGGGAAGACCTATAAGGAGAGCTACCAAATCAGAGGTCAACAGCACACAGTTGAAGGCACATTACAGAGATATGCTAGTAGTCCCTGGTATTTACTGTACATTAGCCACATTATTTTCCTTGTCCAGCAAATGGATCTTTGTGAGGCTGTCAGTAGCTTAAAAAATTGAATTCTGTTAAAGAGACTTCTTCTTCTGACATAGATATTTCACTAAAACTTCCTGTAAATCATTTTCAGGCCTAGTCCTGACAACCAAATTAACTATTCTGTATAACCAAGATTCTGGAGCTAACTATTTACAAAACTTGTGTGCTTAGGTCAGTGTCTTTTCCCCCATCTATTTTAGCTATGTCCATCAACAACATCTACCATAGACTTTTTTCCCCACATGGGGAAGCTGATAGCAGTAACTGAAGACACTGTAACAGATGGGAGTAAACTTAAATACTCTTTCCACTATTAAAGGACTCAGTCCAAAAGAAGCATCCTAAAAGACTTAGCATGGCCAGGTACCAATATATCCACCTTGTTTCACCCATGTGAAATTTAATTAACATCAGTGAACAATCTGAGAGCAAGGTGTCTGAATAACAGTTTTCTCCCACATGACTTTTGGATGCCTTTTCCAGACTACCTGTATTTCAGTTTCTCTGTAGAAAGTGTATAGCTCCTGGAAAAGGCCCTTTCATTGGTGGTGTACAATGTCTGGAATTTCCTCCTAAATAATTATTCTGCTTTATTGAACCTAGATAGTAAGTCTTTTTTCTTTGTTCAGTAGCCTAATCAAGGTATAGCTTGATGTATATGTATTATTTTGATTTTTGTAGGTGATCTTGATGACTTCAATGGAGGAAAGGCAAGTTATACATGTTTACCAATAAATAATCAAATAAATACTGACTTCATTAGCTGCTGTTGCTTATAGGAAGAACAGGAGAAACACTAGGTATGTTTGTGTCATGTTAGGTGCCTTTTTCAACTAAACATAGCCTGTGAGCTGCAGGGATGAGACGTGTGATTATTGCATTCTTGGTGTCCTATTGTTTAAGGTCTCAGAAGAGGATCAATTCAAGTCAGAAGATCCTTTCCCATATCTTCTACACAGTAACAGGGTTGATAGGAAAGAACATCTGAGAAAAGAAAACCTGAATAATAGCTAATGTCACTATAGGTATGACTAATCAAAATATGACTTTTGTTGAAATTACAGCAAATTAGGGACACAGATAATTTTACTTATTCCACAACTCTTATTCTGTACAGGAATTGAAGAATGTCCAACTTTACATTAATAAATGTCACTACGGTATTACACTTTTGACATGTGCAAGGTTATTCTTTAGTCAGACTTTTTTATCTGCTGCAGGGCAAGATAAAAGAAAGAGATAATTTAGCTAGCATTTTTCACCATAGTTGATTGCTCTCTCCAGCCAGAGAAAGGTTCATCATTGTTAGTTGAAGTCAATTCTTCAGTAAACAAATGACACAGAGCATGGCAGCTTTTCTCATTGCTATTCAATATCAAAAAGCTCTTTCAACCTTGAAGAATAAGGTTACAGCAGTGAATGGCTAAAAATAAAGAAGTTCATTTAATAATAGAATGGTGCTATACTGAATCTTGCTTTGTACATTTGTGATATTTTTCACTGTAAATTTATTTTTTCTTCTTCATTTACAAAAAGTAGAAGTTTGTACATGTGGGTGTAACTTGCATAGTGAGATGGGCAGTGTATAAATTTGATAAAATAGATAAATAAATACACGTTTCTTATAGCAGAAGGAGGCAAGGGAACTTCATTTAGCTTATACAGCACACAAAATGACTGATGAGATCTTTAATATTTTGTTGCTGTTATGACATTTAAAATGCCATTCGTGCTCACAGTAATGCATGAGTCTTCTAAAACAAGCTGTCAGCCCTATGAGGTAGACCAGATCAGGAAACTGACCCTACGGGAGGACTAGGACTATACACTATTGCAGTAGGCTATCATGACAGTATCTTGTAAGTCTGCCGGTGTTTTCCCTTCCCTCTCTCTTATACCCCAGGAAGTGGGGGCAGGGGGAGGCAGTCTGAGTCTTTCTAATCCTTTCCTGCCTCCCTGGGCTTAATGCCTGTTTCTGCACCCATGGTTGACTTATTGGCTTCGGGATGGCTTCTCCAAGGTCATCTGCATAGTTTCCTATACAACCTCTTCTGATAACATTTTTCCCTTAGAGCTCTTCCTGGAATGCCCATATAATCACACAATGCTGCATGGTCACAAAAGGAAGTGCTGCTGGACAGTCAGCTCTGCTAGTATATGTAGGGATTTTTAAGCATTGGACAAGCTCTGTTTGCCTTTGCAGTGCTTTCCTGTTACTAGCTTTCTCTGGAAAAGCTTCCCACTATGCTTGATTTTATTTTTTGTATTGGGCAGGAGGAGGCAATGGTTTTCCCTGTGACAGTCTATGGAAATGAAAGTTGGACTTTGAAGAAGCAGGATAGAAAGAGTATTGACACTTTTGAAATGTGTTGGAGAAGACTCCTAAAAATGCCATGGATAGCCAAACAAAGAAGCAAATGGATCATAGAACAATCCAGAATTCTCACTTGAAGCACAAATGACCAGGCTCAAATTACCATATTTTGGACACATTATATAAAGATTTAGCTTTCTGAAGAAGTCTGTAATGCTGGGATAGTCTCTAATACTGGGAAGAAAAGAGAGAGAGGATACCCAGCATCAATAGACTCAGTTGCAGTGAGTGCACCAGTGGAAGATTTGAAGGACCATGTTCTAGACAACATCCCAGAGAAAATGTATTTTGTTGCTAAGAGTTGACACCGACCTGATGGCCCATGATCAAGGAAAAGAAATGTTAGAAAATGGGGAAATAATATTTAGGAACACCTCCTATTTAGATGTTACAGTACTTCCTTTCTGCAAATGGTCTGCCCTGCTGATTAATAGATTACAGTAAATGCTAAAGGGATCTGCTATGCTTTCCTGTTGTTCTGGCTGTTTTTTGGTTTTTTAAAAAAATGCTATACTGAATAGATAATTCATAACTTATGCCTCTTGCCTCCTTTCTCTAAGCGAAGTCTGAGATAAACTCCTGACTTTTGTGTACAACAATAAAAACAAAAATTGATAGAATGCAGGGAAGGAAGACATGCTAAATGCAGGCAAGTACAATAGTATATTTGATCTAACTGACCCATCAGTGCTCTTCCAAAGCACTAACTATACTAATTTTTCCTTACTGAATTGACTGAATGTATTGAGGCCTGAGGATGCAGACAAGGTACTTGCCTTAGTCTGATAACTAGCTCTGATTGATCTTGCCCTTTGTTGTTATATCTAATGAATGGGGATGGAGATGTATAACTGGGTGCAGGAGATTACAAATTCCTCCTTGGGAAAGTACCAGCTTCTCTAAAGATGGTAACAAGATTATTCCTGAAGGAGCCTAACTTGGACCCAGAAGTTCATGACACTTCTAGGACAAAACTGCTTGGGTGAATGGTTTTCAAATTGAAATTACCCTGATCTTCCTATAAATGTGTGAGTGAGGGCAGAAAGTGGTTTTGATGGGAAATGGTCAAAGGGTTTTGGCAGGAAGAAATCATGTTTCCAGAGTTTTGATGCAAATTGATTATGCTGATACACATTGCATAACAATGATTTTTTTTCCATAAGGTGAATTCTTGGGTGAAAATGATAATCATATAATACTGGATTTGCATAAAGTGGATTTGCATAAAGCAAGGGAAACTTGTATTAACATGATATAAAACCTCTAGATTTATCCCCAGAGTCTCTGGCAACACTGTCACAGCCCAGCAACAGAGAACACTGCTGGCTACAATACCGACATGCCATCTACACAGAGAGGGATATGCTTCCCACACATAATAGCATTACAACTCATAAAACAATCCTCGTCAGTCATTTTCTGTGGCACAATTAACAGTGATCCCGGTGCAGTAAGGTCTAGTCTTCCTCTAAATATTTTTTTGATTACATTGTTAAATTGTGTCCACACAGATTTAAATATATTGAATTCAAATGTTTCAAAACAATACTCTGCCTGGTGAATCTTCAATAAAAGATTGAGCCTGCTTTAGTGAACAACATCAAACTGTTTAACTCAACTCAAAAGTTTTAATCAAATTGGGCAATGATGAAGAATGCTGGGAGCTATATCTCTGGATCATCTGGAGAGCCATATGATTTCCACCTTGCAAGAGAAAATATATTTTGGACAGTTCTGTTAAGCCAGTGGTTAACTTTGAAAGACCATTACCATTAATAGATACATTTCACTAATTTCAAGTAACAGAAATGCGTTGTGGTGTATTCATTAAAAAATGTAATGCCATCTAAATAGCTTGGCTCTTTTTAAAATTTATTTATTTATTTATTCACTATTCATTTATCATCCATGGAAGCTGTATGTCTTGTATCAGCATTCTGAAGTTATTATGTTTGGGGACTGACCACATGTGCTATAGAATGAGCAAAATAAAGATTTGATTTGATTTAACTTCATGTAGCCCATTCAAATTTTAGGAATGATATTCATTCTAAGACAATCAAAGACTTAAATAATGTCAAAAAGGCAAAAACAAAACAAACACCTGCTTTTTAACTTCTAAAAAAGAACACTGATCAAAGATTAAAATAGATTGTGCTCAAACACATCTTGGTATTCAGGACTTTAAGGCATTTGGAAGAAGTTTTTTAGCAAGATTTGGGTACCCAGAATCAAAGGTATCATTTCAAGGAGACGTGGCAGATAAGATTATTTCTTTAGCCCTGGGGATTGGCGAGTGAATTCAATCAGCGATCTGTTTCAGACTGTTCCTATCTCTATAAAATATTGCAACATTTAACTATGGAATTAGTCAAAATATGGAACTGCTTTGAAGAAAAGGTTTAACAAAGGGAGCTGCAATTTAGGGATATATTTCTTTTTGTAGATTTTTTTCTGATCCAACCCCCTAGTGAGCTTTCCTCAACCTGAAACACACCAAATGCATTGGATTACACGTTCCATCTCCCCACTGCCGGGCACTGAAAACCGTCTCAGTTTTTCTAAGTAGGAAAGGCTGGGAAAGATCTCCCTCTAGAACTCTGGAAGGTTTCTGCCAATCACGACTTATAACACTGAACTCGGTGGACCAATAATTTGGTCTGTTTGTTACAATGGAATGTGAATTTTATTTCCATCGGTTATCTAATCTATATTAACAAATCATACAAACAGACCTTCAGGATCTCTAAAGCATATATATTTGAGTTTACACAGCATGAAGAAAAATGAAGCATTGTTAGTGCAGTAGTTCAGTCATCCTGTCTGTCTTTACATGTATTGCTTTTATAGTTTTCCATTTTTGCACCTCTGCAGCTGATTTTTAGGGCTATTAGAGTTCCCTTCTACTGTGAAATTATTAGCATGGCTTTGCACCATTTTAGGCAGGAAAGTTATGAAAACTGGATTTAAAATAGTTTTAAATGGACTTTTAAAGCCATTTAAAAAAAAGACAAATAATCCCCTATATACTCTTCAAACCTGGGGTGGAGGGAAAGGGAAAGACAGAAAAAATCCAGTCCCAAGTACTGTGTGATGTAGCCTCATTCATTGTATGTCATTACTTTGCCAATTGCAGGATTTACCTTCCCCAATCATTGAGGGCATCTCTCCAGCCCCCCAAATGTTTCCTACCTCTGGACTAACATCTAGAATGTATGGAGAGGAAGTCACAGTGGAGTCATGCACACCTGTATTACAAGCCTTCCTGACAGATGCAGGAGTTCAGATACCTGGAGCAGTCTCAAAGGCATCAGAAACTATAATGCTAGGAGATGCATGTCAGTGATGTAGTTGACACCAAAACTAGTTTAATAGACTACAGAGAAAAATGTACTATAGGTCAAGCTGGTTTATGAAGTCAAGAAGATTTATTGAAAAAGAACATTCCAACAAGTATAATTACCTCTAATTGTACCCAAATAGGTGGGATAAAAACCCTGCTACGGTTAAGAAATTATTGTCATAAAATATATGAAAGTGGCCATGAGACAATTACAGTCTATTGTTGCAATGGGATAGCTTTGAATTTTCATTTTGCCTGTACATGTAGGCTTATGTCATCAAAATGCAGAATTCATAGCAGTTGTTAAAATGAATCACTCTGCAGACCATCTGGCCAGTAATGAATTATGACAAAGAGGTATGGAAAGTCCAACTATCTCTTATATCTGACTGGATTGTTGCTGTTGGAAAACATTGGAGGAGTCAGTACTATGCACATTACTTTGACTTCTTAGAGGAAATATGGGATATAATTTAATAAATGAATGAACCCTTACCAAAAATATAGCAGTGGCTGATATTGTACACTAGACACTCTGATTACCTTAGGATCCCACACTGAACTGACTGATCAAGTTGTTGTTGTTGTTATTATTTTTTTTTGGTGCCTTTGAGTCAATATTGACTTGTGGCAACTGCCTGGACAAGTCCCTGCAGTTTTCTTAGCAAGATTTTGGAAGTGGTCTGCCATTGCCTACTTCCTAGGACTGAGAGAGAATGACTGGCCCAAGGCCACCCAGCTGGTTTCGTGCCTAAGGCAGGACTAGAACTCACAGTCTCCCAGTTTCTAGCCTGCTCCCTTAACCACTACACAAAAGTGGCTCAAATATTATTTACTCAAGGAAATATCTGAAATTTCATGCAATTTCAATGATAGGGTGCTAAAGTATCCTAACAATTTTTACTTTTACCTTACATATCCTAAGATTTTTCAGAGTGAATTCCCTGAAATTCTTACAGTGGTGACTTACATTTAATTTTTATTATTTTTTGTAATTTTATTTAAATTTAGTCATCTGCAGATGCAGATAGGAGCTTGGCAGATTCTTTGGCACCTGTGTTTGCTGTATTGCCTGTTTAAATGAACAGGCTTCAAGCAACATACCACAGATTAAAATATTTAATTATAGAATTTGAATGATATTGAAAGGCTGGGACCTAAGGAAAAAAACAAATGGGGAGGACACAAGAATGCTTAAAAGTTACATGTCGATTACAAATAAGTAACTGTTAAATTATTTGGCTGCACGTTGCTATTTAAGTTTTAATGTTCCAATTAAAAAGGAAGACATAAATCATTGCTTCAGCCTGGGAAGCATGGCTCAGCCTATAATTCTGATAAACAGAAGAGTTAAATCATTTCAGAACAGTGAGTTTTCTGATTTTTTAAAAAAATACATAATATATATGCAGATGATTCCAGCTGGCCTTTACAAGTTTACTACTTTACTTTTATATAGAATTCTAACTTATGATCACTTTATTACCTGGATACCATCTGTTAGAATTCAGTTATACAAATCAAGTGTAGAAAAGTTAATTAGATAGAGTTGGTGAATTAATTCCTCATTATTTTCTTTGAAAAGCAAACATTGGGGAATACTACTGAGAAATGCTTCTATATTTCTTACCTTCCTTTTTTTTAGAATCTGACAACTGCATTCATATATGATTTTACAATGTTGCTATTAAAAATATCCAGAAGTTACGACATTTTAAGAAAGTATCTGTTCATACTAGGAACAGAACAATAAAATTGATTTAAATCTGAGCTATTATATAAATTTTCACCATAGCAAAAGTACTTCATGCATACTGATGAAACTGGTACTGTTACATAACAGATGCTTATTTTTAAGTATTCATTAAATGTAATAAAAGTAAGTTTAATGGAAATTACTTTAAAATTCTATGAGATCTGGATACTAATAATTCTCATTTGTGTTATTATCTTGATTTGAAGAATAAAATGTCATGACATACTGTAAATAAGATGGAGATTTAATTCCTTATGCTGAGAAAAGAGTTTATTTGGATTATACTGGGAATATTATGGTATTTTTAAAAATGGATCACAGAAATCTGGAGTAAAGCCCCCATTACAGTTATTATACATTTAAAGTTTATACTAAATAAATAAAGAAGCATTGACTGTGGATAAATTTGGCTGACCCAAGATGTCATAGATATATGCAACTTTCTTCTAATGTAATATTTCTTGGGTAATAAAATAGCAAAAGAGTGTTTGCCATTTAAATGCATTTATTCTTTTTATCTGTTGTTCGTTCTTTTAAAACTGCTTTTATTTGTTAATAGTTTTTTTATAGTAATTTGCTGGGCAAATTATTATGAATTAAAGCAATTTACTGAGCAAATAAAAATAAGTAAATGTAACTAAAATTAAAATTAAAAAGCTCAAACACTGATCTCAAATGATTACAAAATGGAAATTCTTGGCCTACTATTATTTCGACATGGATACTCAGTTTGGGCTAAATGGGAATGAATGGGAAATTCATGGAACAATTGATAATAGAGAGAATAGGTATATGCAGATCAGTACAAAATCATTTTCTATCATTGCCCATGTAAGTGAGCATTATCATAAGTTTTGTGTATTTTCAATATATTTTTTAAATTTAAAAATGTTATCCAGTTGTCTTTTGGAACTTTTCCTAAAATGTGGAGATTTGGGACCCAATTTTGTTTTTAAGGTTAGCGTCACCAATATATCTTATTGAATATGCAAATGTACCCATTTTTTTATTTTATGTAAAGTCTTTCAAAGAGTGATTTAATATAAATGTACTTAGTGCATCTTTCAGAATATATTTGATGTGTCTGTCTCTCTGTTTAGTAGTATTTTTAAAATATAAGAAACAAACGCACACACACGCACACACACACTCACTTTGTCTGCATCTTCTACCAAATAATCAATCAATCAATCAATCCATGGATTTTTGATCCCAAGAAAGAAGATACTAGTAGATAGTTCAGTTCTACCACTGATATCATGGTCCAATCAGTGGACAATGCCGGTTTCCTCCTATAGAGATCATGGAAATGTCCTTTATGTTTCTAGGAAATTATCTATCTATCTATCTATCTATCTATCTATCTATCTATCTATCTATCTATCTATCTATCTATCTATCTATCTAATTTATCCCCGCCCATCTCCTCCCGTCAGAGGCCTCTGGGCAGTTATATAGTTACTGATCTGATGACTTTTTGAGATTAAATGGCATCCTCGCATAGCCAGTCTGAATTTTTGGGATATTCACTTATTTACAACTGGGATTATTTCCATTTAAGTTTAAAATAAGAAATTGAATCAATGAGCAAAGGAGGTACATAAGGAATATATAAAGTGTTTTGCAATGAATTGGTTATTTCTACATCTACATCTACATCTATCTATCTCTATCTTGGTTAGTTTACACACACACACACACACACACACACAAACACACACTTTTTGCTGAAGTATACTTAAATGGGGAAAACAATAGTGAGCTAAGAGATTACAAGGAAGTCTTTTATTTTTACCCTTGCTTGTGTTACTATAGAAAAGTAGATCTGACTTGCATAAACTGGCCAGGCCAGTTTTATTCTGAAATAATTAGGCATACTAGATAGGTAGATAGATAGATGGATAGATAGATGGATAGATATACTGTATCTATTACCCAGTCTAGTAAGGCCCTATGTACATTATATAACTTACAACAAAGTCCAAATTCTGTATTTTTTCCTGCAGGCTTATGGCAGCAGTAAAAAACCATGGTTCTCTAGTAGGCTTAACATATTCTTGATTTCTCTCTTTGTAACAGAAGACATAAAATTTATTTCCCTATAAACTGAAGATGTTATTTCTAAAGAATTTAAAAATGTAATACTGAGAAAAGCAGGAACAGATTGAATATCAGCTATATCTGATATATGAGATATCTGGTCGTAAGCCCTGCAGAGTTGTTTTTAATATGGGCAGCTATATAAATGTTTTAAATAAATAAATAATAACATACTGTCTTTTAGGCACCTAAATGTTAAGACTTGAAATTATTTCTAGGTAAATGGAAAACGAAAATAGGGACCATTCTGGAATGAGTGATTAGAAACTTTGAAGGTTGTTTGCTGAATAAGAAAAGACATTTTTAAAAATCAATTGAATATTTAATCAGGGAAAATATATACGTGTGGCTCTTTTCTTACTCTTTTACATGTTAGTGGGTATCTTGCTATCAGGTAAAATCAGAAAATCTCATAGCACCTTTTCAGACTAAACAGTTTTATTAAAAGGCATAAACTAATATGAACTGTAGTTCACTTAATCACTTTATCATCTGAAAAGGCACACACACTCTTTCTGAATTTGGCTACCACGGACAGACACCACTGTTCTACTATTTCTATCGAATGCTAATCTTTCTTTCTCAGTTCAGTTAAAAAATATTTATATTTGTCAATGAACCCTTTTATTGCCCCTGTTCCACAACAGTAGCAGGGCATCTACTCTGTTAGAATCTTCTCCAGAGTATCAACTAACCTTTGGGAGTGGTGGGGGCAGGGAAATTTTAGGTATCAATAATATAGATCCAATGCATGATTTGTGCCAACTTTCTTAGAAGTGTTACATTAAATAATCACCACTAGGTGGCAGAAAGAAACAAATTACAGATACTGTATGTTCTGCTTACCTTGGGAAATGAACAGGAAGATAACTCCAAGATGTGCTGGATGGATCACATCATGTTTTTGTTGCAGTTAACTTTGTGCATCTTTGGAAAGACTGCTACCGATAGCTTAATCCACAGCCTAAGGGAATCATTACACTTGACTTGGTCTGATTCAACTGAAGCCAATGAGACTAAAATACATTAACGTAATAGCTGTTGTTTTAACCTGAAGCAGCACTTTAGCTTAGCAATAATGAGGAATCTCAGCTAGTACTCAACTGAAAATATTTCTCTGTATATTCAACACTGTGTTTGTCTACACTGGGGACAAACAAGACTTCACATTATCTATTTTTGAATATTTAAGCTATTTCAGACATTACCAAAACAAAAGCACAGGAAAGGGAAAACAGCATTACAATAGCAGTCAGGAAAACACTGATTATACAGTGCCTTGTATGCCACAGTAAACTCCATATCAAGTTCATCTCTATACTTGGTCAGAAAATGTGCAAAGACTGAGTTCCAAGTTGTATGGGGACATGACTCCACATGTTGTACACATACAAGACTGTTTAATGATAAAGATGCTCTCAGGTCAAACTTGGCTCCTGATATTAATAATAATAAATTAGATTTATATGCTGCCCAACTTACAATGACTCTGGGTGGTTTACAATTGTTAAAACATTTAAAAACAAAGAACGATACAAAAACACAAAAACAGCATAAGACAAAAGAACAACAATGGCAAAGAAAGCAAACCCAGGACGGAACAGAAAGGAAGAAAGGAGCATCAGTTGTCCTCTCCAAAGGACAATATGGATAGGTCCAAGCAGTTTCTGAACTGGTTTGACAGTTCCTTCTGGGAATTTTCAACTTCCCAGCCCTGAAATTCCCTTGCAGTCTCCCATCCAGATACTAACCAGGGTCAATTGTGCTAAGTTCCAAACCTAGAAATGTCAGCAAGTGCACCTGTTCATAATTCTCTAAACTTGTTATGATGCATGGATACTAGATCATGATCAATTAGCAGATCTCCAAGTAGCTTGCAAGATGTATGTACTCTTAATTGTTTAATAATAGCCACAAGCAAAAAGGTTTCCTGTTACTTTAACAAAGAAAGCTTGGCTGAAAATCAGGTGTGATTCTATATGAATGGATTAGGAGCACAGTTCTGGCACTGAAAACAAGATTTGGGGTCAAGCATATGCTCACCTTGGACTTTAAGGCTAACTGCCCCTAGCTCTACTTTATGCATTTCAGGTTAAAAAAAACCCAGCTTCATTAAGCCCATTCGCAGTTGTTCTAATGAAGTGCCATCCTTAAAGTGGAGCGGTTTAACTGCTCAGAGAATGACTTTTTGCTATGCATGAAAAATGAGTTACCTAAAAGTAAGATAGAAATCTGCAGAAAGCAGTTACATGTAACTCAATACTTTATCTTTGTTCTGTCTTTTTCTAAGTACTGTTTCAGTTATTTGGACTCTGCTATGCAATTAGGGCATGAGTTTGAATTCCCATGTATGGCTGTGCAAAGATAAAGTTGCTATTAAAAAAGGTAGGGAGAAACTAAAAAGTACTATTTTTCCCCCAAGTCACTGCTGACTCATGGCAACTGCCTGAACTACTCCCTGCAGTTTTCCTAGCACTGTTTTTTGGAAGTGGTTTGCCATTGCCTGCTTCCTAGGGCTGAGAGGGAATGACTGGCCCAAGGTCACCCAGCTGGCTTTGTGCCTAAGGCAGGACTAGAACTCATGGTCTCCCAGTTTCTAGCCTGGCACCTTGACCACTACACCAAACTGGCTCAAAAAATGCTAATACTATATATTTAATAAAATGATAACATGTCCAGTGTATGCCTGTTTCTGTTGCTGTCCCTTTTTTATCTGCTCAGTGCCAGTACAACTAACTAGAATTTGATTTCCATTTATGTCACTGCAAAAACAAAAGAAAGAAGTGAGCATAAATGAGCAATTAGTAGAATTGAATAGTCTGAAATACACAGGATCATTAGATCATTTTAACCCAAGTCTTTGTTTTAATTGGAGCTAATGAGAACAAAAGTGGTTTCTGGGGTTTTGTCGGAGGTAGTAGGGACAATGTTCAGCATAATGGATTGTATGTGATTTGGGCACCCTATGGCTCATAAAAACAAACTTTCCAGATCTAGAATTTCACATTTTGAAACTTGCCCATCAGTAATTGCCTGGTTCAGACTATTCTGACTCATTCCCTCCATCTGGCACCTGAAAATCCAACAGTTAAACGTTTTCATTTGCTAGAGAGCAGTGAAGTGCTGTAATTAGCTTCATCTGGCACTCAGACAGTTGCATGCAGTTGGTCATCTATGGCTTAGTGAACTTTTTTTTTCCCCTAGAAATTTGGGCTTTGGCAACTTCCATAATTATTGTGTGTTTTGAGAGATCAACACAATCAGTCTGAGACTTCAAAAGCCTGAATCAGCCAATTTATTTTGAGCTATGATTCATGAGAGCAGAAGAAGACTATCTGTAGGTTGGAAACAAATGGTTTAGAAGGGGAGAAAAACTGTACATGCTTGTATGCAAAGTGCTTTACAAATCCTATGCTTTTTAGTAATCTCTTTGGTCTTCTTGTATTAAAACACAACAACTGTTAAACTCAAAAAGGGAATTCAAATGTTTGGAGTATTGATATTTTATTATAGGTTTGTCTGACATGTCACAGAAGTTATACTAATGTTAATCATTACCTCTAATTCTCATGTTCAGCTTTAAATATCGTTGCTTCTGCAGTCAGAACACTACATACATTTACAAGCTGCTGGTATCAGCCTACAGTATCTGCAGACAAACAAAAGTATAGAGAAGTATTTTTCAGGAAAAAGATCCTAGGGAATGGGAGAAATGTCAAAAATACAGGAAGAATAAAATGAAGCAGTCATGTGATAATTTCATCATTTTATTCATAGAATCAAAATGTATGAGCTGGAGGCCTTATAGGTCATCTACTCCACTCCTCTGCTTAGTCCAAGAATCTACTAAACCACACCCAACAAATGGCCATCTAACAAAAAGCAATTATTTCTCTGACCTTATCACATCCACAGGTTGCTGTCCAGCAGCCCTTTTTTACTACGACTCATTGCTTACTAGGAACGGAAGAGCTACCGGATTATTTAGTGGACTGCTGGAAAAAATATTCCAGGTTCCGGCAGATAAAGTCATTTGGATTTGCTTGGAGTTGGACTCTCACTGGGCAAGTCCTGTCAAGGTGACAGAAACAGTCTTGCCCATTTATCTGGAATGAGTTTGACCTGTAACTCCTGAGGATATGGACAGGATCCTCAGCCTGATGAACACTTCCACCATTGTGTTAGATCCATATCCCTACTGGGCCACCAAAAGGTGCATGCAGGTGGATCTATGTGGTAATGTCTGTTTCTTTGAAGAAAGGATTGGTGCTTCCCACCTTGAAGGAGGTGTGAAATGCCCCCTTCTTAAAAAGTATCATGGGACGTGACTGTTCATACTGTCCTGATGGCAGATCTTCACATTAGCTCCTCCCTAAAAAGGAAATGGCCACCATAAATGAGACTACTGGATCACAAAATGCCAAGGCAAAGAGGAAGGAGAAGTAATGCCTCCCTTATTACTAAGGTATAGGTCAAACATGAGCATGTACCTGTGCTTGGGCAGGTTCACTTTTCATTTGCTCTGTTGTTCCAAGTAAGTGCTTACTATAGTCTAGGTGTATCTATACCATGAGCTAAACTGAACAAAATTCCTTTGGTTTTTGGTACCAAATCTCTCCTACTATCTATGTGTATATGTCTGACAGAGGCATCAGATCAAGCAAAATCTTCATGCAAAGGTCAAGTTCCTCCTTGTCCTGTTCAGACTATGAGATGGCCATACAGATTTACTATTAAGTTCTTTATTATAATAACTATTTACAACAGCAAAAAGTCCAATTAAGCAATGCAATTCAATCAGGTCCACCCAGGCAGTAAAGGACAACCAGGCAAGGCTGCAGGTTCAGGTTGTGGCAAGGCATAACTCAGCTAGTTCTCTTTTCAAGGTTGCAAGACTTGATGGAGCTAGAGTGCATGGCAAAGAGGAGGCTTGAGGCATGGGTCTGTGAACAGGCACACAGGTTGGACTTGGCTGGAACACAGAGGCTAGATGAGGCTGGACCAGAGCATCTAGGCAAGGCTCAGATCTGGAGACAAGGCTGGGCTTGGCTGGAGCATCTAGGCAAGGCTCGGATCTGGAGACAAGGCTGGGCTTGGCTGGAGTATCTAGGCAGGGCTCAGATCTGGAGACAAGGCTGGACTTGGCTGGAGCATCAAGCCAAGACTTGAGACTGGAGGCAGGACTGAATCATGCTGGAGCAACAAGGCAAGGCTTGGAACCGGATGTGAGGCTGTGCTCATCAGGAATGGCAAGGAGAGACTCAACTGGAGTGGCATGTGCAGGAAGCAGGTCCACAACAACAGAAAGCACTGGCTCTGGTTCCACTCTGGCTACAGGCAAGGCTTCTGACTGGTGCAAGGACTCTTCCACAGGTGCTGTGAGCTTGAAGGATCAGTTGTCTCCGGCAGCCTGCTCTTGGTGCGCCTGCCTTTTAACACAATCCTTTCTGTGCCTTTTCTCACCTGCAGCCAATCGGGCTGCCTTTTGATTCATGCTTGATCTTTCACAAGCACTGATTGGAGGATTCAAACCTTCCTCAGAAGTTTGTCCAATCAGCATCTCTGGTTTCTCCCACTCTGCTGAGTCACTTCTGTTTTATTTTTCTCCAAATCCTTCCTGATAAGATTAGTTTTCCCCTTCTGACTCAAGATGTTTTCTTTTCAGAGTCAGAAGCAGGCTCAAACCTCACACTCTTCAGGGAGGACTTTATCATACATTCCCCAATTTCCACAGAGCAAGATCCAACTAAACACCCTGTCTATATCCAGTCCACTGCTATCACTCAGTACATACGAATATCCCTAAAGCTTTTAAACTAAGTTCAAAGTTCAAACTCCAGTGCCATCTTAAAATTATCTATCTATCTATCTATCTATCTATCTATCTATCTATCTATCTATCTATCTATCTATCTATCTATCTATCTATCTATCTATCTATCTATCTATCTGCTTCCAAGGGCCAAAGGATTATAAAATGGTAATTTCCATTTTATATTTCTAGACCATAGGTATATGTACTATGCTTCCCAAAAAGTCAGTACACATACAGTATATTTTATGGCCATTGAATTTATTTTATTTTATTTATTTTTTATTTTCTATCCTGCCTTTATTATTTTTATGAATAACTTAAGGCGGCAAACATACCTAATACTCCTTCCTCTTCCTATTTTCCCCACAACAACAACCCTGTGAGGTGGGTTGGGCTGAGAGAGAGCGACTGACCCAAGGTCACCCAGCCGGCTTACATGCCTAAGGCGGGACTAGAACTCTCAGTCACCTGGTTTCTAGCCTGTTGCCTTAACCACTAGACCACACTATTAATGTTAATGGTATGACTCGGGGAGTTGCAGGCTGAAAAGTGGAGCTGGGGACTTCTTATCCCTGCTTCAGCCTCTTTCAGTCATCTCTATTCAGACAAGTTTTAAGTGCAAAGATGAGAAGTGTGGGAAGTAAGCTAGCTCCCTCCTAAGTTGTTCGCATCACCATGGAGATATGAAGAGGGTGACTGTCTACAAAGTTTTCCTCTGTGAAGGTTTTTCTGAAATATTAGAAATTCTAGGGCAAACATTCATCCAGATGACTTGATGCATAAAATAGATTCTTAGATGCAGATTATTACCCTCCAGGTCGAAGGCACTGAGAAAGGTGAATGAAAGGGTAGAGTTAGCACACTTGCTTTTCCTACATTTCTCATATAGAGACCTTATACTCAGAGTGCAAAAATCTCTGCTGTATATTGAAAGAATGACTGAATAAGGCTTCTATCTTACATGATCAACAGCTCTACTCTCAGACTGCTAGGCTACTACAGCCTAATTCAAAATACTCTCAGTTAATTTCTGTTTCACTGGTGTTGATTCAGCTTTTGCTGTTACTTTTGTCCTTCAGTCACTTATTCCTTTTTAGCTGATTCCTTTTCTGTTTTTCTCAAGCAACCATTGAGGTCTTTCAAATAGATGGGAGGGAGCTTGCTTTTTTTCCCCTACCACTCAACTTCCCTCAAAGGCACAGCCATCATGATATTACAAAGCAAATAATATTTGCCAGAAATTGGAAGGAGCTTACCCCCTCCAGCTGAACCTTCGAAACTCAACATGCAAGATGAAGAGGATGCCCATTTTGGCTCTTTCAGACTTGCTGCCTTAGATAACATGCAACTTTCAAAATATTATTGCTGATATACTTTACTTCCTTTTTTGAAATATCCCCTAGCTAATATAATTTAAAAGGCTTCAACATCACTTGTAGCTGATGCATCTTTGCCTGTCTGGCCAATAGATACTCTGGTGGTTGCAGATTATGACACATTAATGATAGTGCAAGGCGATTTGCATCATTAAGACAGGAAGCACCTGCATCTCTGCCTCTTATAAATAGTGCTGTCTATTTTTCAAGAAAAGACTCCAGGCTAACTTGGGTTTGTGGGATGAATTTCTGAAAAGCACTATCAGACTTGCATTAATATTGTATGTTGGAGAGATTTATATCAAAGTATAAAGTCTGTGAACACTCCATACAGATCAGCAGAATATTAACAACATGGAATTTCCCCATAGCTTTTAACATTACACACACAAACACACACACACACACACAGTTTAAAAGTGTTATTTTGATCAACAGGCAGTCTTGAGGTGCAGTTCATAAACCATCCTGAAAAATAAACTTCACATATACAGTATATTTTCAAAGTTGTATTGAACTAGTTCATAATCTGGACTCATAATCTGCCTTACTTTTCCTGTGAGTTTATCTTCATTTTCCTGTTTAATTAGTGACATTACGGTGTTATATTTTAACTTTAGTAGCATTTCTTTAATAATCATTGAGAAAAATCTAGTTGTTATTGTTGTTTTCTAGTATAAGTAATCTCAAGACAAAGGTAGAAGGAATAACAGCTAGCACTGGACAGCACACGGTGCAGCTGAGTCATGTTTGGACATGTCTGTACATGAGCCCAGGCCTCACAGTGTCAACAGTTTAAATGTATGTTCTCTGAATACAAGCTAAATATTAGACTGATTGTAATAGTGTTATGCTTATCTACATACTGTTGTCATCCCATGAAACTGTGTTAATCCTGGTACTTTCTGATACAGTATAAGCGTAGTGAGTTAACATTTAAATCTCAGAAGCAAAACTTTATCCCATTTGTCAAAAAATGCTGTGAACTTTATTTTGATTATGAAGTGGGTGACTAAGATAAGAATTGAGTCCCTCACATTTGCGGTGTGATATGTGTTAGGTTTCTAATAGGATGAGTAAAGGATTCATGACATATGCTGTTTGCCATTCCTGTGGCTTGCAGGGAGGCAAAAGACTATACAGTATATTGTTACAGTACTGTTAGTTTTCCCTAACAAGCACAATGATGATACATTTAGCAAATTCTTCTTCCAATAACATCTTTACAAAACAAGTGTTTTGTAAAGATGCTTGTTTACTTATGGAGGGTCTTGGCCATGAGCACAATGTAAATGAGCTAACTCCTCAAAAGTTAGCTTGAAAACTGCCCTTTATAATGGAAATAAATTATCATCTAAAGTGTTAGCACATGCTGCTAACATAAAAGAGAATATGAAACTACTTTTGGAAAAGATCCAGTATAAAAAATATAAATGGAATATCCGTGGAGAACTCAAGGTTATCATACTTCTTCTCTGCCTCCAGCTTGGATATACAAAGTACTGTTATTTTTTGTGTGAGTGGGCAGTTGTTGTTCTTGTTTATTCGTTTAGTCGCTTCCGACTCTTCGTGACTTCATGGACCAGCCCATGCCAGAGCTTCCTGTCGGTCATCAACACCCCCAGCTCCCCCAGGGACGAGTCCGTCACCTCTAGAATATCATCCATCCAACTTGCCCTTGGTCGGCCCCTCTTCCTTTTGCCCTCCACTCTCCCTAGCATCAGCATCTTCTCCAGGGTGTCCTGTCTTCTCGTTATGTGGCCAAAGTATTTCAGTTTTGCCTTTAATATCATTCCCTCAGGTGAGCAGTCTGGCTTAATTTCCTGGAGGATGGACTGGTTTGATCTTCCTGCGGTCTAAGGCACTCTCAGAATTTTCCTCCAACACCACAGTTCAAAAGCATCGATCTTCCTTCTCTCAGCCTTCCTTATGGTCCAGCTCTCGCAGCCATATGTTACTACAGGGAACACCATTGCTTTAACTATGTGGACCTTTGTTGTCAGTGTGATATCTCTGCTCTTAACTATTTTATCGAGATTTGTCATTGCTCTTCTCCCAAGGATTAAGCGTCTTCTGATTACCTGACTGCAGTCAGCATCTGCAGTAATCTTCGCACCTAGAAATACAAAGTCTTTCACTGCTTCTACATTTTCTCCCTCTATTTGCCAGTTATCAATCAAGCTGGTTGCCATAATCTTGGTTTTTTTGAGGTTTAGCTGCAAGCCAGCTTTTGCACTTTCTTCTTTCACCTTCATCATAAGGCTCCTCAGTTCCTCTTCGCTTTCAGCCATCAAAGTGGTATCATCTGCATATCTGAGATTGTTAATGTTTCTTCCAGAGATTTTAACTCCAGCCTTGGATTCCTCAAGCCCAGCATGTTGCATGATGTGTTCTGTGTACAAATTGAATAGGTAGGATAAGCGTATACAACCCTGCCGTACTCCTTTCTCAATCTTAAACCAGTCCGTTGTTCCGTGGTCTGTTCTTACTGTTGCTACTTGGTCGTTATACAGATTCCTCAGGAGGTATACAAGATGACTTGGTAGTCCCATACCACTAAGAACTTGCCACAATTTGTTATGGTCCATGCAGTCAAAGGCTTTAGAATAGTCAATCAAACAGAAATAGATGTTTTTCTGAAACTCCCTGGCTTTTTCCATTATCCAGCGGATATTGGCAATTTGGTCCCTAGTTCCTCTGCCTTTTCTAAACCCAGCTTGTACATCTGGCAATTCTCGCTCCATGAATTGCTGAAGTCTACCTTGCAGGATCTTGAGCATTACCTTACTGGCATGTGAAATGAGTGCCAGTGTTCGATAGTTTGAACATTCTTTAGTGTTTCCCTTTTTTGGTATGGGGATATAAGTTGATTTTTTCCAATATGATGGCCATTCTTGTGTTTTCCAAATTTGCTGGCATATAGCATGCATTACCTTGACAGCATCATCTTGCAAGATTGTAATGAATGCCTTTCCCAATAAATTGCTCAGACTCAAAAAAAAAGTTTAAGTTCTGATTTTATTAAGGATAGAGTACAAACACAAAGAAAGCTGAGAATGAGAAAAGCGTGCCTAAAATCAAACTAAATTGCCCCATTACAAACAGTCCCCCCCCTTCAAACATTTCAAATTCACATTCCCAGGTGCTCCTAACGAGTTCTGCTGATCAATGGGCAAAAAGACCTTGACACAAAAAGATAACCCAAACACATTCCTCCTAAGCGAACAGAGATAGAGCCCCCGGTGCAAGGTTTCACAGCAGCACCCTCCCAGCTAGGAATGCATGTCAGCGCTCTGGCATGCGAACCGTTACGATGTACCAGGCACATCGAAATGGTGAACATGACAAAGTTTTTGAACAGTTCAGCTGGGATGCCGTCGTCTCCTGCTGCCTTGTTATTAGCAATGCTTCTTAAGGCCCATTCAACCTCACTTGTCAGGATGTCTGGCTCTAGCTCACTGACCACACCGTCAAAGCTATCCCTGATATTGTTATCCTTCCTATACAGGTCTTCCGTATATTCCTGCCACCTTTTCTTGATCTCTTCTTCTTCTGTTAGGTCCTTGCCATCTTTGTTTTTGATCATACCCATTTTTGCCTGGAATTTACCTCCAATGTTTCTAATTTTCTGGAAGAGGTCTCTTGCCCTTCCTATTCTATTGTCTTCTTCCACTTCCGTGCATTGCTTGTTTAAAAATAATTCCTTATCTCTTCTGGCTAACCTCTGGAATTTTGCATTTAATTCGGCATATCTCCCCCTATCACTGTTGCCTTTTGCTTTCCTTCTTTCTTGGGCTACTTCTAGTGTCTCAGCAGACAGCCATTTTGCCTTCTTGGCTTTCTCTTTCTTTGGGATGTATTTTGTTGCTGCCTCCTGAACAATGTTGCAAACTTCTGTCCATAGTTCTTCCAGGACCCTATCTACTAAGTCCCTTAAATCTGTTCTTCACCTCCACTGCATATTCCTTAGGAATATTAGTGAGCTCATATCTAGCTGATCTGTGGGTCTTCCCTAATCTCTTTAGTCTGATCCTAAATTGTGCAATAAGAAGTTCGTGATCGGAACTACAGTCAGCTCCAGGTCTTGTTTTTACCGACTGTATAGATGTCCGCCACCTTTGGCTGTAAAGGATGTAGTCAATCTGATTTCGGTGTTGTCCATCTGGTGAAGTCCATGTATAAAGCCGTCTCTTAGGTTGTTGGAAGAGAGTGTTTGTTATGCAGAGTGAGTTGTTTTGGCAAAATTCTATCAGGCTATGTCCTGCTTCGTTTTGTTCTCCCAGGCCATGCTTACCTGTAATTCCAGGTGTCATTTGATTGCCCACCTTAGCATTCCAGTCTCCTGTGATGAAAATAACATCTCCTTTAGGCCTGTTGGCGAGTAGGTGCTGCAGATCCTCATAGAACTGCTCTACTTCAGCTTCTTCAGCATTTGTGGTTGGGGCGTATATTTGGATCACTGTGATGTTAGATGGCTTGCCCTGAATTCGAATTGAGATAATTCTATCGTTTTTTGGATTGTATCCAAGCACTGCTTTAGCCACTTTACTATTAATTATGAAGGCTACTCCATTTCTTCTGTGGTCCTCTTGTCCACAGTAGTAGATCTGGTGGTCATTTGATGTGAAGTGGCCCATTCCAGTCCATTTCAGTTCACTGACACCCAGAATGTCTATCTTTAATCTTGACATCTCACCAATAACCACATCCAATTTGCCCTGGCTCATAGATCTTACATTCCAGGTTCCAATGGTTTGTTGATCCTTAGAACATCGGATTCGCCATTCACCACCAGCACCGTTGGCCGCTAGCCGTCCTTTCGGCTTTGAGCTATCTGCTTCATCACATCTGGGACTAGGTGAACTCATCCTCTGTTCCTCCCCAGTAGCATTTTGACCATCTTCTGACCTGGGAGTCTCATCTTCCGATGGTATACCGACATATCTCTGGTTGTACTGATCCGTTTAGTTTTCATGGCAAGAATACTGGGGTGGGTTGCCATTACCTTCCCCAGGGATCACATTTAGTCTGACCTCTCTGTCATGACCTTCCCGTCTTGGGTGGCCCTTCACGGTTTAGCTCATGGCATCATTGAGGTGCTCAAGCTCCAGCACCATGGCAAGGTAACGATCCTTTGCTGAAGGAGTGGGCAGTAGGAAGAGGAAAAACCATTACGTTCATAAAGAATGGCCAAAATGTACCCCATTTGTTCTAGGAAGAAGAACGTGGTAAACAGTCCACTTGTGGACCTTGTAAAGATTTTCCTTCTTCCTTAGCACTTCAAACTTGGACGTATGAAAACCTTTGTTAAAGTAATGCATTAAACAAGAAGTGGATTCATGTACTAAATGAATAAGTTTCCCAGGATTAATGATGCTAAACTTAAGGAAGGTATTTTTGTAGGTCCTTTGATAAGATAATTGATGAGAGATGACAAATTTAATGAACAGTTAAGTTGAAGTTGCATGGCAATCCTTTTAAAGCATCTACAAAATCCTTTTGGGAAATCATAAAGCAGGAAAGTATTGTGAAATAGTGAGTGATCTCCTGAAGTCATACCAAGCTATGGGATGTAACATGTCATTGAAAATTCATTTCTTGGACTTGGACTTTCCCTGACAAACTGATCAGCATGGCGAATGATTTTACCAAGACAGTTCAAACACTGAAAAGTGATAAGTGGAGTCCCACTATGATTGCTGATTACCGCTGAATTCTTAGGAAACATATTTATGAGGTGAAATTCAGCAGAAAATCAAACAATTCTTTTTAGGTAGCACTTTTGTTCTTTAAGTTGTAAATATAGGCTATTATCAAAGTAAAATTGTATGTCACTTAACTGTACTGCCTGATAATGAGATTCTGAAAACATATTTGAATTCAGCATAAACAATATTATAAGATTAACCAGTTTTTGTTTGTATGATACATGCAAAAAACTTTTTTTGTTCCCCAATGTAATCTGTGGTTTAGTGTTTAGTGCAAATGATCAGTCAGATTCTATATGAGATTCACTTTTAGGAGGGGAAAGACAACACAGAAATATATTAGAATATTATGGATAAAGATATTTTGAAGGAAGGCATCTCAGAATCTCAATTACTGGATTTCTGCACACAAGATCACAGAACAGTCATTCATGCTGAGAGGAATCCAGATAGGTATACTGTATTTCTTTTATAATTAATTAAAAACCATCTGATAACTAGCAATGTTCAAGTGTAAAAGATTTCCTGGTTAAGGGCTATATAGTCTCTAAAGTCTAACAAAAGGGTGAGGCAAGCAAATATTGGTCTGGTGTACAGACAGCTGCTTTGATGTATTTGGGGATTATTTATTGATTTATTTATCTGCAGGATGCTCCAATCAGCCATACAATTCCCCAATGCCTAACTGGAATAAAAACATGCAAATGTGAGTAGATTAATTGGTACCGCTTCGGTGGGAAGGTAACGGCATTCCGTGAGTCATGCCGGCCACATGACCACGGACAGGTCCTTAGGGACAACGCCGGCTCCAAGGCTTAGAAACGGAGATGAGCACCGCCCCCTAGAGTTGGACACGACTGGACTTTACGTCAAGGGAAACCTTTACCTTTACCTTATCTGCAGGATGCTCCAATCAGCCATACAATTCCCCAATGCCTAACTGGAATAAAAACAATACAAATCACAAATAAAATGTATAAGCAAATTGTGCATTATAATACCACAAATAATAGCAGAAAACCAGTAGACATACTTAGAACAGCAACAATTCCTCCTCAGGATTTTTTTCACTAATTTCCTGATGGCAAGGAGAGGGATGTTCAAATGTTAAGGTGGATATATTCCATAGAAGAGGGGTGGCAACTGAAAAGGCATATTTCTGTGGCCCCTGAAGATTGCAGTCTCAAATCAAGGTGACACGTAAAGAGCCTGCCTTATTAGAATAGAATAGAATACCTTATTGGCCAAGTATGATTAGACATACAAGGAATTTGACTTCGGTGGAAGAGCTCTTAATATATTTACATAACATCAAAAATAAACAATAGTAAAGTAATAATGTTATTTACTAAAACTATACAATCAAGAAAGAAAGAAAAATGGAAGGAAATAATACTACAGCTATTAACTAACACACACTCATGTTTAAAGGGAGAATTAAGGGACAGTATACTGCATCTGTTGTCTAACATATGTCCACATTTAACAGCATTACCAGTCACATCTTAGCAGTCATATCTTACCATACATTGTCAATCATTATATCATGCTACATTAATTAGGAGTTAATGTAGCATAATATAATGGCATGAGGAAAATCAGAGCAATGGCACGAGGAAAAAAAACTGTTTTGATGTCTAGATGTTTTGACATACGATACTCTGTGGCACCGTCCTGATGGTAGATGTTGAAACAGTTTATGTCCAGGATGCGAAGGGTCTACAGATATCTTCTCCACCCTCCTTTTGACCCTTGCAATATGCAGGTCTTCTATAGAAGGCAGGCGGATTGCGATAATTCTTTCTGCAGACTTAACTATCCGTTGAAGTCTATATTTGTCCTGCTTGGTTG
Organism: Candoia aspera; assembly: GCF_035149785.1. Classification (NCBI taxonomy): domain Eukaryota; kingdom Metazoa; phylum Chordata; class Lepidosauria; order Squamata; family Candoiidae; genus Candoia; species Candoia aspera. The sequence continues at coordinate 44,281,085 of NC_086159.1, forward strand.
CAGAACCAAACCAGACAGTTATAGAAGAACAGATAACAGATTCAATAATTCCTCTGTAGAACTAGAACTTACTGGATGGGTAGATGTTACTGGGGGAAGGCCCTGAACCATGTATGGCTTTAAGTTGATAACTAGCACTCTGAATTGCACATGTAAGACAACTGGTAGACAGTGTACTTCTTGTAGAAGAGGTATGCCATGAAGTGCAGCCATAATTACTCAAGCCACCACATTCTGGACCAGTTTTAGCTTCTGAAGTCTCATAGAAGGCAGCCCATGTAGTCCAAAAAGAGGTGACTAAGGCATGAGTGACAGTAACAGTAGAGAATTCCTACAACTCCTAGGGGCTCCTCCTGCCTATCCCTACTCAGTAGTGTCTGCATCACTTTAAAGAGGGCCTCTGGTGGAAATCTGTGGATACAGTAAGAGCAGAGAAGAAGTGATATTTCACTGGTGTAAGCCTGCATACAAGCTATTACTTGGGCTTGGTCAGAATCACCCTTCATCTTGTGGCATAGTGTTCTAATTCAGGGAATGAAACATATTTTGGATTGCTTAATTCTCTGAAGCTCCTTGAAAAATCACAAGATCCTCCAAGGTCCAAGGTTCAGTGAACCAGGAGAGACTATTCAGGAACAATTTGGTCTAAGGCTGATGCTTCCTCCCTGTTCCGAAAAGTAGAAGACTGCCCACCATCACCTTGGGAAACTCTACAAATGCCCTGTGGAAATTGAGCTGTTCCACCAGGCACCAGGAGTGGACCAATCAAACTGGCCCATTCTCCCTGTGGAGGTTCATGGCACTGGACAGTGCCAAAGGAGTGAAGGAGTGATCTGACCATAACAAACGCCATAGTGCCTGCCCTCTGGAACATTCTCCCTCCAGAAATTAGGATGTCCCAGACCCTGCTGGCCTTTCGTAAGGCTGTGAAGACCTGGCTTTGTGCCCGGGCCTGGGGCGTCGAACATGTGGATGGTCCCATCTCGGCTGTATTAACATTCATGCATTGCTCGCTTGGCAGCCATGTATATTTATTCTGTATTTATTTTATATGTTAACTGTTTTAATTGTAATTGTTTTATAGTTTTATTGTTGTAAGCCGCCCAGAGTCACTCTCTGAGATGGGTGGCTATAGAAATCAATCAATCAAATAAACAAACAAACAAACAAGGGACAGAAGTTAACATATTAATTCTGAACTGTTTCATTGTTGAATGGAATGTGCAGTGTTGCTTGCCATAGCCATGTCCTATCACATATGGATAATGCACCAGAGGGTTCCTAAATCTCCTACTCTTTCTGCCTTTTTTAACAGATTATGAAGGACATGAGTATGATTCTCAACATCTGATAGGTTGCAATATGTGACCTGTGTTCTGCTTGTGTTAAAATCCTCCAGGATTCTTCAAGACTTACTTAATATCCAGAAATATCTCTTTTCTTGCAGAGAAGAGGTATGTTTTATTAGTTGCATTTCACAGCTCTGTAACATATAATATGTTCTGAAAAAACAGCTCTTTAAATGAAGTTGTTTACTCAGTAACATTTACATGTTCTTTGTGTGTGTGTCTATATATATATATATATCAACACATGCTTTTAAAAATTATTATAAATAATATAAAATATTTTTACATTTTATAAAAGTTACTGACATTTTGCATTTATAATAATAGCACTGTATATCCAGCATATTAAGTGCTATAAAATATTCTGTAGCAGATGTTTGTTTTTTTGGCTACATACACTAGAAGTAGAATTTTAAATTAAAGTTTTAAAAAATTTGTTGTTGTTGTTTATTCGTTTAGTCGCTTCCGACTCTTCGTGACTTCATGGACCAGCCCACGCCAGAGCTTCCTGTCGGTCATCAACACCCCCAGCTCCCCCAGGGACGAGTCCGTCACCTCTAGAATATCATCCATCCATCTTGCCCTTGGTCGGCCCCTCTTCCTTTTGCCCTCCACTCTCCCTAGCATCAGCATCTTCTCCAGGGTGTCCTGTCTTCTCATTATGTGGCCAAAGTATTTCAGTTTTGCCTTTAATATCATTCCCTCAAGTGAGCAGTCTGGCTTTATTTCCTGGAGGATGGACTGGTTGGATCTTCTTGCAGTCCAAGGCACTCTCAGAATTTTCCTCCAACACCACAGTTCAAAAGCATCGATCTTCCTTCGCTCAGCCTTCCTTATGGTCCAGCTCTCGCAGCCATATGTTACTACAGGGAACACCATTGCTTTAACTATGCGGGCCTTTGTTGTCAGTGTGATGTCTCTGCTCTTCACTATTTTATCGAGATTTGTCATTGCTCTTCTTCCAAGGATTAAGCGTCTTCTGATTTCCTGACTGCAATCAGCATCTGCAGTAATCTTTGCACCTAGGAATACAAAGTCTTTCACTGCTTCTACATTTTCTCCCTCTATTTGCCAGTTATCAATCAAGCTGGTTGCCATAATCTTGGTTTTTTTGAGGTTTAGCTGCAAGCCAGCTTTTGCACTTTCTTCTTTCACCTTCATCATAAGGCTCCTCAGTTCCTCTTCACTTTCAGCCATCAAAGTGGTATCATCTGCATATCTGAGATTGTTAATGTTTCTTCCAGAGATTTTAACTCCAGCCTTGGATTCCTCAAGGCCAGCTTGTCGCATGATGTGTTCTGCATACAAGTTGAAGAGGTAGGGTGAGAGTATACAGCCCTGCCGTACTCCTTTCCCAATCTTAAACCAGTCCGTTGTTCCGTGGTCTGTTCTTACTGTTGCTACTTGGTCGTTATACAGATTCTTCAGGAGGCAGACAAGATGACTTGGTATCCCCATACCACTAAGAACTTGCCACAATTTGTTATGGTCCACACAGTCAAAGGCTTTAGAATAGTCAATAAAACAGAAATAGATGTTTTTCTGAAACTCCCTGGCTTTTTCCATTATCCAGCGGATATTGGCAATTTGGTCTCTAGTTCCTCTGCCTTTTCTAAACCCAGCTTGTACATCTGGCAATTCTCGCTCCATGAATTGCTGAAGTCTACCTTGCAGGATCTTGAGCATTACCTTACTGGCATGTGAAATGAGTGCCACTGTTCGATAGTTTGAACATTCTTTAGTGTTTCCCTTTTTTGGTATGGGGATATAAGTTGATTTTTTCCAGTCTGATGGCCATTCTTGTGTTTTCCAAATTTGCTGGCATATAGCATGCATTACCTTGACAGCATCATCTTGCAAGATTTTGAACAGTTCAGCTGGGATGCCGTCGTCTCCTGTTGCCTTGTTATTAGCAATGCTTCTTAAGGCCCACTCAACCTCACTCTTCAGGATGTCTGGCTCTAGCTCACCGACCACACTGTCAAAGCTATCCCCGATATTGTTATCCTTCCTATACAGGTCTTCTGTATATTCTTGCCACCTTTTCTTGATCTCTTCTTCTTCTGTTAGGTCCTTGCCATCTTTGCTTTTGATCATACCCATTTTGGCCTGGAATTTACCTCCAATGTTTCTAATTTTCTGGAAGAGGTCTCTTGTCCTTCCTATTCTATTGTCTTCTTCCACTTCCGCGCATTGCTTGTTTAAAAATAATTCCTTATCTCTTCTGGCTAACCTCTGGAATTTTGCATTTAATTGGGCATATCTCCCCCTATCACTGTTGCCTTTTGCTTTCCTTCTTTCTTGGGCTACTTCTAGTGTCTCAGCAGACAGCCATTTTGCCTTCTTGGTTTTCTCTTTCTTTGGGATGTATTTTGTTGCCGCCTCCTGAACAATGCTGCCAACTTCTGTCCAGAGTTCTTCCGGGACCCTATCTACTAAGTCCAGTCCCTTAAATCGATTCTTCACCTCCACTGCATATTCCTTAGGAATATTAGTGAGCTCATATCTAGCTGATCTGTGGGTCTTCCCTAATCTCTTTAGTCTGATCCTAAATTGTGCAAGAAGAAGTTCGTGATCTGAACTACAGTCAGCTCCAGGCCTTGTTTTTACCGACTGTACAGATGTCCGCCACCTTTGGCTGCAAAGGATGTAATCAATCTGATTTCGGTGTTGTCCATCTGGTGAAGTCCATGTATAAAGCCGTCTCTTAGGTTGTTGGAAGAGAGTGTTTGTTATGCAGAGTGAATTGTCTTGGCAAAATTCTATCAGCCTGTGTCCTGCTTCGTTTTGTTCTCCCAGGCCATACTTACCTGTAATTCGAGGTGTCATTTGACTGCCCACCTTAGCATTCCAGTCTCCTGTGATGAAAACAACATCTCTTTTAGGCGTGTTGTCCAGTAGTTGCTGCAGATCCTCATAGAACTGCTCTACTTCAGCTTCTTCAGCATTTGTGGTTGGGGCGTATATTTGGATCACTGTGATGTTAGATGGCTTGCCCTGAATTCGAATTGAGATCATTCTGTCATTTTTTGGGTTGTATCCAAGCACTGCTTTAGCCACTTTACTATTAATTATGAAGGCTACTCCATTTCTTCTGTGGTCCTCTTGTCCGCAGTAGTAGATCTGGTGGTCATTTGATGTGAAGTGGCCCATTCCAGTCCATTTCAGTTCACTGACGCCCAGAATGTCTATCTTTAATCTTGACATCTCACCAATAACCACATCCAATTTGCCCTGGCTCATAGATCTTACATTCCAGGTTCCAATGGTGTGTTGATCCTTAGAACATCGGATTCGCCGTTCACCACCAGCACCGTCGGCCGCTAGCCGTCCTTTCGGCTTTGAGCTAGCTGCGTCATCACGTCTGGGGCTAGTTGAGCTCATCCTCTGTTCCTCCCCAGTAGCATTTTGACCATCTTCCGACCTGGGGGTCTCATCTTCCGATGGTATACCGACATATCTCTGGTTGTACTGATCCATTTAGTTTTCACGGCAAGAATACTGAGGTGGGTTGCCATTACCTTCCCCAGGGATCGCATTTAGTCTGACCTCTCTGTCATGACCTTCCCGTCTTGGGTGGCCCTTCACGGTTTAGCTCATGGCATCATTGAGGTGCTCAAGCTCCAGCACCACGACAAGGTAACGATCCTTTGCTGAAGTTTAAAAAATTAAAATGGCCAAAATCTCACTAGCTAGTCTGCTGAGATTTTGGTGATTTCCCCCAAGACCTCATGGGATCTCATATGAGAATACCAAAATATCACAAGTTCTAACACAAGCACACCAAAACATTGTGAGATTTCATATAAAAGTGTCAAAATACTGCATTGGATTTGGGAAATTTGGGGGAGAGAGGAGGTGTCAGGACATTATATGTTGGTACCCAGAGTGTGATTAGGTTGCTAATTCCTAACCTAGGTGAATAAAGATATGCACATTGATTGATGGATTGATGGATTGATTATGTGCCATCAAGTTGACTCTTAGATTTTCTCCATGACAATCTATCCCTAACCTAGTCTTCTAACAGTACAACGATTGCCACCGTAACTGAGTCCATCCACCAATATGCATGATACTCCTTATCTTTTCCCAAGCTATCATCTACTGGATCTGGGATATGAAATGAATTTCTTTTGGACTGCAACCAGGCAGTGGAGATACTAAAACAAGTAGCCCTTTCTAATTTTCTCTCTCTCCCTATCTAGTAATCTGCTAGAAGTGGATTAGAATACGTTTGCTAGAAGTTCAAAATCATCAGCTTCTGAATTTGGCCAGAAGACTAGGCTGAAGAGCAGTGGCATCCATATATGGGGGCAGGGAACCAGAATGATGAATGCAGTATTGTGCTATTGGAAAACAAGCCCAACCCCTTTTTATGTATGTTGTTATATCACATGAATGTGTGAAAAGGGCAAAGCTTGTGATGAAGCCCTGTGCCACAGTTTTGGTCATTTTGACAAAGCAGCAAGATCCTGTGGACCCCCATGATGAATAGGTGAACAGGGCATGTAGCCCACTTAGTAATGATGCCAAGGGAATGCAGCAAAGGTATTAAATGTGATTTTCAATTATCATCATCATCACCACCACACTATTGCTATTATTATATAAACCAGTTTGATTATTAATGAGTCTACTGTAAAGGAGAACTACTAAATGGAAAGAGAAAGTTACATATTTCCAGGTTGGGAAAGACATAATACCTGATCTATCAAATTTATTCTTAATCTTGGGTTCTGGTGGGAATGGTGGACTGAATGGCTGTTCTGGCTGGCTTGGCGGGTGGAGTGGATAATGCAGCAACTTTTTGGGCTCAGGAAGGCTTTTGTGAAACCCAAACATTCTCTAGATTAAGGAGAATACTTGGAATTATCCCATTTATCTTCTGAAATGGCAGCTTGCAGCCAGAAGATCATGTTTTGCTTTTGACTGGTAAGAGTACCTGGGAGGTGGGGACATCACCATTTCCAAGCCATGCTGTAGCCTTAAAGAGACACTAAGTCTGGCCACCCCATTTCAAAATCACCAATTTGTGGTTTTTAAAAAAAAATATATGTACCCCAAGAGAGGCTTTTTACAGCAAGGAGAAGCCGGTCCTCTTGGTGCTTAATGTTATTTTTGGGATTACTTTTTAATTTTTAATTTTTGGATTTCACTTTCCTTCCAAAGGAAATTTCAAGAAATCAGTAAATAATTGTCTTCCTGTTATTATTTTTGTATTAAATTTGAAGATATTAGCGTTTTCCTACATGTTGAATCAGTTGATTTGAATCTTCAGCTTTCTGTCTTCATTTTCCCTTGAGAACAGTCTGCTATTCACTCTAATTTTGTGTAAACAACTTTTGAACTTTCCCATATCTTTGACTTTTGCTGATTAAGTTCCTAGGCAGCGCCATAATCTACTGTGTGAGACATAGAGGATTTCAAACAGATCTTTTTTGACCTTCACTAGGACTTCAAACAAGTATCTTTTGACTTTTATCAAACCTTTAGGCAAGATATCCAGGACACTGTGGAAAATATAAGAGCTAAAACGTGCCATCAGGTTATGGATGTGGTGGACGAAACTGAGGAATCTAAGAGCAATAAAAAGGTTTCTTTTAAGACTGAGATTAGGATTTCTGTCAAGATGCTGGATGAAGATTGGATTATGGAGTTGGAGAAATCTAGGGGAAAGAGTGATCTGCAAGCTATGAATAGGGTCGATCTCCTGATGGAATGCTATGAAAAGAACATGGAATTTTTGAGGAGGGCAGCTGGGCTGTTTGATTTTCTTAAGAAAGCTCTGTGCATATCTTTGGAACATGTAACTGCTCTGGTTTGCTTTGAAGTAGGATAAGGGTTGAAAAATGTTTATTTGGTTTGCTTTAAGGATTTAGATGATGTTATTTGCCTTTAAGATTTGAATTTACTGTTTTGAATTTGCTTTGGGTTTTGTGTTTATTAAGATTTTGTGTTTATTAAGATTGGGATTAATAAAATTGTTATACCATTAAGTATAATAGCTGACAATGTATGTGCCTTTCAATTTGATTTTGATTATAGTAGAAAAGTATAGAATAGTTGTAGGAAGCGAATAATTATATATGATTTATCTTTTGGAGGGGAGAAAGATGTTCAGGAGGTTTATAATTTTTTTCCTTTATTTTAATATAAGAGGGAGGAGTAACTGTACTTTTATTATGTGTTAAAGGGGAATGACTTATAGAAATAATGTGGTATTTTGGTTTAATATAGTGTAAGAGATTGATTATGGAAACTTAGTAGATCCTTGCTGTTAAAAGTTGGAAGCCACTTCTTCCTGTAAATTTTAAAAAAATATCTTCTCTTGTGTTTCTGCACTTTCTTAGTTTTTTTCTTTTTTGGTAGTTTTTTGCTTCTATTGTAGTTTTATTCTTTCTTTGAAACTTAATAAAATTTACTATAAAAATTATTCTTAATCTCTGCCATCTAATATTACTTCTATGACACCAGTTGTTAAGACATTAAAAGAGCACACTGATTTCCTCTTTATTTATGCCATTAAACTATGACAAAAAGCCTACACAAAGTTCTAATGATTCTATCCCTATATGAAATCTTTATAAAATGTTAGTCCACTTCTAAGAAGACTCCTATGTACAGTAAGTTTGTTCAGTGTTGCAATTTCATATCATTGTCCTTGCTATTGCCACCTCTAGTTGCAAAGAATGCTCTTGATTTTATGTAGTTTGAGTAACTAAATATCATTGATTTTCCCTTGGATGACTATATTTAGGAAAGCAGAAAGCTTTTGTCTTTCCTGATTGCTGGCTTCTGATCTCTCCTCTTTTCTGCTTGTCCATGCAATATACTTACAATATAAATGAGACACAGTCTGATCTATTATAATAACAATTCCATAATAATTCAAATGACTAAATATAATCCCTTGTACATCAAGGAATAAGTACACTTTTACTAATGCGATCTACAATTTGGAGGTCTAAGGCAGAAGAGCACCATGAGCTATTAGCTAATAACATGCAAAACTAGTGTTTTGAAAGAGCCTGAAGACCTTGCCCTCCACCCAGGTCTTTGGTGAAGAAGACTGAAACCTCCTTTTAACCTAGGTTTTTTTTCTCTTTTGTCTCCATCTGGTTTGTTATCCTGCCATCTCTACCCTTCTTTTGTTTCTTGTCATTTTTATTCCCTCCCCCCCCATGTTTTAAATCATTTGTAAACCTCCCAGAGTTGCTGGAAATTGGGTGGTATTTACATAAAATAAAATAAAATAAAATAAAATAAAATAATTAAATTAAATTTTAAAAACATATTTGCCAGGGGAAAAGAGCTTTTAGAATTTTAAATGATGAGAAAATAAGTATCTCAAACTTGGATATGTTTCAGTTAAAGGAACTGCCTTTATTAAAAATTAATACAGTTATTATAGTATCTAAGTATAATGTCAGAGATCATAATCATATCACCTATTCTTAACCTCCAAATTCCTAACTGGAGTGGATCTAACTATCCCCAGGAATTTGGAAATAACTTATTGTTTATCTTCTGATGAACAAATAGGGTGGATTCATTCTCTAAAAACAGAATGAAGCAAAATGAAATAAAAAGAATGGAGCTTTGGAATAAAGCACTTTATCAAATAAATAACATGTCAGACCTTAGAATTTATTGACTGTTTGTAAAGAATATTAACAGTACCAGATAGCTGAATATTACTCCTACCAACAGAAAGATTTCTTACCAATGTGATCTTGCACCTCTTTCATTAACCTCAGACTCCTTCACTAGCAGTCTGAAACATAAATGTCATTTTTAATGCATTTTTCTTTTCAACACAGCTAAAATTTCATAGCTAAGACTTTTTTTTCCCATTTCATAATGTAACTTGCTATTGCCTCAACTTATGTTTTTACTAATGAATATCATATGATTTTAAGACAAGTTATTCTCATTTTAAGCATAGTACTGATTTCTTAAAGTAATTACTGATTTTCTTTTTTGTGTCATCTCTTTGGGCAAGGAAAACTTGTTGATAGATACACGCACACACATTGTATGCCAAGCATAACACTCTCTCATAGCAACTTACAAATCATAAAACTTATTAAATCCACACATCATTATCTTTTCTTGTTCATTCCTCTGAGATCAAATGATACTGCCAGATACAGTTGTGAAAGTTTTACATCTGACTATGAAGCTCTGAAGAGGAAAGTAAAGGATTTTGAGGCTTACATAATGCTTCTACAAAAACTTCAGGAGCTCAAAGATGGAAGAATAGACAATGGAATAAATGATAAAAGTTCAGTTTTACTTAAGGTATATATTACTCTGTCAGCCATTTCTAACTTTTGATTTCCTCATGACCACACTCTATTCTATGACTAACATATATATATATATATAACTCTATTATCTATCTATCTATCTATCTATCTATCTATCTATCTATCTATCTATCTATCTATCTATCTATCTTATATTTATATTTATATTTATATTTATATTTATATTTATATTTATATTTATATTTATATTTATATTATTTATAAATTTTATATACATATATATATATATATATATATATATTCTATGACTAACATCATTAACAAATTGGACTCAGCAAGTAAAAGAAATACAACCACACACACAGAAGCAGACCAATTCTAAAATAATTTCAAAGCTTAGTGAAAAATCCTGATTAAAATGCTAGGCATAGGAAAAGCCTTCCTTTTTCATCAGGCAATTAACTACTTCTAAACAGAATTTGCTCATACTCTTAAGGACAAAACTACATATTTTGGTGGTCTGACAGTCAGGTGCAAGGATCAAGGCACATAGGCAGTTAGAAAAGTATCCATCCTTGGAGCTCCGGTAATCTTGCACACATGCCTTTTGGTGACAACATATATAAGAGTCAGAATGTTAGTAGGTAGTGGGGAGAGTGCTGGAAAATGTGGGCAGTTTTAGCTTTGATAGTCATATTTCTAAAAGTGGGTGGGAAAAACACAAATTTTGATTAAACTCTTGAATAAATAGTGTTTTAATATGATCACTCTGTATTCAATAATTTCCCTTGTTGTCACATTAATTATTACAGTTTGACACTCAGTTTCAGTACCCTTTCTCTTGAATAAGTGGATGGATATTCTAGTATAGAAGGCTTTAGCAGTTTCTCCGGAACCGTTATTTAAACAAGTCAGCATTTTTATGCCCATAGTTAATATTGCCAAAGAGAGATCAGTGAAAGTAAATGGATTTATTTTAGTAGTGTTAGCAATTTAAACAAATAAGATATAGCAGCTAGCTTCATCTTTAAGGATTTATGTAATTACTTTAGATTTTTGCATTAAATCCATTTAATGTATATTAATTCCTGTTCAAATTAATGGAATACTGTAAAAGTCAGGTGCTAAAATGAGGGCTAGTATAAATTTATGTTGTAATATAACAATATGTATCTATGTATAGTTTATGAATTAGTGGATTAAGTGCCCAGATGGACTGAGATGCAAGATTTGGCAGGAATACTTGGATGAACATCAAAATTGTTTGGTGTTAATTAAACTGTTTCACTGAAGTATGTTTCAATCATCTAAGCAGGTTATAGTGAGAATAATAAGACAAAGTTTTGCTTTGTTTCTTTTTTGAAGTCATGAGTAATTGATCAATATTAAGTTGAATAAAACTGTAGATGAAGCTAGATTGGTACATGAAAATACAACTGGAATTTAATTCTGATCCATAAAATGTTTGCTATTACTCACAAATGTCTTAAAAGTAAGCATCTGGGAGAACATATAGAGATATCAACAGTACAACCTATGAAAAGGATAACACTCCCATACATCAAAAATATCTCAGAAACAACTAACAGACTGCTACAACCGCATGGCATCATAGTAGGCGCAAACCAACTAAACCCTTCCAAAACAACTGAAGCAAACCAAAACACCCAGTAGCCCAAGAAATAAAAACAGGGATAATCCAGAACATATAATGCAAGGACTGAAACAGTCACTACGTAGGACAGACAGTCAGAAGACTAGCAGAGTGCATCCACAAACCCCAACTAGCTGTCAGAAGACAGGATTAAAGCTCCTTAATCTCACAACCTTCAGCAAAGGATCGTTACCTTGTCATGGTGCTGGAGCTTGAGCACCTCAATGATACCATGAGCTAAACCGTGAAGGGCCACCCAAGACGAGAAGGTCATGACAGAAAGGTCAGACTAAATGCGATCCCCGGGGAAGGTAATGGCAACCCACCCCAGTATTCTTGCTGTGAAAACTAAATGGATCAGTACAACCAGAGATATGTCGGTATACCATCGGAAGATGAGACCCCCAGGTCGGAAGATGGTCAAAATGCTACTGGGGAGGAACAGAGGATGAGTTCAACTAGCCCCAGACGTGATGACGCAGCTAGCTCAAAGCTGAAAGGACGGCTAGCAGCCGACGGTGCTGGTGGTGAACGGCGAATCCGATGTTCTAAGGATCAACACACCATTTGAACCTGGAATGTAAAGTCTATGAGCCAAGGCAAATTGGATGTGGTTATTGGTGAGATGTCAAGATTAAAGATAGACATTTTGGGTGTCAGTGAACTGAAATGGACTGGAATGGGCCACTTCACATCAAATGACCACCAGATCTACTACTGTGGACAAGAGGACCACAGAAGAAATGGAGTAGCCTTCATAATTAATAGTAAAGTGGCGAAAGCAGTGCTTGGATACAATCTAAAAAATGACAGAATGATCTCAATTCAAATTCAGGGCAAGCCATCTAACATCACAGTGATCCAAATATACGCCCCAACCACAAATGCTGAAGAAGCTGAAGTAGAGCAGTTCTATAAGGATCTGCAGCACCTACTGGACGACACGCCTAAAAGAGATGTTATTTTCATCACAGGAGACTGGAATGCTAAGGTGGGCAGTCAAATGACACCTGGAATTACAGGTAAGTATGGCCTGGGAGAACAAAACGAAGCAGGACATAGCCTGATAGAATTTTGCCAAGACAATTCAGTCTGCATAACAAACACTCTCTTCCAACAACCTAAGAGACGGCTTTATACATGGACTTCACCAGATAGACAACACCGAAATCAGATTGACTACATCCTTTGCAGCCAAAGGTGGCGGACATCTATACAGTCGGTAAAAACAAGACCTGGAGCTGACTGTAGTTCCGATCACTAACTTCTTCTTGCACAATTTAGGATCAGACTAAAGAGATTAGGGAAGACCCACAGATCAGCTAGATATGAGCTCACTAATATTCCTAAGGAATATGCAGTGGAGGTGAAGAATAGATTTAAGGGACTGGACTTAGTAGATAGGGTCCCGGAAGAACTCTGGACAGAAGTTCGCAGCATTGTTCAGGAGGTGGCAACAAAATACATCCCAAAGAAAGAGAAAAGCAAGAAGGCAAAATGGCTGTCTGCTGAGACACTAGAAGTAGCCCAAGAAAGAAGGAAAGCAAAAGGCAACAGTGATAGGGGAAGATATGCCCAATTAAATGCAAAATTCCAGAGGTTAGCCAGAAGAGATAAGGAAATATTTTAAACAAGCAATGCGCAGAAGTGGAAGAAGACAATACAATAGGAAGGACAAGAGACCTCTTCCAGAAAATTAGAAACATTGGAGGTAAATTCCAGGCAAAAATGGGTATGATCAAAAACAATGATGGCAAGGACCTAACAGAAGAAGAGGAGATCAAGAAAAGGTGGCAAGAATATACAGAAAACCTGTATAGGAAGGATAACAATATCGGGGATAGCTTTGATGGTGTGGTCAGTGAGCTAGAGCCAGACATCCTGAAGAGTGAGGTTGAGTGGGCCTTAAGAAGCATTGCTAATAACAAGGCAGCAGGAGACGACGGCATCCCAGCTGAACTGTTCAAAATCTTGCAAGATGATGCTGTCAAGGTAATGCATGCTATATGCCAGCAAATTTGGAAAACACAAGAATGGCCATCGGACTGGAAAAATCAACTTATATCTCCATACCAAAAAAGGGAAACATTAAAGAATGTTCAAACTATCGAACAGTGGCACTCATTTCACATGCCAGTAAGGTAATGCTCAAGATCCTGCAAGGTAGACTTCAGCAGTTCATGGAGCGAGAATTGCCAGATGTACAAGCTGGGTTTAGAAAAGGCAGAGGAACTAGAGACCAAATTGCCAATATCCGCTGGATAATGGAAAAAGCCAGGGAGTTTCAGAAAAAGATCTATTTCTGTTTTATTGACTATTCTAAAGCCTTTGACTGTGTGGACCATAACAAATTGTGGCAAGTTCTTAGTGGTATGGGGATACCAAGTCATCTTGTATGCCTCCTGAGGAATCTGTATAACGATCAGGTAGCAACAGTAAGAACAGACCACGGAACAACGGACTGGTTTAATATTGGGAAAAGAGTATGGCAGGGCTGTATACTCTCACCCTACCTATTCAACTTGTATGCAGAACACATCATGCGACATGCTGGGCTTGAGGAATCCAAGGCTGGAGTTAAAATCTCTGGAAGAAACATTAACAATCTCAGATATGCAGATGATACCACTTTGATGGCTGAAAGTGAAGAGGAACTGAGGAGCCTTATGATGAAGGTGAAAGAAGAAAGTGCAAAAGCTGGCTTGCAGCTAAACCTCAAAAAAACCAAGATTATGGCAACCAGCTTGATTGATAACTGGCAAATAGAGGGAGAAAATGTAGAAGCAGTGAAAAACTTTGTATTCCTAGGTGCAAAGATTACTGCAGATGCTGACTGCAGTCAGGAAATCAGAAGACGCTTAATCCTTGGAAGAAGAGCAATGACAAATCTCGATAAAATAGTTAAGAGCAGAGACATCACACTGACAACAAAGGTCCTCATAGTTAAAGCAATGGTGTTCCCCGTAGTAACATATGGCTGCGAGAGCTGGACCATAAGGAAGGCTGAGAGAAGGAAGATCAATGCTTTTGAACTGTGGTGTTGGAGGAAAATTCTGAGAGTGCCTTGGACTGCAAGAAGATCAAACCAGTCCATCCTCCAGGAAATTAAGCCAGACTGCTCACTTGAGGGAATTATATTAAAGGCCAAACTGAAATACTTTGGCCACATAATGAGAAGACAGGACAGCCTGGAGAAGATGTTGATGCTAGGGAGAGTGGAAGGCAAAAGGAAGAGGGGCCGACCAAGGGCAAGGTGGATAGATGATATTCTAGAGGTGACGGACTTGTCCCTGGGGGAGCTGTGGGTGTTGACGACCGACAGGAAGCTCTGGCGTGGGCTGGTCCATGAAGTCACGAAGAGTCGGAAGCGACTAAACGAATAAACAACAACAACAATCTCACAACACATGGACAGACTCAATCACAGTTTCAACTGAGAACTATTGGCATCTTAGACTAAGCCAAATCCAAAAATGCTAGAGAATTCCTGGAAGCTTGACATTCAGACAAATCAGCCATCAACAGACACATAGAGATAAATCACATTTACACACCATTCAAAAGAGGTGTAACAGTTGCCTATTCTAAAACACTATCAGACTCATGAGCAGGAATTCAAAGATAAAGCTGAGAATGATAAAAGCGCATCAAATGCAAACTAAAAACCCTCAGTGCAAATGAAATCCCTCCCCCCGTAGAATCTTCCCAAGTTCACAATCCCAGGTGCTCCTAACGGTTTCTGATGGTCTGCGGGAAAAGTCCTTGAACAGAGAACATAACCCAAACACATTCCATTGTAATGAACACAGATACAGAGCTTGGTACAAGGTTTCACAGCAGCTCCCTCCCAAACAGAAACGTGCGTCAGCGCCATGGCATGTGAAACGTTACGATGTATACTGTACATTGAAACTGTGAACATGACAAGAGGCAATAAAAAACCTAGGAAGGGATCAGCACCAGATAAACAATCAGACAGAAAACAATACTCTAATCAAGGGACCACCAAGGAGGAAATTACACCCCCACCAAAACTGGCAGGACAAGCTACTGCATATACACAGGGAGCAAATCCCATACTCACACTGATGATGTTACCTAGTTGGGTAATGAAACATCTTCAAGCAAATAACCAAGCTTAGAAAACACCAAGAACTCCAAAGCAGTTTATATTGACCCAGTTCAAGCTGGTTTCTGAAATGGAGATTGCCTTGTGGATTGCCTTTATTGGGGGATCAGCAGAGGTAGCCTGACTCCATTCTTCTTGGTCTCTGAGTTGTTTTTGAAATAACAACATTGAATCCTTCTGAATTGTCTGGGAAACTGGGGAAAAGGAGGCTTTCAGTAGTCATGTTCCTCTCCCTGAGACATTTTGTTTGGAAATATACTTCTTGAAATGAGCATGTGGTTTCTATTATATGGTTACTCTCCCATTTTTTAAACACTGTGGAAATGGCCAAAAGGTCTTTTATCAGCTTTATTTATATGATAGCTGCACCTATTCTTGGAAAAAGACAACCTTAAAATTGTGGTGGATGTGATGATAATCTCCATATGCAAGTACCTTAATGCACTCTATTTGCAGACTGCCTTTGTTTTGGCTCTAGAAATGCCAATTAATACAGAATTCAGCAGCTCAGTTGATCTCTGGAAGAACTCAAAGATACCATTTTACCCCTGTCCTAAAAATATTGCATTTGTTGCCTATTTGTTTCTGAACACGGCATAAAATCTCGTGGAGCCCTTGGTGCTCTCTGAGCCTTGTTGTTTTCTTGCAGACATTTCATTGCCAGACTAGGCAACATCTTCAGTGTGGGAAAAAAAAAATCTGCAAGAAAACAACAAGGCTCAGAGAACACCAAGGACTCCACAGTTCAACCCTGAGCTACAAATATTCTCTTTGATTGGTATAAAATCTGGTATTTGGGTTATCTTTTTTTATATACTGTATGACTCCTTCCCCTGCTCACAGAGGTCATCTGCAGAGGTTCACCAGCAGACATCACAGACTTACATAACAGTGCCTCAGAATCTGTAGCTGTTCCAGGTCTTTAGAATTCCACTCTTTCCTGGCTTGAAGAGACTGATCTCTCTGTTGGCTTTTAAAGATGCTTTAACACATATCTTTTTGAACAGGATTTTAACTGCTGATTATCTGAATTTTAATTTTAATATTTTTGGTTTTAACACTGTTTTTATTGATAAATTGGTGCTATAAAAATATAATAAGAATGAATTATGTTTCAGAGAACTCTAGTAAATATGAAGGAATGGCAAATCTTGAATAATTAGCCTTATGTTGACCATAAGAAGACCATAATTCTGTGTCACACAGTGGCCACCAGATATTCCGAGGAACCTCACAAACACGGACAAGATGATGACTGTCCTGGCAGTTGGTATTTAAGTTACATTTCCTGTGGTTCAGGATGTAGTATTCAGCCATCAAAACTAGTATCCTGAATCTGTCTAGTCTCCTTTCAAATCTATTTAAACTGGTGGCTATCATAGTAGCTGATCATAACACATTTCATAATTTAGCCATGCTAAACTTGGGGAAAAAAGTACTTCCTTTTATCTGCTCTGAATTTATTTTCAATTGATGACCGTGAATGATAAGGGAGAAATAAAAACCTCTGCACCCACCCTTCTCATAGCATGCTTAGTTTTATCCATATATCATCTCTCTCTCGCCTTTATTTGAATTTATTTGAAGTTTAAAAATCTGAATTGCTATCCTTTCCTTTGTAGGAGAATTGTACTTTGTTTTCCCTTTTCTACTCTTTTTAAAGCCTTACAATATCCTTTCGAAGGCCTGGGAATCAAAAGTGTACATAATCCAAGTTTGGTCTTACCTTAGATTTATATAAGGGCACTGCTATATTGGCTGTATTCTTTTCAGTTCCCACAGAGCCTTGTGTGATCTTAAGAGCTTTCTGCTCTTGTAAATTCACCATTGGATACAACCAAGTGTTGCAGCTATCGATCAATATAGCTTTCTCAGAGCTAGAGTCATTCAAACCAAAATAATATCTCAGCACGAGGATAAGATATACAGTAAAAAAAAAAATTCCTCCCTCATCCATCCACTTGAGCCCCAAGATGCTCAGGAATAAGTCAAGATTTAGGCATCTATAATCCAGCCACTATTATTTGGAATTAGCCATTCTCTACCTGTGGACATGAATTCTTTTCTGTGTGGATTCAAGAATATGAGTGTGAGGCTATTGGTATGCATGGTATGGTGCAAATGCCAGCCAGAAGTAAATGATTCCATTTAAAATAATCTAGCAGCTGTCTTCTTATTGATTTAATGTTTACTGACTTCCTGTTTCCTTCCTGCCTGTAGTTATTATCTACTGCTGTGCCATTGGTAAGCAATCCTCTTTACACAATACCTTTTTGGGGATTTTGTAAGGCATAATTACAATTAAGAGCCTTTCTTTCAAATAAGGATGGAGGAATTGATTGAAAACACAAAGATTTAGAAAATATATCCCCCAAGTTTGGAAATGATGTATTATTTAAAAGTGGAACAAACCTTCAGTGAGAAGTTTGGGATGAGTGGTAATAAACTTGACTTGGCATCAGTTACCATCCAGCGCTATCCATAATTGCATTCCTTCTTTTATCCTTTCCCAAATGTAACAGGGGATAAGAAAGCTGGCAGAAGGTTTGGCTGGAGCAGTCAAGAGCCTAACACAGGGATTTATAGCTTTGAATTCCTCCAGGATGAGTGGATTAATCCAAAGAATGAAAACCTCATACTAATATAAGCAGCTCCAGAAACAGAGTTTCTGTATGTGCATGAAGGCTTCCATGTTGCTTAAAAATATTGGTACATGAAAAATGGGCCCTTTGGTGTCCCCATCCTTTTCCACTAATAACATGAAATGTTTAGTTGGTGTACATACAAATAATCATTTATGAAGTATCTTAGTAAATTTGGTTTAGCATGATCATACACAGTGGCTATGGATGCCTAAAAGTCCATTATGAATCCATTATATTTTTTAATGCTTTCTTTCAAAAATGAATTTTGAGACCAGGCCTCTGATGAATGTATGCTAAGAGCTAAGAAGATCCATGCTGGATCAGGCTAATGATCCATCTTGTCCTAAATTTTATGTCACACAGGTCAAACCAGCACTTTTAGGATGCTTTCAAGCATGGACAGAATGGCAACTGCTGCTTTCATTGTTGCTTCCTGGCAGTTGATATTTAAGGTATGCTGCTTGAGATTTAGGATGTAATAAATAGCTATGAAGAGTTATAATAATTGATATCCTGATCTTCAAAGAATTCATCTAGTTTATTTTATAAAAAATGATCTAAATTGGTGGCCATCATCATATTGCATAGCAGGGAAATCCAAAGTTTAGCTATGTGTTATGCAAAGATGTTTCTTTTATCGATCTTGAATCTTCTTGCATTGAATCAATGACTCCAAATCATGACAGTAGGTGAGAAAATGTCTCTCCATCCATATTATTTATGCCTGATTTTTAAATTCTTCTCTACCTGCCTTTGTGCCTTAAAAATCCAGTTGCTAAAAACCCATTCAAAAAGCACTGATTAAATGTGACTAAAAAGGAAAGGGCAGGTCTGTTTAGAATCAGGACAATCTATCTAGATGTTTTTGCTATGCTTCACTATTTGGGAAATCAGAGAAGTCTATCAAAATACTCTTCAAAATGTGAAGTAGCAACTTTCTACATGAAATATTTCCTAGCCTTATGCATCTCATAAGCAACTCTATCAAGGGAAGAGGCAGAATTAGGTATATAGAAAGTGTAGCTGGGTTACAGCAGCTTGTCAACTGCCTGACTCATACGGAAGCCCTTCGGTACATAAAGACTAGATAAGCATCAGACCCTGCTAACTTTCTTAACTTTACTTATCCTCAGCAGACTGTGTGGACATATAACCATGCAAAATGTGCTACATCATACTGAATAATGTTCTATATATATAGGGACAAATATATGGAACAAAATTAACTTTTTGGGTAATTTCTATTCAGACTAAGATGGATTGGAAAGGAGAAATCATATACACATTTTCCTCAGTATTTCAGCAGCCTACTTACAATAGGTAGATTCAGCAGGAGTCAGTGTCACATAAAACAAACATTTAATACATTACCCAAATCATATTGTCTTTATAATTTTCAAACTGGAGCTGTGATTGCCAGAAGATAGCAAAATAGCCGGTCAAATGATTTATCTATAAATACTGGTAGGTTTACTATAAACTTTCTCAAGGACATCTCTTTATTCCAATAGATATTTTATTCACAGACTGTTATAAAATAAATTATGAGCTGTTTCTACTTGCACATTCATAATGATGGATCATTTTTCTTCTTAAATTTGAGCACAATGCATTTATTTGCTTTCAGATCTACTGATACCATTTCTTAGAACAAGGAGCTTTAGACTCCTGGCTGCTCTGGCTAACATTATTAATAAAAAGAAACCAAGCCAACAATAAATCTGTCAAATCCCCACTTAAAACATTTGAAAGATACTATAGCTACTGTTACTTAAATGTCAATTTAAATGTTAAGAGAGTATGGATTAGCATTTGTGAATTCAATTAGGGCTTTCTTGCGTTTTGACATAGATAGGGTACATTTATTTCCATGTTCAGAGCATGGCAGCCAAATTGAAAAATCATCATCATCAGTTATAAAATTATTCCCATTCATTTAGTTATAGCAATTTCTGCTTTGATCTTTGGCTTTCTGGGTGGAAGTGGGGGACGTTCAGGGGCTGGATTTTTTAAAGAAGACTTTTCTAAACATATTATACCTATCCAATATATGCATTTTCTTTTGTTTTTCATCAAAAATTGGGGAGAAATCTTGTTGCAGTTCTTTGTAGTTTATTCACTGAAATTCAGAATCAGTATGAAAAATTCCTCATACTACAAAAAAGGGTTCAAAGGTCACACACAGCCCATGGGTTAACCACTCCTATCCTATTCTAAAGTACTCTGCATAGTTCTAATAATCACGAATGACATAATCCTAAGAAACGCAGGTACAGACATAAGATGGTTATTGGAAAAAAGATAAAATTATATGATTCCCTTTAGTTCAACAAATTCAGTACACCTCACAGTCTTGCCATAAGCCATGGGAATATTAATGGTAGAATGCTATGTTACACAGTGGAAAACAGCAACAGCAAGAAGGTATGATTGTAATATGACTAACTTTACAGTACATACATTAAAGATACTGCTGATGACATACTGGAAATCAGGAAAAACAAGATATACAATGTGAAAAGTTTAGCTTCTGGAAACCCAAAAGGGAAGGACAGTTAATTGTCTACATTTTCTGTTTGTGAATGTGTGTCCACTGGTAACTATGCAGAAAAGACATCTGAAGTGATTAAACTCCCCTATAACACTGGGTTAAAATGTTTGGAACTTTTTATTTAAGAGGAAAAGATAGAAATAATGTGAACAGTGGTGTTTAAAATTATTCATGGGGTGGAGAAAATGGCAATAATAATGTTTGAAAACAAAAATAGTATAAAATGATAAAAGCGGACCATATATTGCCAAAATCACAATTGAGATGCATCTAGAAAATCAGTATCTGAAGCTATGAGGCCTACTGTCTGGATCACCTTTCCCACAAATGGAACATTTGAGACAGACTTATAGTTGTATAGGTTAACCTATCTCCAGTAAAGATAAGTTTTCTTTAGTGATGGACTTATACGATGACAGGACAACTAACTAGACTGGAGCCAACTGGTGAAGTCAAAGTTGAGATGGGTTTGATAATCTTGTTCTATAAGAACAATGCATATTTTTCATAGCATGCTACTAATTGTTCAGTTCCAACATTTTGAAGAAGGGGATACTGTTCACCCTAGAATTATCCAATGGAACTGAATTGAAAGATTTGGAATATAAAAGGAACAACCTCTTCACACATCTTCTCTTTATATAAAGTATAGCATTTACTTTTAGAGCTATAGCAAAGGCTATTGACTTGGACAGCTTTAAATAGTGACAACTTTTAAGATCTTTCACCTTTGCATGCCTGAGATGCTGAATAGAGCACGTAGTACATCGGGGAAAGATACCTTGTAGATTTTAGCATTCAAGTTCCTACCTAGCAACTTAATTTGACTGTAAGGACCACATAACTACATTCATCTATGCTACTGATACTGGAATGAAGCATGAGTGCTGGAGGTCAAAGAAAAAATAAAGTTTTCTCTGTGGTTATTTCACCTTTCTACTGTCTGCCCATCTCACATACTAAATTACTCTCATGACTAAATACATTTCTTTATGACTTGTGGATCCAGGGTGAATTAGCCCAATTGTTCTGGTAGCAATGCTTATCTTTCTCTAAAATCTTACAGCAAAATATAGAAGCAGCTAAGCAAAAGGATGATTTACTTTTCTCCAGTCGCTAACCAATATTTATTTATTTATTATTCAAATTTAATTACTGCCCATCTCCCCCAAAAGAGGGAGTCTGGGCAGTTTACAATAAATCAAACTCTAATCAGAAATGTTAAAATCTCATAAAACCGGACCCATTACAATTATTATAAAATGTAATAAATAAATGTAGTTAATAAATAAATATAGTTTAGACATTATCCTTAACCATCTCATAATATCTTAATAGGAAGCCAAATGTTGCTAGAAAATAATTTATGTCTGAAATTAATGGATTATGTCTCTGCTATTGCACTATTAATCAAGAAAACTTGCTGCAAAAAATAAACAATAATTAATATATAATCAAGATGTAGAGTTAGGATTTTTCACATACAAGTTAGGATGCCAGGGGATAATGTGCAACAAATTAAGATAAATTTAAAAGGACAAGTAATCCCAGTTAAAAATCTACTGTAACAGCCAACTGTTAGCTCAGAAGACATTAGCTTGGATGAATTCCTTAATCAGTGCCACAGACTACTTCATGACAGGCAGGACTTCAATATTTTCCCTACCTTTCTGTATCAGAAGATGAAGAACTACAATTGATAAAATGCCATCTCTGAAGGAGAAAAAAAATCACAGCTATCACATCACTCACTGACTCTGGGTTAAGTTTATTCATTTGGAAGTATATGGTCCTAGTTTACCTAGCTGATCTGAAAATTAGGCCTATAGACTTAGGAAAGCCCACAAACTTTAACACCTGGCTAGAGGTAGTAATTAGAGCAAGGTTTCTCAACCTGGGCAACTTTAAGATGTGTGGACTTCAACTCCCAGAATTCCCTAGTCAGCATGGCTGGCTGGGGAATTCTGGGAATTGAAGTCCACACATCTTAAAGTTGCCAAGGCTGAGAAACCCTGCATTAGAGAATGAGTAATTCTTGCAATTTGTCATTGTTTCATAGAAATGCCTTGATGGATAGATTTTCAATGAATATTTTAAAATCTTGCACAACGTTTAATAGTCATTAAATATAGCAAATTATACAGAAAAATAACTGTATACAGTTTCAACAGGCAGGATATAAAATACTGAAGTACTGTCATGAGCACCGTTGCGCTGATTGTGTCAGCACAACGGCACACATAACAATACAAGGAAACAGGGCGAGGGATTAAAAAGATATGCAACTAACTCACAAAGAAAGGCAACAGACACTGGCAACAAGGTAATGACTCCAGCCAGAAAAAGCTAATCAAAAAGATACATTGTTGCAAAGGGTGAAACTGACAATGCCTGAGCGCGAGGCATGCCCGGAGCTGTCAAAGAAGCACGGAAGATTATCGCCTGACCTAAAGTCATCACCGGCCAGAGGAAGAAGATTAAGCAGATGCCCGGGGCACCAGCAGGGGCCCCACGACCCCTCACCCACCGGCACTGGAACATTCGGGTCTCGGGGCTTACACAATCCCAGGAGGGGGGAGCGCTGACCGATGCGGGCTATTTAAATCCCGTACCGGCGCGCTCCCTCCACTCTCAGCTTTTCACTAGGCACGCATACTCTGCTTGAATAAACCAGAACCTGATTTCGCCAGAATTAGTGTCTGTGTATTATTGGGCAGCAGGCAGAGCCTGACAGAAAGCTGAGAGTCACAAAAACCAACCTCGCCAAGCCCCACCGAATGGCAACGCTCTGCGGGAGGAACCAGACGGCAAGAAGCAGAACCGGGGACAGCGATGGAGCCGGCAACCCGCACACGAGACGGAGAGCCAGCGGCGGAGATGACCCGACGACGGCCGGGGGCGATGTACCCCACAAAAGCCACAGACACCCTCTTGGCCTGCACCGCTCCCCAGCCCCAGACCCCACAAGAGACGGAGGCAACCCCGCAATGGCTGGAGTCAACACACTCCACAGGAGCCACGGGCACCCTCCCGGCCCACACCGCACCCCAGTTCCGGTCCTGGAGCTTCAGTCCAGCCGCAGGAATCACAGCAGAGGACGAGGTCATGGACCAACCACTCCGTGACTGGGCAGGATACCGGATGGAGCCACCCTTCCCCAATTGGGAGCTCACCTACCCTGAGACGCCAACTGGCCCATTCCCAACGGCAATGCAGCCATCTGACAGGGACACGCAAGCCAGGCTCACAACCATAGAAGCCCAGCTATGCGACCTAGGAGCCATGCTACAGTCCCTGATGACCAACGGGCCCTACAAGATGGAGGCAACACAGGTACTCACCCCAAACCAAACCCTGAGCGAGAGAAGGCAAGCCCGCATGCCAATCACAGGGGCGGGCGCCCCCACGCCAGCGGGGGCCATGCGGCAAGGCCCATGGGGGGGGTGACCCACAGCACGCAAGGTTCCCAAAGACTTTTCAGTCACCTTCGATGGGAACCCCACGAAGTTGTCCTTCTTTATAACCAACGCCAGAGAATACATGGCCCGCCACGGACATCACTTTGATTCTGAAGCCGAAAAAATCTCAGCGGTAGCCATCAAACTTCAAGACAGGGCTGCGGACTGGTACGTCCAGTTGTACGAATCCGAGTTCCCAGCCCTAACAAACTTCCACACTTTCCTCGCCGACCTGAAACACTACTTTGAAGACCCATTGGCGAAGGAAAGGGCGAAGTGCGCACTGCAAGCATTGAAACAGGGCAAAAGAACTGTAGCCGACTACGCCCTGGAATTCAAAGCCCTCATGGGGAAAATCACCGAATGGTCAGAGGCTACCCTGATTGACATGTTCAAGAGGGGCCTCAACCGAGAGGTGCTCCAATGGGCACCCTATCGGGACGACCCCGCCTCGCTACAAGGATGGATTTGCCTAGCCGGCAAAGCAGAACACGCACACCGCACGTTCCTGATGACAACTGGAGATGACAGAACACCACACAGCCCAAGAGGACTACCTACGCAACCAGGACCAACCGGGCACGCGGACCAACAGTGCAGGTTCACCCACGGAACATGCGCTAAGTGTGGGAAAATGGGGCACAGAGTGGCAGACTGCTACACAAACAGAGCACCGGACCGTGCACCCAGACCCGCACTGAAAATGACACAAAAACAAGCACCCCCGCCCCCCTGGCGATTGACAGGAGCACTAGCTGCCCCAGACAAGGACGCGGACGCCTACCTCACCGGGGACGACAGCGACGCCCTGGAGCAGCCAGCAGGAAATGCTCCCCGCCTGCTCTAAGCCACACTGCGGGGCAGGTGGTGAAGAAGGGGCGCAACAACCGTAGGCAGAGCGATGACAGCTCCATCCTAACAGGGAAAAACAGACTCACCTACGGCCCCAGAGCCACTGTGGCCGAGGTGTTAGTGGACTCTGGGTGCTCCAGAAACCTGATTCATCCCAACATCGTCACGAAGCTCAATCTGCCTTGCCTCCCCCTCCCCAAACCGCTGGCGTTCCACCAACTGGACGGCTCAACAGCGGGGGGGAAACCAGCCACGCAACAGACCGAGACAGTCACCCTAACAATGGGCACCCACAAAGAACAAATAACCTTTGTGGTGACCCAAATAGGGAGACCCATCATAGTGCTGGGCATACCGTGGCTAGCAAGCAACAACCCACGCATCGACTGGAGGAAACGTACCATCCAATTCAACGATGGCACATACCAAGCTCCAGCACTGGACAAGATACCTACTCTGACAGTAGGGAGGGCTGAGGCGGTTGCCCAAGACAACAACCTAAACCCAGAAGGACTACCAGACCAATATGCAGACTTTGCAGACGTCTTCGGAGAGGAGGAGGCGGACCGACTACCCCCCCCACCGCAAGATGGACTGCTCTATTGAACTACTCCCAGACGTCCCCTTACCCAAACCAAAGATTTACCCCATGACCCAGAAGGAGCTAGCAACCCTCCGGGAGTTCCTTGACAAAAACCTGGCCAGGGGTTTCATAGAGCCAGCGAACTTGCCCGTCGGAGCGCCCGTCCTTTTCCGAGAGAAAAAGGACGGCACCTTACAGCTCTGTACCGACTATCGGAGACTCAACACCACATCCCTCTCCAATAAACACCCCCTGCTCCTCGTAAAGGACATGCTCGCCCACCTGTCAACGGGGCGAGTGTTCTCCAAAATCGTCCTCCGCGAGGCATACTATAGAATCCGAATCAAGGAGGGGGACGAGTGGAAAACAGCATTCAACTGTCCCCTGGGCTCCTTTCAATACAAAGTACTGCCATTCGGGTTAGCAGGGGCCCCAGGGGTGTTCATGCAACTCATTAACGAGGTGCTGCGTGAACACCTGTTTAAGGGGGTACTAGTGTACATCAACGATGTCCTCATCTACACGAGGACACAGGAGGAACATGAGCAGTTGGTCAGACAAGTCTTAAACAAATTAAGGAGGACTAAGCTCTACGCCAAATTGTCCAAGTGCGAGTTCCACAAACCGCGCTTGGACTACCTGGGGTACCGAATCTCTGACAAAGGCGTAGAAATGGACCCCGTGAAAGTCCAGGCAGTTTTGAATTGGGAACGCCCACGCAACAGGCGCCAACTTCAAAGCTTCCTTTGCTTCGCGAACTTCTACAGGTCCTTCGCCAGGGGGTTCACTGAGATAGCCCTCCCCCTCACAGATTTACTCAAAACAAAAGGGGTCGGAGAAATGCGCAGAGTCAAGAACCTGGCGGCCGTACTGAATTGGACTCCCGCATGTCAAGCAGCATTTGACAGGCTGAAAGCGCTGTTCACAACGGAGCCAACCCTCGCACACCCGGACCCAGAATGGCCGTTCATAGAACAAGCCAATGTGTCTGACTTCTCCCTGGGTGCCATACTGCTTCAAAAGGACCCCGCAGGAATCCTTAAGCCATGCGCCTACCTGTCAAAAAAATTCTCGGAGACGGAGAGGTGTTGGCACGTATGGGAGAAGGAGGCGTTTGCGGTAAAAATGGCACTGGAGACGTGGCGGCACCTGCTGGAAGGAACCACCCACCCATTTGAGGTCTGGACAGACCACCGCAATCTCGAGGCACTCCGGACGCCCAGACGCCTCAGCCCTAAACAGGTCAGATGGGCTCAGTTCTTCAGCTGGTTTAACTTCCAGCTGAAGTTCATACCAGGCAAGAAGAACTTCCTGGCAGACGTGCTCTCCTGACTGCCCCAAGACGAAGAGCCCACCCCCGATGTAGTAGGGACGGTACTGTCCACCTCCCAGCTGGGGATGGCAGCGACCACCTGGAGCAGCGCACGGAGACAGCCCACCCCCATGGCACAAACGACCGCAAGCCAACCTGGCCCCAGACGCCGCAGACTGCGACTACCAGGGGGGATATGAGCAGACCTCACTGCCGCTTTGAAATCCGACCCTTGACTACTAGCCAACCCCGACAAGGTTACAATGGATCAAGACCTAGCATGGGGGGAAGGCAGACTATACATCCCCGACTCACAGTGACAGGCAATCCTCAGCAGATCGCATGACAGCAAGCAGGCTGGACACTTTGGATTCCTAAAGACCCTGCACCTGACTCGGAAGCAGTTCTGGTGGCCCTCGCTGAGAAAGGACGTTAAGGCATACGTAGCATCTTGCCCAGTGTGTGCGATGGCCAAACGACCGACGGGCAAACCCCAGGGACTGCTGCAAGCAGTGGCGGAGCTCTCCCGGCCATGGGAGGAGATCTCCATGGATTTTATCGTCGATTTACCACCCAGCCAAAAGAAAATAACCATTTGGGTGGTAAAAGACTACTTTTCTAAACAGGCGCATTTCATCCCCTGTGCATCGATCCCGTCTGCCCAGCAGCTGGCAAAACTCTTCCTTGTACACGTGTACAGGTTACACGGATGTCCCGTGCGCTTGGTGACTGACAGGGGCACACAATTCACTTCGAAGTTTTGGCAGGCTTTTTTGAAACTGATCGGGACCCAACAAGCACTATCCACAGCCTGGCATCCCCAGACGGACGGTGCCATGGAGATCCTCAATGCCACGCTAGAACAATTCCTCCACTCTTACACCAATTATCACCAGGACGACTGGGTGGACCTACTCCCGTTTGCGGAGGTTGCCTACAATAACGCCATTCGCACGAGCATGGGGAAAACCCCATTCGAGGTGGTGTCGGGTCGTGAGTTTGTCCCCATCCAGGAGCTGCTGCAACCCCCGGCCCCCCCAATGGGCGCAGGTGACTGGGGACAGAAGATAGCAGACTCGTGGCCAGTAATCACAGAAGCGCTGAAAGAAGCGCAGACAGCCTACAAAGAACAGGCAGACAAGCACCGGCGCCAACAACCGACATTCCAGGTAGGAGATATGATCTATCTCTCTACCAAATTCATAAAATCACCCCAACCCTCTAAGAAACTGGGCCCCAAGTATATTGGGCCATTCCGGGTAACACAAATAGTTAACCCGGTCACAGTACGCCTGGACCTGCCACACAATTTAAAGAGACTTTACCCGGTATTTCACTGTAGCCTTCTAAAGCCGGCAACTCCCTCCCGGTGGCATCCAAGCACACCCCCACCCCCCCGGTGATGATTGACGGCCAGCAACATTTCAAAGTGAAAGAAGTACTCGACTCACGCAGGCAGCGGGGCACCCTGCACTACCTAGTGAAGTGGAAACACTTCCCCCACCCAGAATGGGTTGCCACCCGTCATGTCAAGGCACCGGACCTAATTCACGCATTCCACACTGCTTACCCCAACAAATCCTCGGGTTAACCATTCAGAAGGGGGGCAGTATGTCATGAGCACCGTTGCGCTGATTGTGTCAGCACAACGGCACACATAACAATACAAGGAAACGGGGCGAGGGATTAAAAAGATATGCAACTAACTCACAAAGAAAGGCAACAGACACCGGCAACAAGGTAACAACTCCAGCCGTAAAAAGCCAATCAAAAAGATACATTGTTGCAAAGGGTGAAACTGACAACGCCTGAGCATGAGGCACACCCGGAGCTGTCAAAGAAGCACGGAAGATTATCGCCCGACTTAAAGTCATCACTGGCCGGAGGAAGAAGATTAAGCAGATGCCCGGGGCACCAGCAGGGGCCCCGCGACCCCTCACCCACCGGCAACGGAACATTCGGGGCTCGGGGCTTACACAATCCCAGGAGGGGGGAGTGCTGACTGGCGCAGGCTATTTAAATCCCGTACCGGTGCACTCCCTCCACTCTCAGCTTTTCACTAGGCACGCATACTCTGCTTGAATAAACCAGAACCTGATTTCACCAGAATTAGTGTCTGTGTATTATTGGGCAGCAGGCAGAGCCTGACAAGTACATACACATATCATATGCAAACAACTGTTTTCCTATTTCTATGAACATGTATAAGTTCTCAGGAAGTCATCCCCCTACCACCCATGATACTTCGAGGTAGACCAGATTAGGAAACAAAAGTTATGAATGCTAATACTACTTTTATTATAAGATTACAGTAACAGAATCTTGCAACTCTGAATGTACCTCCCCCTCCCTCCCTTCATCTTCAAGAGAACTAGGGAGGGTCAAGCCTGAGACACTTTGTCAAATTACATTTCTGTCTTGGATTCACATTTCTTTTATCTGACCGTTGTCTTGGTTGCAGCTCTTCCTCCTGCTCCTCAAGGTTATTCCTAAATCTGATTGTACAGGGTGAGTTGCCCTGATGGGCTTTTGATGATGCAATACTGTGTCTCATTTTTTCCCCCTGTGGACCAAAATCAGGCTCAGTGTTACAAAGAAACCAAGATGCTTTGTCTGCCCTTTGGCTGTAATCATATAAAAGGGCAGAAGCATTAAATCGTGGAAGGGAATCTATTGGGCATTCCTAGAGTTATTTTTGTATGATGATGCAATACTGTGTGCATCAAGGAGAAGGAATATGCAGTTGGAGGCATAGCAAGAGCAAGTAGGACCTGAGAGACTGATCTGCTGAGAGAACTAGCTGGTGGAAAGGAGTGTGGTTTTTGGAGTACAGATCAGATGTCAGCAAGTACAGTTTAACAAAGGTGCTAGAAGCCCAGAAGCCCAGAAAGGAGTTATTTTCCCCTCTTCCTGTTTTCCTCCTTAGGAGAGAAGTAAGCCAAATGTGAAAGCCCAGAAAGAGAGGGGTGGGGACTTGCTTTACAAATAGTAGCTACAAAGGAGAACTTCGCTTAAGCATCACTGAAGTTAAGTTAACTTAAAAGCTTTGCATAGCCCTAGAATAAGTAAAACAATCAGAATCCAAAATGTAGGGTAACAAAAACAATGTATTTTTTTTGGAAGGGGGGTGTATAATACCCTTTAACCTTTTAGAGAAAGAACTTTTATGACTAATAACATGCTGGTGAATTTGACTAGAAATTATTTTCCCTGAAGAGTGATGGCACAATTGGATTTAAATAATGTGAGTGTTGCTTAGTAAATGAGATACTTTAGCACATTCTTAATACCAATTAAGATTCTGTCAGAGAAACTCCAGAGGCCAATTTTTTTCCATTTATAGGCTTTCTACTAAACATTAGAATGAAAAAAAAATCATCCTCAGTGTTAAAGAAATGTGTACACCCCCTACCCAATATAGAAGGAGCTATTTTTGACGTCACTTTTACATTTATTTATTATACTTTCAAAATATTTAACTGCAGCTGGGGACAGATACAGGTTACACCATTTCTAGCTATTGAAAAAGTAAGAGTAAATATAACCTTTATTCTTGATGCAACTTGTCTCTTGATTAAGACTAGATAGTCCTCCCTTAGTGACCGCAATTGGGACCTGCAACTCCACTGCTAGGTCCCATAGTTGCTAAGCAGAAAATCACATGACTGTGACAGGCTTACGGCCTCACTTCTTTGGTTGTTAAGCGAAACATCAGGTGACTGCAACTTATGATTTTATTTCTGCCTTTTCTATTAACTCTGCTTCTCACAAGCCAGTTGCGAAGTGCCTGAATGGCGATCACATGACTGTGGGATGCTGCGATGGTCGTAAATGTGAGAATGGGTCACAAAGTTTATTTTTACACTGTCGGAACTTTCAATGGTCACTAAAGAAGGCAGTTGACAAGTGAGGACTACCTGTACCAAAAACATGGTGGAAATTACAGCTGTTCAAAAATTGCAAACTTTTCAGAAGTGTGAATGAACGAGGAACAGTATTGTGGGTTACAGTGCTTAGCTCTGAACATTCATGTGATTTGTGTGGTTGCAGGAGTGATAATATAATAATACTTACCATTTATGCTGCCCATTCCAAGTGTTTCAAAGCACCTTGCTTATATTGACTTAGCAATTCTTAGAGAAGCCCTGTAATTTAATTCACTATTTTTAGGCATCTAGTATTTCAAAAGAAGAATTGTGTTGGATCAAATCAGAGGCCTTTCTATCCCAGGTATGGTTTCTAATAATTAACCAAATGCCTGTGAAAAATTCCCAAATAGAACATGAAGGGAACAGCTGAGCACTTCTGGAAGTTGTATAAAATCAGGACTTGATAGCAGTATTGTTCACAGGTTGTCAGCGTCTCTTTCTGTATCTCTGTTGGGATGCTGTTCCAGAGGGTGGGGTCATGGCAGAGAAGGCATAATGTGGAATGCATGCCATGCTCATCCATTTCCAGTTTTTTTTTCCTGTGGTGCAAAAGGCAAGCCTATCTCGCAGGCCAGATTTTAAAATTAATTCTCTTTCCTCATTCCTCCCTCTCTCCCTCCCACCCACAATACAAATACATACACGAGCATGTGCACACACACACACACACATGTGCTGATGGAATGCATTAGATTTTCTCTGCATATGAATAGTAGTCCTGATCTATCTTCCTCTCTTTACTGGCTGTTGTTCAAATATTCCCATATCTTATTTTCTTCTGCCATTTCCACAGGTTTTTTTTCTCTTTCCTTCTCAGCTTATATGACTGTTAATGTACAAGAGACTTGACTTTTTTCTCACAGTAAGTGTCCCATCTTCCTTTTTCTGCCTTTTTCTGGTCCACTTCAGCATAGTTTCCTATAGTTGTTATGAGATGGAAACTAAACTGATAATTTTTCATTAAAACAGCATATTAAATGAAATTCTCACTCATCTATACAGTTTTATTTTTTGTAGTCCCACCCCACACCCTTATTTGACTTTGTAAAATAAATCTGAACTTCTTTCCATCTGTTTATAAATTAATTTGTGATTTGGGGTATTCTTCTTAAAGATGATCTCCCCTCAAAAGAATTCTTACTCATCTGACCCAGATCAAATCATGGGCCAGGTTGTCTTGCTTCAGCATTTCTTTCAAGAATCTCATAAACCAAAAGGCATTTAAGCATTCCATTAAAACTGTTAGTGGTCTATCACTGAATTTTGGAGAATTTTTAAAATGTTCACATCATTTATTTATTTAATTTTTATCCCGCCTTCATTACTTTTATAAATAACTCAAAGTGGCAAACATACCCAATACCATTTTATTTAATGTTAAAACCAGCATTTTCCCCCTTTCCAAATGAATTCGATGATCTTGGATAGGCATTTGAAAAGAATTTTCTTCTGTCTCCAGCTTTACTCAGAAAGCTGTTCCTACCCTGGCAAGTGATTGCAACTAATGCATTTTGAGTACCTAGTCTGGTGGAAAATCATTGATATACATTATATGAATTAGTGTTATGATGAATCCTACCCCATTTTCATAAATTTCTTTGTTCCTTGTAGAAGAGGCTCCCCCCCTGCTCATTTCACAGGATCGAAAAATTTCTTTACAAATTTGCAGTGGAGGAGGCAGGAAAGATTGTTCTTATGTTATTAAATGTATGAGGTGGTTGAGAAGTCATTCTCTCTTTTCTGTTAAAATACCTTGTACAAAACAAAACAAAACAAAACAAAACAAAACAAAACAAAACAAAACAAAACAAAACAAAACAAAACAAAACAAAACAAAACAAAACAAAACAAAACATATACTATTAATATGACCATTCCCCAAAATGAAATTTTCCTGCAGTTTGGTATCTAAGAGTTAGGACAAAAGCATCTAGTCAGAATATCTGTACAGGCAAAAAATATCTTGCATGTACAAAATTGTAATACATCTAAATCGAGAAGAACTCTACTGAGTTTTGCTCAATAAACCATTGTGGCAGTCCCATTCATTCAAACTATTTTGGGTGGATGCCATTATAGTTTATGGGGCCTGACCAAGTGCCACAAAGGTACAGCAGTAATTAAATGGTGACATTGGGGAGCAGAACTTTCCACCCTTTTGCTCTCCCTTTTTGGTTTCATTTTTAAAAATATAAAATAGATGGGTGTTATCATTGGAAGCATGAGCTTCTAAGTTTGAAGAGAAAATCCTGCTTTAAAACTGGAAGAAATTGTATTTTGGAGTTAAAAACACAACATTGGGTTCTGCTATCAGCCCATGGTTCTGGGTATCCATTCTCTGCTTGAGGACATGACATCAGAAAGATAAACCTTTAGTTCACGAATGAACACATTTGGAAGGCATGGATTTGTAACTGGTCTTTCAAAAACTGAACAAGTTTCTGGGTCTTCCCAGCCATGAGGTTTTCTGTTTAGAAAAAGCAGAGCAAACTGTCATTCAGCCTCCTGGTGATCAACTTGTCATGCCTATGAATTACAGCTGACCTGAACTGAAGTATATTCCTTTTTCTCAAGCATGTAAATGTCTGTCTAATATCTGCTGACAATCACTGAAATTGTCTGCAGGGCTGCTTCACAGTTCAACACTTTTCCATCTAGTTAATGAATAAACATGGGTGAGTGTCAGGCTGCATCCTCTCTTGTTCCAGACAGGTTTGAATCTGGTTACTCCCAATGTATAGTCACATTACTTGCATTTTACTGTTCCTTTTTATGCTACATTTACCAATGGCCAAAGCATTTGAATTCAAGGCCAATCATTCTATTTGGCAGCACAGAGCTTTCCTGTTCCTCTGTTCCTGTTCACTTTTTCTTTGTAATTTCTCTCATAATTTGGTTCACACTGTTTTATATATCAGTATTTTTAAAAAAAAATCTCTAAGAACATTTTTAATATGTTTTCTTCTACAATTTTTATCACATTTGGCTCTCTCAGCCCCTTTGATACCATACCCCTCTGAGATACTATCTGCCTTGATAAACAGTCAGTCTAGGTTGCTTTAAATTATCTTAGAGGAAGTCAGTCGAGAAGCAAGTTTTTTCTCTGACAAGCTAATGTAATAATCAAAATGTAATGGCACAAATGCTCATTTATTCCAATCACTGAAGAGTGATCCTGTTTCTGATTTTTGAAATGTGGAGCAGTATGGCCGTGTCCTAATACTAAAGTATATCTATTTGTTTCATTCCTTTTGAGATATGCCCTACCATTAGATAGAAGAAGGTTGCCATTTTAGAAAGCAAGTTGTCAGGGGCACATAGTTGACTGAGGAATACATACTATGCTTTTTGGCAACATGCTGCCCACCTGTCAAGTAGAGGATCTTTTTTGGAACTGAGTAGCATATATATTGCAGAAATAAATAAACACACTGTTGGAATAAGACTGGATGGCACTTGAGAGCCTCTGCCTTTGAAGGCTGACTAAGATAGCAAATAGAAAACACTGAAGAACTATAACTATGAGTTTACTATCTGGAGTCACTTTTTGCAATTTCAAGAACACAACAATATCATCTTTATTAGCTATCTAAAAATGGTGTTTCTTTTTTGTTTAGTTTTGCTTGATTATTAAAATACAATTGATGATTACCTGACTGCTAATGAAAAAGAGAAAAGTGCCATTTTCTCAGCTATGTTGCTAAAGGTCAAGGTACTGTAGGTAAAAAATAAATAGAAAATTAATGAATATGGATTCAATTTAGAAGTTAATGACCTGTATGGGAAAAGTACATTGTGATAGTTTGGACATACAGAGAGAATGAACAAAGATTGGATCTTCAAATAAATTTAGGGAGAAAAAGTGAATGGGTTGCGAGGTGGAGGAAGGCTGATTAGTTGAACATATTGATGAAATTCTTCAAAAAAGAGGTAAGATGTATAAAGGGTCACTTGGATGAGATGGCTGGCTATAGAAATTCGATAGATAGATAGATAGATAGACAGATAGATAGATGGATGGATGGATGGATGGATGGATGGATGGATGAATGAAGTGGTGTTTGGAGGTGTTGGAAGCAGGATGGTTTGCAAAAATAAAAAGGTATGGAGAAGTATATTCAATGCCGTTCATGTAAAATAGATTTAGTCTGATTTCTTTTTTTCTCATCTCCTGCCCCAATTTTTTTCCTCTTTGCCCAGTGCTTTGCTTATCATTGCTTACCCCAAAAAGGCATAGTGTGGCAGGCAGGTAGGCAGGCATGTATGTAGGAGCAAATCCCTGAAAAGGGCAACATTATACAAGTTAATTTCATGTCACTGTGAGTGGAAAAGCTTGCATCAGAAGTGACACTTTTTTCAGCTCCAGCATCAACCTTTCCAGGGAAGAAGGCAGAGTGGATGGAAAAATTCAGCCAATGAAAATAAGTTAAAACAATTCAGAGAGGTCAGAAACAAATGAGCAGAAACATAACTCAGTCCTCTAATTGATTTTGTTTAGCAGGCCGTATACTTTAAAAATTCAACAAAGGATATTTTTCTTTAAACAGTTTAATAACATTGCTAGCATTAAAAACATGCCTTACATTGTTGATGCTGTAGCTCCTGCTTTACCAGGACCTCTAATTCCATTAGAGATTTCAAACTACCAAAGAGCTATGCACAGAAACTCTCACACACACTTCCCATCTCTCTCCCTCCATCCCTCCCTCTCTCTCACACACAGACACACGCATACATATGTAACGGTTAGATTAAGAAGGATATGCAACTCATCTGGAGCATCACATTAGATCCTGGCATTCCAGCTCAAAGAGAAAAGGAATAATCTCTTTGGCTCTCCATGAAGCTGAGCAGTAATTTTGTCTCAAAAACATTCAAGCTAACGGGCTGCAGGCATAAACCATGAGCCAATATTCACAAACAGAACAACACATGGTGCCATCTTGAGTAGCTTGATTAAGGGGAACATTCCTTCTTGCTTCATCCATTATAGTCATTCTCTCTTCTGATGTTACATCCCAGAGTTAAATGAAACTGGGGCTTTGCATGAGAAAGAGACAGGAACAAATGCCACAGCTTGGACAGATAAGAGCAAGGGCAAGTGCAGCAGCACAGGCCAAATGTTACTCGTTGTTGGAAGAATCTTTCTTAATCAGAAAGAATAATGCTATTCTTTGTTACCTTGTAATGTTTCTCAAATTTGGCAACTTTAAGGTGTGGACTTCAACTCCCAGAATTCCCCAGCCAGCTATGCCGGCTCATCTTAAGGTTGTCAAGTTTGAGAAACACTGTTCCATAGGGTCGCTTTGGAATCCTATAATAAACTAATTGAATACAGTGTGATTTACTAATGTGTCCTTATGTTTTGGTTTATTCTTATGACTTTTCCAGATAGGGGTGCAGTTGCAACATTAAAGCAAACTGAACTCCCTCCTCCCCATCCCTGGGAATTTGCATTATGCCATGCTTCTTCTCATTGCAGTTGTGGGGTTTTACCAGGAAATGCACACTGTCGTTGTCAAAAGTGTGACTTTTGCTGCAGAATGGAAAGGACTGCACTGGATTCTGTTGCATGAGATGGTCGGTGTGGGGATTTGAGTGATCACCTGCATCATCCTGCCTCCCAGCTCCCATAATCCCAGAGTGGTAGTGGATGACAGGACATGACAGGCTGAGTGGCTTCCCACTATCCCAGGAATATAGAACACTTGGTTTTCCACCTATTAGAGAGTGTGGGAAAGGTACTTTTGATACAAAATTAAAATGGCAGGATGGAAAATGACAACTTATAGGCTGAGAGACTTCTGTGGCTGGAAGGGCAGGGCCTGATTTGCTGTCAGAGTTCTGCAGGCACCACTGACACACACAGAAGTTAACTGTGCAGTCAAAAAGCCTGGATGACAGAGACACTGGTTGTCTGGAAGTGTCCTTCATGATATAAAACTCTCTTTATTCTTGCTCTGGAAAAAACTGATATAAGCTACTGTAGGTCTCATATGGTTTAAAATCAGACCCTAAGATGATCATATTAGAAATATGGTCAATAAAATAGTTGATGTTTTAAAATCACCCCTGACCAAATTTTGTAGAACACAAATGTGAGATTTTTTTAAGCAATATAGTCAACAGTAAGACTACTCATTTGTTGAAAATGACTGCCAAAAACTAACTTTGTAGATTTATCACACAGATAGAATTCTAATAATAAAACAGCCAATGTATTACATGGCCACTTACAGTATATTAATGATGAATGAGTAAATCCTAATGACCCAAGAAGTAATTAAACATTTAAATCACACTAAATATGAAAAGCACTGGTATAAAATGGATCTTTTCTTTTTAGCAGCTTACTTTAACACCAATAAAATTGGCTGTAATGCAGCACGAACACCCCCATCTGTCTTTTTATTTTCTCTCTCTAGAATACACAGTAACATTTCCTCAGCCACTAGTAAAAGCAATGTAAAGCAATATTTCAGAAACCTTTCCATACAGAACACAGCAGTATATTTCAGAGATCATCAGCTCTAGTTTTCTGGTTATAGATGATTATGGAGCATACAATGTAGGGACCTTCAACTTAGGGTGCACTTTATTATTACTGCTGTTACTGCTGTTACTGCTACTACTGCTTCTTCTGACAGAATTGGAAATGTGAAGAGGTTATGGGGTGCCTTCAGCCCATTTTGCTCCATCACTTTATATGTTTTCTACCAGATTTTGGTTGGGGTGCTCTAGGGGCTAAATGCAGTCTGCCATCTTGGGGTTATTGATAGTTCAGCAAAACAAGTGGAATGTGATAAATTTATATATCTATAAAAATACTTTTTCTCTTATTTTTATATTTATTCATGACAGAAACAAATGATTCTAGATGTGTTCCTGAGTGGGGACCCAGTGGTTAAATAGTCTTCCCCAGTCTGATACCCTCCAGGTGTTTGATTTGCCATACTTTTTCCATGTCATAGCTGTGCCACCTAACAATTTATTTTAAACTATTTTCTTGGCAAATTTTGGCAAGCACTAATAGCTATGTTTAAACATTGTAATCTTTGCATGAAACAGATGTCTCATCATGTGGTTTATGGAAACAGTTGTACTTTCCCTGTAATTGCAGTTTGTATCACATTCTGCTCATGCATTTAATTTCTTCTGCATTTTGCTTTTCCCTAAAATGTACTGATGCACAACTTACTCTAATTTTTCTTTGCTGTTACTTGTGTACTATGCCTTCATCTTCCATGTATTGAAGAGCGTCCACTCCCACCTCCCGGCCGTTCTTAGTTTCTAAATATAGTACACCGGTAAATAGCCTCAGGTTCTCTATGGTTACCTCCTATTACTCACCAGGACAATTATAAAACTTCATTTTCATGAATATTTGTGGAGCTTGAAACTTCTAAATATAGCATGACAAGACATGATACTAGGCACCTAATCTACTTGTTAGTCCTAATGACTAAAGTTGAGTGGAATAGGCCAGAGGCAAAATAGGCAAAATAAAACATGAGTTGCCTAAAATATCTTGGTGCATTTCAATGGCTCTGAAATGTTCTATGATCTTATAAGAATAAGTTATTTTATTACCAAAATCTACAGTTCCTTAGGCATATACTGTAGTCTAAATAACTCTCATAATAACTAATTAGATTTCTTGGGCTGAGTGCATTGTTCAGACAAGGTGGACCTAAAGAATACAAAGGTAAAACTGAAACAAACAAAAGGAGCCTTGAAAAATGTGTATCTTAGCTATGTATTTATTCCCCTTTTATATGACCCAGTAGCTATAGTTCCATGGGCAAGATTGATTATGTGCCATAAAGTTGTTGTCAACTCTTAGTGACACTTAGATGGATTTTTACCATGATAGGACAATATACAGGTAATTAATAATATGAAATACAAAGTATTGAACCACAGGAAGCATATCACATAATACACAAAGTTAAAATCAATAGCAAGAGGATGGTAACCTGCTGATAACATTGTATGATCACGTGCTTGTTCAGTGATTCAGTGATTAGGGAAGAAAAAAGATGGAAAGAGCATAAGCTCTTAAATTTAAAGACAGATCCTGTTGGTAATATCTCCAATTTTCCAGGAACTTCTAAAAGCTACTTGTATATATGTTTTCCCTCTTTAATTTGCCTCCCCAACTTCACAAATGAGGCAAATAAAATAGGAACAAATAGGCTGACATAGCATTACTTGGAACTGGGCTCAGAAAGTGCTTCATATGGCAACACATTAGCAGAACATGTTTGTATCAGCCAGTGATGTCTCCAGACTGTTTTCAAAGATAGCCCCCATAAAACACATTGCAGTAATTTGATAAGACATTTCCCAGCATGTGAATAACAGTTGTGAGATATCTTCACCAAGGTAGGTTAATTGGTTTATCAGCCTGAACTGATAAAACTCTCCATTTGTAATCACGGTTTTGCCTTGACATGTGAACACTTCTTTTATTTACTACCACTGTTACCACTGCAGGATGCTTTATCCATACATTTTACTAGTTATTTCTTTTCATTTTTAAAATTTTATTTAGGAAAATTACATACTATACATTCCTTTAATAACTTGGACCATCTTATAAAATACAAGTGCAGTATAATCTATCATAAAAGATTATAA
Organism: Candoia aspera; assembly: GCF_035149785.1. Lineage (NCBI taxonomy): Eukaryota > Metazoa > Chordata > Lepidosauria > Squamata > Candoiidae > Candoia > Candoia aspera. The sequence goes on from NC_086159.1 coordinate 44,320,460, forward strand.
TGAAATAACAAATGTAAAACACTAAAAAGTAAAGCAATAAGCACTTACTGTTAAAACACCAAAAGATATATGAATGAATGAATGAATAAAAATAAAGACTTAGGTGAATAAGTATATTTTCATCTCCTTCCTAAAATATATTTTTTTAAATCATGTTTTATTTTAAAGACAGTTTCCATTTTTATTTCCTGTATAGAAGCTTTATGGAGGGTTATAGATAAGTTTCAGTGGCTGGAGACCAAACTTAACATTCTTGAGGAGGGTAAGGTCACAGATAGCCAGCTTGGTGTAGTGGTTAAGGCAGCAGGCTAGAAACTGGGAGACCGTGAGATCTTGTCCCACCTTAGGCACAGAGCCAGCTGGGTGACCTTCAGCCAGTCACTCTCTCTCAGCCCTAGGAAGCAGGCAATGGCAAACCGCTTCTGAAAAACTTTGCCAAGAAAACTGCCAGGGCTGGGCCAGGCAGTCACCAGGAGTCAACAATGACTCAAGACACCCCCCCACCGCCCAAAAGCAGTCACAGGGCAGGCAATGATGAGAAGTAGGCATGCCATGTAATAGATATTGCTGGGGGGGCTTTTCATTTTCAGACTGTGTATATATACCACCTAAAATAGTGTGAATATTTGATAATTTCTCTTTTGAAGGAACAGTGGAAGCCACAAATAAGTAGTTTGGGGATTGCAAATGGCCCTCTGGCCTTAAATTGCAAGATGATGGTTTTTCAATTTGCCCATGAAGAGTGTGCCCTTTGGATTTAAACAGTGTTTCTTTGTTACCCACTATGGTGGTGACAAAGGCTTTTAATGAAATTTCATCCATCACAGACTGCACAGCTGGAGGAGGTGGTGGCGGCAGGGTGTGTGAGTGTTTACACACGCACAGACACTTACAACACATCCATTGAATGTGTCTGAAAGTGAATTTTAAATACGAACTGCTGTCATGTTCCAAATATGAAAGCTATTGATGTTCCATTTGTGGATCTTTTTGATCACATTCCATAATATCAGAGATTTTTAAAAAAACAACTTCATGAATGAGTAATACCACAAGGTGGCAGCAGAAAATTATTTTTGCAAGAATTTCAAAATGAAGTATAAGTAATGTTGCCTCAGCTCTTCTATTGCGCGGTACAAACGTTCTGAGTCTCCTCTGTGCCATAAACAAGGAAAGAGCTGCAGACTGCATCTCTCTCTCTCTATCATCTGTCTGCCTGTCTGTCTATCTCTATCTATTGTCTATCATCTATCTCATGCTGTACTTTTTTCAAGGCCCTATACATTTGGAGAATGGTTTTATTGTCCATCTTTGATCACTGGTGGATCTGTAGACAGCAGTGCAAGAATTTGTTGGGTTGTAATTGCCTAAAGATGGGATGAGAGAAACCAAGGATAATTTTTGTGCAAGACATCAGCATGCATTCATGAACTGTCCCGTCTGCTCCTTTTAAAGCTGTTTTCTAAATGTCTTTTTTAAAAGTAAGATTGGCCTCTGAGAAACATACAAATGGATCAAAGACAGTTCTGTATAACCAGGAGCCAGTGATGCAGTCAGTGCCAGTCAGCAATGGCTACCAAAGCTACTGACCCGTGTTACATCCACAGAGCAAATATCTTCATCCAACAGACTGAAACTGAAAGAAAGTGAAGGCTGCAGCAGTGCAGGCAAAATCTGAGATGGTGGTATGAGGTTTTTTAAAAAACGCTCTTTCTAACTTTTTAGTTTTCAAATGGTTTTGTTTAATAATTCTATATATGTTCTCTAAATTTAAAAAATGCAGAGCTTGAGGGCTTTTGGCAATCTTAGAAAAGTCAACTAAATATAAATACATTGCTCTATTTAAAAAAAATATAACACTTCAAAATGCTTTTAAAACATCTTAGCATATGTAGGCCGTTTTGAAAAAGAGTCAATTTTCTGTTGTAAGCCTTGCTATTTATAAAAAGCTATAAAGAGAATCATAGTTACATTTACAGAACCTTCTCCTCTTCTTAAAAGGGTTCTGTTTTCCAAATGCAATAAAGCTAGCAGCATTAGCAGGATTAGGATCAGTCCTAAAAAGATTGAGCAGTATTCAGTGTTATAGGTAGAACTTCCTCCAGTTCTAACCATCAAATGATAGCCTGTAAAACATACCTGTCTGACTGTTATTCACCTAACTGCTCTTAATGAGTTGCTATCTGCTTAGTCTCTGTGCAGCTGCTCCATCAAAAGTATGAACAACTTGGCCCAAATCTTTTGATGCAACAGAGTGGAATAGTAGCTGAATACAGAAGATGGGGTTGACATCAAGAGTTCCATACAGTAGAGAATCCTATTCAGATGAGATTTGAAGAACATGAAGGCAATAGAGAGTTGGTTTCAGATGCAGCAAGAACCATGCCTTGCCCTTGATTTCCAGGAAGTAATCCTGATTGGGCCCAGAGGAAGATAGCCGTTGAATGAATGACAGTGATGGCAATGGTGAAGAGAAATGATTCAATTTAAGGAAAGGGACTCACTGAACCATTCTTCTCCAAAAGCTCTGGGGATCCAGAAATCACTATTATTTCTCATGTGTACTGAATATGTTAATGTCAGAGTTTCCATTAAAAAGTTCGGTGGGGCAAGGAATCAAGCTGGCATGTTGGCACCTCAAGAGCCACATTGGAGATTGAATTTCTCCTGTGTAGATGCTTCTCATTTAATGATTGGCGCTGGATTATACAATATTTCTGAAAAGCATTCCCATATATCTGTGGAGGTTTCCAGAAATCTGGTTTAATCAAGCAGCAGCAAACTGGTCTACCCCCATTGGTCTTATCTTTTTTATTCTGAACAGTTTCCTGAGAAATGAATGAGCTCTACAAATAGCAGGAAGGCTTTATACATATATTTCCAGGTAACCCAGGTCTGTAATATACCAAGGTTTGAAGTATCAAAGGGAAGGAAGAGTAGAAAAACGGTTTATCTAGAGAACTTCCTCAGTTGAGAATAGTACCGTTTTAAACCATGCTGCTCAAATGGCTTTTTGTTTCTTTCTGCTGAACAATCATCCACTGTGTTCAAAGGATTACCAGGTTGTGTATATAGTTGAGGGATAACAATGCTTTGGACTACAATTCCCATAATACACTGAGCAAGGTATCAAAGATGCATTTATTATTTAAAAAATTATTTAAAAATATTTTAGGTTTAGCCCAATATTCTATTTAGGATATACTCAACACTCTCAAGATAGAAGTTGCAATCCAAAACATCAAAAATTGCAGGGTTGCTTTACAATTATAATATATTAAATTGATTCATATTTCCACTCTATCATTTTCTTTTCTTCATATAAAAATCACAATATATAGCATATATGTTATGTTACACAGCCTAGAAGTATTTTATCCACATTTTCCTCTCTTGTTTGCTATTCTCCTCTGTTTGCTATTCTCCTGATGGTCTTTTGACCTGGGATTTTTAAGTCACTAAATTTTATACTCACTAGGAATTAATGCAATACATTATTCATAATACAATAATTATGCTAAAATCTGGTTTAAGAATTTCAGATTTCTGTTTATACTTCTTTTTACCAATTGCTCTAAACAGAAGTTGGTCTAATTGAAGTAATGACCTTGCTAAATTATAATTCTGGTAACATTGCTGTAGCATTTCAAAGGAATACAGATGTGCTGACTCTTGACTCCTGTATATATGTTGGTGTCCATTTATTTTGCTTACTGAAATATTTTGGCTCAGAGTTTCCATTTTGTTCAGGAAAAGAAGGCTGCCAAACTAGAATTTTGTGAAACAGGATGTAATTGTTATTGATCACTTGTCTTCATTAACAATGGAGTTAACTAGATTAAAGGGAATTTCAGAGATATGTCAGTATCTTGCATACATGATTAACATTATCCAGTCCTGCCAGTAAACTGACCTTTGGTATCCAAATTATAAAAACAGCCATACAGTTCTTTGAGGGCAGAGTAATACTGCTTACCCCAAAACTTATTCATTTTGGCTGCATAGTCAAGAGTACTTTTCAGTGTGACTTGTTTTGGAAAGGGTAACCCGAATGCCATGAACATATAAGAGTGCTGAGGCATTCAAATTCTAACTCAAAATACCATGTGTTTCATTTTGTACCTTATTTGTAGTCATACATTTTTATTAGTTAGATTAGGGAATTAGCACTTGCTAGCAAACTGTAAATTAGGGATTTCAAAATGAGATCAGTGTAGGCAATTAATTCAGTGCAACTCTTCAGAATAAATCTGTTTACACTTAAGTACTCAGGTGCAAACCCCTGAAGTCAGCAATGCACATTTATTTGCAGCATACAGTTTCTAAAATGTCATCTAACAAAATGGTGGTGATGCAATTTATGCCCAGTGAGCTAAAATGTATACACCTGTAGATGGATGACATTAACTCTAATGCAATTTGAACCTCTGCAATCTTACAATGATTGTATGGACTCCCAAATCTCATTCTACATCACACATTTGTTGCTGCAAAGAAAGCAATTTTTTAAAGAAAGCTAAAACTACTAAACTATCACAGTAATTTAGGCAAAACTCTCACATTTACCTTGGTTCAAGCAAATAAATTAATATGTATATTTAGTATGTCTATGTGCATTTTTTATCTTTAGAAACCCTTGGTTGCCTATGTAATATTGGAATAACAATAACAATAATACATTTTTATGATGTGAACATATACCTTTATATTTTTAATCTTCTTTTTTTAATCCATTCATTTGTGTCTGATTCTTGGAGACTGCCTGGACAAGTCCCTGAAGTTTTCTTGGCAAGGTTTTTCAGAAGATGTTTGCCCTTGCTTCCTTCCTAGGCTGAGAGAAAGTGACTGGCCCAAGGTCACCCAGCTGGCTTTGTACCTAAGATGGGACTAGAACTCTTGGTCTCCTGATTTCTAGTCTGATGCCTTAACCACTACACCAAACTGGCTCTCTATATCATATTAGTTTAATTAATAGGGGAGGAGCCAATTAATAAGTCTTAAATTATGCATGGTAGTTATTGGCCATAGAATAGAGTATAATCTGGCAGCAGTTGTGAACTGTATATGGGATGGTAAAAACTAAGGAGACTGAAAGGATATGTGACTTCCAGTGGGAATTAATGGCAGTTTAGTCATCTTTGGAGACAGTGGAGATGGCACTACAGTCTGTACCTGGCAGCTTCTGCCGGATGCCCAACTTTCTCCGGATCAAGGAGGAAGCAAGAAATTGACCCATTTGATCTCTGGACAGCCATTCCCTGTGAGCAAATCACAAAAACGGAAGCTTTTGTGATTGGCTTGCGAGTTGAACAGCTGGGAGGTGAGAGATTCCAGCTTTGTTCACAGCTGTGGTGCAGCCTAATTATGGGCATTAGAACCTGCTGCAGGTATGGACTTTTCCAAATTATTTTCTTGAATATGGATTACAAATGTCTAATGTGGAATATAAATGAAGCAAATGCACCCCAAAAAAGAAAACATGTTGTTTCATTATTTGAGAAAATTAATACAAGATATAATTTGTCTTCAAGAGACTTGTATTAGAAAAAAGGACATAAAATATTTGACCTGTAAGAATTTAGGAGAAGAATTTATTTCAGCAGGTGTAAAAAAGACTAATGGAGTTGTTTTATATATTAATCCACAAATAATGCCAAAATTGATGTAGACAGATGACCATGATAGATTTGTTGGAGTGGAAGTGAAATGCAAGGAATTAAATCTATAGTTCTAGAACTAATGCTCCAAATAAAGATAAAAGATATTTTTAAAAACATCTTATGGGACAATTGGTAAGTCTTTCATATGAAAACTGGTGCTTGATGGGAGATTGGAATGGAGTGGTCTCCCCACAGTTAGACAGAACATTGGAAAAGAAAATTAAAACCACTCAAGGTAAATTACCAAAAACTTTTTTTTTTAATTTGATGGACAAATTAGCCTTAGTGGACATATGGAGATATAAAAATGATAATTCCAAAGAATATACTTACTTTTCAGAAAAGCATAGATCATTCTCAAGAATAGATATGATTTGGATTTCAAAGAATTTGGCTACTAAGATTTCATAAATTGAGATTTTACTGAAGACTCTTTCTGACCATAACTTGGTTGCTCTGATTCTTAAGAGAAAATCCACTTCCTTTAGATGGAAATTAAGTGAAATGTTACTAAAAAAGGAGTTGATAGTGAAAGACTGTAAAAAGAAGTTAACTGAATTTTTTGAGAATACCTTCAACAAAGGTACTGAATTAAGAACAGTTTGGGATAAAAGTAAAGCTTTCATGAGAGGGTATTTTATTCAGCATAATGTTGAATTGAAAAAGAAGACTCAGGAGAAGATGCAAACCATTCTGGCTGAAATAAAAAGAGGAGGAATTCAAGAAAACACCAGAAAAGTTAAGTATCTTGCATCAAATTAAACATTTACAGCAACAGTTATCAATGTTAACAGTGAGAGAACTGGAGACTAAGATGAATTGACTTCCAGCAGGAGAATGGCAGCCTAAACTGTGTCTTTCATGATCTCCATGGTAGACTGGTCATTGCAGCAATTTTTCTGGACTCAGGTAGGCTTCCTTAGAGCCAGAAGTGTTCTCCAGGGCAAGGAGAACCCCATGAATCACCCATGTGCTCTCTGGATGGCTGTTTGCAACCAGAAGACTGCAAAATGGCATTTTGGGATTGAATGGTGAGTGATCAGCTGAGAGGCAGGACTGTCACCTTTTCCCATGCTGCACTGAAGCTGAAAATGGACTCTAAAGCTGCTCACCCCATTTCTATAACAACGAGGGGTTTTTTACCTATTTGTTACCAAAGAGAGGCTTTTTACAGCAAAGAAAAGCAGCATCTCTTGGTGACTTTCATTATTTTTGGAATTTATTAATTTGGTAACTTGGCTCTTTTAATACATAATTTGTAACACTGAGAACTAAAGATTTTGGTTTTTTACTTTTTTTTTTTTTTTTAACAAAGTGAGTTCTGAAGAATAAAAAGATTTTTCCTACTTTGTTGAATATGTGGACTGGAATTCTGACCTATTTGCTTTTACATTTCCATGGGAACTTTTTGCTATTACTTTCCATTTCCTTGATTGGCCACTTAGCTGAGGAAGTATTCAGTTTCAGTCTTAGTGGGCTTTACCTTCCTGAGGCACTAGAGGGCACCATAATTTACTGTGGAGAGCTATGGAGGAAATTAAAGCCATCCTTAAAGAATTCTACCAGGAAGTCATTCAAGTTCTGGACCATCTCTTACAACTTGTGGAGTCCAAACTGTCCCAACAATTGAGAGAAGCTGACAAGGTTGAAAACTGTCCCAAATAGAAAGTGACTTCTCCAAAGAAGAAGATGAGAATGGGTGACTTGGATTCAAAAAGTGAAGGAGGGATGCAAAAGGTTGTGATGCTGCCGCATCAAGACCAAGAAAGAGAATTAGGCTTTAAAGGCTGGAAGGTTCCTGAAGAATGTTTGGACTTTTCAAGCCAGGCTGAAAAATTTGAGTGTGATGAGAAGAAAGCTCTGTGTGTAATCCCGAGACATGTAAATGCCTTGGTTTACTTTGGAGTGGGCTAACTGTTTAAATGTGTTTATCAGGATGGTTCCTTAAAGGTTTGGATAAATGTTTTTGCTGTTTGGATGACACTTAGATTTTTGGTAAAAGGGTATTAATAAAGTTACTTTTCTAAACGTATAATAGCAACAAGATGTTGGCAGGTTATTTTGTTTTAGTTAAAATGCCTTGGTTTACCTTGGTAATTGTTTAATTATATTTATCAGGAGGGTTTTTTTAAGGGTTGGGATGGATGCTTTTGTTTTTATTTTTTGGGTATGATTTGCATAAATAACAACAGTACTAAGATGTAGTTCGGCTATTTTTTTTGCTTAGTTGGCAGATAGGAGTAAATTATAGTGAAGAAGGAGAATGTATATTAGTTTAATAGGTGAAAAATTATGTTTGAAGGGGTTTCTTATGTTCTCTAACTGGGAGGGAAAACATGTTTTAGAAGGGGATGCTATACTGAGAATTGAAATGTTTTATAGAAATAATGCTTACAGTAATCTAAATTGGAGTAAGAGGTTGATATTTATTTATGTATATCTTTGCTGTAGAAAGTTGGAAGTCACTCTGTAGTAGTTTTGTTTGTATTTTGTTTTTAATTTCTTCTCTTTTCTTTGTATGTCTGTATTTCATTCTTGTTAGTTTTTATCTATATGTTGAAAAAATGTAATAAAGTTCTTTAAAAAAAGAGACTGAGATGAATTATGCTAAGCAAAAGAGGACAGCACGTTAATGAACTCCTGATTTTTAAAATTCATTTTAGTTCTTTTATTTAGTTTTATTCAAGTTGTTTTAGTATTTTTCTTTCTTTATTCAATTCCTTATCTCCCATCTATTTTTATTTTATTTTTAGGAATTAGAATTAATATCTAAATTACTTTTAGTTTTTTAGTAATTGGAAATAAGACTTTTTTTGGTACCCTAGGGTATTGTACACAATTTCAAATGCAGTGCAAAAGAACTTTGAATTTGCAAATAAACCAGGGAAATGGTTAGCATATAAATTAAGAAAGGAGAAAGAAAAGAAGATGATTTTGAAACTTCAGGAAGGTGGTACTGTACTAACAGACAGTGGGACTATATTAAAAACCTTCCATCAGTATTCTAATCTGTATAAGGGAGAGGATATTTCTCTCAAAAAACTGAATGATTACTTAAAAACAATTTGCCAAGGTTTACAGAACATCAAAGACAAATTATGAATAGTCCTATAACAACAATGGAAGCATCTGAAGCTATAAAAAAGATTAAACCAGGAAAAGTGGCAGGACCAGGTAGACTACCAGGTTCTTATTGGAAATGCTTTGAGGATGAAATTTTACAACCACTTCAGAATAGGATGAACTCTATTTTACAGGGAGCTATAATGCTAGAGTCCTGGAAAGATGCTAGTATAGCATTACTACCTAAGGAGGGAAAAGAACTGAGTTTACTAATGAGTAGACTAAAAGAATTTGGTGCATTAACTGGTTTTAAGATCAACAAACAAAATACAAAGATATTAGTTAAAAAATATGAAGATACAAAATCAAGAGGAACTGATGAACAAAACAGGTTTTAAAATGGAGAAAAAGGTTAAATATTTGGTGTCACTTTGACTAACATGAATTGTATGTTGTTTCAAAATAGTTATGTTAAGACATGGAATGAAGTTAAAAAAGATAAGATGGGAAAAACTGCAATTGTCATTGTTGGGAAGAATTTCTGTGTTTAAGATGAAAGTTTTACCTAGAATGTTATTTTTTTTTTCAGACAATACCTGTTTTGACAACTGATGTACCATTTAAACAATGGCAGAAAGATATTTCAAACTTTGTGTGGCAAGCAAAAAATCACGAATTAAGTACAAAGTGCTACAGGATGCTAAAGAAAGAGGAGGTTTAGGTTTACTGGATTTGAAATTGTACTTTACAGCTTGTTGTCTAGTATGGATGAAAGATTGGGTGACTTTGAGAAACAGGAGGTTACTAGAATTAGAAGGGCATGATTTGAGATTTGGATGGCACGGCTATTTATGGTTTGATAAAGTCAAAGTTAATGTAGATTTTAAGAATCATTTTATTAGATGTGCTATATTAAGGGTATGGAATAGATACAAAGCAGGGCTGTCTCTGAAAATTTATTTATTTATTTATTGAACTTCTCAATCACCCAACTCATATACAACAACTCTGGGTGGTTTACAAATAATAAATTCCTTTATGGATGTCACCGCAAGAAGCATTTTATAGAAAAGAAATGATAACTAAGCATAAATGGTTAACCTATGGTGACATATTGGTTTTTTTGCTGTGGATTTAAAATTATAATCAAGAGAGGATTTGATATCTGAAGGTTATATATGCAAATGGTTTACATATGTTCAGTTACTAGAAATATTTAAAACAGATAAAAGGATTTTTGATTCTGAACATGGTAAAACTGAATCTGAAGTTGAACTCTGTACAAATGCTGAACATGTTATTACTAAGATGTATAATCTTTTATTGAAATTAGAAAGAGAAGATGAACAAGTTAAAGACTGTATAATAAAATGGGCTAAAAACTTTGGGTATAATATACAAATGGAACAATGGGAGAATATGTGGATGAAAGGACTGAAATTTACACTGTGTTATAATCTTATAGAGATTATAAAATTTTTATAAAATGATGTATTGTTGCTAATTGTCACCAAATAAATTGGTGTACAAAGGGACCTCAAATGTATGTTGGAATTGTGAACAACAAGAGGGACTTTATCATTTTTACTGGACATGCAAAAAAGCTAAAAAAAATGGGATTAAATACATATTTTAGCTCAGAAGCTTTTAAAGATTCATATAAAATCAAAACCAGAGACTTTTCTTTTGGGACTGATAGACAAACTGTTAGAAGGAACCCATGGAACTTTGGTTTTTATATATGGTAACGGCAGAGAGGCTTTTATGTATCCAAAAGTAAGATTCAGCATTACCTACAATGGAAGAATGGATGGTGAATTTGATGGAGTTGGCTGAGATGGCAAAATTGGTAGCTTTGATTAGAGAAAAGACATTGACTAATTTTAATGTTGTTTGGAAACCCCTTTCGGAGTTTTTGCATGAAACAGAAAAAAATGAAATATGGTATCTGATCATTAGAAATAATAATGGACAACAGAATTAATGAAAGCTATGTTGTAAACTTAGAGTAAGAGTTTAATGCAAATGTATACTTCTATCTGTAGCAAAGAAAGTTGGAAGTCATTCTTTTTCTGTATTTTCTTTCTTTTCTTTTCCTGAACTTTTGACCTTGCTCTCTTTTCTATTTTGTTTTCTTTTTTCATTTCTGGTTAGCTCTTATCTTTTTATCTTGAAATCTTGATATAGTTTAATAAAAAAAGAAAGGATATGCAAAAGAATATCTTCAAACTAGGAAACTGAAAAAATAGGAGACATAATTCAATGTATGCTAACATTAAAAAATAGCTTTACAAATATGCTAATTGTGTCTTTTGAACTTTGGAATTAATGGAAGAATGAGGTATTTGTGAACAGCTTAATGAAACTTTGAATGCAAAAAGCAAACAAGCAAACAAGCAAACAAATCAAAACAGGTAAATCCTATGGAAAGGTTTAAGGGGTTGCAGTATAGTTTCTTTCAAATTTCTTTGGTGGTTTGAGTATACATTAACAATACAGTGTGGCCAAGGGTGCTGGTATTGTTATGCACTACTTTCTTCACTCCAGCTGTCTGGCTGTGTACATTTCCTGATTTTAAAAGACCCTACAGAAAGATTTCTCCCTTGAAAATTCACTTGAAAACCTCTTAAGCTTTAGCTGAGCTGTGGGAAGCCATGCAGGGTAGAAACCATTGGAAAGATCTTTCTCAAAGGAAAAATAGGACAATCACATATACTGAGCTCTTGATCACTTCATAATTAAGAGAAGTGCCAGAACCACACTTCTAAATAAATAAATATTTATTTATTTCCATTGCACTCAATCGGAATGGTAACATAAATGCAAAATCTATTTTTAGCAGAATACTATCATTCACAATAATTAGAATATTTAATCTCAGGGCTCAGCTGCATGCATGTTTTGCTGTAGTGACATAGCAGGGAGACTTTGGGGCATATAAGCCAATTTTGGAATATTGCCACATACATATAATAATTCTGGGGTCACTGCCACTGATATTCAATCCAAACCTTGATAAAAGTATTGATAAAATTCATTCTTGACATTTGTTGGAAACACGGTGAAACGTACTGGACCAAGGACAATATCACAAAAGATAACACATGCTTATTTCAGTATCAGCCCACAATGTAATACAGGGTATTTTCTGCATTTGCATTTCCCACTGTAAACATAGGCATGGCAGAAAGTGCAGCTGTCTTACTGAAACAAAGAAACCATCAATATATCTATGTAGCTTCTCTTATTTGGTTAAGAAATACACAGCTACAATACAATATTGTACAATTGTGAAATTTCACTGGCCTTTTCTCATTTAAGAAGAAACTCCTAATCTCTATATAGTAGAATTTGCACAGTAGGCACGCACAATTTCTTAAACAGTTAGCAACCACAATAGCTCTATGAGGAGCACATTAGAGAAGAGAAAGAAATTTGCATTTATAATTGCTCTGATCCAACTCAAGCTGCTACAAAAGGAAGTAATTTTCATTAATTCCTCCATCACCTGAACATCTTATGCTTTCCCCAAAGAATAGATGAGTATCTCCCCTACACTACAGTGTACAAGACTGTAGGAGGAAAGATACATTGACAAACATTTTCTCATGCCACTCCATTGCTGGAAGCCTCTATTGCATCTTCCATACTTCTGGGTCTGATGCCATTCACTTCCTGAATTTGTAATTTCAATGCACTTAAACTGCAGCCTTATTTATATTACCTTGGAGTAAGTTCAACTGAGCATACAGAGCTTATTTCCATAAACAGGATTGCTATTTGTCATTTTGCCATAGCGTGTTATCACTTTAATAAAAGCACTAGTATATCTTGAATAGCTCAAACATTGCTGTAATGTCTGGTTCAGTTGCACTTGTCAACAAAATCAAACAACAACCATCCAGTTCAATTTAATTTAATGTTTGCTGGCATGACACACTATAAAAGTACTGTCAAACATGTATAAAATGGAAACAGAACTCTCAAGATGTTTAATAGAGATCAGTAAACTTTGTTCAGCATATATGGTTAGAGGTTAAACCACTTGTGTCCAATTGTACTCATTCTCTACTATAAGGTACATAGAACCACCATTGTAGAAAGCAGCTTAGCTTTTAATCCCCCGTTCCTCCTGAAGTTAATTGACATGTATTTGGAGTTGCTGTTCTTGTGGCAAATAACAACTTCACTCAACTAATAGAGCAGAGTACAAACTAAAGGGAAACATCATGCAGTTGATGCAGTTCATCCTTATGTTATTATATGGTGAGAATAAACTCTTTACCCAGTTAAGGATTTTTTTAAAAAAGCCAAAATAAATAGTTTTAGTTGTTAAGAAATGCGCATCTTCTAAATAAACTACCAAAACAGGTTACATTTTTGGTGGCCAAAAGATGCAGAAATGAATAGGCAATCCAGGCAGTAACTGATAGGGTGCAGCTTGAGAATGCAGGAGAAATAAATCCACATGAAGTGACAGGTTCCTGAAGCACAAAACCGATAATATGCCATGAAACCCCAGGTTCCTCCATATACATGCTCAGTGTACCATGTTTGAAAGCAAAGACTTGACAATTTGAACTAGCATATGTGCTTACCCTTTAGAGTTAGCTTTCTCACTCAGTATATGTGTTCAAGAAACTTTTAAAATTGAGGATGGCGGAGGCAATATATGTTATGTGGTAAATTGAGAAAATATAATGGAAGAACTCTGGAAAGATAAGAAAATATAGAGATGGCATGTGAATGCTAGCTCAAAAAAAAAAAAGATGCAGCTGCTTCAAGGTGTTGCAAACAGCTACAACATTTGCACTACCATGTGTTCTGAAGCACTTTTAGGATGTTGTATCTGAAATATTTCAAGGGACTACTTTTACCAATAGACCTGAGCCAGGTAAGATTTAGTTTGATAAAGAGATTTGAACATTTGAGGTGATCTGACTAATTTTGCTGGCCATTCACAAAATTTCTTCAGCACTAGCTGGTTAAAGGTTCTGGCTAGTGTCTCGTGGGGTTGGGAAGCAATTCAGCCTCCTCCCATCCTTCCTGCACATGCTGCCCAGAGCTCCTGGATAACATGTCCTGAGGAAGGCATGCTGGCCAAGAACTGTAATCAGTGGGTACCAAAGCACTACAAAGCCCTCTTTAGTGATAGGGTTCTACGTTAGTATCATATTTTTCCCATACCAATACTTGAACTAGTTGTGATAAGACACTATTATTGCAAATAATAGAAAAAAAGCAAGCCAGTTTGGTATAGTGGTTAAGGCATCAGGCTAGAAACTGGGAGACTGTGAGTTCTAGTCCCACCTTAGCCACAAAGTCAACTGGGTGACCATGGGCTAGTCACTCTGTCTCAGTCCTAGGAAGGAGGCAATGGCAAACCACTTCCAAAAAACCTCTCCAAGAAACTTCAAGGACTTGTCCAGGCAGTCTCTGAGAATTGGACTTGGATTAAAAAAAGAAAAAGGAAAAAAGCATAACAATGAAGAAAATCAACTACTACAAATTTTAGGATTCCTATAAAAAGCAGACTCCAGTTTCAATCCTAGGTCTCTTTTTCCCACTCTTGTACTGTTCAAACATCCCAAGTGTGCTGAAGAAACTTGTTCCTAGTGGAGTCATAGCACTGGTAAAGATCTGTTGGGAAAATGGATGAAATGATGAGATGGAGACTATATCTCTTTGGTCCCATGCTGTGTTCCACTCACCTAAGATTCATGAGGATGACTTTTGGTAATAGAAAATGGATTATGTGCATTTGAGGCTAGATCAATCCTATCCATGTGCTTTTTGACCCTTCTGAACAAACTTAAAAGGTTATTGATGAGTGGCTTACCTTCAGAGAAATAATGTTTTTCAGTGAGACTGATCCTTCTATATGCCTGATAATTTTATGTGTGTGTGTGTGTGAGTTCTTATTCTGTTCTTATTATTTGTTGCTTTGTTTTTATTGTTTCTGCTGGCTTTTAATCCTATGTTCACCATTCAGAGTTGCAGCTGCAATATGGATGGCCATGTAGATCACTATAATAATGGCATATTATATATACAGTACATAGTATTAATACCAAACACTTTCCAATCTTTAGATACTGGGTACAATTACATATTTTATTAGAATAACAATAATTTTATGCCTGAGTTCTTCAAGAATTCATGTATAGATACCACTGATATCCTTTGATTTGTTCCATTTCAACTATTTTAATTTGTAATGAGGACAAATTAAATTAAACCCTTGTCACAACTAGTTGCCTTCTTCAGATGCTAATCCGGACCCTGTGAATTCAGGATGTTTATCCTATATCTATATTTTCATAGTGATTTATTAGCATCTCTGTAATCCCCTGAACTTTAATACACTTTAATTTCCTTTTTATCTGATATGTCTTTAGATGTTTTCTTGACAGAAATGAATAATTAATTTCTGGCTTAATGATTTTTCTGAAATGACTTTCAGAATAGTTAGATAAATAGATAGATAGATAGATAGATAGATAGATAACCACTATGGAGAATAAGAGGAGATTTTTGCTTTCAACAGTAGAGAATAACAGGACTAAGATTCTGTGGGACTTCCAAATCCAGATGGCCAATCACTAGACATCATGGTAGTAGACAAGGAGCAGAAGACAGCAGTGGTGATAGATGTAGCAGTGCCAAGTGACAGCAACATCAGGAAGAAGGAGCATGAGAAGCTGGAGAAGTACCAGGGCCTGAAAGAGGAACTAGAGAGGGTGGGGAAAGTGAAGGCCAAAGTGGTCCCAGAGGTGGTAGGAGCACTCAGGGCTGTGACTCCTAAGCTGGGAGAGTGGCTCCAACAGATCCCAGAAACCACATCAGAGCTCTTTGTCCAGAAGAGTGCAGTGCTAGGAACAGCTGAGGTACTGCACAGAACCGCCAAACTCCCAGGCCTCTGTTAGAGGACCCAAGGTTGAAGAAGACATACCCACATAGGGGTGAGAAGGGAATTTTTTAAAATATATGTAGCTTGCATTCTTAATTTGACAACGTTGTGCTTTATCATTCTCCTTAATTGGTTAAGACAAAGCTTTCTTGAGTCTAATAGCATTGAATGAAGTTAATGCTCAGTATTTTATACCACTAAGCAAAGAGATGCTATTAAAGGCTGAATAAAGTCCCGTAATTAGTGGCACTGCATATCGCACCCAGATTACCCTCACTCATTTGTAATTTGACCATATGCATGGCTGTCCATATGAGACAACTGTTGTCCTTTATCTCATAGAATATAATATGTGAATGCATTTAAAAACTAAAATGCTGTACAGGTAGTCCTCATTTAGCAACCACAATTGGGACCAGCGAAGCGGTTGCTAAGTGAAACCACAACTGTGCTTATGGTTTTACTTCAGTTTTCCTTTGTTTTACTGACCTGTGAAAGTTGTAAATGCGAGGATTGGTCGCAAAGTTACTTCTTCATCATTGTTGTAACTGTGAATGGTTGCTAAATGAGGCAGTTGCTAAAGGAGGACTACCTGTATTTCAGTTTAACAAAAGAAGATTGAGTGTCTAAGTTAAAATTTATTTATTTATTTATTTTTCAAATTTCTATCACTGCCCATCTCCCCCAAAAAGGGGGACTCTGGGCAGTTTACAATATAATTAACAATTAAAACCATAAAACACATAAATTACAATACAAACAACCAATATAAATAAAAAATAAAATAGATATAAAATCCAAGTAGTAATAAGATCTCGTTCGCTGAGGAGGGCTCTATGGCACCAGCCACCCCCAGGAAGAACTATTGCCCTTCCCATCCCAGGTGAGGATTCTTAGGGCTTCCTGGGGTTCCCCTAAATTCTTAGGGGTTCGGGGGGGGGGTTCACAAGTGTTCTCTTATCTGATAAGCTTTTCTCATATCATTTGCAGAGACCTTGTGGGAAGGAAAGGGAGGTTTCTCTACTTATGTGCTGTGCTTTCAAGTCAGGCAGCAAGGTGTTGATTTTTGCTTTCAATAGTAGGAAGGGAGAAAAAACACCTGAACCCTCCCCAAGTCTCTGATAATAGCTGGAAGCTTGTAGAAAAGCTGTACACCGTCACTTCATACTTTTGCAATAGGAGCAACATTTGAAGACAAGCTAATTGGATATATAATTGCCTGCAGGTGCTTTGTTACATGACAATATTGTTTTTGAAGACTAACACACACTTGTCTTATCACATATTAAAAGTGTCTACTATTAATATAAATATAAATGCTACAAGTCTAATACCCGTAAAGAAGAACAGTTCAGCCTGATGATTGCACTAATCAAATCCAAACATACTATAGAGATTTAGGTGGTATTCATTTCCATTTCTTAGTAAAGGAAAATAAGTTATCGTCCTTGATTAAGATGGACAAATGATGTACACGTAAACTGATTCATATCTATATGTGCTTATGAGAGAAAGATATTTTTCAGATCATCATTTGCTGATTGCTAGAGAGAGTGTTGGAAATCATGAGAAGAAGTGTTCCTAGAAAGCAGAGCATAATGCAGTGCATAATATAACAATCAGTGCTACTTTTTCCCAAAGCCATCATTCTCAGCATTCTTAGGAAAATTCCATTGGCATCATGGGCTGAATTTCTTCCCAGTGGAAACAACAGTTTCCTAGAAATAATTTGTCTGCTACTATCATTTCATTCAAGACCTGGTTTGGTCATTTGCACCTGGGGCCTTGGAGGTGTGGGTGAGCTCATTTCATGGTTGTATTGTTTGTTATTAATAACTTTGTTGTTGTTGTTGCTAATAGTTCTTTCTTGGGTGTTATTTATGTTATTTAAAATTTTGTGATACTGTTTTTATTCTGCTTTTAAGCATTGCTGGCTGCCCAGAATCATGTAATTGAGATGGGTGGCCATATGCATTCAATAAATAAATAAATGCATCCGATAAATAAATAAATAAATAAATTCAATATATAAATGGATTTATATTCTGCCTCTTGTCCAGCAATCAAGGCATCATTTATATCACTCCCTTCCTCACTTTTTCCCCCAAACAACAAACTTGTGAGATAGGTTGGGCTGAACAAGAGTAACTGGTCCAAAGTCATGCACTGAGTTTCTACCAGACGGGCATAAATCTCTGTCTCCTTAGTTCTAGTTTATCATCTTGACCACTACAACACACTGGTTCTAGAAATATTACTAATGTTGGTGGGAAAATAAGTTGCTGGTTAATTTGCCTTAAAAACCAGTTTCCATTGGCAAAATTTAATGACTATACAAAGATGAGGAGGGGCTGGCCAATCACCAAAGTGCTGAGTGTCCTTTACATGCCATGGAGATGCACATGCTCCATTGGTCATTAGGCATTTCCCTTCTTGACCATGTCAGCAATGATACAGTCTAGCAGCTGATGGGTCTTGCATCAATAATAGAGAAAATGTGGGAAAAATGCCTACAGTGGTATGGCCATGGTCTATGAGCAGCACCCCACACCGTCGCCTGCACTGCCTACCACTTTAACATTGATGGCAAATGCCTGTGCAGAAGACCAAAGCCAAGGCGGCAGGACACAATTAACCTGGACATGAAAATCATCCAGTTGGACCTGGTTGCTGCATCTGATCATGTAAAATGGCATTTGCCACCTGTCTCAATTACATGACTCTGGGCAGCCAACAATGCTTAAAAACAGAATAAAAACAGTAACACAAAATTTTAAATAACATAAATAGCACCCAGGAAGGAACTATTAACAACAACAAAAGAGACCCTGCACCTGTGGGAAAATCCTAGGATGATGAAGAAGACAAAGATAAGGAGTGGACAGAGCAGGTTGGTTGAGGAGTCTCACATTTCCAAACAGTGCAACTGAGTTATTATTTTATGATTTGTCACTGGGTTGCTATTTTTCAGACTTTTCCAGGCAAGTCAATGCAGCAGCCTGTTTGCAGATGTACACTTGCCACCTTCCAAGTAAATACCTGTTTTTTTAATATTTGCTATGAAGAAGTAAAAGTTAGTGAAGGAGGATGGACTGTACTTAGAATTCATGCTTTGCATGTATCTTCTTTTTCCTCTTCTTTCTACTCCTTGTTGTCCTCCTCCTTCTCTGTTTCCCACCAACAGTTGGTGAACATCAGTACTATCTGTTCTTCTGATGTTACTATCTGAAACAATGTATTTTTGCCAAATTATATGGACAATTTCTTCAGCCAGGATATGCATCATCTTCCAGCACTATGTTTCCCTTGAATCTTTTCTTGTATAATTGAATTTAATATGAATTTACCAATGTTCAGAGATTCCTACTTAAACAGCTAGCAATAATGTCTTACTTAAACAATGTAAAAGACTGATAGACTTATCAGGCAGAGGGTTTTGAATTCCTAAGTATTCGGCTTTGATTGTGCTAGCAACTTAGGTTGCGACTTATATTTAAGAACTTCAGAATAACTGTGTACATGTAAAATGTTTCTTTTTCTTGCCAAGAATAACTATATTTGCTGAATTTAGCCTGCTGTTTTAATTTAGACATTCATTCAGTTCATTTCTTAAAAATAGGCTGACCATATGTATCGTTTTGAACAGGACAGTCCCGTTTTTTTTAACATTTCCCGACCGTCCAGTCGTTTTAATATAAATGTCAATTTTGTCCTGTTTTTTTTAAAATGTTGGAGCCTTTATTGGGAAAAGCGGGAAAAAATTGAAATTGAAATTGAAAAGGAGGCTGACTTACCCACTGGCAGTAGTTCTGAATCTAGCAGGAAACCTAGAGCGGGAACTGCAGGAACAGCTGATTGGCGGTGAGCAAGAGGAAGAGTCGCTGCCGCCAATCAGTGCAGTGGAAGATGGTCAGAAAAGCATGCCCAGCAGAAAAGAAGCTGATTGGCTCTCAGGCCAAAATGGAGGGAAGAAAATAAAATAAAAGGCACGCCAGAGGGAACAGGTTGTTGGGGATAACTGTTCACTAGACTCCTCCATTCCTGTTCTTCTGCCCCAGTTCACTGCTGCCTTCAACCATCCTGCGCTTCTCCAGCTTGCTGCTGCCTCTGTTCCTGTCCTTCCATCCCAGCTCGCTGCCACCTTCGACTCTCCTGAGCTTCTCCAGCCTGCTGCCACCTCCATTCCTGTTCTCCCGTTCCAGCTCGCCACTGCCCTCAGCCCTCCTGCAACCTCTCCGCCCAACGCCACCCCTGCACCAGCCTTTCTGGACCTCTCCCTCCTGCACCTTCTCAGCAAGGACCAGCAAATGAATCTTAAAAACTCTTTAATACTTTTTTTTTTTATCATCTTACTTTTTCATGAATATGGAATATTATATAATATTACATAAGTTTAACCCCATCCTGTTTTGCCATCCCAATGTCCTGTTTTTGTCTCAAGGAAATACGGTCAGCCTACTTAAAAAATAAGGACTTATTAAATCATAAATGGGTTAGAAAGAACTTGCATCTTAAAGTGCACACACACACACGCACACACACACAAGAAACCAAAGCTGCCTGTTTTATCTGTCCCCCACAGTGGTGCATTTAAGTGCATCATTGGGCTCCTGTGAGGTTACTATAATGATATGGATGATGCTTCATCAAGATTTTGTCCCATACAATCCCAGGATGATTGTAAAGCCCACAGCTATCTGGCTCATGATGAATACATGAGTCCTTCCCATTTGGGAGAAAAAGGATTGTTGTGCAGCTGGCTCACACATATGTCTCTGGCTTTTAATGATAACCAGGAAGCCAGACTGAAGCACTTTACTTCTTAATTCTGAGATAGGGCAGGATATTGTTCCTTGTCCTACTATCTAGCATCAGGTTTACTGTGGTTCCACAATTAACTCATAGATTCTGACTGCTTGCACTGTTCAATAGTTTCACAGCTATGCTGAGGAAATGCCTAAGGTTTTGTTTTGTTTTTGTTTTTAATGAGAAATGGAAAGAGATAAAATACAAATTTTATCATCCTCTGTTTGGATCATCTGACCCTTGTCTTGCTCTCAGTCTGACATAGATTCTTCACTTCTTCTGAATCATGCACAGCATGTCGCCATATTCTAATTATCAGAATGCTTATCCTGTTAATGGCTCTTTAACAAAAATTGAGTTGTTTGGAACAAAGCATTTTAAAAAATGAGGCATTTTTCCTACTTAGCAGAGTGAATTTGGATTGCAAAGCTGATTTGTGTGTTACAAGCATTGGTGTATAGCAGATTTACTATAAATCCTTAGGAATAAGTATTTAATACCTATTTTGTCTTTTTAAAGTATGTATTACTTTTAGATTGTAATCTGAAAATCCCTTGGTATTCCAAATCCCATAATGACCTGGTGGATTAGTTTCAATTTAGTTCAACTCTCTTATCTTTCAATAATCTTTAATTTGTTTTATAATTTGTGATAGGGAGGGGTGTTATGATGCTGCTTACAAAGAGTGCTAAGAGCACTCATTTTATTTTCCACGTTATATATCTATAAAAAAATTCTGTTATTACTCAAATTAGTCAGATTTTGCGAGCTAATAAGTCACTTCACAACTTTTTTAAAAAAAGAAAATCATTCAGATTCAGGCTGATACAACACAGTATCCCAAGAATCTCCTAGCCAGACTCGTTCTGAATTCATAACGGGCAAACCTTTGTGGCATCTGTCTTGCCTGTTTGTGCAACATACATTGTGACTGAAGTGCATTGGAACAAAAAATGAGAAGTGCAGGGTCAGGGTGGGGTGGGGGAGAAGGAATGTTTTCAGATTAGATCCCAGAGTCATTAATTAATATTGCATTCTTGTCTATGCGTACACAGAAGAAAGTCAAAATGTCAGCAGAGCTTATACTCAGGTAAGTTACTATTGCTTTGCATTCTTGATGAATCAAGATTTACTGTTTCATATATATTATTTGCGTTTTCTCTCTGCATATTTGCTATTACCTTACCCAGGATCCAGTCATAAAGACAAGGAAATTAAGAGGGTCACAGTCTGAAATTCTGACTTGTCCCTAGGAAAGGGACACTGTGGATAGTGATCTTCTTCAGACAATACATTTTGGCTGAGACTAATTTCTTTAGGGATGAAATCACACCAGTTCCTTGAACTCTTGGATCCCTTCTTTCTCTTAGGGATGTTTGAAGGATTGCAACACTCATAAAAAGAGCATAAGAAGTAGGTTTTGTCCACTGATGGAGTCTGACAATTAACAGCCCACTTTACACTCTGAACCAGTACAAGAAATGAAACTATGTATGTGTCCTTTGTTCAAACAAAACTCATCGTATTGTGTTCTCTTGCCTAGGCTGGATTGCCTATGTGTCTTTCCTCAGGACTGCTTTATACCATTGTCTAACCATAGGTATCTGACACAGACTAATGATACATTATGTGTCCCAATGAACATCCCATCTTTTTGTACTTGTGCTGCAATGTTGCATGCAAGTCTGTTAGCTATATGGTTTAGTACAGAAAGTATACTAACATGCAATTTGCTACTCCACGACCACCACCATTCTCTATCCTTTCTGCCTTTCCTCACTAGCATCTTATAGTGTCTTCTAGAGCCAACCAACCATTGTTATGTCAAAATGATGACGAGGACAGATTTTCTATCACTTCAGTGATGGTGGAATAATGCTATGAAGATGCTACATGGTAGTAGTGAAGAAATGGTCTCTGTTGCCTGATACTAGTCACTGCCAGTCACTTGATTTCCACCCAGGATAATGGGTGACAAAGCCTAAAAGATTTGGCACATCTGGATCTCTGGAAATCAGAGACCCTCCACCAACAAACATGAATATTCAGTTGTGCTTTCTTCCCTCAAGCTTTTCAGAAATATGGCAAGTTTATTCTTGCACAGCAACAAAGTCCACAACAGAAGAGCAGAGTATAATTCAGTAGAACTTGATATCCATTATTGCTTTTTTTATAGTCAGGAAGGTGTCTAAGACAAGAACAGAAAGTAAGAACTGGTTCATTTATTCAATTTATATAGGAAGTTCTTCCATTTAGATTCCATTTACAGCTGCAAGAAGAGTGAAGCTGTAAAATTTATAGCATGTGTTAGCTATGAGCCCAAGGAAGATGCTCTATAAATGCAAAGTAATTCTCTTTGCAGTCTTTCTAAAGAAGTCACATAGATGCCTATGGTCTCTACAATACTTTGCACTGTAATACTGCAGCTTGAGCTTTGCACTGTTCAGGTATTTTAGATTTTAATTCATTAAAGAAATGCCTTGGGAGAAGAGGCATTCATGGGATTTAGTACTTTTGTCAAAATGACCAAAGCAGTGTTGTGTTCTCATACCATAAGTTCCATCCATTTCATATATGTGTGCATGTATGTACAAAAAGGGCAGAGTTCGCATAGCACTGGCACAATGTTGTGTTCATCATTTGCTCCCCTGCAGACCTTTCTGTCTGAAAGTAGTGTAACCCTCAGCTGGAAGCAATGGGCTTTCTGAACTGTATGGAGGCCTTTATGTATACAGTTGTATACATACAAAAGCCTGTTTCCTACAGGCTTTTGCAGTTATACACAGGCCGAGTGTGTAAAAATAACAGAGAGGAGAAAACAGCAAAATGGATTTTTGTCTGAGAAATGAAAGGTGCTTGCCACCAGGTTTTAACTTCAGAAAACAGATTATTTAATCACACTGTAACATCCTACATGCAACTCTGTCCTAATTTATCTGAGAAATCCAAATCAAACCCAGAAGGCATACAATTTTTTTCATGATATGAAAAAAACCTGGTTTTCGTTTCACTCTTCAGTTAGCAAACCATTTTTTTATGAATGGCTCCACAAACAACCTGTAGTAGAAAAATATAAGATGATTGTAGCAACGGTGTCACATCAAGAGCAATCAGGGGTTCAAAAAAGTAAAGACATTGCCATCAGTCTAGGGAAGAGGTGACAAAAGTAGCCAAAAGGCAGGCTGATGTTCAGATGAGTAAGCTACCTGGGTCCAACTTGGCTTTAAACATATAGGTACAAGTGAAATTCTCTGATGGACCTTTAAACTGCAATCACTCTGAGTCTTTGATGTTGCTTGCTAATGTCCCATATAAAACTGTGGGCATATCCTCACATCCCCATAATTATGATGCAAACATACTCCAGGAACAGGAAGGAGATTGTGGTTGGCACAGTCTAGCATGCTTCATTGATGATGTGATCACTGATGATGTGTCCTGCACCTGGGATATACTCAGCCCCCATTGGACATTTTAGGTTGCTGTCTCTGTGCTAGTTGCCAGCACTGCCCTCAATGGCAATTTTGGTTTGGGGTGCAAGAGACCCTGGACACTGGGCTTCCATAGAGATGTCTGCCACATAATACCTGAGTGATGCTTTCCAAAGCACTAGTCAGGTATTATGTGGCAGACACTACTCTACTGCTCCTTGAAAAGAGTTCCCACATATAAGGAGTCTGTGATAATAGACTCCTTAAATGTGGGAACTCTTTTCAAGGAGCAGTAGACCCATAAAACCCAGCACTAGGACTCTTGAGAGAGGATTAGCCTTTGCTTCATGGGGCCAGTTTAAACCAGGAAAGAGAGCTGGGTTCTGCTAGCTGTGTGTTGCTGTTTCTATTACCAATGTGTGGAATAAGTTTTTTCTACTAATTCTTTCACCTAAAGGTTTTATGTGGTCACACTTTTTACTATTTTTAATATGGGGGGCATTGGGGATGTTTTGCCTACTTGTACCATTTTGACTACTCCACAGTCTACTTCTGGATGCTGCCAGCATGATTACTTATGGCCAGTACTGCCATTCCCTTGACACACTAATTGAAGATCCCTTGTTCCCTCCTGCTTGACCCAGTGCCCACCCTCTGTCTCCATGACCTGTTGACCTTTATTTATTACTCTTTTAGAAAGTACTAATCCCATGTTCAGAAATAGCCCAAATGACAGATCACAGATGCAGTGCTCTTCTGTGCCTGCAACCTGTTAGTCAGACAGTTTGACAGGAAACAAAACCTGCTGTTCTAAGCACCCACTTATACTTGCCATCCTTCCTCACATTTTAAAGAAAGCAACTGATGACTATTGGTATGTGATACATGGTGAGTGGGGAAATGAAGCCAGTGGAATCCGCTAATTGTTTTATTACATTAAAACACAAAGGACAGTGCCAGCCACAGGCCTTAACTGAGGAAGAATTGGGATCATCACTGAGGACAGTGCAATTTATGCTGCATACATTACTGCCAGCTCACATATTGAAGAAAGGCACTTTAATGTGGCTTTCTGGCTCTGCCTTATGTTTCCTAAGGAGACTCTTACATAAAGGTGGCATATTTGAAAGCTAGCACTCCTGTAGTCTTCTTGTCCCAGTTGTACCTCTGTAGCCTTATGCTCAGAAGTTACAGATTTGGGGGTAGGAACTTCAGGGTCTGTAGAGAGTAAAGAGCTTGCATATCCTTCCTTTCATAGAAGAAGAGAAAGTAGGCCTAATGTTGTCATCCTTTAAAACTTCCTCTGAGGAAAAGTAATCTTGGGCAGTCACAATATCCCTGAACCAAAGGACAAGATCTGTCAACATATGATTTTGGTCTATATGCTAGAGGCAGGGCTGCAATTGGGGGGGGGGGGCAAGTGGGGCATGTGCCCTGGGTGCCATGCTGGGGGGGGGCACCAAAATGGGTGCGGAATCCATGTTTGCCCCAGGTGACACAGACCCTAGTTGCGGCCCTGGCTAGAGGTGTCAGGAATAGGGCAACAAGCTTAGGCTCTGCAACTGGAAAGTAACTTCTAGTCTACAGCGTGCTTATGCTCACCTTGCCATGAGATAGGATAGTCATTTCTGTTTTATGGAGGTGGGTGAGTAGGAGCTAACTAGGAGACAAGTTTTAAATATTATGTTTTATTACCAATTTATATTAAGCTGCTTTGCAGGCCCATAGTAGAAAAGAGTCAATTCAGCTAATTAGATAAATGACACAATGAGTTTCTTAAAATACAAATGAGGTAAGTGCACAGTGAATCTCCATATGTACAGAACAGGCACATTATGTAGAAGTATGAATTCAACATTTTATTTTCATAGGCCAATATGTCTTGCTGGTTTGACAACAGATACTTTGACATCTGATGAATTGATCTTAAGAGAAGGTAAAATTAGATCTCTGAATTTATGGGTATCCTGAGGACTGCTTTGCATATCTCTGAATTTATGCACTGCAGTAAAGCAGTACAAAGAATATTTTCTAAGTTTCCTTCTATAGGGTATCAAGCTCTTTCTACAGGGAACCAGAGAACCAGGTAAGATTCCTCTGGGTCAAAAGAGAAAGCCATAAATCTGAAGTTTTATGAGAAAAGCATGAAGGTGGTTGAACAGATATATGGAATATCTTATGATATCAGGATACCTTGTGGCACTTCTGTCTACATTTTGTTCTATAAATTCACAGTTCATTATTTAACAAAATGACCAATGGTTGGTTGTTTCACAGGTTGGGGAGAGGGGGTTGTCACGAATTTATTTCCAGCCCATCTCTTCTACCTTATACTACTCTATTCAATCTGGTTTAAGCAGGTGATTTAAAATTCTGTTCATTATTCCTGTGACCAATTTATTGGCTCTTCCCTCAGCTGCATCTGAGACATTCTTTTCTTTGGAGACAATTTCTACATAGATCAAATTAAAAACAAACAGTAATGAAAGACTTTTGCAAGTGTTACACTCAGCTCATGAACATGGCAATAGGTTAGTCTTGAGAAGTTGTTGGTGATATTTACATATAGAAAGCTGATAATATATTTATTGTGTAGCATAGGAGTAGGCAAACTGCAGGCCTAGAAGAATGTACAGTCCTCCACCTAATTTCCTGCAGCTTCATTCTAAATTCAAAAGCAGATAATCAGCTCAGACATTTGACAAAAACAGTTTGTCTCTTAACAGACAGCCATATGTGAAAGGAGAGGCAGAGAAAATAAGATAGTGTTAGAATGGGGGAATAAAGGAAAATTTCAGCAAGATTCTGCCACCAGCATGCTTTCCAAATAACTAGTTTCAGGGAACAGTGGTGGGAAAGGGATATCTCCATCTTCTGCTTGAGAGCAGTTGAGAGGCATCATTGTGAGAAACACATGCTAGATCAAGATTGACCCCATACTGATCCAGAAAACTATTTTTATGTTCTGTATTTCTCCATTGGAGTGCAGCCCCCAGCCTGCCTGCCATTCAATGGTCTACTGTGGATCAGCTCTAAAAAGGTTATGCATTCCTGCAATAAGCTTGGAGGAAGAAATCAAGAGGAAGGTCATCTATTGTTGACTGCCTAAGCATTTGTTGTTTAAAAAGTGAACAGCTTCATCCTATTGCCAAATGAGTGAAATCTGGTAAAAATCCAGAATTCATCCAATGCTTCAACACTTTTAGAGCAGTCAGTTGAACAATGCATTCTGAGAATAATGAATAATTCATCAGTACAGTAACTGTAAAGTACTTAGCTATAAATACATTGATACAAGCTCCAGTGACAACATAATTAACAAGGAGCATGGCACTTTGGCTGAGGATGTCACCAATGCACCAATGAATAATTATAACATGCTCTGTTTTATGTTTCTTGGCCTTACATAATATATACATTGTGTGAATAACTAAAAAAAAATACTTGTGTCCTCTCTTCTTGGATCTCCCACCAGTTCTGATTCAACCTGTTTTGCTTCAGGGTGTTCTTTTATTTTTTTCCCCCTTCAGAATTAGCAACTTGCATGTTTGCCTAATTTAATCTACTTCCACATGTACTTTCAGCTAAACAGATTTGTTGGCTATTCCCCTTGCCATTTCTTTATGAGTCAGTTTGCAATCTGAATTAAAAATGGAAGTAAAAAATAATGTTCTGAAGCAATAAGAAACAACAGGGTTAATCAAATCAGGATGAGCAGTAAAATAATAAAAATAAATAAAACTGGGACTGCAGCCAACATTCCCCAAATAACAATTGCAGAGCCCCAAAGGGTCTCTGAACAAGAGCTGATTTAGCCAACTGCCTAAAGATATAAAGGGAAGGTGTGCAGCATAAACTGAATCCCTTTTTCTAAAAGCTACTTGCTACAACAGTGGCAAAAACTTAAGCAGCACTCTGTTGTATAAGAATTGTCCAGTGTAAATGCAGTTTTCTCCTAAAAGTAATATTGGTTCTTTCCTGCTTATCAACTGTTTTCAGTGTGAAAACAAAGGAATTTTTTTTTTTTTTTTTAAATCCCTGAAGTCTTACTCTGCTGTATATTTCAAGTTTACTAGTGTTCTAGTCACATACATACTTCATATTTTTGCACACTCTTTCTTTTGTAGCAATTTTTCACTTCACTGCTAGCAGGAGGCAATGCTAATGTACATGTATCTCTTTGTAATTATTCCTGATTGATATTAGTTATTATAAAAATGCATTCTTTTTCTCGTTTCAGATGAAAGCCACAATCAAATACAAAGGATGGAATTAGTTTTCTTCATGAGTGACAGGATATTGCAATTCTCCAACTTTAATTTTCCCAGGACCTATTTCATCCCTCAGTGAGCGAGGAGTCACTTCCTTTTCTTCTCCTTTAATTGAGAATCACAGCAGTTTCCATTTGGAATCACTTGAGACTTCCTTAATTAGTAATGATATTTGTGTAGCTAGGTATGGTAAAATCAACCTAATTCCAACTGAATTTGTCGGATTCTCCTATTGTCAATGAAATGTTCAGTTTCAAGAGTCCATTAAATGGAAAAAAGTACTAAAAACAAGAGACAGTAAAAATGCCACCAGCAAACATGGAAAGTTTCCTAGTGGTTACCTTAACCTAGGGTTAAGGCACCAGGCTAGAAACCAGGAGTGTGTGAGTTCTAGTGCCGCCTTAGGCATGAAAACTGGCTGGGTGACCTTGGGCCAGTCATTTTCTCTCAGCCCAGCTCACCTCACAGGGTTGTTGTTGTGGGGACAAGAGGAGGAGGAAGGAGTATTAGGTATGTTCACCACGTTGAGTTATTTATAAAAAACAATAAAGGCAGGATAGAAAATAAATAAAATAAAAAATAAAAATTCAACCATCTACATAATTTTGGACAATTTCCAGTTCAGGTGACTGAACTGACATTTGGTTGATGCTGCTATACTTTAAACCTCATCCTAATACCCACAAAGCATTTTCAAAAGTGGAGTTAAAAATGCCTCTTATTTTGCCCAGAATTGTTTCACTTTAGAATCTTATTATAAAACCAACCTTTTATTTAATACATATTTCAATCAAAGTGTTTTAATGCAAAAATAAGAAAGAAAACAAAACATAAGCCACATTCTTGATTTTAAGTGTCACTTGTGCAATGAATGGACAGTTCATTATGTGCTGTTCAGAAAGTGTGTTTGTGTGTGTCTATGTATGTATGTATGTATATATATATATATACACACACACACGCACACTGTATATTTAATATACATTTATATGTGATATTGCAATAGGTCAGTTCAAAGAAAAAATACATGCAAATACTATGTTTCTATAATATTATACTTTCAAATATAATTATACCTTAGCAAGTAAGTTTAAGAGATTTAAAGCACTGTATTAAATTCTTTTTAAAAAGTATGTTGAGGTAGCTGATATCGTAGCCCAACAGCAGTGGAGCAGGAAAAGATATGTACAACATAATAGAATTTACAAGGAGCCTCTGTACAGAATATACTTATATTCTTTTTGAAATAAATTAACCTACAGTTCAGATACCGTACTGTGGAAGTTGAGAGTTCCAAGTTCTGATACTTCTGACAGTTCAATGGTCAATCTTACAGTCCTTTGCATATTTAAGAATATAAGAAGAGCCTTGACAGCTCAGGCCCATTAGTTCAGCATTCTGTATCAGTGGTCGACTGGATACATTTGGGAATTGTACAGGCATGGGAAGGTTTTACTTGGAAATAAGTCCCTGTGTGCTCAATAGTCTCAGGTAAAGTATACAGCATTGCAGACTGAGGATACAACCCTACAGAGACTAAGAAGTAGACCACTGAATATACAGGTTGAAAGAAAAATATTTTATCCCACACTGAAACTAGAATATTAGGATTTCTGGTTTCAAATTAAGCATCATAGGATCATATGTTAAAAAGGAACTACCTGAGTCAGCAATTCCAACCTACTCTTCTTTCCAGATAGCTAATTAAAGCAACCACAACAGAATAGCATCCAGTTTTACTGTTCAGAAGCTTTCCCTGGAGCATTAAACTAGGATTTAGCATCTTGCAGTTTAAATCCATTATTCTGTCTCCTACCATCAGGGACAATAACATGCAGATTTTGGCCTTCTCTGCATTAGTGTCTGGTACAACTTCAGCAATGAAAAAATGTCAGAATGTGCATCACAACAGGAAATCCAGCTTTTCATAATTATGTCCCAATGTCAATTGCAAGTGCATGTTGTGGGCTTTGTGTCATGATGTTATAATGCATGCCATCCCATCCCCCCCCCCACCAACACACTTGCTTTGCAGATACTAAGCCTTCTGGGTGACATCCTTTCAGATGCTTGAACAGTGCTTCATATCCATTTTTAGTCTCTTCATTTCAAGGCTACACATTCTAAGTTCTTTAATCTTACTTTCTGGTTCTCTGATCATTCTTATGTTCTTCTCTTAACTTGCTCCTATTTGTACAAAAGCTTCTTAAAGAGTGATGCCCAGAATATGAATCGGTACTGGAGGTGACTTCTGATTAATGCAGAATAAATGAAATGGTTATTTCCATGATTTAGGAATTATATTTCTAGCAGGCTTCCTATTAAATTGGGGTCCAGTGTTTCCTAACCAGTTTATGCAAGAATCCTGCTGAACTTTTTCCAATTCCTATACACTTTTTCTCTAAATAACACTGATTTTAATTCAGTGCCTAAAGGTTTAAACAATTCAATTTCCAACTCCTCCCTTGGCAATCTGATTAAAAAAATAATAGAATGATCAACATTTGATTGTGAACAGAACTTAGATTTACTACTAGCACCTTTCAAACAGGTCTTCATAAAACAAGTGGTTAAAACAAACTAAAGCTTTAGCATCATTTCCAGAATTACATTAATTAACTTTTACTCATTGACTGCAACCTTTCCTCATTAACCCAAGTATAGAAGTCACTGTTAGATACACCTACACTCCTGGGGACTAAGTGGAGACTACAGCAAATTAGCTCCTATTCTTTTGCCATTTGCTGATAAATTCCTTGCTTTCCATCCTTGCTGTCAACCTTGCGAGGTAGACCACACAGGAAACATGGCCAGATGAGGTAATTCTACTTTATTGTAAAGTTACATTAACAGAATCTTGCAAGTCTGAAAGTATATCTCTCCCCTGGTATCCTTTAAACCCAAGAAACTAAGGAAGGTCTCTTCTGAGCCTCTTGCCCAGCCTGCATTCATGCTGTGGGCTAAGCTGCCTTTTATCTGACTGTTCCCTTGGCTGCATCTCTTTGCCCTGTCTCCCAAGGTCATTCCCACATACCATTACACCTGCAGGGGAAGGTGGGGGGGACACTTTTTGGGGGGGTCAATCATTCCTCTTTTGACCATCCACTGCCTTTTCATCCTTTTATCCTTTTTGGTCTTTGGTGTTTTATCCCTCTTCTGCATGTCTCTGGCTTTTCATCTGCTCTTTTCTGCTTCCTTTCATGACTCTTTTGGACTCTGTGGTCTCTTCTTCCAGTCTCCCTTAATACCCTGATCTCCTTTTCTTCCAAAATCCATCATAATGTCTGCTGTTTGGCCTCACTGTCCTCTGGTCTTCTCTGCAGCTGCCTTGGGACCTCCTCTGGTCCTTATTCACCTCCACCCATCTACTGCCCGTTCTGGCTTTTTTCTGAGCCACCGTCTGCTGCTGCCACCTTCTGAAGCTCTGGCTGCTGTGTTATTGCTTCTTCTTCCCTTCCCCATTGCCAGGCCTGATCCACCCCATGCCTTTTATTGCCTATCTTGATGTGATGGAACATGAGGGTGACCTTGGAGAACAGAGGGGAGAGTCTGCATATCTCACTTTCGCTTATGTAAAAACATTTCAGAATTCTTTCATATCTTCAACTTTTGCTGGTTAAGCTCCTAGGGGGTGCTATAACCTAGTGCTTGAGACATGGAAGCTTTTAAACAGACTTTCTCTGACTTCCACCAAGATTTTAAACAGATTCTTTTTGATTCCTACCAAGTTTTTATGCAAGGCATTCAGAACATTTTGGAAAACATGAGGTCTAAAATGTGTCATCTAGTTGGGAATGT
The DNA here is from genome assembly GCF_035149785.1 of Candoia aspera. Classification (NCBI taxonomy): domain Eukaryota; kingdom Metazoa; phylum Chordata; class Lepidosauria; order Squamata; family Candoiidae; genus Candoia; species Candoia aspera. Next base: position 44,352,399 of record NC_086159.1, read on the forward strand.
TGTGGATGAAACTGAGGAATTTAAAAGCGACAGAAATTCTCTTCTAAGAGTGAGATTGGGACTTCTCTTGAAATGCTGGATGAAGATTGGATAGTTGAGCTGAAGAAATTAAAGGGAAAGATCGAGCTGCAAGCCATAAGTGAAATTGATCTTCTGATGGAACACCATGGAAACAAGGGGTTATTATATATGGGAGGTCTCTTGAAGAGAAGTCAGAGTTTTTGAGGGGGGCAGTTGGGCTGTTCGATTTTTTAAAGAAAAAATCTCTGTGCACATTGTGGGGATATGTAAATGCTCCAGTTTATTTTGAAGTGGGGTAGGGTTTAAGAATATTTATCTGGATTGCTTTTAGGGTTTGGCTGATTTCATTTATCTTTGACGATTTGAATTAAGGTTATTAAGGTATAATAAAAAACAATAAATATCTGGTTTGGGGTTTAATATGATTAAGATTATTAAAATTGTTGTATTATCAAGTACAATGGCAGACAATTTATATGTTTTTTAGTTTGATCTTTATTATAGTAGACAGGAATGTATAGAATAGTAGTAGGAAAAAAATAAATAAATGTTATCTTTGTGGGGGGAAGTTGATTAGGAGGTTTATATTTTTTCTTTTCTTTTAATATAAGGGGAGGGAGCAACTTTATTTAGTGATTTTTATAATATTCCAATGGAATGATTTATAGAAATAATGTGATTTTGGTTTATTGTAGAGTGAGGGATTGATTATGGAAAATTTGTTGTATATCTTTGCTGTTAAAAGTCGGAAGTCACCTCTTTTGTAAATTTGAAAAACATTTCTCTTGTGTTTCTACACTTTTTTAGTTTTTTCTCTTTTTTTCTTTGTAGTTTTTTTGTTTTTCTGTAGCTTTTATCTTTGCTTGAAACTTAATAAAATTCTTATAAAAAATTGTAGTTAAAACTTTTTTTGTTAAGGATTGAAGGAAACTCACTCGGTGCTGTAAGACTTTTGATTCAAAGGTTCCTAATAGCTGAAAAGCAATTAACAAGCAAATTCCAAAGGGATTAGAAAAGGAAGTATGCGAATTGAGTGTCCTTAAAGGCACTGGCCATGGTACTGTATAAATGAAGATGGCTATTCCCTCCTCATCCAGAGCTCTAACCACACCAGAGACCGCTGTCTTGCAGTCTTCTCATGAGGAGCAACTGTCTGGAGGACATGTGGGTGATCTCAAGTCCTTTCTTTATCCAGAGAGGAATTACAAAAAGCTACTTGCCAGCAATTCATTCTGCTGCAGTCATCAGCTCTGCTTTTGGCAGAGCCAACTTCAGTTCACCATTTCTTCCGTGGAAGTCTCCAGTTTTGTATGATCTCCAAGTAATTAATAAACCTGTTGATAAATAAGGGATTCAGGTCCAAACTTTGTAGCACCTTACTGGATATTTCCCTCCAATGACTATTCTTTGAATACAATTTCTGAGCCAAATATTTAATTACCATGAGACCCAGCTCACACTTGTCTAGTGTGCTAATCAGATGTCACAGGGTATTCTGGCAAATGCTTTGCAGAAATTAAGATATATCTATAGCATTCCCACCTTCTAATAAGAAAATTTCCTAAATAAAAAATGAAGTTTAGTCTGTCAGGGTTTGAAAAATCCATGCTGACTTAGGGTGATTACTGCATTGTTTTTAAAATTGCTTACAGTTTGGTCACTTTACAATATTCTCTAGAATATTTTAACATGCTGATGTCAGACTGACAGGTATGTAGTTCCCTAAATTATCTTTTCCTTCCTTTCTGAAGATCAGAATAATATCTGCTATTCTCCAGTCATCTGCCACTTCATTCATTCCCATAATTTCTGAAATAAAATGCATAAAGTCTCAGCCAAACCATCAGCTAGATCCTTCAGTACCTTAAGATCAATTCATCTGATCCTAACCCTTTAAACCAGTGTTTCTTAAACTTTTTGCCCTCAGGACCCCTCCCCACTTTTAACAATTATGGAGGACCCAAAAGAGCTTTTGTTTGTACGGGTTATATGTACCGATATTTATCATATTAAAAATTAAAATAGATGCATTCTGTAGAATATTTATTTATTGAATCATGAAAAAATAACAATATTAAACGTATTAGATATTACCATAAATAAAATATTTTTCATGAAAAAAAACCTGTGTTTTTTTAACAAATAAAAATAATAATGAGAAAAGGGACATTGCTTTACATTTTTGGCAAATCTCCTTTGGGTGAAGATGGGTAGTGATAAAATTTGATAAATAAATAAATAAACAGCTTTGATTTCATGGACCCCTGAGAAGGTCTTGAGAGACCTCCAGGGGTCCTCGGACTACACTTTAAGAAATACTGCTTTAAACTAATTCAAAGAATATACAGTAGATATTAGGGCAGTGCAGTGCTTCAGATTGTAAGGAACAAATATGATTTGAAGCATACCGGAGCCTACACACAGGACCTTTTGGCACACAGGACCTTTAAAGCAGCTACAACTTTTTGTAGGATCACATGGCTGTCTTCTGCCACGGGAGAAGTAGTGTTAGCCTTAATGATCTCCTGGCAGTGCTACATGTGTACCCATGAACACTCTTAAGCACTGCATAAGTCTAAATAGGTATTCCTAACCACTTTAATATCCATTTAAAGTTTCAGTCTTACCCCTTTAAAGTGTTCTTCCACAATAGTTATGTTGTGGAACACATACAGCCTTTTTGTTGAAGACTGAGCCAAAACTGGAATTTAATCTCTGACCAATCTAGATTGATATATAAAAATCAAAGCAGGTTTGGGTCACTAGGAAATCATAGGGTTGTTGCTGAAGAAGACTGAAAAATATCCCAAAAGAAGGTAACGGAAATCATTTTTTTCATTCTTACTGGGAAAACTACATGATAAGCCCATCTAATCAGATAATAGTACTGCGTTTCTTAATATATAAATGTCAGTTGAGAAGTGACATGGAGTTTGAATTAGGCTCCAAACTTTCATTTAAAAAAGGCACATTTAAGTAATTTGCTTACAGTATCTAACCAGTTCTTTATATGGCCCATCATTCTTATTCTCAAATATTTGGTACCAAAGTAGAACATGAATTCATCAACACATTTCATGAATTTTTCATTGAAACATCTAAGGAAATCCTGTGTGGTGCATTTTAAAAACGTGCTGTAGGAGTTTCACAACATGCTATTAAATCTGTCTGTGGTTGTCTGTTTAATATCAAATAAGTTCTTCTCTGTATACTTTCAAAATGTTACTCACTGAAAACCTAAGGAAAAAAAGAGAGAAACAGCTTTCAGTTTTTAATGTTGCAGTGATTGAGATCTCTCCCCCACCCACCGCAATCTCTTCCCTCCATCTAGATAGGCTTTAAATTTGAAATTTCAACCAGAATAAAATCAGAATTAAACACTTCTACTTGGCATCTGTATTTGCTGATATATAGGGATGTTCCTGTCAAATTGTTCTCACTAACCAGTGCTAAGTTGTCTACAGGACTGTGGGGTAACACATAAGAGCAGTGCTTTAAGACTGCATATGTCAACTCTTCATATACAGCAATTCATTTCACCCTTTGCTTCTGAATAGTATAGTGCCAGAAATTTAGTTCTGAATGTAGAATTGCCTAATAGTTCTTGCACCAGTAAACTGACTTAAGAACTTGAACTTCAGTGTGCTGTGTCACATTTGCATGCATGATAAAATCTTCTGAAATTCTCAATAATGTACAAATATTAGGCATACACTATTGATTCTGATAGCTGTTCTGCTCTGCCATGTACAAAGCAACTGAATTACTGTGTAAAACTAAGTTTATATTCATACTATGTATACCATAGAGAAATTCTGAAAGACATATAGGAAACTCAGCTTGTTTTTGAGAACAACTTGGTGGCATGGTTGTTTTATTGGATGTAAGCAAAACTGGACATAAGTGTTGCCATGTGTATGTGCTGATGAAAATAACACTGATTTAAATGTCCTTAAAGTTAGAAAGAACAAAAAAGGGAAAAACATACTGATCTTCCACTTTGTTTCTGAGCAGAATAGGGTTTGGCCATCAGGGCAGTGCAATGTATACTGATACACTTTTCTGCTAAGCCAAGGGCTAGCAGAATATAGTTTTAGGTAGCTATGAGAAAAAACTGTAAGTTTATCCAGTCTGTACTATCATCTGCTTTCCTTAAAGCTGCCTAATCAATGCAAGAAGCAGAATGATATAGCTTTGTAAATGTAAAATGTAAAAAGTGAGGATTTTTGTTGGAACTGGTGTTTTAAAATTTATTCATAAATGATCTAGAGCAGCCTTTCTCAATTTTGACCCTGGAGGAACCCTTGAAATATTTTTCAGGCCTCTGGGAACCTCTGCACACTCAGGCTCAAATATAGGCCAGAAGATACAAAATATTTGCAATCCTTAGTACAAGATATGGAATACTGTATAACTACCAATATCATAATAGCTGCCTGGAATGAGAGGGCAGCTGGGGGTCTTGATCAGATTGTGCCCAAGTGGTCTGTCCTCTTCCAGGGGCCCCAGAACACCCCCTGGTTTACAGAGGAGCTAAGGGAGATGAAGCAGGAGAGGAGACACCTAGAGTGCCAGTGGCAGATGAGAAGGAGTGAACCTAATCAAACATGAGTTAGAGCCATTATTAGGGCCTACCTCATGGTGGTAAGGGCATTGAAACATCAATATTTTACACCCTTATTTCATCTGTGGATAGCCATCCAGTGGCCTTACTACTGCCCATTACATCTACATGGGACTGCCCTTGCATTCAGAAGTTTCCGCTGGCGCAAAATGTGGTGGCGTGGACAGGCACTGACTATTCGGTGCATGTGGCCCTATTGCTCCACGAGATGCATTGGTTACCTGTTTGTTCTGGATGCAATTCAAGGTGCTGGTAATCACCTTTAACTCTCTACATAGCTTTGGGCTGGGTTACTTATGGGATCATCTCATCTCGGTTGTTTCTACCCATCCCATCTGATCTGGCAGGAGATGTTTGCTGTGGGTACCATCTGTAATGGGCAGTAGGTATAACCTTGAGGAACAGGAGGAAAAGCTGCAACCAAGACAACAGTCAGATAAAAGAAATCTGAATCCGAGGCAGAAATATAATTTGAGAAGATTATGCAGACTTGACCCTCCCTAGTTCTCTTGAAGATAAAGGAAGGGACGGGGAAGTGTATTCAGACTTGCAAGATTCTGTTACTATAACATTATAATAAAAGTAGTATTAGCATTTATAACTTTGTTTCCTATTCTGGTCTACCTAAAAGGGCTGACATCATCAGCCAAGGAGTGTCAGCTGGCACGGCCTCGAAAAAGAGCCTTTTGGCACCTGCCCTCTGGAACATCATCCCTCCTGAGATTGGCTGGACCTCACCCTGCTGGACTTTCATTATGTGGGCTTCTTATCAACATCTGGTTGGTCACCGTGAGACATAAATTATTTGACTGAATAAGCCTTTGGTCTAATCTGCAGGATTCTTTTCAAGAATAGATTTGTCCACCCAAGAGTTTCCTAATTTTACTGGGAAAGAAGGCAGCTGATTGTACAGAATAGAAACTGTATTTGCATGTTTGAAATATTTCTCTCTCCTTAAATATGAAGGGGGCATTTTTGTCATCTTCTCATCAGTTTACTGATTACACAGTTCTGGATCAAAGCAGATCTGAAATGGTTTACTATTTGGCATTATTATGCAGCTAGTATAGAATGGATTCCTTACATTTCATTAATATAAATTAATATACGTTCTTCAGCAAAGGATCGTTACCTTGTCGTGGTGCTGGAGCTTGAGCACCTCAGTGATGCCATGAGCTAAACTGTGAAGGGCCACCCAAGACGGGAAGGTCATGACAGAGAGGTCAGACTAAATGAGATCCCTGGGGAAGGTCATGGAAACCCACCCCAGTACTCTTGCCGTGAAAACTAAATGGATCAGTACAACCAGAGATATGTTGGTATACCATCGGAAGATGAGACCCCCAGGTCGGAAGATGGTCAAAATGCTACTGGGGAGGAACAGAGGATGAGTTCACCTAGTCCCAGATGTGATGACGCAGCTAGCTCAAAACCAAAAGGATGGCTAGCAGCCGACGGTGCTGGTGGTGAATGGCGAATCCAATGTTCTAAGGACCAACACACCATTGGAACCTGGAATGTAAGATCTATGAGCCAGGGCAAATTGGATGTGGTTATTGGTGAGATGTCCTGATTAAAGATAGACATTTTGGGCATCAGTGAACTGAAATGGACTGGAATGGGCCACTTCACATCAAATGACCGCCAGATCTACTACTGTGGACAAGAGGATCACAGAAGAAATGGCGTAGCCTTCATAATTAATAGTCAAGTGGCTAAAGCAGTGCTTGGATAAAATCCAAAAAATGATAGAATGATCTCAATTCGAATTCAGGGCAAGCCATCTAACATCACAGTGATCCAAATATATGCCCCAACCACAGATGCTGAAAAAGCTGAAGTAGAGCAGTTCTATGAGGATCTGCAGCACCTACTGGACAACAGGCCTAAAAGAGATGTTATTTTCATCACGGGACACTGGAATGCTAAGGTGGGCAGTCAAATGACACCTGGAATTACAGGTAAGCATGGCCTGGGAGAACAAAACGAAGCAGGACATAGGCTGATAGAATTTTGTCAAGACAACTCACTCTGCATAACAAACACTCTTCCAACAGCCTAAGAGACAGCTTTATACATGGACTTCACCAGACGGACAACACCGAAATCAGATTGACTACATCCTTTGCAGCCAAAGGTGGCAGACATCTATACAGTCGGTAAAAACAAGACCTGGAGCTGACTGTAGTTCAGATCACAAACTTCTTCTTGCACAATTTAGGATCAGACTAAAGAGATTGGGGAAGACCCACAGGTCAGCTAGATATGAGCTCACTAATATTCCTAAGGAATATGCAGTGGAGGTGAAGAATCGATTTAAGGGACTGGACTTAGTAGATAGGGTCCCGGGAGAACTCTGGACAGAAGGAGGCGGCAACAAAATACATCCCAGAGAAATAGAAAACCAAGAAGGCAAAATGGCTGTCTGCTGAGACACTAGAAGTAGCCCAAGAAAGAAGGAAAGCAAAAGGCAACAGTGATAGGGGGAGATATGCCCAATTAAATGCAAAATTCCAGAGGTTAGCCAGAAGAGATAAGGAATTATTTTTAAACAAGCAATGCACGGAAGTGGAAGAAGAGAATAGAATAGGAAGGACAAGAGACCTCTTCCAGAAAATTAGAAACATTGGAGGTAAATTCCAGGCAAAAATGGGTATGATCAAAAACAAAGATGGTAAGGACCTAACAGAAGAAGAAGAGATCAAGAAAAGGTGGCAAGAATATACGGAAGACCTGTATAGGAAGGATAACAATATCGGGGATAGCTTTGACGGTGTGGTCAGTGAGCTAGAGCCAGACATCCTGAAGAGTGAGGTTGAATGGGCCTTAAGAAGCATTGCTAATAACAAGGCAGCAGGAGACGACGGCATCCCAGCTGAACTGTTCAAAATCTTGCAAGATGATGCTGTCAAGGTAATGCATGCTATATGCCAGCAAATTTGGAAAAAACAAGAATGGCCATCAGATTGGAAAAAATCAAGTTATATCCCCATACCAAAAAAGGGAAACATTAAAGAATATTCAAACTATCGAACAGTGGCACTCATTTCACATGCCAGTAAGGTAATGCTCAAGATCCTGCAAGGTAGACTTCAGCAATTCGTGGAGCGAGAATTGCCAGATGTACAAGCTGGGTTTAGAAAAGGCAGAGGAACTAGGGACCAAATTGCCAATCTCCGCTGGATAATGGAAAAAGCCAGGGAGTTTCAGAAAAACATCTATTTCTGTTTTATTGACTATTCTAAAGCCTTTGACTGTGTGGACCATAACAAATTGTGGCAAGTTCTTGGTGGTATGGGGATACCAAGTCATCTTGTATGCCTCCTGAAGAATCTGTATAACAACCAAGTAGCAACAGTAAGAACAGAGCACGGAACAGCAGACTGGTTTAAGATTGGGAAAGGAGTATGGCAGGGCTGTATACTCTCACCCTACCTATTCAACTTGTATGCAGAACACATCATGCGACAAGCTGGCCTTGAGGAATCCAAGGCTGGAGTTAAAATCTCTGGAAGAAACATTAACAATCTCAGATATGCAGATGATACCACTTTGATGGCTGAAAGTGAAGAGGAACTGAGGAGCCTTATGATGAAGGTGAAAGAAGAAAGTGCAAAAGCTGGTTTGCAGCTAAACCTCAAAAAAACCAAGATTATGGCAACCAGCTTGATTGATAACTGGCAAATAGAGGGAGAAAATGTAGAAGCAGTGAAAGACTTTGTATTCCTAGGTGCAAAGATTACTGCAGATGCTGACTGCAGTCAGGAAATCAGAAGACGCTTAATCCTTGGAAGAAGAGCAATGACAAATCTCGATAAAATAGTTAAGAGCAGAGACATCACACTGACAACAAAGGCCTGCATAGTTAAAGCAATGGTGTTCCCTGTAGTAACATATGGCTGCGAGAGCTGGACCATAAGGAAGGCTGAGCGAAGGAAGATCGATGCTTTTGAACTGTGGTGTTGGAGGAAAATTCTGAGAGTGCCTTGGACTGCAAGAAGATCCAACCAGTCCATCCTCCAGGAAATAAAGCCAGACTGCTCACTTGAGGGAATGATATTAAAGGCAAAACTGAAATACTTTGGCCACATAATGAGAAGACAGGACACCCTGGAGAAGATGCTGATGCTAGGGAGAGTGGAAGGCAAAAGGAAGAGGGGCCGACCAAGGGCAAGATGGATGGATGATATTCTAGAGGTGACGGACTCGTCCCTGGAGGAGCTGGGGGTGTTGACGACTGACAGGAAGCTCTGGCGTGGGCTGGTCCATGAAGTCACGAAGAGTCGGAAGCGACTAAACGAATAAACAACAACAATACTTTAAATCAGGGTTTCCCAAACTGTGAGGTGTACCTTCCTTGGGGAGGTGCAGACAAAATCCAGGGGAGGTGTGAAGGTCCTTTTAGTTACATTGTTACAATAAATCCACCTTTCCCAAAGTTTCATTGTATTGTTTTCATTGTTCATTTCAATTCATTTAGGTGTTTGGATTTTAGGAGAGGTACCTACATTAAAATTACACTAAAGGGAAGTGTGATGGCAAAATGTTAGGAACCCCTGCTTTAAATGATAGATAAAATAATGGTAAAATCTAAATAGTGAGAAGTCTTCAGTTTTGTTGTTAATCCTCCCTGCTGCATTAGCATTATTCTTAGCTTTGAGAAATGTCTTGAATGACACCATCAACTCTTGCCATTCCTCTCCCTAGCTAGCTGGCAAAAGCAGAAGGAGAAATACACACATGCATACACACACATACATATATAGATGGAGATTCTATGCTCCACTGACCTCCATCTATCAGAAAATCCCCTTAAGGCTATGGCCAGCTGAACACAAATTAGAACAGCTAGCCAGCTCCTAACCTAGCCCAGATTCATGGAGTTAAAAAGTGAATATAATGCATTAAAACCTGGTTTGGAATGAAGCGCCTTGGTATTCATGGATTTTGTTTGTTTTGTTTTTTAACTGACATTTTGGCATGGTTGGTGTTTCTTCTGTGTCATTTGGCAGAGAATCATATAACTACAGTGAAGCACTGAGCTGGCAAGGCTTATGGGTAGTCTTGACTTATTCCAAGAAAAGGATGCTTTCCAAATCAAGAAGCATGTCTCTTGTAGTTATTGAGCAGTGTTTCCCAACCCCAGACCCCTTTGGAAACAGTTTGAGGCATAAAAGTTGGCTGTGTCTCATGCAATAGCAAATAATGCTTACTTCTGTCATCTTCCCTAGCAGAACACCTCCACTTCCTGTCTGAATCAGTTGTTACAGCAGTTCAGAAATTAGATGTAGAATACCCTGAGAAATAAAATGTTCATGTAATAAAACCTTGGTTTCACTATAAATTCTAGAAGATATTTTATAGGAAAATAATATCAAATAAAAGTACAGTGGAAATATTTTTGTCTGCTCTCCTTCAAGTGTAACTGTATAAGAACTTTAACCCTCCATCTCTCTGCCAGAGAATAAGTATGAATAATATTAACACTTTCGACTTTTTGTAGTCAAGCAGGATCTGCCAGATGAGACATCCAACATACAAATGACAAAAATATGAAAAACTAAAGTAGATGGTTTCCACTTATCTTGCTAGGGAGTTGTGGCCAGAATATGTAGAAATTCATAGAATTTAGGTTGGTTAATTAATAGCAAAGTCCAAAGTTGGTTAATTAGTAGCAAACTCCTAGATCAAAGCCTGTGCAAAGCCATCTGATAGGAAATCTTCAAAATGTAAAGAAAAAGCCAAAGGGGTCAAAGAGGGTCAAAACTCAGGTTTGGTCACAAAGATGTTAGCATATCAATTGCAACCTAATGTATTGCTTATAATTGAATATCTTCCAAACCTGACATGAACTTGGCAGCCTTGCTAGGGCTCATTCTTCCTGCCAACAAGATGTCTTTTGCTGCCTAAACTCTTCACAGCCTGCTGTGATAAGAGGGTTGTGGAAATTGATGACAGTTAGACTGCTGCCCTGAAACCTTTAATTTCATGCTCTTTTTCTGTGCTGAGTTTTGGTTTCAGTTGGCTTCTGCCTTGGAAACTACAACACCCTGCTGGGTTAAATGTGATGGACAATCTCTATGAAAACCAATCTGTTATTTTGACAGTAGGTTTGGCGGAAGTCAAGACCTCCTCTTCCCCAAAACTAATCTGGTCAGAGGCAAGAGTGAGAGGGAAGGAGGAGGTGAGGGAAAACGTTTCTAAAAACATCTGGGGTTCTGTGCTTTATTGGCTATGTACTGTATTTTATTTAATTCTCCCTATATATAGAAATCAAAGCTTTGCCTAAGGTAGCATTCCAATGCCGAATAATAACATGATGACTTTAATGTTCAAAGCTGCAGTACTGTGATTCTAATTTAAACATACTAGCTTACTATATATAGATTCCAATTAATATCCCATATAAGAAGATAACATGGTTCCATATTCTTATAAAATGACTTCTTTTTCAGGGCAAAATTATGCCAATGGCTGAAAATATTATTATTAAACAGCAGTACTGGAACGCACATGCTGCAATTGCTTCTTGGTTAAAGTTAAATATTGCAATAAGTGTGCCTGTTGCTAGACATAGGATGTTTGAAATCAATGCTTCCTGTCTTCAAAAAATCCAAATTTCAGGTGCTATATATTTCATGAATGTACGGTATACCTTTATATCTATAACATATTAGCTGAACCACAAGTACTTTCCATTTTGAACAACTCTTTTCTTTGTGACACTGAAGTCTTTCTCACTGAGCTATGACTGCATATAGGGCTGTTAAAAAGAGATGGTATAGTTGCTATGTTTCTAGAGAATGGTCTACAGAAGGCCTCCATGCGGGAAAAAACGTATTACAGAGTGTATGTCAGCAAATCTGTTTATTAAACACAATCACATGTTAAAATATTCTTATTAATGTTGGTGTTTGATCTCTTATGATGTGACACTGCTCTTGGTACTGCCATAGAACTCTTTTCCAATAAGTAGTAAAACCAGTAATAACACTTTATAGGAACTCCATCATAACAAGTATGGTCAAATGTCATAATTATCATTGCTTTCTAAGCTTTTTTATGTTTTAATTTATATAAAAGATATTTTAATGTTTAATATTATAATGCCAGATGCATTTCATGAATGGTGATCTGTACATGGCTTAAATAAATAAGCCTACATACTTAACTAGGGTGTTTCTATTTCCCAGAGATGCAAGAGTGTATCCATACTTCAGTTTCTAGGGAATTAGTTTGCTGCCCAATGTCTTCCCTTGTTTGTAAAGGAAAAATATACAGTATCTGCCATAGTACTCTGGGTAACCAACAGCATATAAAAACAATAAAAAACAACATCTTTAGCAATAAACAGCAATATATTCAGCCCCAAATCCATAATATATAAACCTAAATAATGTATAAACCTATGACTAAGAATATAGTATAGTTCTGTTTATCTGAATTTGGTTTGTTGTAATTAGCTAATTAATTGTACTTAGATGCAAGTCAAAGTAAAAGATACTATAGTGATGTGCCGTCAGTACCAAAATCAATGATCAGAAATGTAAATTGGTTAAATAATGCACTTTAATTATTTTTAGCTAGATCTTATGCATATGACAGTGATTAATTTTGGGACCACTTTCTAGGATCTGTGTGATGGTTGTACAGGAAAGAAATGCATGGAAAGAAGTAGATGCAGAGACAGGAAATATATTATATATGGCAACAGATTATACTGAATGTAGAAAATCCCATCCTTATCTCTTTGTAACTTCATCTACTACTTAATGAGTTTCTGAATCATGATGAAAAACTATCAGCATTGGTCAACACTCACTAAGTTTTCCCTCTCTTAACTTACATTTAGAGGAAGTCAAGAGTTGATTAAAATTCTTGCTATTGAGGCTTATTTTCAAATTGTAATTTTAGTTTTTTAATTTCAGATTGGAAGTGGGACATTCAAAATTTTGCAAGTTCTGTATAGCTTTGCAGTTGTAATTTTTTTTAATGTACAGTTCTTGGTATGCAGGAAGTCCTGTTACAACCTGCTACATAACTAAATATATACCATTGTCATTTATTCTGGTGGAGGAGACATTTTACAAACCTCAGGATATGAGAATCCTCTATTCATCCTTGTTCTGGAAGGTCTGTCTCTCCCAGGTGAGATCTGCTTTGGCTTTTATGTGTGTACTTCTTCTTTTCTGGTTTAGCAGCAGAAAAACTACAGTTTTGCGATGGAAGTTTGCATTTGGAGTTAACATTGAAACTCTGTATTTCTTGATCAGCAGCATTTCTATTTATATCCTACCTCCTTATTGGTACTGTTCATTGTAGTTTATTAAAAAAATAGGGATAAGCACCACCACCAAAGTTAAGCTTGAACTTGATTCAATAATCCAGAAATCAGCCCAGTTCAATTTCACCCAGTTTGGAGACTACAGAGTACAACTGTATAACCAAAATTTGCACACATAGTAGATATTTTTGATAGATTGTAACCTACAAAAATTTTGTATTTTATATTTTAATTGTTAATAACCACCATGGTCAGTTATTTCAGGAAAAAAGGGAGGATATGAGTAGAATAATTAAATAAATAACTAAATTCCTATGGAAAATAGGTATAATATTTTTGGTGTTTAAGTTCTGTGTGTGAGAGAGTAAAGGAATGACCTATTACTTTTTTTTAAAAAAAAGTTTCACGTAGTTTTTTGGGAAGCAAACTAAATTAAAACAGCCATTAAGAGTTAAAAAACCCTATAACTGGAAGGAATGATCTTTTAAATGACAAATGGGGTTCAACAAACAGAGGCATAGAGTGATACACATTTTGGCAAAAAATGCTCACTTTATTGATTCCCATGGCAATGTTTTTGGTTACAGTGACTATTTTGTTGGCTTATAAATTCTCTTGCAGGAGAATGGGATATATGAAATGCCCATTCCATGATTCTCTTCTTTCATGCCTTTATCTTGGCATTTTCTTCTTACATAAAAAGATGCCAGTGTAGCATTTTCATCACAGTCTCTATCACAAGGAAATAACAATCTAAAATTTGCTAGAGGAAGAACAAAGTAGGAAAAAGAAGTTGGAAAAATTAGGAGAAATTTTTGGCTATTGAATGGAAGCCACACTACACTTAATAGGATTTGCTTCAAGTGGAAATAGAATTCAACTGTTAATGCTGCAGTGAAGTAACAATTAACTGTGTGGTTTAATGGCATGAATAATGTAATAGCAATCCCCTCCATGCTTGGGCAGTATAAATGAGAATAGGACTGCACTGAAAACAACAGAAATGCAAAAAAAAAAAAGCCAAAAACCTCCCCTGAGTTGTCATTCTTTTTCACAATGTGAAACTGTAGGTCACAGTTTTTGTATTTTCAATTTTAAGGGACATTTTTTCTTAAAAAGGAAATCTATTTAGCATGATAGATCCATTTACCCGAAATGAGTTTCATGATCTGCCAAAGGATTAAATTCAAATGAAATGATGCATCTATTTACTGTTCTGCAAGTAGATTTTTGGGCATAAATATAGATGTGAACAGGTTCCAAAATCTGTATTAACAATATTTTAAAATTTAATACATTCCAGTAAAGCTGGAAGTTAAATTCTTCACATTAACATCACAGTATCTGTGATGTTTATATGTAGTATCTGGACAGATTCTCAGATCAGATTTTAGGGGCAAATTGTACATGAATCAACAACTGGTGGAAACAGAAAGAAGACTGGGGGCTCTACTATTTAAATAAGTAGAGCTTCCATCCACTAGTGCCAGAGAGGACAATTGTAACATTTCCTGCAGGTCTGTCAACATTTATAACCAGATGGATTTATAATTCAGAGGATCAGAATTTCAGACTCCTACAGAACAAGGGCTTCAACTGGAACAAAGAGGCACATTTGTTGGTGATCCCTGTTTACTGCATTAAGCTAGAGAGAAGGGAAGAAGACAGAATGATTGCTCAGCACCTTTAAGAAAATGCATTTTAAGATTAACCCAACTTCACTCAGTAATAAAATATTTATGTTACAATGCATTATTATTTAGCATTTTTGCTTTGATAAACTCTGGTCCATATGACCATATGAATATTTTTATGTTATGTGAATATGAGGGATGGAAAAAGCTTTAATCTTAATATATAAAGGAAATGAGGGGTTTCTGAAGAAATCACATGTAAAAATTCTAGATAGCAGTGACCTTCCCTGTGGTTTTGGTTCAGTTAATTGAAATTTTAAAAATAGTTTAAAGATATTAAAGCATTTAGCATCTGAATGCAAAAGGGTTATCAACTAAGCATATCTTTATCTTGAGTGATTCACTCAAAGATTATCTAAATCTTCAGTGCTTTGCTTTTGTTCATTTTCTGTACAGCTTTCCTCATTTTTTTTCAGTCCTGTTGAGACATCATCCTTTTATGATTGCTGGATATTTATATAACCAAGTTTATTCATTTCACTAAAGAAAGAACAGCTGTCTCACAGCATATGTTAACCTTTCTAAAAGTTGGGTTTGATGCTGGAAGCACAAATGCAAATACACATTTGAGATTTCAACTGTCAAAGGTTTCAGTTCAAAGCATTTTGAAGTGAAGATGTATTTTTTAGGATCTTGGATACTACCACTGTTTATTTGTTTGTTTCCACTTCTATGAAATATTTATGCTTTATAAAACTATTTTAGACTGAATTAGGCTATGCCTTATATTTATAAGATACTGAAATTTGATTTCCGGCTTCTTGAAATGTGTATTTTCCTGAGCAAGAATATGGCATAGTGCTTAAGGTTTTGGATTACAACCACGGACATCTGATTCAGGTTCACCAAGGTTTGGTTTTAGTCATGGAAGCTCACAGGCTGACTTACATTAGTCACTATCTTTCAACCCAGCCACTCTCACAAATTGAATATTCAATCTCTATAGCCTTTCTTGTCCTTGTAATATAACCACAAGTAGTGGTTATATTGAAACAAATTCAAACAGTTTAAAGTTCACAGCTGTGAACAGTACAAGTTATCTCCTTACGTACTGTTACAAAAAACTGAGCCAATCAATATTGTTATGTTACATGTGGGTGACGTTGGCACTTACTTGGAAACAGCATTTAATGAAGTGATGACACATGATTATATTTCCATGAATTATTCTTACTTTACTTTGGTGACCAATTCAGACTCACCATGACTATTTCTATTGATTACACATTGGGAGGAAAATAGAGTCAGTATTGTGCCTCACAACTGTAATACTGGATGCCTCTCTCCATGTTGATAAAGCACATTTAAGGTCCATGTACTTGGTATGGTTGTTCAAACTGCTGCAAATGAATATAGCAGTGGGACCATCCATCCCATATTATTCCATTTTATCCAGAAAGAGGCTGTAGTCAACTTTATCCAATGCTTTACTGAAATCTAAGTACACTACATCCACATAATTATCTTGGTCTATTAATTTAATCTCTGTGTTTAAAAAAAGAAGTAAGATTTGTCTGGTGTGACATGTTTTTGACAAATTCATACTGGCTTAATCATCTTGCTCCTTTTTAAGCACCTGCAAACCCACTGCTTGATTATTTTTCTGGATCTGCAGTTTTCTGATTCGACTTTCCCCCTTTTAAAGATGGGAACCAATCTTTTCTCCAATCTTCTGATACTTTAGTAATCTGATATGTGTATAATTGGGGCTACCAGACCTGATCTGCAAAAATCCAGAAGAGTTTTGGATGGCAGCAAAAAGTTAAGAGTCTTTCTTTCTTTCTTTCTTTCTTTCTTTCTTTCTTTCTTTCTTTCTTTCTTTCTTTCTTTCTTTCTTTCCTAACACCAATCAGTTCTTTTTTTTTCTTTTCTAGCCCAACTCTAGTAGCCCTACTATACTGAAATCCATATACAAAACAACAGCAGGAACAGTACAGAGCTTAATTTTCAGAAATGGCATGTTGGTTATAAAGTGCTAGTTTGTTAACAATCCTTTCTGTTTGAAAGAAAAATGAATACTCTAGAGTCGGCAGGCTTTCTAATCTATCCAAATCACAAGTGGAAGAAAAGATGCATTTCAGTTTTTTCTTCAGCTCAGAGAATGAATATAAAATGAAATGTGAGATATTGTATATAATAATTAGAACACATACATGTACAACCTCCATTGGTAGAATTTATTTAGGCAGTGTTTCTGCTTCCACTTTAAGAAATCACTGCAGACGTTGTTCCTATGGTTACCAGAAGATGGTAATCATGGAGACAGAGGAGCACTATAAAAGGAGGAAGAAAGACAGCACCTGGAACTGCCAGCTGATTTTCAGATTCTCTTGTGCTTCAGTATTTATCAGTTATCAGGTAGCTGCAGATTTTGCATCTGATCTCAAACAATATGAAAATTAAACATTTACATGACTCACATAGTTTAATTTTGTCAGCTTCTTCCATCTTTCTAAAAGGCTTAAGATTCCATGTGTGCTGAAAAAAAACGTTAAGAGGCTTTTAGAACAGCAAATAGGCAAATGCTAAATGGGTTATGTGAAAGAGAAGATGGATAAAAATAAAGCCTTTGGAAGGAAGAAGATGGATAAAAATAAAGCCTTTTATGTTGGAGGTAGCTAGCATAGTTTTAAATAGCCTTTTCTACACTACTTGCCCCATGATTGTGTTTAGCAAGTTTTATGGAACTTCGTATTTTTCATTCCTTTCAGATATGTTCATCCCCAAAGATTTTTGACTTGTGATTTTTCTCCTGCTTAGGCAGTGTAGAATGAGGGAGTTGATTGAAACCACGTATTTTAAGGCATGTAAAAGCCAGTTATTCATATTATAGGCATTATATATTATGCCTAGTAGCTAACCATTGTTGCCAAGATATAAAGCTGATTATTCACTCACCTTTTCTTTTCTCAGTAATGGCTATGAATAGTAGGGTTTTATACCTTCAAATAATTAAAAAAAAAAACTGTTCTACAACATGCAGTATGTGGTAGAATGGAAATCCTTCATGATAACTCCTGAGGTGAAACAACAAATTTGTGGTATCAGAGAGGTTTTAATATAACAAGACAAAACTTGTATGGGACTGAATTTGTATGTGTTTATTTGTGTGTGCCCATGCATGTGATTGCAAGTTGCAAGATGGCTAGGTTCTATCTTCAAATTCAGTCTCTTTCTCCTTCCTTTTCTCCACAAACATGTCCTGGCAACATATTTTTTTTCCTGCCATGTCCCCAAGACATCGCCTTTCTCTTTTCCCCTGTTTGTGAGTGCACAGTACATTGTCCTTAGTTACACCAGTATTAAGATTGTATTTTCTCATTTATTCTGATACAGGCAGCCTCAAAGTGTGTACAGTCTGATAGGTTTTGTCACCTTGGAGAAAAATCAGGTGATTGGGAATAGAAGCAATGGTGAAAGAATGGAAAATAGGAATACTAGGAGCAATTTTCATGCTATTACTGTTTTCTGCTACCACAAGGAAGAATGAAGAGCATTTCAATTCAGTAAAGAGGAGAAGTGCACAATCTGTTTAGCCATACATTTATTTTTCATTAGGTAAAGTTTACCTGAATGTGTGATGGATTAAAAATTAGTAGGCAGATAGGGAGTGCACCCTTCACGCCTATATCCTCTGACCTCTATGAATTCAGCTGGACATTTGGATGGGGAATTGGGCCACATTTGCTTGAACATGGGCGCAGTACTTTAGGTGATCTAGATTCTAATGAAGTAAGCTACTGGATCACTTGCTGGGTTACATTCAAGCAAGTATAGTTTTCCTTCTGATGCTTAGCAGAGGATCTGGAGGTTGAAGAGACTAAGGTTCTGGGGCCTGTATTTACTTTCAAGCCATAGCACGTTCAGTTTCTATTACTGGAGTGCTATAGAATGTATATACAGTTATAAAGCCCCTGCAATGCTTGCTAAGAATAGGGAGGTATTTTAGGAGACCTTCAGGTCTCCTAAATGCTAGTTTTATGGTGGCAGTCATGGCCTTTCATCCAGAGCCAACAGTCTTCCCAACTTATCATAACAAACATCTGTTTAATAGCTATGAAATGCTGAACATTTCCAAATAGTGTTCTTTCTACACCTGTCTGTCAATAAATTGTAACAGCTTAATAACAATGAAACTTGAAAGTGATAGAATTGAATATGAAACATAATTAATGGAAAAGGGTGCACAAGGAAAGGATCAAGATACTTTTCTAAATAATTCATATGCGTACAATCCATGCCTGTAGCCTGGAGTAAAAAAATTCTGCTATCATTACAAATAAGAAGGGATGAAACAAAATCTGTCATAGTATGGAGAAAATAAGCACAGAAATAATTGGTTGATTTCTATTATTAATTTAAATTTTAAATGTGTGCAGTTTTAATATTTTGGACATTTCATTTCTTTTAGAATATAACAATCTTTCTATAAAACTGGAAATTTAAAAAACTGAAGAACAAACACTAATTAAAATGGAATTATATCTATGCTGAGCCCATTCATATATGGATATTTATTTGTATGAATGAGTCAGTTCATTTCAAAACTTAATAACACAAAGTTGTCAAACAGATCCCCAAAGAATGAACATATGGTCTAAATCTAGACTTCAAAAAATTCACATTCTTTTTTGAAAATTAAGGAATCACTGAGAGAAAAAAATAGATGTATTAAGAAGTAACTGTAGTTAACTTGCAAATTATGAAGTGCTTTAAGAGTTACATCAACACTGAAAGTCAAGTCTGATATGTATAATAGAGATATGTGTTCACATATAAAAATACTCCAAATATTTTGAAAACATTTGTTCCTTTTTTAATGTACTGAAATCAACCTAAATAAACTTTTCAACTTATTTTTGATGAAATGCACTACAACATCCTTCCTATTCTGCATTTCATCTTTCTGTACCTGTCAGTAATGTTCATGTGATGCCACACATTGTTGTCACAAATTCTCCTTGTGTTTGGTTGAGAAGGTTGATGGCAATGTATAATTTGAAAGTTCTCAAGGAAGGCCCACATTCAAATATTTTAGTACATTCCTTGTTTTCATCCTGCTCACTCTCCCCATCCCAAATAGTCTTGGTTGAACAGCTGTAGACCATTTTCAGATCCAGAACAGTTATTTTGGGGTAAGCTTTGGAATATATGCTATCATTTAAAATAGACAGCTGAGTGACATTAACTATGAACATTGACAGCCATGGACACTCAAGCCCCTGGAGTTTTTTTCTGATTCATGCAGTCTTGTAATTCTCAAGTGCTGTAGCAAGGCAGCATTCATCAGTACAATAAAGCAGAGTCTCTTGACTCTCTGAGCTGAGAAAGCAAACTGAAACAGGAAACATATGCAAATTTACTAATTAAAGTTGTGTGAGTTCCAATAAATTAAACTAAGCTCTCTTACAATTTTGTTACATGGTGTGTTTCTGAAACAAGAATGCTTCCTTTGTTGGGGGAAAAACCCGATAATGAAGACAATTCTAAAGAGAAATTATTGATTTAGTATGCAGACTATTTACTCAAAAGTATTTAACAGCTCAGTGAATGGGGAGTTCTCATCTGTGGTCTGGATGTTGTCTGCAAGAGCTCTAGCCTTTGATTCTATAACTGATTCCTGTTCTGTAAAATGAGATTTTCCCCACAAATGTTAATCTAGTATCTCATGCAGGTTAGCACTGCAGCTTTCCAACTGACACTAAATTTTTGTGCTGTTTATTTCACTGGCTTTATAGCTAGTTGAGTAAATGGGCAATGATAATTGCTCCCTGAACTCTGTTCCCCTTAGTTTGACATCTTAGGCAATTTCTTGGAATTACCACTCCTATCATTACTAAAGAGTAATGGTGAGAGCATGTAGAAATATGATGCTGTCTTTAACTAAGAGCCATGAGGAAGCCTACGTCTGACTATGAACAGCTTAGACTCTGCAGTCTTCCTTGAGGTTAGAAGGCTAGTGCTACTGATGCTACATGGTAAGACAATAACCCTTTACTTCAGAGGTCTTTAGGTGGCTGGATTGCACTTAATATTTTGGAGAAGGTCCAAGAGTCATCATAGATGCGGCTATAAAGCAAATTGGCTAGGTTTATATCAAATTTATGAATTGGCCACAGCCTTTGTTCTTGTTTTTTTGTTGTTTCCTGTTTTGGTTAGATATGGTTTTTCATCTTAAAAAAAAAGTTAAGCCTATGTTAGAACTTATACTATGTTAGCACATTTTCAGCCTCAAAATGGCCAGAACACCATCTAGCCAATTATTAGCAATCATGGTCTGGAGATTGCAAGGTGATTCAAAAAATAACTAAATGATACTGGAACTGCAGGTTGCCCACTACTTCCCTATTGTTGAATGTCAGTGATATACTTTAAGTGCAGTTGCCCCAGAACAAGTTAATAGTAGATTCTACTTCAATGCCATTTAAATCTATAGTTGCTTGTTTGTAGATCAGTGTCTATAGATTATACTGTCCCAGGTAAGAAAAGGTTGGTATAACCTGAATTCTCATCCAATCTAACTGTCCTTTAGATGGTCTTAATTAATTCCTCTAATCATGAGTAGCAACATATTTTTAAATTTCTACAAATGAATGACTAGCAAGATTAATTCCATTTTCAATTCCTAATTGCTTGAAGCAGCCCCTTCCTCTTTATGGGGCTAAACAGTTGTAGAGTTGTTAAGTGGATTGTTCTCTGCTTCTAGTCAGGAAAGAAGGTTCTGTTAGGAACATAGGAAAGAAACAAGGCAAGGACAAATTTGCTGAGGTATGGCTGGAGAAGGTAGGTGCATATTGACATAGAAATAATTTTACCTGTTCTCTTTTGTAATTTTTAATTTATAAAATGATAATGCCAGGCAACCTAACTGTATTTTAGAGTGACTGAGTTCAAGTATTTGTTTATAAATATAATTCATGAGAAGGTTAATTATATAACATGATAATTTATAGTAGCAGTTTTGCCAATTTCTCCAAATTTCTCAATAGTCCCTGCATCAGATATTTAGTTTGAGGACTGTGAAAGCTCTGTTTGTGTGTGACCTTGCGCGTATGTATGTGTGTGTATATATATACACACACACACACAAACACATACATACAGTATATATATATAAAGTCCATTCAAAGCCAGCAAACTGAATTATGGTATTAATGTTTAGATTTATTTTCCTTGTTCTGATTTTCCAGTAAATTACTGTGCGAATATTTATACTATTTAAGTTAGTTGTATGTGTATATTTCTCTCTCTCTCTCTATATATATATATATACAGTATATACATATATACAGTATATATACACATACACACACTCACTCAATGATTGTGCATTCTCCTTAGTCACTGAATTATTTTTTAAGTATAATTGCCGCGTTTACCGCCAGATGCTATGATTGTAAAACAACTAAGCAATGACTTCTGATATACTCAATTCCAAAGATGTCATGTAGACTAGATTCCTATTAAGAAAACTAAGAATGATTTTTCATACTTTTGAACAAAACTGATTATGAAGTATCCTATGTTGGACAATGTAGAGGAAGCTATTTTATGTACTTTATTCTTAGAATTCCTTTAGATTGAAAAAAGCAGACAAGTAAAAGACACCAGGGAACAGGATTGCCCAGATAGGTGCACCATTTGAAATTACCTGGCTTGAAATGACTTGGAAATAATTTGTCATTTAAGGAGGAACTGAATATGAAGACTCTTCACAGACACAAGGAAATAGTTGCTTGAAAGAGTTACATTTATGCTCAGGAGAAGCAGCCATGATTTAATTTGCTTTGTCTAATTTGTGGGATTCCAGCACTATGAAAATCCTAATAATAGCACAAGTACATTTCTTGAACTACAGTACTTAAAGGACATATAGATAAAATGTCAAGTGAGCTGTCCAAAACCATCTGGTTGTTAATAGCCACAGCTAATGAGCCTAAAGGTAGGAAAGCATTAGGTAGCTGTTATTCCAACTTTCACAATGAATATAAATAGGTTTTCCATGATCTTTTGTCCTACTAAAATGCAGTCAAGCTTATTGAATTGGTGAATTGCACTACCCATTTTGATAGGGTATCTTTATAAATCTAACCCAGTGCCCTTATTTTATTCTTCATTTGTATGAACCAACAGCCAAAATAAGAATACAAAAGTAATTTTAAAATCTCTGATATATACAGTACATCATTTTATTTAAAGAGGACAAATGAAATAGTGTATGAAAAGAAATTATATATAATGTTGCTCTCAGGAATTTTATGAAACAATACAGACTCAGTTCTTATCCAGTAACTGCGTGGGCTGGTCCATGAAGTCACGAAGAGTCGGAAGCGACTAAACGAATAAACAACAACAACAACAATACACTAATAAAATTAGGCTTGAGTGAATAAGCCCTAATCTGATTTGAACTGGAGATCTGAATTTCAGAGATGGCACAATTTGAGCCTGTCACTTGATGGAAACCCAATCTGAAGGGAATTTTATTTTGCAGATCTGCTTTTATGGAATTCAACTCAATCTTTGTCAAAATCATTATTTCAAAGCCCCACTAATAGTGAGCCTAACACAAATGCACACACACAAAAAAAGAGTGTTGGGAAAATGTCAGATAATATTTTATGTTGTCCCATCAATGTTCAGAAGACAATTATGCCCATATGGCTTTCCTCCTCCTCCCTCATAACCATGTAATCAATTTATTTATTTATTTATTTCTCACATTTCTGCACTGCCCGTCTCACAAGAGACACTGTAGATATGCCCTGAAAGAAGCTTTAGACAGACTGTTCTGAATAAACTTTTCTGAATCTCTCCTTTAATATTTTTAGATTTTTAGTCTAAGAACTGGCAACTGAACTAGTGTAAATGAGCACACATATAGTAATTCCGACACACTTTTTGCACTTTTAAAAAAATGATCTGAGGTCTTTTAAATCTCTGGACATGGTAGCAAGACTTTGTTTTTCTTTTGGGTGCTCATCAGGAACTAGCTGAATAGTCATGGCAGGTTCCTAAATTTACCAGCTGTTAACAATGAAAGTATATTACACCTCCGCTGTATATTTCTTCTTCAGCCTGCAGCAGAAGTTAAATGAATGGGTTATGATGACAGGCAAAATGGCCTTTAAATTGCAAGGCATTTTTAAAGTGTATTCTTCCAGTATATAATTAAAGAAACTGTATTAAAAAAAAGCAAAAAAATATGGAGGAATGGGGACATTTCAGCTGAATAGCCTCAGTATAGTTTTTCTTTTCCTTTTCAAAAAAGTTCCACACTGGAATTGTAACTGCAGTACCAGGGATCCTTTTCAGCATTCACATTCACATTGGGCTGTTTCAATGACACAGTGCCATCTTTAGACATTTAAATTATAGTAATTGCAATACTTTGTCATTGCTTTGTACTCTTTGATAATATTTTATATCCATGTTGCCTCTGTGTCATAAAATGCACCTACAACATTTTTTTGAAAGGCCCTTTAAAGGGAATATATAAGTCACATTTTAACTAAGCGATGGATTGACAATTTTGGAAACATGTATTTGGTAAACCTAGCCATTCAGCATATGAATTATTTGTTATATTGGTTGCCTTCATGGCCAGCAATATTCCTACCTGCCCTGAAATATAAAGAAGTCCTTTATGTTCCAATAAGATCAGTGAAATTCTTTAATTAGCAATAGAACTTGATTTATAGGTGATAACATCTCATATAAAAATGTGTACATCCCATCAATGGAACCAATCATATTTTTAAAATCTAATTAACAATTACACCTACCTGTGAAAAGGACATAGAATTTGGGCATATTTGTGAAGGGGAAAACCAGTTGCTAGTCTTCTCCCTGTCTGTCCTACATAGTGGTTGTTACAGTCTTTGCATTGTATGTTGTAAATAACTCCTGTTTTTTCTTCTTGGGCTGTTGGGTCTTTTGGGTTGCTTAATACGTTTTGAAGAGTTTTAGTTGGTTTATGTGCTATGGTGATGCCATGTGGTTGTAACATTCTGTTGGTGGCTTCTGAGATGTTTCTGATGTATGGCAGTGTTATCCTTTTCATAGTTTCCATTGGTTGGGTTGGGTGGTGAGGCACTTTTTGATAAAGTTGAGCGGGTATCCATTTTGTTGGAAGATGCTGTGCAGATGATCTTTTTCTTTTTTCTGGTGTTCTGGGTTGCTGCAGTGTGTAAGTGCTCATCTGAATAATGTTCTTATACCGCTTCTCTTGTGGGAGGTTGGATTGTTACTTTGGTAATGGAGCACTTGGTTGGTGTGGGTAGCTTTCCTGTAGACTTGTGTTTCTAACTTACCATCATTTCCTCTACTGATGAGGATGTCCAGGAATGGTAGTGAGTTGTTTTCTTCCTCCCTTGTGAATTTTATTCCATTAAAGATGTTATTGATGGTTTTGTGGGTTTCTTCCAGTTGTTTCTTTTGTATTATGACAAAAGTATCATCTACATACTGGATACATACTTTGGGTTGTATGTGTAGAAGTGCTATTCTTTCCAGACTCAGTTATTCCCTTTCTCTTCTCTCTCTCTCTCTCTCTCTCTCTCTCTCTCTCTCTCTCTCTCTCTCTCTCTCTCCCTTCCTCTCTCTTTCTTTTTAAAGTGCATACAAATAAAAAGAGAATTTTCAAAAAAGAAAAGTAATATTTGTACTGAGTATGGAAGTAAGCTACAGTCCTTACAGTGAATATCATCCAAGACAGCTTTCCCCAATCTGAAGTCCTTCATACTTCTAAGAATTGTTCTAAGCCAGGGCAGATTACAACCAATCTGGTTCAAATTAGGGAAATTTGGAGTTGTTTTTAACTTTCACAAGGCATATTTTAAAGGGTTAGTCTAATTTAAAATCCTCTGTGAAGCTCCACTTCAAATACGCAGTTTGCAATTGTGCTGTACTCCAAAGGAAGGCATGGTGGCAGGCACCAAAAAGGGATTAAAAAAAAAATCTGATACTTGATTGTCTGAAATGCTCTAACTGGAGAGAACTAATGTAGGAATGGGAAGAATTGGATTAACTGATTGATGGATCTTTTAATGACTCTTGACATGTAGTCTTTTCAGTGGTTGAATAAGTCACACAGTATGGAGAGAAATCTATGCTCTTTGTGATTTATTGATTTATCATCATCCTTATTTCATTCTCACTTGACCTTCTTTGAGGCAATTTTCTTCCAACATGTTCTTACCCCTTCCTATCCTTTCTCTTCCTTCTGTCTATGTGATAGACCCCACTAACTTTCTCTACAAAGGTTAAGCTTGGGAGGGAGAAGATAAAAAGGGAACTGGACTCAACTGAGAAAGAAACACATATTCTTGAAATGAGCTTTTATACGTACTAATAGTTCTGAACTGGGAACAAGCCAGAATGGCCTTTCTTGTAGTCTAAAACAATGCTGAACTATTTACAAAAGAGCTGATTGCAAAGTGGATGGGTTAGTCCTTGCATTGGCCAATTAAAATATTTTGCATACCTTATCAGTCTTAAAAATCTGTAGCAATTAAATGACAATATTATAACATATCCACAATCTAAATATTTTAACACTTGCTTAAAAGTTTACAAGATTGTGTTATCCCAGGGGCCAGTGGGGAACATTATGGAGAAGATTTATTTATTTATTAAATGTATAAGGCCACCCAACTCATCCAGTATGACTCGTTTATATCTGGGGGAGACTAGAATCTGTGATGATTACAAATCACAACTTTGTCCCAGCTATTAAATCTTAGAGGTTTAGATATCTTTTTCTTGATAACAAGATAACAAGATTTGTTTAGCTAAAAGATGCTAAAATTTAGAAATGAAGAAATATTTATAAAGAACCCACACTATAAATGGAAAAATAAAAGATGGCGAGATATGGGGAAAACATAATTTTGTTAGTCAGCAATTGAAAAACAAGTGCAAGAATCAAGCTCCTTTCATTGTTTTATTTTATCCCATCCCATTATTGTTTGCAAAATTTATTATTTACGGCTTTCCTTTTTCTCTCTTTCTCTCACAAACTTATCTGAATGCAATTTTTAAAAAAGCAGTCATCCTGATATAATCTTCCTGAGATTTTTTTTTCCTTAGAAATGCACTCCTTTGTGTAAAATTTTGAATAGAGAATGATAGAGTAGTGGGTTTAAATTCACTGCTGCCAATTCATCCCATGACTAATTGCTTAGATAGAACATGCCATTTAGCTCTTACTGAAATGTGTGGCAGATTTCTTTACATTCAAATTCTAGACTAAGTTCTTTTAGAATCAACAGAAAAATGGTGCAAAATTGATTATTTCAGTGCTTAAACACATTCCTGCCTAAGTGCTGCTGGAAAAAAAAATCCAGAGAATTATCAAAAAAGAATATACACACATACACCCCTATATATTTTTCTTTGCATGAGATTGCTTCAAAATCAAGTCCTTCCAGTATAAGTTCATAAGCAAACAGACAAATCATGTGCCTAGAATTAGTAGCATGAAGACACTGATTCTAATGAGTTAGAGACATTTCTTTCAGTTTGGGAAAGGATCTTTCAGTCAAGAGAAATCATTCTTCAAACTGAAAACTAATATGGGTGGACGTTTTCCAATTGGGTGATTCTTTTAGATATCTTACATTCTCTAAAGAATAGCCTTCTGAAAAGAAAAAAAAATGGGTTTCAATTTGGAAATAAAGATGGTGGAGTCACATATTTTAAATATCTGCCTAAATATTAAATGCTAACTGAAAATCACCTCAAGGTTTTCTTTCTCTGCTTGGTTGCTTCTAATGGAAAACCTTGTCTTTGGGGGAATCTCACCATATGGTATGTAACACTTTCATATATTTATTGAAAGTTTTCTCTTCTCCTTTTGAAACCACATTAATTTATTATGTTCATCAAATTAAAACAGTAATGACCCATTGCATGAGTTGTATAAAACATATCAAAACTAAATGTATCTTTCTATTTAAATGAAGAAGTCCCCTTATTATGAGACCATTACAAAACTGGATTCAGGGTTTTGAAGGACATTACAATAGGCAATCATCCCATCCAATCTTACAAACCAGAGAGCTTTTAAACTTTTCTCATGGGAAGTCTTTTTGAAATGCCAAGCTGATCATTTTATTAAATGTATAGAGTGTTTTGGGAATTAAGGAAAAGTAAACACTTCTGGGGGGCCGGGGGGGAGAGACAAATGTCTGTTGCTTGGGGGACTAAACTAGCTTGGAAACAGCACCCATTCAGTGATTACCCTGAAGCATAGATGTGTGAAGGCTGACTGGTTAGAAGAGCATGCTTTGAGAATAAGAATTAAAGTGACCCATTGATTTCA
This sequence comes from Candoia aspera, assembly GCF_035149785.1. Taxonomy (NCBI): domain Eukaryota; kingdom Metazoa; phylum Chordata; class Lepidosauria; order Squamata; family Candoiidae; genus Candoia; species Candoia aspera. The sequence goes on from NC_086159.1 coordinate 44,380,346, forward strand.
ATAGAAATATAGTTAGGTATTCAATCCAGCCACTTAAAACAGTGGATCTTCTGAGTAGACACATCCTGGATTGTATAAAAATGCCCATATATATACCCACTGTTGTTATCTGTTGTTTAATGAACAGTAAGATTAATCACTGTGCAAATTCACATCATCTATGCAAACTAGGCACACATTTTGAATTTTAAGAAAGTGTCCTGGGCAACATCACAGAATGGCTGCCATGGGATATCTATTCACAAATGGGCTAAGATGATGGCCATAGCTGATAATCAAAACCTTATTGCACAGTACGCTAATAGACAAAGCATTTGCCTAGAATTAGCATATTTGTGGTGATCTAAAAATACAAACCTATTCCTTTGATCCTATATTTTTCTCTGATAAACCCTTGACCTTCTGTGCTGAGCCTTACCACAGTTGCCAGTCACACAGAGGGTTCTCGTCACATGAATAAGCATAGAAATCCCTTTCAGGTTGAATAAAGAAAGGCTGGAGTTGGTATATGAGGTGGACATGCTGTAGAAGACAGTGCTAAAGCCTATGGTCTGATGCCTTTACATGTATCTATTTTATCCTGCTCAGCCCAGGAATTCACAGGGGGTGGAGGGGAATGACAAGATGTGTGTCTTGATGCAAATGATAGGGTTTATGTACTTGTGTCAGACAAGTTGAAGTACTAATCTTCATCCTTGCACAATGATGTCATGATGCATAGGGTCATCATTTTGATATTTCTGAGGCTTGTTACAAACATCACTGCTGTTCATACATAATGCCTGAATAGGCTGCTGTCTCCTGCAGATCATCCCCTAGTAGTTCATGGGATTTGGTAGGAAGTATACCATGCAGAACAGAAGGGTCCCTCGGGTGGGATGAGATGGGCGGTGACAAATTTGATAGATAGATAGATAGATAGATAGATAGATAGATTTGAAAGCAGGAAGCAATTATGAGAGAAGAAAGGGAAATAAGAAACAGCTTAATCACTAGCCATAAAATAATGGATAGAAGAAACAGCTGAAGGATCTTGCTCCAATTTGATCCTTGCCTCTGAGGAGCCAGGAAGTCTACTAACTCATTAGCAGAATGAATGGGTATTGGTACTTCATATTCCAATTGCAACTATATATCAATGAAGACTGATAATTTATTTATTTATTTATTTATTCAATTTCTATAGCCACCTATCTCAACAAGTGACTCTGGGTGGCTTACAACAATAAAAACCATAAAACCATAAAACAATTACAATTAAAATGGTTACAGTACAAAATAAATATACATGGCTGCCAAGTAAGCAATGTAAGATGTTAATATAGCCAAGAAATGGGACCATTACCGCACTCAGGGCCCCAGGCCCAGGCACATAACCAGGTCTTCATGGCCTTATGAAAGGCCAACAGGGTTGGGGACATCCTGATCTCTGAGGGGAAAATATTCCAGACGGCAGGTGCTACGGCTGAAAAGGCATGCCTTCTAGTTCCCACCAACTGACATTCCTTGGCTGACGGGATCTGTAGCATGCCCAATCTACCAGATTGAATTGGACGGGTAGAAACAACTGGGAGAAAGCAGTCCCTTAGGTAACCCGGTCCCAAGCCATGAAGGGTTTTAAAGGTGACAACCAGCACCTTGAATTGCACCCGGAAGCACACCGGCAACCAATGCAGCTCCCATAGCAGTGGTCTTACGTGTGTTGAATATCCAACTCCATTTACTACCCAGGCAGATGCATTCTGCACCAGCTGAAGCTTCTGAATGCTCTTCAAGGACAGCCACATGTAGAGTGCATTGCAGTAATCCAGACGGATAATGCTTTCATTTTTGGGGGAAAAAAGGCATTTGAAAGATTTTCTTCACAAAAGTTTGCATTGCACTAATGCAGCCTTCCCCAGCTTGGGAACCTTCCAGTTATGTAGACATTAACTTGTAAAATTCTCAGCAATGGCTATAGTGGCTGGGAATTCTAGTTGTTAGGAATAGGTGAAACTGAGAAACTAACAATCTAGAATCCATCAGATGTTGCAGTTTACAGCAAAATATGGGATCACTGGATTATCACAACAAAGAGAGCCCATTTGCTAATGTTCTTATCGATCTGGTTCAACTACTGAAAAAAAGCATGTTGAAAAGTGCTATGTTCATCATACTCATGTGACCAAAATTAGTGCACCCTACAGTAGATATGCTCCTGCCAACCTAGCAGTTCAAAAACATGCCAATTTGAGTAGATTAATAGGTACCGCTTCGGTGGGCAGGTAATGGCATTCCGTGTAGTCATGCCGGCCACATGACCACGGAGGAAGTGTCTACGGACAAACGCCGGCTCTTCGGCTTTGAAACGGAGATGAGCACCGCCCTCTAGAGTTGGACATGACTGGACTTAATGTCAAGGGAAACCTTTACTACAGTAGATATGAGATCTATTGCAGAAGTGAGACTTAAACTCAGGTCTTTAATATCTTCTTACTAATTTCTTTGGATCATTGTTATATAATCCAAATAAGTTACATTTTCTCTATGAACACATAGGTCATTGATGAATATTTAAAATACAGAGGGACTTAAGAGCTCCTTTTAAAAAACAGATCTGATTCAGTTTCTTGCCAAAATGCTATCAAACCAAAGAACACTGCCCTCCCCACAAAATGAGATTCTTATTCTTTACTTACTTAGGTTCAGGAAAAGAAAGAGACCAATAACAGAGGCTAATGGAACTTAAATGAGATGGTGACAACAGCATTAATTGTTAACTGTTAATATTAATATGGCAGCATTAAATGTTAAAATAACAATAAGCCAATTTTGTTTCCATAATGAGGAATGGGTGCAAACTCTTTTGTTGTGTGGTCTCTTCATTGTACACTGAACTGGAAATTGAATTTGCAGCATTGGCAGATGCCTCTATCTCTGTGTGTGTGTGTCCCCATGAGACTGACACTTGGCCATTACCAAGTATTTTGAATGAATGAATGATTCTGACAGTTTCAACTCCTTATAGGAATGCAAACTGTTGGGGCTTAACAGATTTACACCTTCAATATATGTTTCAGAGTCAGTTGTTCAAGAGATAGAAGTCAGGATGGAATTTTACTCACATATGCTATTTTTGGCTAACATAAACAACCATCTGCAAAAGATACAGCCTTTGGCATCATGAAGGTTTTGTTTAACAGTCCCTGGGCAACTCCAAAATAAATCCCATTAATTTCAGTGATGCTTACTCTCAAGTCAAGATGTGTTGGATTTGCATCTCAGTTCACTGAGCAGTAATAATATGGCATATTTTCATCTGTATTAGATGCAGTTCCTATTTATTTTTTTCCACATGTCAGGATATTGTTTAGTAAAATACTTTAAAAGCTTTAGTAATAAGGCTTTTTCAGCAACTGTCATTTAAACCACCTCCTTACTTTCCAATACAAAAATGGAGAGAGGACATATTGTTATATTGCATTATACTCAAGAAATTCAATTCATGTCCATTGAAATGTGAAGCTCTGGGTTAAATAAATTGGATATAGTTTTCTTTTCATACTTACTGAACCCCATGCATGATTTCCTGCTAAGAAATGTGAGAGAAGGGCTGGTTTACTTCATGGCATGGGGCCTGCCTCTTAACACATTCAAAATCATGTCACACAATGGCTCCTTTACTGAAATATGTCACAATCCAGAAGGCAAAACTACCTTTTAGATGACAAAATCCTCTTTCCACATGCCTTTTCTTTGTTTCTTTGATAAAAAGAAAAGTTGCAAGTTAGTTGTTCAAAATCCTTTATTACCTCTCTGAAAACCATGGTATATTTCTACTCTCTGTCAGTTTCATGTATATTTTAATTTATATTATTTAATACATATGTATATCAGATTTATATCAAGCAGTTTAAGAAAGTGAACTTTTCCCATTATCTCCTTATAGTGACAGTGAACTGTCAGATGAATTACTGTAGGAAATAGTGATTTATCTAGATCTCCTCAATCCTGGTCCAGTATAGTAATAAACACATCACCCTGTCTTTAATTCATGGTTATTCTATAGTTATTCCATATAACTTTCAATTGGTTTGCAAGTTTTTTTTTAAAAAAATCACCAACTTTCTCATTTACTTATCTATGCAATTTTCTCTACTACATACATTTTATTAGCAATTTCTTATACCATAAGCATCTTGCACATAACTTCCCCTAATATGCATGCCATTGACAAATCAAGATTTACAGTGTAAAATTTGAAAAAGTGAGAAATCTTAGGCATAAGTCCATCAGTTTCCATAACTGACCAATGTGATCAGTCAGTTTGTTTAAAAATGGGATAGGGAACCCTAGGGATTCAGTAATCATTTGCTTGTTTCATATTATGTATCCAAAATATTCTTTTCAGCTAGAATTCCCAAACCATCATGGGGACATTATATTTTTCCCTTCAAATCCACAGTGGGCATATAACAGGAAAAAAATCTAGCTATTTTTTCTCTGTTACTTATCTTTATGAAGTAACTGCTACCTTCAACTGCCTTTCCTCAACATCTCTTATATATAGTAACTTACCATCTTTTTTTTTTCCTTCTGGTTTTTGCTGTCAGTATTTTCCCCTTCCTTTACTAAAACTAATTCCATAAAAATAAGATTTGGGGGGTAGAGACTATTTTGCTTTGTTCCATTCTAGGGAAACTCTGTGAAACTCTTTTGGACAAAGCAACATCTTACATGGCCACCACGATTTTATTTTATATGTGACCACAAGAAAAAACATGTTCTTCCATATAAGCTTTCTCAGATTTTAGGGTCCCTGGGAAAACTGCTTCTTTCTGTTCTGCAATATCAGATAGAAATACTGAAAAGATTTTCCAAGGTCCCAGGCTGTGGAATTACTTGCCCAGGAGTCCAGATTAGTATCATCTCTGTTGTTCCTGCACTAGTAGGAAAATATATTTTATTCAGTTAGGTTTTGTGATGTGTGACTTAACTTTGTACGTGGTCATGCTCAGTTACTGATTTACTTGATTAGAAACATATGGTTACATTTTTGGATTGGGGCCATTGGCCAGAAGAAGAAGAAGACTGAATCCTTATGTATGTCTCTGTGTGTGACTGTGTTCTAAAAAGATTCATTATTTACTTTAATTGCATTGGTACTGACCATTCTGTGGAGTTCAGGATTATATTGTTTCAGATGTTCATTTTCCCCTCTTCTCAACCATATATCATGTCTACAAACTGTTGGACAGACTTAACATAGAGAGGAAGCATGATATGGGAGGAAAGAAAATGGAATGCAGGAAGTTTTTTTTTTTCTTGCAATAAAAGGAGAATGTATCAAACAACATTAGCAATATGATTCTTCCATCTTATTTAACTATTATTCTACATTACAAATAAAATCACATGCCCTAATATACCTCTAGAGATTCCATCTGATACATGAGTTCCTCTGAAAACTATAGCCTGAAATTCTTTCATTTAATGTGGTCTCTTTAACAGAAGCATTTATATATAAGCTATCACTAGTGGATATCTTCCTGAAATGTGAAACAGAATAACAAATTTGTATCAGAGAAATACTTTAAAAGAATGTCTCTTGACAAACAGCTGAAGTATTCTGTTATTTTCATCCAGCATGCACAGGGAACACTTGATTGTTAGCTAGACAACCAAACAAGTTTGATTTCAGTCTTGTCTCTCTTTAAAGGTTCTAGATGTCACAAATGTTTGTTCTCCTGAAGGATGCATACTTCAGGATAAAAGCAAAAGACAGGCACCTAGGACAAAGTAAAAAGTGACTTAACCTCATCCTATGGTATAGTAGGAGTATTACATACAAGAAATTGATAATGTTTCTTATCAATTTAAGTTCACTGTCATATTGATTGTCATGATCAATGCCATAAATCACCGGAAAATATGAAATGAATGCCAAGAACAGGAAGGCTGGCATGATCCTCTAAGGCAGCATCTTACCTTATTTTGTACCATCAGGAATGAGTGACAAGCAATGACAGCATCTTAAGCAGCTTGGAGGAGAGTGTTTTCAGGGATGGAAAAGAAAATCAACACAGATGGCATAACTAAGGTTGGTGCCTAGTCTACACCTTCTCTATCTTACTAACAAGCATTATGACGTAGCTTCAATTGACCAAAGCCATGATGGGTGCTAGAGATTAAGACATATGGCTCCATCTGGGAATGATCATGGCAGTTGTGAGTTGGAATGTAAGGAAAATAGCTATGTTATCTATTTTATATCTTTTATGCCTATAAGAGAAAAGAGAAAGAAATAATAAATCTTTGTGATCTTGTGAACTGAGGTTGATAAATACATGAAGGGAAATGAATATGTAGGTGTAATTATGAATGAAAGGGCTAAAATGTATGCCATAAAATACGAATATGATAATTTAGTCTGTAAGGGTGTCTGTGAAAGTGGGAATCCATATATTGGTGACAATTATTGCATGTTATACTCCATAAATAATGATAACGGAAGAACCAGAAAAGAGTTTGGGGGAAGATTGTACAATATTTTGAATGGATGTGATATGGCAGCTGCATTTTGTATTGGTTGTAATTTCCAGGTGATCTCCAAAGTCAGCCCCCCTTAGTGTAATTCAACTCAGCATTACAATAGTCCAAGTGAGTTATGATGGAGCCCTGGGTTACTGTCAGCAGGACCTCCTGGTCCAAGTAGTGTCATAACTGCCACACCAGCTTGAGTTCAGTAAAGGCTTTCCTGGCTACAGTTTCAGACTTCCAGGAGGCCAGGAGACTGTTTATGGCCAGGTACTATAGCTGTGCTTTAATAAATAACACAGCTGCTTTAACGTGGAAGGAAAGATTTGGAAAATGGGCCAGAGAGTCAGAAAAGTATAGTTGCTGAAAGAATGCATAGCTGTTCATACTTCATAGTTGGGTTGTATTCTAAGTTCAGTCTAGAATTGGTGGCTCAAGTCAGCTGGAAGTCGACATATGCTTTTAGATATGCAAGAAGTCTCACCAGGAAAGGATCTCACTTGTAGACAATACCTAGGGGAGACAGACAGTAGGTTTACATGTAATTATTGCCTAATTGTTCTGTGCCACAATTCTGAAGAGGTACCAAATTCTTCTCAAAGGTGTACTTAGCGTGAGGGTTCTAGGCTGATTTATTTTTAATGTCTGCAAGCAACTGCTAATGGTCCTGCCAATTATCAGATGGTTCTTTACAAATGGAATGTTTATTGCCTTGTCAGTTCAGAAATTTGGGGTAACTTAAGTTGAATAGTTGTTCATGGATGGATTCTGCAGTTCCAATTCTTTTCACATAGTAAAGTTTAGTTCTGAAGTAATCATCTATAAATTATGGATTTCATGCCTGATTATACACCTATCTTTAGACACTATTCTCAGAGAAAATGGAAACTTTCTCTGAGACAGTTTGGTCTAGTGGTTAAGGCATCAGGCTAGAAACCAGGAGACTGTGAGTTCTAGTACTGCTTTAGGCGTGAAAGCCAGCTGGGAAACCTTGGGCCAGTCACTCTCTCTCAGCCCAATTCACCTCACAGGGTGGTTGTTGTTGTGGGGAAACTAGGGGGAGGAAGGAGTATTAGGTATGTTTGCTGCTTTAAGTTATTTATAAAAAATAATAAAGGTTGATAAAAAAAAATCTAAAAAAACCCTCTAGAATGGAGAAATGTAAGACATACCTCAAAAAGAAACAGTGGCTGGGCTCTAGACTTATTCATGCTTAGAATAAAGCAACTAAAATGATGGAACATTAATTAGGTGCCCTTAAGTGGGGTCCAGCTAACTTTCTGGCAATCTTTTTAATCCCATATATCTGCATTACCAATTGTGTTTCCTCAACCTTACCAACTATTTTTTCTAGTTCATCATCCACTTGCATCATATTAGTAATGGCTAATTTAAACCTTTCTGATTTGGGTAGGTCAGTTATAAATATGACTAAATTTGGATTTTACTCAGTATAAAAATAATTATAGATTATTTTCTATATATGTATTAGTATAGGCATAAACCAGTATGCTTAATGCTGTTATAAAGGAATATTTATAAATGTGACAATATTAGAAATAACTGAATAAAATAAAATAAAACTGAAAAAAGTGATGTTCAAGGAAGAGTTAAACATCCTAGTTATTTCCATTCAGTGCAGGTATATGTTCATGTGTATTTATATGTATATATGCACAAACACAAACACACAAATGCTTCTTTTTTATTAGGAATGTATTAGATTTAATCCGTATCTTCAGAAATACCTTGGCCATAATATTGACATGTTTTTATCTGCAAACTCAGAACTGTATCAACATGAGATAGATGTAGGTGCCCTAAAGGATATGTTTAAAACAAATGGATTATTTATGTATTTATGTATTTATTGCATTTATATCCTTCTGCAATAAATTTCACCTTTGGTTGCTTACCATTTAAATCCATGGTAGGCATAAAAATAGATATCAAATCAAATCTCAATAATAACAGAATAAAAGAAAAAAATGGCCAGTCTTATTAGAATGCTTTCTGGAAGAGCTTGGTCCTCAACATCTTTTTGAATTCAATCAGGGCAGGGGCCAGCCTGGTCTTCAAGGGGCAACTGTTTTCAAAGTACTGGTGCTGCTGCTGAGAGCAGTGCCTCCCTTTATTTCCTGGCAGTGGTGGGCAGGGAGTGGTTTCTCCACAGAGGACCTCAGAGGTTGAGCTGATTCTGGTTCGCGCAGGCAGGTATCTATGTGCCAAGCTATAAATGGCTTTATAAGTTATAAATGGCTTTACGGTCAAAACCAGCATTTTAAATTGTATCCAGAAACTAACTGGTAACACTACATGGCCTGCAGTAGGTGTAGTATGCTCCAAGTGATGGGTGCCAGTTAGCACAGAGACCTTGGCTAACCGCAGCTTCTGAATAGTTTTTAAAAGCAGCCCCAGGTAAAGTGCTTTGCAGTAGTCTGAACTGGGTAGTAATGATGAAATGAGTAACTGCAACAAATAACCTCTTTCACTAGACTAACTTTGCAACTGGTACAGCATCTAAAGCTGGGCAAGGACTCCTCCAGACATGACTTCCACCTGTTGAATGAGCAGTAACTGTGAATGCAGAAGGACTCTCAGATCACAAACCTGCTCCTTCTGGTGTGTGCCTACCCATACAGAGTCAACTCTGGTGTGGATGGACAGTGCTTATTGATAAACAGGACCTCCATCTTGTTTGGGGTCAGCTTCAGCCTGTTCTGTTCCATCTAGTTTCTAACAGGCACCAGGATAAGACTCTTCCCTCTCTCCATAAAGCTGCCCAATTCCATTAAGACTCTGGGTGACGTACAAAATTAATAACAGTAGGAACAAAGAAAATAAAGAACAATTGATTTCCAAAAGAGAAAACATTCAAACTAACCCCCCATCCTACAATAGATTGGTATTTTTTGTTTTAAATTCAGCTCTTTCTATTGCTTTTCTTCTTGCATATCCATATCGATCCATTCCTGTGAACTCAATAAATAGGCATGTGGACAGACATAAAAAAAAATGGCATTGATTGTGCTCTTGGATGACCTCTGGCAGGAGCAGGATGGGGGCAGTGTGGCCATCCTTGCTCTTCTTGACCACTCAGTGGCCTTTGATACCATCAATCATGGTATCCTTCTGGACTGGCTTCGGGAGGTGGGGGTGGGCAGCACCGTGTTGCATTGGTTCTCCTCCTTCCTCTGGGCTCGGTTCCAGTCAGTGTTGGTAGGAGGGGAGAGGTCCAGTCCACGGCCCCTACTGTGTGTGGTGCCACAGGGCTCAGTTCTCTCCCCTCTTATTTAACATCTACATGAGGCTGCTGGGTGAGGTGATCCAATGGTTTGGGGGTAGGTATCATCAGTATGCTGATGACACCCAGCTTTATATCTCCTCCCCAGGCTGTCTGAGTGATGTTGTGGATGTCCTATCTAAGTGCCTGGAGGCTGTAGGGGCCTGGATGGGGTGCAATGGGCTTCAGTTCAACCCAAGCAAGACTGAGTGGCTTTGGGTGTTTGGGCCTTCCAGTACCAAGGTTTTTCCATCTTTGGTCCTGGATGGGGTGGCACTGCCCCATACAGACCTGGTGCACAATCTGGGGGTCCTCTTGGACTCATGGCTCCTGCTGGAAGAGCAGGTGGCAGTCGTGACTAAGAGGGCCTTTGCACACCTTTAGGTTGTGCACCAGCTGCACCCATTCCTGGACCAGGATGCACTACTCACTGTCACTCATGCCCTTGTACATGCAATGCGCTGTACATGGGGCTGCCCTTAAAGAGCATTTGGAAGCTTCAGCTGGTACAGAATGCAGCTGCCCAGGTTGTAAATAGTGTTGGTTACTCAGCACATGTAACACCACTGCTTCAGGAGCTGCATTGGTTGCCGGTATGTTTCCGGGTGCAATTCAAGATGCTGGTTGTTGCCTTTAAAGCCCTTCATAGCTTGGGACTGGGTTACCTTAGGGACCATCTTTTCCCAGTTGTTTCTACCCATCTAATCCAGTCCAGCAGGATGGGCATACTCCAGGTCCTGTCAGCGAAGGAATGTCAGCTGGCGGGGACCAGGAGATGCGCCTTTTCTGCTGTGGCACCTGCCCTCTGGAACATCCTTCCTCCTGAGATTAGGATGGCCCTAACCCTTTTGGCTTTTTGGAAGGCCTTGAAAACTTGGCTTTGTGCCTGGGCCTGGGGCCCCAAGTGTGCAAAGGGCCCCATTTCATGGTTGTGCTGACACCAATGGTTTTAAGATCTCTTGGCTGTACTTGTGTTTAATTTTCTGTATTGTTTTAATTGTTTGATTGTTTTTATTGTTGTTAGCTGCTCAGAGTCCCTGGTCTGAGATGGGCAGCTATATAAATTGAATGAATTAATGAATAAATAAAAAGGGATATGCAAGTATTTATTGAACTCACATGATTATGTTTAGGAGATAGTTAATACTTTGGTAATTAGATTAACCAGATTTGGGATCATGTCATTATCCGTAAATCCTCTGAAATTGCATGTTCACATTGCATAGAAAGAAGGAATTAAAGGAATATTTTAGTTAAGGAAAAAAAATATGATATACAGTATTTGCTGAAAGTTTGCTGAAAGAGGTAAACAAGCAGCCAAATGGCATATGAAAGATTCAAAGCTGGTTGTGGTCTGAATGCTTTAATCTGATAAGGGGATTGATTTGTGCAAGTGACAAATTAGTCCTCTGGTTCAGTACAGTCATTTAAGGCTGCAATCCCAGTTATTTTTGGAACTCAATACAGAGTTAATACAACCTATAAATGTTCAGGTTGAGGAATGTAAATATAACTTGGTGATTGTCAAGTACCACTTAAGAGAAGCTTACAGAATTTGGTCGCTCTACATAACTTGGGAAGAATGTGCAGATGGCACTGGCATCTGCTCCTTCTTTTGATTTTTTCTGAAGCTTAAACAATGTTTTTGGCAAGGCACTCTGAAAGAAACATAGAATATCTTTGCTATAATTGCTGTAATTAATATTTCAAATAGAGTTGAAATCCATAGCAATAAATGATTAGACTGAGTATCAAACATCCCATCAAAAAGATCATAAAGTGTTGATACCTTTTCATGATTTATTAGACTTTTGAAAGGTATTAATGCATGGAATACACTAAAACACAGCATAGTTCATATTGACTTGAACTTCCTGAACAATCATTGAACAGGTATTAGACCTGAACAGTCATTGAACAGGTATTAAAGAACCTATGAAGGGGCAGTCAAAGTTTTTCATTGATTTGATTTTTAAAAAATGAAGATTTTAGGCAATCTTCAAAGGCAGCTTCCCCATACAGCAAGCTATAATTGATCAGTTGGGAATTTACATGTGAATGCATTTAAAATGGCAAAAGAGTCTAACACAATGCTAGATCCATCACAGGGCTAAATATTGCATTGATTACAGCTTCATGTGGGTAATGATTTCAGTTTTCTCTTAGTAGTAATTGCCTGATGTTTTTCTCAGGCTGTTAAGATATCTGATGCTTAGGTTACTTCCTAATAGTTTATGTCAAGTCTTGCTCTTATTATTAAGTATGTGAAAGGAGAAGAACAATATGATTCATTTTCATGAAATGAAGTTTTGATTTATTGTGTGCATCCCCATGATTAATCTAGTTGACACTGGAGATCTATAAAATCCCTGTGACTAAAAACTGAAAACAGTGATAACATAGGAGAGGAATCAATAGGTTGTTCGTTAGAAGACTTTAATCAAGCATTGATAGGAATCATATGGTGAAATGTAACAGCACATCAGAAAGAAAGTACTTAATGTACATTCACTGTTTTCTTTATGAGATTGTAACAGGGGGATACACATGGCAAAAAGAATGATTGATTTACAAATACTTTCTGATTTCTGCATGCATTGTTAACAAATGGTTTGAGCCTAAGCTTGTATTTCACATTGCATTAAACTTTTCTACATTTCTAATGGAAAGCTAGCTCATGATGTTAAGATACCTATGTGGAAAATGTAAATAGAGCTTTCCCATATATGCTATAGCATAACATTTCCTTTTGTTAAAATCCTGGAACAATAATCCAAAATGGAGCTGCCTTTCTTAGTCATGAAAGTCTTAATGGGACATGAGTTAGAGAGCGCCATGAATGCTTATGTATAATTATTTGTATGCCTATTAATTTATTGTTTTTACTTTATAACTTCCATGCAGCAGCACAAACAAAGGAAATCAGGTCAGGCTCTAATTTTAAACCTCTGATAACTCATCCTAGGTTTATGTCAGTACACTGCATGCACCACTTACTTGGGTGGGATGTGGACAATAAATGTTTGCTTGCAGGATTGTTTCTAATTTATCAGTCCATCTTACTTAGAGTAACTTGAGCATGCTTGGGGTAGAACTAAGTTTGGTAGCTTTTGTGGCACACAAAGCAAAATATGACAAACTAGTACTATCCTTACTATTAGCAGGGTATCATTTAAGGGAGATAGGCAGTGATGAAATTTGAAATATAAATAAAATAAAAAATATGCTGCATGTAGTACAAGAACACTAATGTTGGTAACCTACTCTATATTTTCTCTGTCTTTCTAACAGTGTTGTGAGAAAGCCTTGATTGACCAAATTTATGATAGTGATAGAGACCTTTATCTATGGGCCCATCTGGTACTGACCAGGAAAGATGGAAACTTTTCCAGGAAAGTGGAAAAAAGGAATAAATAACATGAAATAATGAGTGGTGACTGGTGATTACTTGTGTAGAAAAAGTTATGTTTGTTTCAGACACATACTGTAGATTAAGCATGTATACAATGGAAAAGGAATGGATGAAAAGCATGATTGTCTTAATTTTTATGACAAAAGACTGTGAGAAAATTAGTGAAGGATGCCAGGATAATGAGAGATTCTGATTGTATGACAAACTATTACTGGATAGTTTAAGAATGGTTCTTGGGAAGAAATGAACATGGAAGAGAAGGAAATAAATGAAATAAATAAGTGAAAGAAGAATGGTTGCACAAGGAGAAAGCATAAAACTTGAATGAAAAGGGATTAGATTAATTTCCCATAGAACAAACAGAAAGTAGATGTGAGAAAGAGGATGTGAAGGCTGCCAGGAATGGAGTGAAAAGAATTATATTACACAGTGCCACAAGTGTTTGGAGTGACTTTTGTGGGAAGTATGAAAAAGGATGCCCAGTGGAATGATGAAATGGAAAAGGCTGTGGCTGTGGAAAAATAATAAATACAAGAGTATTTATAGAAAGAAAGTATTTATAGAGTGAAAGAAAGAAAGAAAGAAAGAAAGAAAGAAAGAAGAAAGAGACTGAAAGATATTGTATAATGTGTATGAAGAAAGATAGCTGCAATCAATGCAGTCAAAGAGAGCAAAGAACTGTTAAAAAGAGCAAATAAAAATATAGGGATATACAGAGATATTTTGATTGTTTTATGTATTTAGGTATATATGTATATATGTATAATGACAGCTTGTGGTTTCATTAGAGGTGTTAGAGTTAGGATGGAAGCAAGGATACTTTGAAAGTACGGAGAGGTATAGTAAAAAGAGTTCCTCTTTTGGGGGAGATGGGTGGTAATTAAATTTGAATAATAAATAAATAAATATAATAAAAATAGTGTTGGTATAAACTTGATTTAGCTATATTGTCTTTTCTTTTTCTTATCTCATATCTTTAATTTCTTTTGCTTAATATTTCTTACTCTTTTTCTGCACTTTGCATAATGTTGCTTATCTCAAATGGGACCAGTTTAATGGGTATGTATTTCTGTAGGCTGACAGAATATGAGAACCCTGCACACTGCACATCTGAATAATATTCTGAGTTTCTACATGGGCCGCTGATGAAAGTTCCAATAACGTTTTTGCTTGAGCTTCCATGACTCATCTTTTTTTCTGAAGGACAAGTCTTTGGCCTGCTTCTGTCATTTCCAGATTCAACTGTTTCTCACAACATTTCCCTTCTCCAACAAATTCCATTTTTGATATCCACAATAATATTGTAAAGACTCGGAAGAGGAATAAAACCTGTATGGTTCCTTATCAGCTGCCTTGGAATTGAAGGGCACCAAACAGTCTGAACCTGTGGCAGTTCCTAAGTGCAAGCAAGGTAGTATGGCTATTCTCAAGTCCTAAAGTAGCAGCTCTGGCACCAACGGGCATTGCAGCACCATTGGTATAATCACTTTCCCACATTTATTAATTTGCTTGTGAGGCAACTGAAGAGACAGCCTAAAGAAAACTTTCAGAATAAATTCAGATATCAGATATGGAAGAAGGATACAGGAAATTGAATGAAGACTGAAAAAAAACACATTCCTATGTAATCATATCAGCAAATATGTTTATATAGGGCAGAGCTATAAAAATGATGTAAGATACAGGATCCCACTTCCTGATTTAGAAAAAATTAGTGAAAGAACAATTACTGAGCCCTATTTATAGTGGGTCTGCAGAAACAGAAAGGCATAAAATTGCTGAAAATGAATCCTGGTGGTAGATACCCTGGTCTGTTTTCTTAGATCACAGTCCATTTAGATATTACTGAGCATCCCTAGGTATACTGCACTATTAAAAAATACAGACAAATAAGCTAAACGCATAATACAATCATATATAGCATAACATTGTATAACAATAGACATAAGCAGTACAAATGTCATCATGACCTCCAAGGTGAGTAAAAATATTTTCAACAAATGCCTAACTTGTTACAAAATCACATATTGTTTATTTCTGGGAGTAGGGGTATTCCAAGGAATGAGCATATCAGTGTCTCTGTTAAGGCAATACACTTGAATTTATGTTTTGATGAAGAAGGAATGGTGAGCAGCCTCTCTCTCTCTCAGTTCCATTGAGATACAATGTGATAATTCTGATTGTTAATGTTTCTCTTTAGTAGGAACAGTCTTTGTTGTTTTTAGATTGCATGAAGTTACACAGTTACCCCCAAACTCTACTAAGTAATTATGGCATACGCTCAACTCTTCTTGGCCAATGAATGATCATAACTTCAACAGCACTCCCTATGTGCAATAGCATTTTGCAAATTTGAGAGGAGCTGATGGTAGACTGTGTAGTAAAGGGGTAGATAGAATGGGTCTATTGAAAAAAAAATCTTATATTTAAAGCACTATTATTATTTTTTTACTATCTAAATTACCCAATGACAGCTTTTTGGTTAATATATTATCTTTTGCTGTAAGAGTTTATAACCTGGACATTTTTTAAAGTGCCTCAATCAAGGTTGTTGTTTGACTTTGTAAATGTATAGTTTAGTTCTTTACTCTGTCATATAAATAGATCATTGCTCCTGCAGCTAGATCTCTGTCACTGTGTATGAAATGTTGTGTTTGTTTCCCTTCTCAGCAGAGCACAAATCAGCAAGCATATTACTTCAGGGTCCTGATCTGTGAACATAATCCATAATGACTGATTATTTCTCCAATATCTGCATTTGCTGTTGGTGTACAAGCAAAACTTTTCAGCTTCCTGGAAAATTGAGTATGAGAACATGGCAGCTTACAATCTTAAATCAAATGAAGGAACAAATTTTGCTTTTCACTGTTAGCAAAAGTATGTGTCAGATATAATGCGCAAGAAGAAAAGAACTTAAGGAGGTAGAGACATAGGCAAAACCAAAAGGGAGATACAGAAGGTTATTTTGAATAAGCTAATTTACTGAAGAGTTTCTAAGTGCTCTAGCATTCAGCAATAGGATGAGATTCCCTTACAGGATAGTTGAACAAATGAAAGCTCATAGGCGTTCATGAGCAACGAAGCACTTTTCATCACCTAGACTTCAAAGGATTTCAGGATCCTATTTAGAGCTCAAGAGATTTGTTTTGTTACTGTTCTTAAAGAACACTTTCATTTCTATATTGTGGAAATGGATCTTGAAGACAAGAAGTAATGGAGAAGTCATAATACATAATACTGGAGGGGTCAGGATATTACTGTTAGATAATTTTTTCCAGCAATGCTTCATTTGGGATATAAATGCATGAAAAGACTTTTGTTACATATATATGGGGCAATGTTGAAAAGACATCCTTATGTGTTTTCAAGCACATTACATTCTCTTTAAATCTTGGGGGGATCCCATTCCCAGCTCTAATCGAGCTGACCAATCTGTCAATCATAGGTCTAAAAACAGAGTCATAAACTCTTGATTCTGCATGTTACTTTGCCACAATAAATACTGCTGGTTGGCTGGGCCATCTAAGTGAAATGTGTCAGTAACTTCTGATAAAAATTCCCCTGGGAACTGCATTACAGTTCTAGAAAGGCAGAACGTTACTCTTGTTATATATTAAGAAAGAAAAGGCTAAAATGACAGTGTTTAAGATAGCAAGAGCCATGAGGACACATTCACTACTTAACTGAATAATGATAATAAAATATAGACCTGAAAAAAAGTTAATTTTAAAACAAGGAAGTTCACTTAATGTATATGTAACTACAGTGGAAGAGTGAAATAGAAATGAGGGTACTAAAACAACAAAAATAATCCTAACACTGTAATCCTTTCCACAGAATGGATTTGATTTCTGAAAAAAGAAAACTCATCTTTCAAATTCTCCTGTTAGCCATGCATTTCCAAAGCCCCTTGACATAAAAGACTACATCTTTTACTAGCGTCCATTAAAAGAAAGCAGTTGTCTGTTTGTGTGGCTGAGTATGCATAACAAAACCAGAGAGAAAAAGATCAGTATTTGTATGTTATTTTAGATATACAGAAAAGCTTCATTTTAATAGGTCATTCAGGAGAGGATATTGGTTGGATCCAAATGTCAGTTAAATCTGATTGCGTGCCATCTGTGTTAATTTACATCATTTGTGTAGATTTTCATCATATGCATACATGTGTAATTGATATAAGCAGCTTCCCTTGGATTAAAACTTCAATTTGACCTTAATTTTAAAGTCTGCACAAAAAGAAATATTGTATCCAAAGTCCATTAAACCGGGGCACATTCACCTGCGGTTTTACTGTATGTTCATATTGATTACACATCTACAATATTTTCATTGTGGCAGGCCAACAAAGTGGAATAAAATGTGAGACATGAGGGAAGCTACAAAGTGGTGGAGAGACCGGTAATAGAAAGACAAATATTTTTCTGTCCACTTCACAGGAATAAAACAAGCTCAGAATAAATTAAAAAAGAAAAAGAAAAACCCAAGTCTCTTTTACTCTGTGGGAAAAACTACAGAAATTGGAGGACATATATTAGCACAATTTTAGTTTACATGTACTTTTAGTTTCTTCCTTTCACTTGTGTAGGTTTGAAACTCATTTGCCATATCACTTTCTGCTATTCCATATGGCTAAGCTTCTGACCTCTAATCCCAACCCTATTTACAAAAGAAAAGGACTGTATTTCTCCAATTTCCATTGGTGAAATCTTGGTGACTAGGAGTGTCTGCAGATAACAACAACGGCAACAACAACAACAACAACAGGCAAAGCTTTGATCACACCATTGCAGCTGCCACCTTGACTTTTTTGATCACACCCTGTGGGCATCCCTGTTTGTGGCAGATGTTGCCAAGGATTGGGCTGCATGGATCCTCAGGAGTAAGCACCATTAAATACATGGGGACATGCTCCTGACTAACCATAAACAGAGCCAGGCTGCAAGTTGCAGTACTTCTGAATACGGTGGAGGATGCTTCTGGACATTGATTATATAATTAAATAGTTTGGATGTATTGTGAGGAATCATAAAGCCTTAAAGAGGGAACTGTGCGTGTTACATACCAAGTGCACATCTTCTCTGGAGAGATGATGAGTACTGATGTAGAAAAGCCTGTGCATCTCCTTTTGGCTGAGACATCTAAATTTCTACTTGGGGAAGCAGAATTGGGGAGGGGGAGAGAGAGATAAAAAGAAAGAAAATCACACATTCAGGAGAGTTTAAAATTGTGCATTCCCATTCTACTAATTTTGATAGGGACCTAGGTGCTACAAATGGCATCTAGCTGTTATTTAGCTTTAATATTTTTCTGACCCTGAACAATAGTAATGGATGCTATTTCCTTTATAAACCAGAGTGTGCTGACTTCACTATTAAAGGTTTAAGCATTATCTGCATTAAGCAGTAAAATAAATACATGCTATCCATTGGGTGCCCATTTATAGCATACTTAGCTTAGCAAGATATCTAGGCTGAATAGTTAAAAAAAAGATTATGAAACAAAAATTAAACCACATCATTAAGTTGTTGTTTGCTGCAAAATACTTTTCATTTTGGATTAATCTCTGACTAACAAATGAAGTAGAAACATTTTATTATTGATACATTTTTACATTTGATAGATTCCCTACTAAGTTTGGTGACATTATGCCTCTAAAGACTTGGTTGCAGTCTGATGCACTCTAACATGCAAAAATCCCCCAGCTATGTGAGACAAATAAGCATGCAAAATATTGATCTGGCATTTGCTGAGAAGAATCGTATCAAATGGTGAATTGTCAGATATATATTAATCAGACCATAGTTCCTCAGGCTTTTAGATCATAGTGTTTCCTAATTATATCTAGAAATATCGGGGATTACACTTGGCAACTTTTGCTTGCAAAACATGTTTGTTACTACGAGGATGCAGCCTCTCATCTAAATAGTAGGGATAAATTAAATTTTATTTACTCTAGAGGGGATATTCCCTATATGAAACCATGGAAAAATTGTTATAATTCTAATTCTGTTTGTTTGTTTGTTTGTTTATATATTAAATTTATAGGCTGTCTGACTCCATTGCAACTCTGGGCAATGTACCATATAAAAGTTTAAAACAATACTATCCTAACAGTACAGAAAAAAGCATCTGAACAAATAAAAATAACAAAATCTCACAAATAAATCATGTCACAAGGGCTCTGCTATCCAAGTTAGCCCAAGGCCTGGGGGTAGAGTTTGCCTAAATAAAATCAGGGTGGGGGCCATATGAATCTCTGGGTGGGGCTGTCATTCTAGAAGCAGTTGCTATGACAGAGAAGATCCACGTCCTGGGTTCTCATAAGGTGACACTGTTTAATCAATGGGACTTGGACCAGACCAACTCTGCCAGATTGTATAGGTTGAGAAGAAACTATGGAAGACAGGCAATCCCTCAGATAACCAGACCCCATGCTATAAAAGGATTTATAGATGATAACCAGCACCTTGAAATGCACTTGGAAGCCTACTGCAACCTGTGCAGCTCCCACAGCAGGGATGCAACCATTCAGTCTTAGTGCTATGTCCTGGTTTGAAATCTGACTGCAAAGGGCCTAGATAATCTGTATTTTCCAAGACCCTCTGAAACTATAATTCAGATCTCAACAATCTTCACCAAAAAGGAAAGGAGACTGGACAAAATTGTCCAAGACTGTTCGATCCAGAGAAGGCCTTTTGAGGAGGGGCATGTCTTATGATTGACCTGCATATTTTAGTTAACACCTGGAAGAGAAGCTTCTTAGACAAACTAGCTCTTTCTATTTATTTTTGCTAAATAAATTTGAAGTAACAAACTTACTGCTTTAACCCCAATCAGATAATTACTTCCCTCTTTTGTCTTAACAGGCACCCAATACCTGCTAGACACTTAGTCCTCATTAATATGCAACTTTCCCTTGCTGGTGCCTAAGGTAAGCAACTTGGGGGGTGGGGGGAACAGGTGGAAGGACTATAAAACTTGCCCAATGAAAGCAACACTTTTGTCCATGGACTACCTGCCTCAAGATAACTCAGACTCACTTTGTGTCCTGAGGAGGTAAATCTCCATTGCTGTAAGTACAGTAGAGGGACCATTTTAAATCTTTATTGACTGTAAGTGTTCTGGAGTCTTCCCAGAGGGAATTGGGATGACATATTCACAGGTTTATTATTATTATTATTATTATTATTATTATTATTATTATTATTATTATTTCATTTGGGGGGAGTTTAACAGGTGAAACTGGTTCCTTAAACCTTGCAGAAGCTTAAAGTATACATTGCATTCCTTAAAATTTCGCAACAATACCTCTCCCAAATTCAGGCAAAAAAACATTGTGTATTTCAAGAGGCAAAGTCAAAGGCACCTCTTTTGCCATTTAAAATACCTGGACATTGCTGAAAATGCAAAACAGACAAACAGCTTGGGCCCTAATTTCCCCTACTATTGTGATTTTTCTCTTACTCTTATGTTTGTTAAAAAAAGAAAGAAAAGGCTACCCAAAACATCTCAGTATTATTGTTCCCATGAAAGGGAACCATGAAGCTTAATTGAAGAGGCAGATTTTCCTTTTACAACTCTCTCTCTCCCCCCATTAATTCATTGATTAATTGATTAAGAAAAAATTGGTTTTGCACATTTCTGGAGTCTGATCATCAGCATGTCATGCAAAGCCAATAAAAGTTGCATGTGGTTGATGTATATGATCACATTTCCTATCTATTATGTTTTAAAGGGTGTTACCAAGATTTTTTTTTAAATAAACATTTTTAAAAGGTATCTGTTATTCTGGTTTTAGTGTTTGCTCTTTTTTCCTGTGTTCTACCTAATAAATGCTACATTAAGGACACAGTGTATGGGTTCTAAGCAATGTTCAGTATCAACAATTTAACACAGTGACTACAGCTATGAATACACTTCACACACCACATGTATACACATAATTTGATGAAACAATTACTAGATAGCTAGGTGGATCATAAAATCATACAAGTAACTGGGCATAGTAGGTCATGGGAAACAACTTCTGGGATTCAGAGGCAATTAACATGAAAATAAATGTAAGAGTGATTTATTGAGTAAGCGAAGGGAAAAATAACAGTTCTTAATCAAGGAATGTGTTAAAGGCTCAAAGAATCATCCTATATCCCTTCTATGGCCAGAAGAAAGAACCTTCCTCCTCTTCTTTAAATTATTCCCCTTCCTCAAGAAACCATCTCTGGACTAAATAATACTGGACAATTTTCACTGAGTCTCCAGATTCCCCTTTTAGGAAAGGTTGTTTAGAAGATGCTTGGGCTACCATTCTAGAGAGACCTGGAGGAAATGGATTATCTGAAGCATTCTCAGTTGGGTTTCAGGCCAGGATTTAGTATTGAGATTTTTGTGAATAGTGGGATAGTTCTCCTAATCCTTCTGACCTCTTAAGCAGTAGCACTGATCAGGATATCCTTCTGGACCAACTTTGGGGTTTGGTAGCAGGGGGACAACTTTTTTTAATAGGTCTCCTTTTTGCATGGTAGATTCCTGTTGTATTGACAGTGGGATGAGATTGAGCCCTATGCCATGTTTTGTGGGATTCTTCAGAGATTGAAAGTCTCCCCTTTCCTATTTAACATCTATAACAGGCTCACCCAAGGTCACCCAATGGCAGAGTGAGGTGTTATCAGCATGCATGTATCTCTCAACCCTGGCAGACCAAGTTGTTGTGTTGTCCCAATGCCTGGAGACTTTTAGCATCTAGAGGTCCTCATGGACTCAATCTCTTGCTTTAAGAGGAAGTGGTAGCTTTTGCCAAAAGGGCTTTTGCACAGATTTACCTCAGGTGGCAATTGTGCCCTTTTCTGGACCAATAGACCGTGACCAAAGTCACTCATGCCTTAATTGTGCCTTAGTTACCTTTCATATGGATTACTATAGCACACTCTTCAAGCAGCTGCCTTTGAAGAATACCATTCAGGAACTCCAGCTGGCCCAGTATGCAGCTGGATTAGGCTTGAGAGTTCCACGTTTGATTTTCCACTTAACCATGAAATTCCCTTTAATGACTTTCACTGACTGTCTCTTATCCTAGCCTATCTCACCTTGTTACCATAAGAAAGGTTACCATACAGTATATACTATTTTGAACTATTGGAGAGATGATGGAATTGAAACATTGTAAGTAAACAATATGCAACTCTCATTAACTCAAAACATTTATTGGCATGATGGACAGTAGTAAAAAAAATACATCGGGAGCTATTGTAAGAATAATCAAATAGAAGTTTAATCAGTTCTTTTCTTCTCTGGAATTTAAGCAGAGTGAAAGGTTGTTCCTCACATTAACTGTACACTTACTGTTTACACTATGGCCATACTGGAGTTGATGTTTTTATCTTACTGATATCTTCAACAGATGGTTGCACTAGACATGGCATTAATTTATTGGTTATAAATTTAAAATGGCCTTGCCACATGTTTTACAATCACAACTGTTAACTACTTTTTGGAGATTTGGAAAATGCATAATGTCATGCCAAATTCAGTAAAGCCTATGCTGTTTTCTGGTTATAAAATAATACTGTAGCAATCTACCGCAATAACTGGAATATGGTCATTGAACCTTTAGCGTCCTCTAGTTATTTTAATGCAGCTGAATGCAAGCAGACAGAGAATGAGAAATGCAGCACTCTAGCTGGAATGGCTGGCACCTGCTGTGAACAAAATTGACTAGGAGAATGTGATTCTAATAAGTTTGACTTGGAAAAGGTACCGCATGATAAAAAAAATGTTTCTTAGCACAAACATTTCTACATTTCCTGTCCAGTTGAGCCTGATTTTTGAAAAATAGGAAAATGAAGCAGTTGGGCATTCTATTTGGTTGTCTTTGTGCAAGCCGAATAGTACTTCCTAAGCCTGATTTACAACAGCCTGATATAAGGCATCTAATAAATCATTGTGGCTTTTGAAAATATAACAAAAAGTGCCCAAAGATTTCTAGATCCTTTGGTTTTTCATGAGTCACTTTTCAGCCACCTTGTATAAAGACTAATGCTAATAATAGTTCAGCTTTTTATTTGTTTGTTTGTTTCTCAATTTCACAGTTGAGTCCTTTAAGAACTCCCTGAATCTGCTAAATTGCTACTTTTCAAGTTACTGTCTTTTATTAGTTGTACAATCCTTTCTGTCACTTCTATTGGACACAGAATGTTTAATATATTCCTGAATAAATTGGTTTGGATTTTCTCCTTTTTGCAGAAAAGACAAAGCAAATAATTTGGTTAGTTTCTCTGCACTCTTTTTTTTTTTTTCTGTACAAACCTCTCTGGTTTAGTACTTCTTAGTATTTCAAGAACCACTTATTTTTAGACTTGATAGTAATTTAAAATACATTATTTGATGCAAATTTCATTTTGTTTGCCTTCATTTATGCTTTACCATCTTCTTTATAGTAAAAGATTGATACATAGCTAGCAGTGTCTAATCTTCAGTATTAAATCGACTAACCTTTCCCAATCTGTTCCTTCCAATAATGTTCACCTGCAACTTATGATGCTGGCTAGTAGTATGGGAGTTAAACACATCTGGAGGGAACCAGATTGGAAAAAGTTGATATTTACTTGTGAGATACTACTGTATGTGTTGTTTAGGGCAGATAAGCAGCACATTCCTTCTCAATCAAAATGCTGAAAATTTATTATAGAGATATAAGACAGTGATGGGGAAGAAAGGCAAATGTTTTATGGATAAGTGAACTAAGGAGCAAGTACTGTGAGATTGGACGTTGTTCTTCATGATTCCATTAATGTGTTTTCCTCCTGTCCTTAAGATGGAAGGGAAGCATATCATTTCTAAAACCACTGCTCCCACGATGTTCGTTTGATCGGCTTCAGTCTGCAAACTGACCAGCCTCAGTCTGGCCCCAAAGTGCAGTTTCTCACTATAATTGCTTCTATGAGAAAGAAAAGTAAAAAGAAAGATCTCTACAGATCGTAATGCAAGAGAGAAGCATAATCTGTCAGCCCTCATTCAATATCAAATAAGATCTGGGTCACTTTTGATTAGGTTGATATTACCCTTCAGCTAAACAAGTTACTGGCTATTATAGCTGGACACATACAGTAGAAGCTGGCACTGTGAAATAACATCCAGCATTCATTAGGTTATGGAGACTTGAATAGTAAATCAAAAAGTGATTAGTATTAGATGATTAGAGTTTTGAGCAGGTTCTCCCCCACTCTACCCCATACCTGTTGCTGCAAAATACTTTGTGGTATATTTTCCATTGAGCTTTTTTCAAGTTTATCTTTGCATTCCATTTCTTCCTCCAACATTATTCACTCTCTGTGGTTACATTTTTCACATACAGATCATAATCATCCACTGGAAACTAAAGCCAGGTTGTAACTCCAAGCATGCTTCCATCAAAATTAACTCCACCAAAATCATCAATAAAACTTAGTTCAGAGCAAATATGCTTGCAATATGCACATACCATATAATATCATGCTTATGTATCAACTGTTCTGCTAAATATATGAGAGCTTGAAGTAGGGTAGAAGTCACATAAATTGTTTCTGCTTACTAGATTTCTCCATGTGTACCTTCTTTGTCTTTCCAGTCCAGATACTGCTGCATTAGGAAGTTCAGAGTTTATGAACTTGTTTTATTGTGTTAATTATTAGATTTCTAAAACACCACAATCATGCAACTCTTGATGTTGTGCAGGAATAATTAAAAACATAATACAATAATACCATGATAGAAGAGTAGAACATAATATAAAAATTAAGAGCAGTGACTTAGTTGGAGCAAGATAAGCATTCCTATTACATTATCTCAACAATTAAAAAATCCAGTCTAGAAGAGCTCTATTTTAATTTTCTCCCAGAAGGATAAAAACATTGAGGCTAATCTAACTTCTGTCCTATAATATAAGGAGACATTACTGGGGAAAAAAGTCTTCCGACACTTAGCTCTCCTAATTTCACAGATTTGGGGAATTATGTGTAAATCTGACTGAGATTTTCTTATCAGGTGGGCCAATTCTATTTGAAGCTAGTGGTCCTCCTTTATATCTGAATGACTATAAACCAATTTACTGTTTGGGTCTTTCCACTTTATGTATTTAAATCACTTACATATTCTTTCCTCTTTTCCGTTTGAAGCCCTCACATACTGAACAGAGGACATGATGAATGCTATGACTCTTTTTCTGAAAAATGCCACATTGGGACCAAACTTGCTTCCAAGTGCCCTTTGCTTTCTCTGTGCAACTCTGTGAAAGTAATTACACAGATTTTAAATAAATCAGCTGGGCACTGGTAAAAGTGGCATACAAGTGATTTGCATACATAAAATATGAATAAATAATTCTGACAACTTCCCAGTAGTAAATTACCCTTAGAGTAGTCACAGCAGAGTTTTATTTTTTTAAAACCTATAACAATCAGATTGATAATCAGAAAAAAGGAAAATCACAGCATTTGGCTGAATGAACAGGCAAAAACAAGGTGGTTTTAGGTCAATTCATGCTTCTGTCGCCTTGAATTACTTTATCCAGCAGTTCTACTTAGCTTCTCACTGCACCTCATCCATTATATTGCCAACTGGACTTTGGCCATCAACTAATTTAAATTTACATGATTGCTACTGGCATAATTTGTTTGCCACTTGGGCAGCTTTTCAATATTTCTGGCATTTTTCTGAATTACAACTGTGCTCAAATCACTTACACATATTCACTGGAACAAATATTTCCTTTTAGCTTTTGTGCAGCTAAAGACACAAATCTGGTTTAGTATAGTTGTAAAAGAATAAATATGAAATACACCCTTTAAATATTAAAAGGGAGAGGAAGGGGTCAAATCAGCAAACAAGGTCCTAGCTGATAAACATCTGGATCTTCACAGATGGCATTGTGCATAGGTGTTTGGCAGTCACAAGTAATTATGATGTGTATTTCTCACCCTTTGGATATGTCTCTTAGCTTTCCAAGCAATTGGTGCTCATGAGGGATAATAAATTGAATTCATTTTACTGAGCAATGGAATATATCGGTCTTGAAGACTGGTCCATTGTGGTGCCAAGGGCAACTGGAAAAGTTATCTTACTTCACTTAATTTTGTTTCATTCCTATTAAGACAATACCTTACAGAATACCTTAGCCTTAAGCATGTTCTCACAAAGGGCACTTTTGACTATGTTTGCAGCATTGGATTTTACTTTTAAAAACACTATTGAAGGGACAAAAACATGGTCAGAAAAATATTGAAAAATATGTGACATAGATTAATGACCAAATAGAACTATTTTTAGTATCAGGCAAATCATCAAAGAACATGATAATTTAGCCTTTCCCATACCAAATCATTTCCTGATCGAGGCTCCAGACAAAATGTCAGCTATTACTAGTTCCTCCCCCAGTGTATAAGTAACAAGCAATTGGTATATCTGCAAAGTTAACAACAATCTTTGAATCCTATAGATAACTGGCTTTCTTAAAAATGGCTTCTTCAGCTTAATCTCTCATAGGGCTGCTGTTATGGGGATATAATGAAGGGATTCTCAGATATGATCCCATGAGTTCATGAAGAAAGTGGATATACATCTTTCAAATCAACCACATTGTCATCTGTCAAAACTGTATAAGGATAGACTAGAGACCCACCAGCCTGTGGATCATATACAGCTTGGAAAACTTTCACAGCCAATCTACTGAGGTGCTGGATAAGCCTTCTCCCCATTTAGGGCTAGTGACTCTATGCACTAAGAGACATGGAACAATTTGGGAACAGAAGAAAATAGCTTTCTTCCTTCACTATAATCATTAAGTTTGAGTGGCACTTTTGGGGACAGGACCATGTCTTCTCCCTAAGAGTTATTATAAAAAGCTATCAAGCTTTCACACAATTAATGTTCTCCATTCCTAACTAGAAAGATGTCAATTTTCTTTTGACATGTTGTGGGGAGGATTGTTTAAGAGGTGTTTTAGGTGTTTTATAGCAGGGAATTTTTTGACCCAGTTTATGATTCCAGGAAATATTTATGAATATTTTTAATCTTCTCCCTCCCATCATATATGTCATCATCCCAATTTAATTTGGAATGCTCCTAAAAGTGCCCAAAGTGACTCACATCAATGTAGATACACACATTTATCATTGCAATTAATTGCTTAGTACCAGTTCATTTCAATATCCAGTACAATAACTCAAAGGAGCTATTCTGATTTTCCAACAGAAATGACAGATTGTCCAGGCATATGATACTTCAAATTATGGCTAAAACTCAACATCTTCACCTGTCATTGAAAAGATATTTTATAGAGGACAGATGAGGATTCATGCTTTTGCACTTCTGTCACTGCCCCAAATCTCCCTGGTTGACGGGGAAGATTTGCAGCTGCAATACTTCGCAGGGTAAGAAGCCTTAATTGTGTTTTATTTATTTATTTTTTAAGTCAAACTTGTACAGGCTTCCCAATCAGCCATAGCAGTAGGACTGTATTCAGCTGGATATACTTTGTTGCACACATTCCCTATCTCAGTTAGGGAGAGGTATGTAGTGTTGCTGCTCAGATCCTCATCTGAACACCATGTCTCAACAAGAATAATGCCTGAAAAGGGCTAAATGTAACAAAAATGTTAATTTCCTTACTTGCAAGTGTAACATTGCTTTATTTCATTTTTTGTATTTAAACAGCTGTAGATTTGTGTACCAAATCTTACTTTAAAATATGTTGTGGTAATATGACCCTTATTTGAAAACTGTTGAAGTGCTAATGATTTTTTTCCCATTCTCTCTCTCTCTCTCTCTCTCACACACACACACACACACCATTACCAGAATGTGATCTGTTAGGAGAAGCTGCTGAGGCACTGTTGATTTGCCTTCAGCCATCCTATGTAGTATTACTTTGCCCTCTGGCCAACAATCAGAGCAACAGACTCTTTTAATTTCCACCTCACTGCATCTGTTCCAAGTGATGCCATGCATAACAAATTAGCAGTCTTCCCCCACCCCTCAAAGTGAAACAGGTGTTCAGGTCAAGAACTCTCTGTCTGTCTGTTTCTCTATGTGCACAACACACACAAACTATAAACTCTGCTGTTTTCACCCAGAATAAATATTAACCAGTGCTATGACAATTTAAAAAAAAGAAGAGTTGTGTTGATTTTTTTAAAAAATCACAAATCACAAATTTCCAGTTGTGATTTTCCAGTCACATTTCCATTTTCCAATCAGACCCTCAGATCCTGGCTTTTAACCATTTTATCCAAATGCAACCATTGTAGGAGAGCCAGTTTGGTGTAGTGGCTAAGGCACCTGGCTAGAAACAGGGAGACTGTGAGTTCTAGCCCCACCTAGGCACAAAGCCAGCTGGGTGACCTTGGTCCAGTCACATTCCCTCAGCCATAGGAAGGAAGAAATGGCAAACCACTTCTGAAAAACCTTGCCAAGAAAACTGCAGGGACTTGTCCAGGCAGTCTCCAAGAATTGGACATGATTGAATGGATTGAAAAAAAAGCCCTATTGTAAAACTTCAATTATTGTAAAACTTTTCCATGCCTAATATTACCCAAACTCTAGCCCTAAATCTCATGGAACTGTGGTTTTAAAGTATTATATGAACTTTTGTAGATGTGTGAGTTGCATTCAATTTACAGCACACAGACATTTTGCTCTGAAAATATCAAAGTAATGATAAATAATGTTGTACTGTACAAATTCAATGTATCTTATTTAAAGATAGAGTGAAATGTCACTAAATTAACTGTGACTCAATAGCAGAATGCATATGCAATTTGAACATTAAAAATAGAACGGCTTGTAAGACCTTAGTCATTTTGAAATTTCTAGTGCTGTAGATAAACAACACTTTTCCAGTTTCATAATCTGTTCTCTGTAAAATTTAGAACTGGGCAAAAATTCTAATTATTTATAATATGAGCACATCATAACTACAATATACATAACAAACTAAATAGATAAAAGATATAATAGTCACAAATCATCAAGTTATTGGATGTTAAAGAACACACAGTGTAAAATCATGTAAGAATTACTAACAGCAAAGTTTGGGTCATATTTTTTTTCTTCCTGAACCCAGAGATTTAATTTAACCCCCCCAACCAGTGCTAATAAAAAGAAAACACAATAGATTTTGTTTAAAAATACAGCTCAATAAATATTTTATTTTATTTATTTAGTCCAGTAGTTCAGGAATGAACAGATGTTTAAATCTTGTTGAGTGTCTTCTAACCTATTGTCAGCCCTTTGAGGTAGGCCAGGTTGGAAAACAGATGCCACAAGAACTACTAGAACTTTACTTTATTATTACAGGGTATAGCAACAGAATCTTGATAGCCTGACAATGATTGTCTCTCCCTCCCTCTTATACCAAGCAGCATCAAGGGGTAATCTTGAATTCTTTCTCACTCCTCCTGTTTTTCTAAGCGAAGCTTATGTTGTTATAATGGCTATTGCATTCCTTCTTCAAGGCCATCTCTATACCCCTAAACACCTATTGACATCTTTTTCTCTACGTGCACAGACATCAGAAATTATCACTGTCTCTAGCCAAAATCTGGCTTTCTGTAGCTTCTTTAGAATTCACCTTTCTGCTTATGACCTTTCTATAGATTCCCAGGGCCAGAACTAATAAAAGCAGTGTATGGATGCTTGAATCCTTGCTAAATTTCATTAATTCTTAAGGCAGAATACCCAGATTATTTCTAGAGTCCTCTTTGTCATTGTAAGAAATGCACCCTTCTACCTGAACATCATTAGCCTGTCTGCTATGTCCACATGTTTACACCATTCACAGATTGCTCCCAACTGTATTGCAATGGATCATGGGAAAGCAGCTCCTGAACAGCAATGGTTGTAAGTGAACAGTGCCTGTCTTCCATTTTAGGGGAAGAGCAACACACTAACTTTATTTGCAACTTGGATTACTTCTTCCCTTGTTTTCATGGACTTTACCAGGAAAGTCCCCTTGATTGCTTAACTGCTTCATGCGTTTTATCTCCCAGTTCCTGGAGAGACACGTTGATTTCAGCTCTCATATCTTTCAGTATGGGCTGCTAAGATATTGGTCTTTTTCATCACAATCTGCTGTGGTTGATTAGACTCATTACTGTGCACAGATGTCCATGGTCATCTCTCTAGATTGCTACCATTAGCTCAAGGACATTGCTCAAAATCAGCTTGCCTCTTTTTTAAATGTGTGTTTCCAGAAAACCTTGGACTTCACTTCTACCACTGTAAAAAGGGTTGCAGGATTTCTATAAAAAGATGTCACTATGGAATGACTTAAGTAAAATCATTATTTGAGAATGAGTGTGCTAAATACTTAGTGCTAAGTATTTTTTTAAAAAAATATTTTATGATCAATGTTTAAATTTTCTTCCATGTAATTAAAAATAAAAGTCTATTATATTAGCAAATATGTCAACACTTGCAGTTCCATCTTCACTGCTATCATCTTTACATAATCAGTATGACACCATTAATGCAGAAATGGGTGATATCAGTGAATTTGGAGATCTCTTACACATGTAGAAGTGTCCCTTCCCCCAAAGCATTAAGACATCATAAACACATACACACACATGCACACACACACAAACACACACACAAACTGGAAAACATGTCCAATGTGCATGAAATGCTAACTGAATATTTGGAAAAGGTGTGAGGAGGAAAACCAGAAGGGAAGAAGTGTGGTTTCAAATACTCCAGCAATTTTCTAGTTAAGTATGAAGATAGTTGGGCTAAGAGAAAATAACCTCACCCATTGAATATGCTAGTCAAGTGGAGATTTGAACTTGGGTCTTCTAAGTCTTAGTTTTTCTATACAATACTGGCTTTCAAATGGCCTTTTATCAAGAATTTCCCAAGATCTACTGTATGGCTGCTGAACAGTTAATCTTAACTGAATCTTCAGATACAAATCCAATGTGTTATAGGTGTGCTTTAGAATTAGAGAGACAGACAATAATACATTTAAACATGCCCTTCTTTCCAGGAGTTTTCAGAAAATTGGTTTCAGGGGAAAGGAAAGAAGCAAGAGTACTCCTCTTGATATATAGAAATAAAATTCTCCATTTGTATTCTTGCTGGGGAAATGTCAGGAATGAGGCAAGGTGTACACTAGAAATGAATGAGATTCTTACTGGAAAGCTTAAGATGGTTGAAGTTCTAGGAGGACTCTCAAGTTAAACTTTCTATGGCTATGAAAGAATATTCTTGGCATCTTCTAGACATGACAGAATTTAATACACCTAAGATGCATAACTAACCTATAAAAAGCAGTAAGACTGACACTGAGCAAAAGCAATTTTAAATTTGAATTGTTCTTCAATATCTGAGATTTCTGAGATTTCTCCACTTCAGTTAATCAAAATCTTATTTGTAAAAACAAGAAGGACAGAAAGGACCCTAGGCCCTTATAAGGAAAGCTCCATTTATGAAAATTTTTTTTACAAAGCAATATTTTCCCCTTAAAAAGCCATAGCAAACATCATTGTTATGCATGCAAGAGGAGAATTCTCCTCTTTCATGGGATAACTGTTAGGAAGGAGGTTCTGGCAGCTGAGACCTTGTCCACACATAGAAGCAGAGAGTCACTTTTCAAATTCAGACCATTTTTCTCTAGCAGTTAATTTCTCCTCTCCACCCCCTGGTACACTCAGGTTTAATGTTTTCTCACAGAGATAGCCTGATGTTGCTCAGGTTTGCTTGGACTACCAAATCTATTAATCCAATTCCTTTCCAGCCTCAGGGAGCCATTAGATTTAATGAGGCAGTCATCATCATGTACTTGAGCCATGCTGGCTCTGGGTTTCTTCATAATTGGAGCAGTAAGACATTTCAGGATTCACTCTTAGTCTGAATAGTTACACATAAGCTATTTCCCCCTGATGCATAGCTTGCATGAAGTGTGGCCTTCCAAATCAAAAAGCAAGCCCTCTCTGAAGAGTTGAGTTAGTATGACTATTCGTATAGACACAATACATAGTGCAGAGTTGGTTCTTTGAATATTGGCCTTTTAGCAGCTGATAGAAACAATGAGGAACACAGAGATAAAATTTGGGGTGGCTTTTGATTTCAGGGTCATAATTCATCAGTCATAATACATTGCCAATATTTGAGGGAAGTTTTGGAAGCATGCAAGTCCTCCACTTTTTACAGATACTAGAGATTTAGTGGCATGATGTGCGCAAGTGCATTACTTGTAATCTTACATTATAATTATATTTTTATAATGTACAGGTAGCCATCAACCTATGACCATTTGTTCAGCGACTGTTTGAAGTTACGACAGCACTGAACAAATGGTGGTTACAAGAGGTCCTTGGAGTTCTGGCCATCCCAGCACACCCATGATCATGTGATCTGGGCAATTGGTAACCAGTTTGCACTTACAACTAGTTACAGCACCCTGCGATCTCATGATTGCCATTTGCAACCTTGCCTGCTGGCTTCCCCAGAAAGTCAATGGGGAAGCAGCAGGGAAGGTTGCTTGTTACTGGGATAAGTCTCCCCCACCTGTACACCCTCCCCCAGCCCCTCTGCATTCATGCCACACTAGCCACTCACGCACCCCCGTGCACCCTCCCCGAGTCTCCGTCACACCCCCGTGCACCCTCCCCAACCTGCACTGCATCTCTTGTGCACCTCCTCATATCCTCCCCAACCCATGCCACACCTCTTATGCACCCCCTTGCACCCTCGTGCACACCCTCCCAGACCCTCCCCAACACCCCTGTGCACCCTTCTCGCTTCCTCCCCAACCCCCCACTTACCTGCCTGCCAGCCTGGGACTTGCAACTTTCTTCCAGCTTCCACACTGACTTTGGTTGTGGGAAACTGGCAGGAAGTTGCCTTACCTAACAACTGTGGGATTCGGTTAATGATGGAACCAGGACTTCAGGGATTGCTGTCTCTAAGCAACGTGGTTACGTTTTTCTCCTTAGATAGCTGAGTCAAACCCAATCTAGTTTACCACAGTTGCCAAATTATTCATGACTTTTAGAATATCCATTAATTTAAATCTCTTATTTCACTGGCACATCATTCAAAACTCCTCTCTTTGAAGTCATGTGGAGTGTATGTGATTCTGGTCTATCACTTAGGAATGGAGTAGAACTCTGATCCCACATAGAAGTCAGAGCAGAACTATGGCTTTCACTAAAGCATTGATTGAATTTAAACAAAGACTCTTTCTCTCTCTTGTTGACCTTGAAAATAAAACTGGTGTCTTGTAATAGGAATGGGACACTTTTGCTTGGATATGTGAGGTCCTAAATGGGGCATATTTTTTTCTTCTCACATTCTCATATTTTTACCTACTTTTGGAACAAAGATCCTCATTGGATACCTACTTTAAAATAACAAATTGACAGAGGGCATTCTGACTTATGTAGTATATTCTGGATTTGAGCAGATGTCACTATTGTATTCTACTTTTTCCAACTGCCAGTTCGGTCCATCCTGAATTATGATAAATCCTAGCTATTGCTTGCCATGGCTGCTCTGCTATGCCTAGAATAACCAAAGAGCTTGTGTCCTTTACGTACTGTAGTGTGAAGTGTGGATGAAGAAGAATCTTGTTTCAACTGTATACAAAATAAGTTTGTACTTCCTGGAATAATAAGCACAACGGAACTCTTATTCTTCAGAATTTTCAGTTCTTCAACTTCAGTAATGCAGTTTTTGACTCAGCAATTCTATGGAAAAATAGAATATTACAATTTGTATGCAAAAACAAACATTACTTTTCATTTGTTCATTTTTCAAATTTGCAGAATAAATAAGACATGCGGTGGAACTCATCAGTCTTCACCAGACGTGTCTGCAGGAATGGTTAAAAAAGTCAAGACTGTGGCCATGATGATATGATTGAAGCTCCACCTGTTTTTATAAGTGTCACACATAAAAATGGGCAGAGCTTCAGTCTCACCGTCACAGGCACCAACTGGACTTTTTTTACCATTCCCTGGTCTTCACCTTAGATGTGATATTATTCAATTCTCATTAATATTCAGCCACATGGCTCTGGAATTCCTATCCAAATGGGAGTTCAAATCCAACACATTTGTGCAAAAGCAGGTTAGAAGATATTGAAACGGACTTAACTGAATATATCCATGCTGACAAAGACGGAAAAGTTATTCATTACTGATCACTTTGAGTTGATTCTATACCTACAAGTTCCTCCCAATATTCTGTTTTGATTACATCATGCAAATGTTTCTGAAATTTGTAAGATTGGCATTAAAAACTAATAGAATCGAAATTCATCTTTGTACGTTATATACAGAATCTACCATTCACATTTTATACTGCCAACAAAATGAAATTTCTGGACAGAGATATGCTCTCCACAGTCATCTATGTCCTGGAAATCTCCCACTTAAGTTATTAAAATTTGAAAAGAGATACCTGGTGCCTAATATATAATCCTTTTGGTATCAGCTTAAGAAGTATTATCTTTGTACCCAGGCATTTTAATTTATATAACCTTTCAGTGTTGCTTTGTAATCAAAGCTGTACTTGGAATTTTCATTGCTGTTTTCTGTTATGGATGTTGGATTTCATTATTGTATTGTATTAATATAACGTTATTTAAATTGCATTTCATCCTGGATTGTATAGCATGAAAGTTGAAACAGGAAAGGCTTAAAGAAACAAACAATTAGTAATTGGCTTCAACGATTTTTAGAAATTAATATTTGTAAAGATGTATAAAAATGGAGAAGCCTTTTTGGCTTTGGTTTACCTCTTAAATCAAATATTTATTACTGTTCTGATTTAAATAAAGGAATATTTTGAGAGAAAGAAACATTCTAAGTCTGAAGAACTCTCCTTTTTTTTTCTGAAGAAGTCAGGGTTAGAAGATGCTTATTATAAGAATAACTTCTTGAGCATTGATTAAACCATTTAGTATGTTTTAAACAGTTATGATTTCTCATTCTAAAGGCTTTTCCAAAGACATTTGGAAGAATCACAGATGGAGACAGGGCAAAGAATTATGACAAGTGAATTGGGTCAGTTGAGAACATTTCACTGTGCTTATTAGTGTGACATATTAGGCTCATTCAGTTAGAGGAATGTGACAATGAAATAATATTACCCAGGAACTGGGTATGCAAGTGAAATCTTCTAATGAAAAATAATTTAAAAACTACACATCTCAGAGTGCAAATGGATCTTAGAAATGGGGTCCATAATTGTGTCAAAGAACAGGGGTTTACTAAAGAACAACCCAATGAAAACATGTCAGCGGAAACAGGCAAAGGAGGAGAAAATAGCCATCCCCAGAGAAATAGTAGCATTCAATGGGGAAGAGTCTTTGAAGTCACACACAGTGTTAAGGGAGTAGCAGTGAACAATCCCTGGGGGCTACTGATGGGACAACATATATACTGTTCCATACCTTTTTAGGAAAAAGAGCAAGTCTAGTATTTGCTTTGTATGAGCTGTTTTCCTTGCCTGAGAAAGAGAGAGGGAGGGAAGGAGCAGTAGATAAGGGTATGTGCATGGTGGTGAGAGGTACTGGCATATGGCCTTAGCTCTGGGAGTCAGGAAGTTACCAGGGACAGAAAAACATATAATGGAATTTGAAATAGAATTATATACCAATGATAATCATGTAATTGCTAAAATGTATGAAGTTTTGTGAGATTTGAAATGAAAGATGAACAAGTTAAAGAGTGCATGATAAAATGGGCTAAGAATTTTGGTTACAATATACAGATGGATCAATGGGAAATAATGTTAAAAGGACTGAAATTCACACTGTCTTACAATTTAAGAAAGGACTTTTTACCAAATGATGTACTGTTGGTATATGTCACCTGGGAGTTGTCTAAGATGTACAAGTATACTTTGGATCGTTGTTGGAAGTGTGAAAAGCACAAAGGGACATTTTACTGTGCATGGTGGACTTGTGAAAAAGTGAAAAAATGTTGGATGCATATATGATGATGCAGAGAATTTTAAAATTAACATCCAGATGAAACCAGAATTTTTTCTATTAGGTCTTATGGATAGTCAATTAGAAAAGACTTATGGATGATTGATTTTATGTATGGTAATGGGGCAGTGAAGTTGTTATATGCACAAAAGTGGAAGAATATGGAAATACCTACAATGGAGGAATGATCGGTGAAGATGGCTGAATTTGCAGAAATGGCTAAACTGACTTGCTTGATTAGGGAGAGAACAACTACTACTTCTATAGAAGACTGGAAACACTTTATGGACTTTTTGCTAGAAATGGATAAAAATGAACTGATGATTTCTGGATTTACTGATTAATAAGAGCAGAATATGGGGAGGAGGGAACCATATTGTATAATTTTGAAGGGGAGAAATTGTTTAAAGTTAGTTTATAACTACTATGAAGAAGAATGGAAACTGCTTCCTTGACTGTCCTTTTTCTGTTTCTATTTTTTCTCTCTTTATTGTTTTAACACTTTTTTCTTTTTTCTTTTGTAACTCTTTCTTTATATTGTTTTTTGTTTCTCTTTTTAACGTTATAAGAAATTATTCAATAAAACTTATTTAAAAAAAGCTTTGGGAGCCAGGAATTCAGCAGGAGAAAGAGGAAAAATGAAAGAGGGGACTAAAAAGCCTGTCTGTATGTGATAGACAGATTTGAGGGGCAAGAAAGAGGAAGAAAAAGACTGACAAACCAGCCTGATGTAAAGGCAAATAATAGTTAGATTAGGAGAGGGGAGGTTAGAGAGAGGAAGGGGAAAAAATGGTAACTTTTCCTGGTTGGCATGTATGAGTGGCAGAGAAGAACCTCCAGAGGTTCATGGAAGGAATGTAGCAAGTCCTAACATATTAGCCATGACTCTCATGGGACAGCATGATCAAAGAAGCAAGAATTACACAGATTTCAGTAAGGTGATTAATACAAGAATTGGGGTAAAATACAGAAACTTGGAAACTGTAATAGAATTTTCAGCCCTTATTTATTCGTGAGTTTGTTGAACATTCTGAATATTTTCTTCTTGGCTTTTTGCAGCTGGGACTGTTTATGAGATAAGCTACTAAAAAACTGTATGTTGTTCCTTTATGTCTAACATTCTTGCCAGTACTTTCCCAGCCTTCCCATTGCCTTTCATACTATTGAAAGCTAGTTGTTTGCACTCTTTGGGTAGATCAGCTTAGCATATGTCTTGGCTTCCTGAATCCATGGATCTCTTGGAACTAGGGACCCAGACCAGTTCAGAAGGTAGACACCAAAATGCCGTTTCTTTGTCCAATCAGGTGAAACTGGCTGGCTCTTCCAGGCTGTGAAACTCAACTTAGCAGATGCTGCTCCAGGTATCCAGGAAGCCTGTGCTTCTGTAGGAAGTATCAGCCCTCCTAGGTAAACCAGACAGGAAACCCAACCAGATGAGCTAATTCTACTTTATTGTAAGGCTATGTTAACAGAATCTTGCAACTCTGAAAGTACAAATCTCTCACCTTCTCTTTTTACAGCCTGGTCATTTAGGGCAGATCCTTCCTGAGTTTCTCTCACTGTTAAGATGCTGAGGGCTCCTCCCTCTTTTATGTGATTGTTCCCTAGACAGCATCTCTTCCCCTCATCCCTCAAGGTTATTTCCACATAGAGTTACAGAGGCAACATACTGGAATGGCTAAGTTAGGGGGCTGTAAGTTTAGTTCAATGGAGAACCCATCAGACTTCTTCCTGATTCATGGTCCTACTAGTAGACTCAAAATACTCTTGTTATAGAGATTTAGCCTTTGATGATTCAAAGGGGTTTCTCTATGGGGCAAGCAGAAGCTTGCCAGAAGGGGGAGAGATCAGCGGTGGCTGGACAGCTGCAGTTCTCCCTTGACTTACTTCAGCTAGAGATGAAGAGAAAAACTCAGAATAAGGTTTTTCTTTTCTCTCTGCCTGGGCAGAAAAGCAGGGGTTTTATACTATGTCTGCCCAGTGGAGGTTATTCAGAGTGACTGCTGATTCATCCCCTGCCCCAACAGCATGTTCACAAAAGGTTTCCTGGTTCAGATTGTCATAAAGAAAATGCTATCCCTTTTGTCTTGCATTCATTGTAACTAGTATTGACAACATTTGTAATCTAATCAGCCTTTTAACAGGATGCCTTCATACTTGCTCCATCTTTCCACAGTGGAAAATTTATCCTTCTAGGCAGCATTTGAGCAAATTTGAGCAAAAGGTCACATCTGCAAGGAGGGGGAGGAGCAAGGCTTTTTCTACTGTATAAGCCTAAAATGATTCTCAAGGGTGAGAATCTCTTTGTACAAGTTTAAGGAGAGGAGGGTTCTGATCCAATTGGAGCTGCATTACTAATTGTCTCATGATATGTCAAAACCTGCATATTATTGTTGAAAACACAAGCAATATACGTTCTTGACATTCAGAAGTATAGAGAATGCATGAACTTCATAACAATACCTTTAAAACTGTGTAACATGATTAAAAAGGACAAAGAAAAATCATGACCCCACCCCCAAATGCCACAGGAACAAAAAATATAAAATCTTTTCCCACTCTCTTTACATCATTGCCTGCCTACTGCAGCCCTTAGTCCCCCCAAAGCTGATGGCAATCAAGAATCAAAAGGTCTAATCTATGGATCTTAGCCAAAACAGCTCTGAAAAGAATTTGTCTAGTCCATGGAAAGACACTGCCAATCAAAATTCAATAGACACTCTCAGGCAAGACACTGGAAAGAAAGAAAGAATCTCATATAAAGTGGTGCATAAGCAGTTAAGAGAAACTGTGTTTCTAACTGTGTTCACTAAGTCAATTGCCCTCTGTAATCCAAGGTACCTTCCCAAAGAAATGTCTGTATTGTTGAGGTTTTTTTACATTTGATCTGTCTACAGTGGATAATTGCCATTTCATGGTGGTGGATTTACAGAAAATTGCATTGCCTTCCATGCAGCAAGAGATAAGAACATATACCATTGTGCTTTCTCTGAAGAGAGCTGCTTACTAGCAAAACAAAGAGGATGGACCTCTGATTCCTAATGCCAGTTTAGACTGCTTGTTGGGATTTTTCCATAAAATTCTGTTTTGCAATTTTTATACTGTTGATCACAACTATTTTAAACATGCTTTGGCTGACCCTGTAAATACTGATCCACAGACAGTTGAGATTTACTGACACCCTGGCTATTTTGGGATTAAAATTAGTCTGAATCCACCATGATTATAAAATCCACTTGTCCTGTGACAACAACTAAAGAGAGGGGATGTGCAAAAATGGATTATCAGCATTCCTACTACATGAAAACCACTGCAGTCAGTATGGGATAGCATTTGTGCAGATTAGATCAACGGTAAGGGGCTCTGTAATCTAATGGGTGACACAGCCAGTTTTGTGTAGTGGTTAGGGCATCAGACTAGAAACTGGAGACTGTGAGTTCTAGTCCCACCTTAGGCACAAAGCCAGCTGGGTGACCTTGGGCCAGTCACTCACTCTCTCAGACCTAGGAAGCAGGCAGTGGCAAACCACTTCTGAAATCTTGCCAAGAAAACTGAAGGGACTTGTCCAGGCAGTCACCAGGAGTCAACATTGACTTGAAGGCATATGCATATATATACGGTATACATTTATTATCTAATGACTGTCACTTTACATTACATGCTATAGGTTTTTCTTTTTCTTTTTCTTTTCTTGCCTTTGAGTCAGTCTTGACTCCTGGCAACTATATGGACAAACCTATGCAGTTTTCTTAGCAACATTTTGGGAAGTGGTTTGCCCTTGCCTTCTTCCTGGGGCTGAGAGTGACTGACCCAAGGTCACCTAGCTGGCTTAGTGCCTCAGGCAGGACTAGAACTCACAGTCTTATAGCTTTTAGTCCATGCCTTTAACTACTACACCAGGCTGTGTCTTGCCTTGATTTTTTGGAAAAGAAACTATTTTTTAAGCAGCTTGGGATAATAAAATCTCAACTATAGTGGGTAAGAAACCAGTGAGATAGTCAAGATAAAAATAAGAACTATTCTACTATTAATCTGTTTTGCTTTAGAGGCCATAAGTAAGCCTTTCAGAAGTTCAGAAAAAAAAATCCCCCTCAGAAGTCTTCAAGTATTTTTAAAAACCATTCAGTGATATTCACTTGGTTTTTTACTCCTTGTTGCTATTTCAATACTATTTTTTAAATAAAATGTTATTATTTGTAGCCTGATCTCAGACAATCAGGAATTACTTACTGAATGTGATGATTACAGAAGTCATGAGGCCCAGATAACTACCTGATGCACTGAGAACTACAAGTCAGGAGAGAATGGGGTGAACATAAAGTCATACCCCACCGTTCTCCAACGTTCCCATGTTCATATAGGAGGTCCAGAACAAAGCATGACTTGAATATGAGAATAGTTACCAACACAACTCTTTTCTGAGGTTTTGGGATCTCATCAATTCCATCCAGTCAGAACTTTTATTTTTATTTTTTCAACTTTTTATATTTCTCCTGACATATCCACTTCCACACAATAAAATGGACAAAAGAATGTTTTTCTACCCCACTATTCCATTTCCTTTTGATAAATGTTCATTCCCTACAACAAACACATATTGCCCTCTATATTTCTAGCAGCATTTATATACCTTA
The DNA here is from genome assembly GCF_035149785.1 of Candoia aspera. NCBI lineage: Eukaryota > Metazoa > Chordata > Lepidosauria > Squamata > Candoiidae > Candoia > Candoia aspera. The sequence goes on from NC_086159.1 coordinate 44,421,160, forward strand.
AAATTTCTTCCCCGTCTTTAGTAAACATTCTACTAAGACTCACATATTCTTTTACTTCATCTAATTTTTCACTTTTTAGGCATAATGTGCTATTGTTCACCCCAATCTCCTGTCAAACACAACTATCTTGGCTTTTGTTTATTATTTTTTTAAAAATTCATACTCCTTGTTGTATTATCTAATCTACCCAACATTTGCTGCAAAGTCATTTAGATTTTGAGCCAACAATACAGTGCACAGTATGTATATGGTAGTTCCCAACGAACAAATCTCTAAATTCATTCCAAACATTTTCTATTTGTTTAATCATAAATATATTTAACAACTAAGGAAAAAATCAGACACTGTCCCTGTTCCATGCTGAACCATTTTCAAAATGTTACATTTATTTTAATGCATGCTTTTCTTCCATCAAATACTATTCTTATCACATTTAATAGGCAATTTTCAAGTTTATACTAGTGCAAAACATTGCATAATCAAGCCTATTCATTTTATTTATTTTTTCTATCACTCAACAGATGTATAATAAACTTCCTTTCTCACATTCATACATTTTTCAATAATCTGTTCTGCATACTCCCTGCCTGACTTAAAACAGTACTCTACTTCCCAAATTTTGGTCACTGTCACCTCTCATACCATTTCAATCAGTATTATGCCAAATATTTCTCTAAGCACACTTGACTAACAAATCCTCCTATAGTTTTTATATTCATTCTTGTTACTTTTCCTTTGAATAAGGCAGTGTTTGGCAAACTTGGGCAACTTTAAGATGTGTGGACTTCAACTCCCAGAATTCCCCAGCCAGCATGATGTCCACACATCTTAAAGTTGCCAAAGCTGAGAAACACATGCATAAGGCATTAATACTGGCATTCTTCCAACCATTAGGTATATGTGCAGCCTTCATACACATTTCAGTCATCAGACCGCCACAGAGATGTCTATACTAGCAGCCTTATTATTTTTCAACAAACTTACATTTATGATTTCATTTTTTTTCTTGAAAATCACATCATAACATTAATTTTAATTATACTCTCATTTACATGCAAATCTCTAAAATATTATTTCCAACATCCTTACTTTGGTTTTATCCTACATATTTTATTATTTTCTTCTTAATTCTGTTCACTGTGCTAGAAACTGGTTCTTTAAGCCTGTTGATCCACTTCTAAAACAATGTTTTATTTCTATCAAAACTGCTCTGCATTTTCTGTATTTTCCCATTCTCTTTTAATCATATCTGTTCCTTCCTGCCCATCCATTCATGCTATCAACAAAATTAGATTAAGACTCCAAAAGTACAGAATAATCCAGAATTAAACCTTAGTCAATTTACTAGGACCCTAGAGTAAATGTGCATAGGATTGCAGCCTCAATGTATTTAAATATGTATTCTGAAGTTTCTTACTGCCAAGAAATAAATGCAAAATTCTGGTAGATAGGTAAATTCCAATATTCATATATTACATTCCTGAAGCATTCTGAGTTTTTGACAGTCAAAAATATTTATGCTATATGCACACTTAGTAATAATAACCTATCTGAGATTGCAACAAGAATATGAGCAATTGTGTTAAAAGGAGGGATAGTGTAGCTCAATGGAAAGTTCTCTAAACAAACAAATAATGTTCCCAAGACTATGTGCCCCTATGAAGTGCTATCATAACAACAGCCTTCTGAAAACCTGCCACAACTTGTGAATTATGACCATTACACTCCCTCTGCATCCACAATGCTGTAGTTATTGCACTGGTTCATTCAACCAGGGCCTGCAGATGATGCTATTTGGGAAATGACCACTCCTGGGCATAATGTGCCACCAATGTGGGGGACTCTAGCAACAGATGAATAGAATGTTAGCACATTATTTGTTGGGTTGTTTTCTGAGTAGGATATCTCCTGTTTTAATGTAAATAGTTTTTTTTAAAAAACTAATTTTTTAAAAAGGTGAGGTAGTTGCTATGACAAGATCATTATGTTCCTGTTTCTTTCATTTTATGGCTCCTTTTGTGCATATATAAATGAATTAATGCATGTAATGTAAAGTAATCACTGCCATATTTTTCAAGCTGAGAGGGGTGGCAACGATTTATTTAACTGAAGTAAACAAGTACTGATAACCTCACAAAGTCTATGAAGGCAGTTGGATGTAATAAGCCAGCCTGGACTATTTAGTCAAATTTCATGCCCATTGCTAGCACAGTTTTATAAATGAAAATCCTAAAGTGAAAGATAGGTAGGTAGAGAGGTAGGCTGACAGACTGACAGATAAGTAGACAGATAAAGATGGAGATAAGATGCTTTGTTGATTTAAGTTCTCAATGAGCCTGAAATAACATCACATTCTGAGATTAAATCTGACAGGACAGTATAGAAAAAGATCAGAAAGAAGCTCTGCCCTAGTTAATCTCACACTTGGCAGCATGAAACAATTTAAAAGCCTTATGCCTTTAAGGATAAATGAAAAATAATCCAGAAGATAATGACTGAATAAACAAAGAAAAATGTTCCAGCGGGGCCAGTGGGAAGGATATGGCTTGAAAACCGCTAATGGCTGACTTTGCTGCATTACACCAGGGAGCCAAACTTGAATAAAATATGTTTAGCCTGGATTCAAACTGCCTGTATCTATCCTTTGATTAAAAATAAAAAAAATTGTTGTATCACGACATTCAGCTTCCTCAATTCTACTTCCCTGATGAAAAAAAACATTTTACAGAATGCTGCACTGCATTACTTTTCAGACATAATGGGTTATCCCTAGTTTTCTGCTATGTAAATGGGGGTTGTGATTGTTTGCGTGCAGCTCTATATCCCTTATGAAATAATATCGAGAAGTAAATTAAAGATGAAAGCTGCAAAATATATTGCTTAACCACTGTTGGGCATTGAGAGTTTCTAATGAATCATTATCTGGGAGCAGGCATAACTTCAAATTCATAACTTCCACAATTTTATGCTTACAGACTACCAGGAAGAACCAATCACCACAGAAATGAGGCTGCTTTTTCATCAAAAGGAATTGCATTTAAGATAAAGACGTATTTCTCTCTTTTTAATTATATATTATAAGCACTGGATAAACTCTTGTAGGCGAAACAGTGTGATATAAACCACTGAAATGTGTATATTTCAAATTCACTAGAAAGCATCTTGTGCGTTATGAAATTTACCTAACATCAGTAATAAAATCCAGGCATATCTATCATCCACCTGTAATTAAATTTAATAGCTTCAACTTAATATTGTATTGCAAACTCATTTTTAGAAATGTAGATAGCAAACAACAGGGCTATTAAGAAAAAGCACTAATTGTTAATTGAATGCCAGAAAAACCCAGTATCTGCAGTGATAAATGTGCTTTAGCTATTGAAAAGAGTGACATACTCATTCCCAGCAACAGAGAGTTGATTAACAATACAATTAGTCTTTCAGAGGAAGAGTGCAGTTTTTGTAACATATTTTCCCTTCACCATGAGCAAAGATAGATCATTTCAAATGTTGTTCAAATCAGAATTTAATGTGGTCTCAGTGGTGATTATTTTGTCCTAACTTAAATCTACAAATAGAAATTTTCTAAATAAATAAAACCAGCCTTTTCAACAAAAGTGAAATTATTGCTGGTATCTGGAGCAAAAGCTTATATATTACAGCCACCAGGTATCTTTAGATGAGGGGTTGGTAACTTGCAGGCCTCCAGAATTTTTTAGCTGCATCATCCACCATCTCTCGTTATTGGTCATGCTGGCTAGGATTTAAGATGACCGGAGGCCATCTGCAGGAACATACACTTACAATGCAGAGGGGAAACACATTTTCCTCCATAAGAATATCTGACCATTATAAATCTTGGATGTACCTCAGATAAGTTGTGAAAAGAAAAGCTGCAATGTATTATTATCAGTATGGCATAATCAGTGTTTATTGGCTTCATCAAGACCTTTCTGCAGTATTACTGGTCTCAGGTCAAATGTGGGTGAAATGAATCATAGTCTACTGCTATTATCAGAAAATCCTCTAAGGGTTGTTCTGAAATGTGTTAGTTTAGACAAATTATGTTTGTAGGTCATCCATGATAGTTCGAAGGAAAAAAAGAATAAGTAATGTCTTATTGCTAATAGTTTAGATCTTGGCAAGTATTCCAACAGATTGAGAGGTTTGTTTGTTTTTCTCCTACAGAGTTTCCTGAGACTGAAATTATCATCTGATTTCCCCATTTTTCTTGTACTTCTTAGGGAAAAAAAAATCTGCTAGAGGAAGGAAAATATTTACTCTTTGCTTTTGTATTTGTAGATTTTCAAAATTCAAATTCAGATTTGTTACCTCTTTTGATGTGTGTGTGTGTGTATATGTATGTATGTATATGTATGTGTGTGTGTGTGCATGTATGTATGTGTTTGTGTGTATGTATATATGTATGTATGTGTGTGTGTATGTGTATGTGTGTGTATGTGTGTGTGTATGTGTGTGTGTGTATGTGTGTGTGTATATGTGTGTGTGTGTGTGTGTATGTGTGTGTGTGTGTGTGTAAGTATGTGTGTGTGTGTGTGTATGTATGTGTGTGTGTATGTATGTGTATGTGTGTGTGTTTATGTATGTATGTGTATGTATATGTATATATATATATATATATATATATATGACACATCCTACTTATGAGCCTGTAGTGATGCTTGGCTATATAATTTGTTGGTTAGTTTTTGCCTTTCATTGATTTCAATGAAATCCAGTCAAGAAGTTGCAAGGGCCACGACAAACAAATTTTCAGGCAGGGTGGAAAGATAGAGGGGAATGGAGGGCACCTGAGTGCATCCCTGAAGTCTCAGGATAGGTAAATGTTACTGTCTTCAGCAGGAATGTGTGACAGAAGAGATAAGCTTGGCCTGCAGGGACAATGAAATGGGAGGCTGAGCAGGCAGGAAGAAAAAGATTCTCCCCTCTTGATTTTACAAGTTACAAGTTACAACTCCCTGTCCAGGACACAAATACGTTCTCCACAAGTCTGCCAGTTTTCAAACAGTAAATCTGTGGTATTATACTTCTAAGTGCTTCAGTACAGTTAGGGTACCCAGAACTGGGCTACAAAAAACTGTTTGACCACTAAAAGGCTGCAAAAGAGATTGATTGAGTGATCTCTCTCTCTCTTCTAGAATCTCATGCTTGTCTTGATTATTTTAACTGAGATCTGGTAGACCTAATTACAGCAAGAGATATAGTACTAATGTCTTCTCCCGTTTAATCTTTCCCCAGCATTATAGTCCAGACACTCCCCTGCCAGCATTGCAGCATAATTGTATATGGACAACTTCAGCTCTGAGTGGCGCTCAAAATATGACTCTCATAGCCGTGAAACATCTCCCCTATGTAAGGGTTACTAGACTTTCTTGATATCATGTGTGATGCCATTTTTATTTTCCACAGCATTCCAGATCAACCCACATCAGGGCTAGCATATCTGGACTCAGAACCCCAGATGACTGCTAGATTGCAGCAGAGAGATACAGAAAAATAACTATTTCCTGCCATTTAGTGGATGTCTGAATTTTTGCAGTTCAGATATAGTAGACTTAACCTCCATGTACATTTCAATGGTGTCTCCAGGAAACATTCTACTCATTGGAGTGCAAGGAAAGGAGAACTGGAGAAAGTGTGCCCTAGCAAGGAATGAGGGTCCTGGCAACTCCCTGGGGAGGTCAGGGGCTGATACTAATGAAACCTAGAATCCAGCCTACTATAGGGAATATAAAGGGAAGGAAAAAGAGGGTGAGATCAGGGGAGAAAAGCACTGATACATGAAAATATCTCTGGCAAGTTTACTTTCTCAAAAACCTTGAATCATTTCTTCATGATCCATGTTTGTTTCTCTACCTTTTAAAACATGTATGCTTAATCAGTGAAAGCTACTAGTAACTTAAGTAAAAATGTATTTGATTCATTTATAGAGACTTTGTCCCCTAAGATTTAATAATTTAATGATCTATCAATAGGCAGCAAGGAAAAGGTTGGTGGAAACAATACATTACATAAAGAAATGAATGTGTAGGAAAATGAACTAGAAATAAAACATGAATATGCTGAGCTTGTCTATATTGGTGATGTTTAGTTGTTTTAATTACATGTTCTTTCTCTGATAGTTCTGTTCCACAAAACCCAGTGACAATATTACCTGGTGTTGTAAAGCATGCTTAAAAGGAACTCGATTCTTAAGAATATTAATACCTTCCATATTGTGAAGTATAGTATAAAATGTGACAATTCTCAGGCGCTTGTAAAAATGTTATTGAAATATATCGGTCTTGCTAATGGCCTGGCAGAGGAAGCTCAAAGCAATGTAACTGAACATTACAGGATGTTTTCTGTTCTGATTTTATAAGAACATGGAGCTTCTTTCTGTCTATTTATGTGATAGCTACTGGCACAGCACTTTTTCATCTACTGTCTTAATAATATTACATGTAACATTTCAAAATTTGGGACATTCCTGCCAGCAAGTAAAGTCATACACTGTAAATAACAGTAGACCTAAATAAAGTTTTAGGTTTAGTCACTGGAAATCAGTCAGATTCTTCTTTCCTTACATATAGTGATTTTTTTTTTAATCTGTTCAGTTGTGTCCAATTCTCAGAGACTGCTTGGACAAGTCTCTGCAGTTCTCTTGGCAACATTTTTCAGAAGTGGTTTGCCATTGTCTCCTTCCTAGTGCTGAGAGAGAGATGCTGGCCCAAGGTCACCCAGCTGGCTTTGTATTCAAGGTGAAGCTAGAACTCATGGTCTCCCAGTTTCTAGTCTGATGCCTTAACCCCTACACCAAACTGTGATAATTTCAATTTCAATCAGATTAAAAGAAAATCTTTACATAAAATCATTTACATGATGGCACTGTTCACTGCCATCAAGGATGCAACAAGCTTTAAAAAAAAAAAGATGAAAATAGCATTAAATAATCTAGTATCTTTATTTTGTTTAAAGTACTATCCAAGTTATATTAAATACATTAGCTTCTGCAAGGAGAAGGGATTAAAAATGTCAAGTTGGTGGCCACTATTGTGTGATCCAAACCCTACCCCTTCTAATCTGCATGTGTGAAAGGTGAAAGGTCCCCTGTGCAAGCACCGAGTCATGTCTGACCCTTTGGGGTGATGCCACTTTCACAACGTTTTCTTAGCAGACTATAGTGGGGTGGTTTGCCATTGCCTTCCCCAGTCATCACCTTCCCCAGCAAGCTGGGTATTCATTTTACCAACCTTGGAAGGATGGAAGGCTGAGTCAACCTGAGCCAGCTACCCGAGAATCCAGCTCCTGCTGGGATCGAACTCGGGTCGTGGGAGAGTTTCGGTTGCAATACTACTGCCTACCATTCTGTGCCACATTCTGGGTTTCAATTGTTCAGTTACAATTGCTATCTTGACTTTTTTACCCCCCCTCCCCCCGGATGCCCCTGTTTAAATAGAAAAGAATGTAGGGACCTAGATATCTAGGTAGTGAGGACAGCTCCAGTGAAAATGATAATAGTATAAAACTTTCTGATATGAATCTTGGGTGTACAAAAATACCTTCTTTTATTATGTGATATTAATAGTGCAATATTGTGATATTACAATAAATTTTTGTACCTCTGTCTTACATCAGACACCTAAGAGGTTTACAGCTATTGAATCACTTGTTCTCTGATTCCACTTACATATTTTGTCTTTTCATATACCTGGGGAAATTCTTCTATATATCATGGGCTGATTTTATTCAAAATTGAAGGGTCTATCAGTTTCATTCAACAATTTCTAGAATGAAGCTGTAGTGTTTGAACTGGGTTGTCAAGTGTCTCCTAGGAACAAAAATCATTTAAGACAACAAATGTGAGCATGAACTCTTTAAACACAGGAAGAAAAGGAAAAAAACATTTATTTGTACTAAATGAATAAATATAATAAATAAATAAACATTTGTTTTCCATTTGTACTTCATAGCTATATCTTAGCCTCACAGATCTTGCTTATACTGAAGTGTATTGTCCGATCCCTGATATTGCATTGGGACTCATACATTTTTCTCAAAATAAGCAAGCACACTATTTTGAAGAGGGCAGTTTAACTGAGGCTGGTTTGTAAAAGTGACCACAGGCATTTCCTGTTCCAACATTCCTACATTATTCATTCCAAAAAGGAACTGTAGGCATTGAAGCCTTTTAGTCTCATTGCTTACATCATTGTCTCTTACATGCTAGAACCATTGGTTGCTAGCTATGGTGGGTGGGACTGCTTGACCTAACATGTCTGTTTCTATTGTTATCAACAACTGATAGACCCTCTCTCTCTCCCCCCATTGGAATATGTAAGAGAATTCAGATTATAAAATGTATTTAAAATAAATCACTTGGTGAACAAGACATCTTCATTTTGTTTGAAAGTGACAACAGAAAACTAGATTTGCTTGCTTATTTTAGACTCTTGTAATTATTCCAAGCCCCCATCATCATCATCATCATCATCATCATCATCATCATCATCCCTTTATTATGGCATTTAGGTCAGAGAGCACAATAAAATACATAAATCTGTAATTATTATTAATAAAACTTTTTAAAAGGCATAAAATGCAATAAAATTACATAAAATATGTTGTTATAGTATCTGTAATACAGATAGCAGTGACACCATTTGTGCTAAACCTTAATCATAGGCAGAACGGATACAACAAATGGCAGCACAAAATTAGGCAACCATGATGAAGCATACCAGCAAAGGGGTGGAGCAAAGTAGGGGAACTCTCAGGACAAATCAGTACAAATAAAGAGTAGTACCAGTTTTAAGGCCCACTGAAATCCTACTCCATGCAATTGTAGGGTTGCTATGAGCAATTCTGATACTCTTTGCAAACACTGCTGATCAGATTTGCCTCAGTGTTGAACTCTTCATAAATCTACACACACACACACACTATATATATATATATATAAACACACACACACATACTGTATGTATGTGTACATGTGTGTGTGTGTGTGTGTGTGTATACACACATACATATACATACTCTGTGTGTGTGTGTGTGTGTATTATTCCAAAAAGATGTCTGTGATTCACAAGACCAAATCATATGAGTCAGTGAGTTCTCAGATATTTACTTCTCCAATGAATAAAATCTGATGTCCATCCTTTCAGGGTGTCAAGTACACTACAAATAAGATCTTCTTATGAATAATTTTTTATTTTAAATTCACTAAAGCTAATTATTTTTTTTTAAGACCTGTGACCATTGATGTTCTGTTTCACTGCCAAAAATTTGGCAGTGAAATCGAATCAGTTCTTTAGTCCCTGAGCCATAAATGTCTCCAATGTTATCTTTAGAAATATTCCATTTTTGATACAAAAATGATATGGGTTTAGTTTCAGGCATTGACTCCATTAAGTATAATAACACTTTACATTTACATTTTAGTATTGTTCACTATACAATTACATTTTAGTATATTTATATTTTATATTTTATCGTCTATTTATATTATATTAATTATATTATATTATATTATATTATATTATATTATATTATATTATAGTATAGTATAGTATAGTATAGTATAGTATAGTATAGTATAGTATAGTATAGTATTATATTATATTATATTATATTATATTATATTATATTATCGTATAGTATTTATCACATTGTGATTAATTGTTTTTTACTATAAACCACCCAGAGTCCCTTCCTGAAGGGGAGATGGACGGTGATAAATTTGACAAATAAATAAATAAAATAAATAGCTATAATGTTATGTGGAAATGACCTTGGGAGACATGAGAAAGAGACACAGCCAAGTAATGGTCAGATAAAAAGCAGCTTTTGTGGGCGGGGCAAGAGGCTCAGAAGAGACCCTCCCTAATTTTGGGGCTATAAAGGCAGAGAGAGAAGTACTTTCAGACTTACATTATTCTGTTAATGTAGCTTTAAATAAAGTAGAATTAGCTCATCTGGTCATGTTTCCTGTCTGGTCTGCCTAGTAAGGCTGACAAGGGCTGTAGTTTCTTAACCAAAGCATCTAGTCCCTATTGAACTGTTAAAATGTGCTTGAATTGATTATCTAGCCAATATTATGAATTAGAGAGACAAAATTCCATTTGAAATTGGAAAAACCTTTAAAGTAATCATTACGCTACAACAGCCTAAGAGACGGCTTTATACATGGACTTCACCAGATGGACAACACTGAAATCAGAGTGACTATATCCTTTGTAGCCAAAGGTGGCGGACATCTATACAGTCGGTAAAAACAAAACTTGGAGCTCACTGTAGTTCCGATCACGAACTTCTTCTTGCACAATTTAGGATCAGACTAAAGAGATTAGGGAAGACCCACAGATCAGCTAGATATGAGCTCACTAATATTCCTAAGGAATATGCAGTGGAGGTGAAGAATAGATTTAAGGGACTGGACTTAGTAGATAGGGTCCCGGAAGAACTCTGGACAGAAGTTGGCAGCATTGTTCAGGAGGCGGCAACAAAATACATCCCAAAGAAAGAGAAAACCAAGAAGGCAAAATGGCTGTCTGCTGAGACACTAGAAGTAGCCCAAGAAAGAAGGAAAGCAAAAGGCAACAGTGATAGGGGGAGATATGCCCAATTAAATGCAAAATTCCAGAGGTTAACCAGAAGAGATAAGGAATTATTTTTAAAGAAGCAATGCACGGAAGTGGAAGAAGACAATAGAATAGGAAGGACAAGAGACCTCTTCCAGAAAATTAGAAACATTGGAGGTAAATTCCAGGCAAAAATGGGTATGATCAAAAATAAAGATGGCAAGGACCTAACAGAAGAAGAAAAGATCAAGAAAAGGTGGCAAGAATATACAGAAGACCTGTATAGGAAGGATAACAATATCGGGGATAGCTTTGACGGTGTGGTCAGTGAGCTAGAGCCAGACATCCTGAAGAGTGAGGTTGAATGGGCCTTAAGAAGCATTGCTAATAACAAGGCAGCAGGAGACGATGGCATCCCAGCTGAACTGTTCAAAATCTTGCAAGATGATGCTGTCAAGGTAATGCATGCTATATGCCAGCAAATTTGGAAAACACAAGAATGGCCATCAGATTGGAAAAAAATGAACTTATATCCCATACCAAAAAAGGGAAACAATAAAGAAAGTTCAGACTATCGAACAGTGGCACTCATTTCACATGCCAGTAAGGTAATGCTCAAGATCCTGCAAGGTAGACTTCAGCAATTCATGGAATGAGAATTGCCAGATGTACAAGCTGGGTTTAGAAAAGGCAGAGGAACTAGGGACCAAAATGCCAATATCCGATGGATAATGGAAAAAGCCAGGGAGTTTCAGAAAAACATCTATTTCTGTTTTATTGACTATTCTAAAGCCTTTGACTGTGTGGGCCATAACAAATTGTGGCAAGTTCTTAGCGGTGAAACCAAGTCATCTTGTCTGCCTTCTGAAGAATCTGTATAACGACCAAGTAGCAACAGTAAGAACAGAGCACGGAACAATGGACTGGTTTAAGATTGGGAAAGGAGTACGGCAGGGCTATATACTCTCACCCTACCGATTCAACTTGTGTGCAGAACACATCATGCGACAAGCTGGGCTTGAGGAATCCAAGGCTGGAGTTAAAATCACTGGAAGAAACATTAACAATCTCAGATATGCAGATGATACCACTTTGATGGCTGAAAGCGAAGAGGAACTGAGGAGCCTTATGATGAAGGTGAGAGAAGAAAGTGTAAAAGCTGGCTTGCAGCTAAACCTCAAAAAAACCAAGATTATGGCAACCAGCTTGATTGATAACTGGCAAATAGAGGGAGAAAATGTAGAGACAGTGAAAGACTTCCTATTTCTAGTTGCGAAGATTACTGCAGATGCTGACTGCAGTCAGGAAATCAGAAGACGCTTAATCCTTGGGAGAAGAGCAATGACAAATCTCAATAAAATAGTTAAGAGCAGAGACATCACACTGACAACAAAGGTCCGCATAGTTAAAGCAATGGTGTTCCCTGTAGTGACATATGGCTGCGAGAGCTGGACCATAAGGAAGGCTGAGAGAAGGAAGATCGATGCTTTTGAACTGTGGTGTTGGAGGAAAATTCTGAGAGTGCCTTGGACTGCAAGAAGATCAAACCAGTCCATCCTCCAGGAAATCAAGCCAGACTGCTCACTTGAGGGAATGATATTAAAGGCAAAACTGAAAGACTTTGGCCACATAATGAGAAGACAGGACACCCTGGAGAAGATGCTGATGCTAGGGAGAGTGGAAGGCAAAAGGAAGAGGGGCCGACCAAGGGCAAGATGGATAGATGATATTCTAGAGGTGATGGATTCATCCCTGGGGGAGCTGGATGTGCTGACGATTGACAGGAAGCTCTGGCGTGGGCTGGTCCATGAAGTCACGAAGAGTCGGAAGCGACTAAACAAATAAACAACAATCATTACACAGTAAGTGATTTAAAATATGTATTCTAGATTCTGCTCATAGCTTCTAATATAGCATTCTGTCCCCTATTTTTAAAGTAGAAATTTTCCATAAAGTTATATATTCAAGAGCCTCAACAGTCTACAACCCAACAGGTACAGATATATCTGGCTGCTTGCAAACCTGGGAATGAAACATTTTTTTCATTATATAACTTAAATATGCAAATAAAAGATTTATTTGTGATTAACATTATAATACGTAGATTAATTGTGGAATGATATTCAATTTAATATTATTACTTTTACCTCATCAACTTAATGAAATTTTAAACCATCTATTAATAACTAAGGCAACCTTCTCTAACACTCTTAACATATTTAACTCCAGATATTTAGACATATTTTTAGGATGATAAAGTCCTAAATTATTAAAATAGTTTGATGCAATTACAAACCCTAAGTCTTTACATGATGCTGTTGATACTTCAGTATCAAAGAGTTGAATTACCCATATAAAATTTGGCAGTAAAATAGAATAGTTGTGTAAAATTTCTAAATATCATCAGCATGTAACAATAATTTATAATCAAAATCTGGGAAAGTGATACTGCTGATGTCACTAGATTGCCTACTACAAATGGCTAAGGGTTCCAAACTTAAATCAAAAAGCAAAGGGAAAAGTGGGCAAGCCTGATAGGTACCATATTGTAACTCAAATGCCTCTGAAATCAATTGGTTTGTTATACCTTTGCACACAGGATTGTTGATAATAAATTCCATACATTTAATAAAATAAAACAGGAACCCATATCTACTTATAACTTGCTTAAGAAAATTAATCTGGACCATATCAAAAGTTTTTTCAGCATCTAAAGGTAGTAGTTCAGCAGAATCCCTTCTTTCCTGAATTATGTCTAAAGTATCAATTAATAAATGTAAACGTTCTGATTTTTTTAAATTTATTTTTTATCCTGCCTTTATTATTTTTATAAATAACTCAAGGTGGGGAACATACCAAATACTCCTTCCTCCTCTTATTTTCCCACAACAACAACCCTGTGAGGTGAGTTGGGCTGAGAGAAGGACTGGCCCAAGGTCACCCAGCCGGCTTTTATGCCTAAGGCAGAACTAGAACTCTCAGTCTCCTGGATTCTAGCCTATTACCTTAATCACCGGACCAAAAATCCATACTGAAAGGGATGAATAAGATATGATAAAACCTTCTGAAGTCAACAAAGCAGTTAATATCTTTATCTCAACGTTAATATCTTTATATCAATATTAATTAATGGATAGATCTCTGTAACTCTAATTCAGAATCTTTACTAGGTTTTAAAAACACTATTATATAAGCCTCATAAAATGTTAGGGGCAATTTACCTGACTTATGGGATTCATTCATTACATTAAGGGTTTAGATAAGCAAGATGATGATGATGATGATGATGATGATGATGATGATATTTTACTATGTGAGTTCTGGTTGGGATTAGATAATTAATAAGAAGAGTGCTTTCTAAAATGGTAGAAAAGCAACTCCTGTTGATCAGAAGTTATCAGATTTGGAACCAATGTAAAGCATATAAGCATATTTCAAAACAATATTATGTCTCCTTCATGGAAATCCTTCTTTTGCACCTAAATACTTGGCTATGAAAATTCACTGCAGACCTAATTAAGGATAGTTAATTTAGCTGTTGTGCAGAATCCAGGCTCTTAGCATGTTATGGTTAGAACTCAGCATGGATTGGCTTTTTGCAGATGAATACAGGACCTAATTAATTAAGGTAATCCATAAAGTAAGCCTTGCCTCTTTTTCTAAGGTCAGTTTACAAAATGTGTATCAGTTGTATGACAACATTTATTATTTTGAGCCTTTCCCCACTTATACCTCATCATGGCATAAACATATTCTGTCAACATTTTTTTTCCTGCTGTGTCTCCATGACATTGTCGTCATCTCTTCCCCAGCTCGTGAGTAAGACAGGCTTCACTTCTCTTTTGTTGTACAGGTGTTAAAATCAGCTTTTTTACTCTAAAGTTAACAGCATCCCGCAACTGCTCTCAAATTCTGATGAACTGCTGCCCATCCCATTGGTGACAAAATCAGGTGGCCCATAATGGGTAGGATCCACTGAGTGCTAATTACTTGTATCAGGCTGATGTTGGCACACAATCCTCTCCAGCATTTCCTCTCCTACCATCCTGTTGTCCCCACCCTCAAGGGCTCAGCACAGCATTGCATATAAAGCACATTCCAGAACTATTGTGGAGGTGGAGGTGTTTTTCTGCTTCTGCAAAACAGAGGAGGCTTCTTTCTATTTTCCATCTCTTGTATATAATTCTTCATCCCAGGAATGGTTAAGGCTACTGTCCTTACCATCACTGTTTGTGGTGGGCAAGTACTGAATTTTATTACTGACCAATTGTATTTATTCAGCAGTGCTGCCATACCCTAGCATGCATATCACTAAGGGATGCCTTTTGTACCCCATGGTATTTTCCAACCCATTTTCACTGGCTGCCAGTCATGTATGTCCCAGTACGTTCATGCTTGAATGACTTGGTCTCCACCATCTCTTCTGTTTCCTAGGTAGCACCACCTCTTCTGCTTCTTTGCATCGGTGCCCCACATGACCAGCAGTTCAGGAAAATGAGCTAATAGATGCTAATAGGCAGCAACTAATGAAATGCTAGAGGGGACCATATGAAAATGAAGAGAGATAATTGAACTGCATGAAATCTGGAGTGAGGCTAAAGTTCAGCATAGGATCTAGGTGTGCACAGCTTCCAAAGAACTATTAGGGATGATGTGTGGCAGTAAGTTTTGTGCTCATATTTTCCTTAGCTACATTGTATTCTTCATGGTGCTTTGTAGTAGCTATCTATTTCTGTCCGTGTTTCACCCTTTTGAATCTGCCATATATTTCATTTTTTTGAAAACTAAATGTACTCATTTCTCTTCATGCAACACTACCATAACATCTAAGGGCTGAAATATGTGTTCAGGTATATAAAGAATATTGAAGAAACAAGTCTCATACTTCTTTTGGGAATAGCTGTCCCACTGAGATTATCTGAGCACTTATGTTTCAAACACAGACATGAACTCTAATTCATTGCTAGTGCACCTTGTTTGAAATCTTCTGAGCATATAAGAAATACATTTTTGGACCTCTCCATTTTACTTCACAGTATTTAATCATGGTTAAATGGTTCTCACCAGTGTTCCAAATAATCAGGCAACCCCAGTAGAATAATTATTTCTTAGAAAATTGCTTTGGAATCATTCCTTATCTGCTTATTACACATAGCTAACTAACCATTGCCTCCATTGTTTGACAAATTAATCAATTAAATATTACCATGTTGTGCCTTTCTAAAATCTATAAAATATAATGGGCAGGAAAAATGGACAAGATGTTAGATTTCATTTAACTTCTGTTTTATTGCCTACTTCGAAAGGGAATATAAATAAAAACCCATTCTCCAACGTATGATATTTCTCACGAAATAATCACAATCTGCTGATTCAGAAGCTGTTTACTCTAGTTCTTTGCATGCATATTTTACTAAAGGCTGATGATCAGTACACCAAGCATTACAACAGCCAGCATAAATAATCATATCAAGATAAATTTCTAGTGGTCAAGATGTAGTAAGCAAAAACACAATGTTTTGTTTTATGACTGGATAGGCAGAAGTGAAAAATTGTTTTGAACAGAGTCATGTATCAATCTTGTGGAAATGTACTGAATAAAAAAGCAGAAATGGAAAGCCACAAATGGAGCCTGCTGAGTGACAGCATCAATATAATATATTTTATACACTTTTGTGGTAATAATCCATGTTTGCTTTTCTTGAAGCTTAAGCTGAAAGAGTTTTGGTTAAAGAGTTCTGGGGAACAAGCTAATTATTATCCCACTTTATCTCCACCCAGACCTTTGGTGAGGAGAGTGAGACCCCTCACTTCATTGTGCTTGCCATCTTTTATCTTTATTTTTTTATTTTTTATTGATTTTATTGCAATTTCATTGATTATTGTGAGCTGCCTAGAGTCATTGAGAGTTGGGTGGCATACAAGTTCAATAAATTATTATTATTGTTGTTGTTATTATTATTTTATGAAATGTTAGTCCATACTCAATGACAGCACAGATCTGATGTTACAATAGGCCAAGGTAATACTAAATATTCAGCAGAATGAAAGTAAATTCATTCAGAATGAAATTGCTTACCTAAAATAAAATAAGAGAAAGACTTTCTGGCTTCCTTTGAGAATTACTTCTACACATGAGGCTGCCCTGAAAATGGCCCACATAATTTCCAGTGTTATGTGCATTAGGACCTCCAAAGTGAATGCAATTAATTGGTAGTTGTATACATAGGAAGAAGTGGTCTTTTATACTCTGGATAAATCAAACCATTTATTTTATTTTAATTAATTAATTAATTTATTTTACAAATTTATTCACCGCCCATCTCAGCCCTATGGGGGGACTCTGGGTGACTTACAATAAAGCAGGATTAAAATATAAAACCGTCACATTACAAAATACTGTAAAAATACAAATATAATAAAATCTACATGGCGAAAAGATCTTAATCAGTCCTTGAGTATAATAGGCCCCTCATAATCACTTTTCAGTGCTAGCCATCCCCAGGTGTAATTATTCCCCCTCCCATTCCAAGCCTGCAGACAGAACCTTATGGCTTCATTGGTTAACTAGCCCCTTGTAGTCAGGCCCGCAACTAGGGTCTGTGTCACCTGGGGCAAACATGGATTCTGCACCCATTTTGGCACCCCCCCAACATGGCGCCCAGGGCACAAGCCCCGCTTATCCCCTCTAGTTGTGGCCTTGCTTGTACTGAGCTTGGAAAATGAACCAGAAATAACTCAGAAACGAATATTTGTAGCTCAGGGTTGAACTGTGGAGTCCTTGGTGCTCTTTGAGCCTTGTTGTTTTCTTGCAGATGTTTCATTGCCAGGCTAGGCAACATCTTCAGTGTGAAGAGGGAGTGGACCTTACTCTCAGTTTATATACAGTGACTTGCCCTGCTTGTGTTGGTGGGGGTGTTGTTCTCTCCTTGGGAGTTCTTTGATTGGGCTGTTGTTTGCTGCTTGGTTGATTGACTGAGTTAATAGTTCCTTGATCAGGGTGTATTGTGCTGTTTGATTGTTCATCTGGTGTTGATCCTAGTGTTGATTGTTGCATATCTGGGTGTTGATTGCTGGCAAGGGGGTGTACTTTTGGGTGTACTTTTGGCTTTTCTATTGTCTCTTTTGAATGGTATTGAATGTTGTTTACCTCTATGTGTCTGTTGATGGCTGCTTTGTCTCAGTGCCAGGCTTCCAGGAATTCTCTGGCATTTTTATTTTATTTTATTTTATTTTATTTATTTTTCAAACTTCTATTACTGCCCATCTCCCCCAAGAAAGGGGCACTTTTTGGATTTGGCTTGGTTTAGGATGCTCACAGTTTCCCAGCTGAAACTATGCTTGAGTCTGTCCATGTGTTGTGAGATTAAGGAGTTCTCATCATGTCTTCTGACTCTAGTTGGTGCTCATGGATGTGCTCTGCTTGTCTTCTGCCTGTCTGTCCTACATAGTGGCTGTTACAGTTGTTGCACTGTATGTTGTAAATAACTCCTGTTTTTTCTTCTTGGGTTATTGGGCCTTTTGGGTTACTTAATATGTTTTGAAGAGTTTTAGTTGGTTTATGTGCTACAGTGATGCCATGTGGTTGTAACAGTCTGTTGGTTGTTTCTGAGATGTTTCTGATGTATGGCAGTGTTATCTTCAACTCAGTCAATCAACCAAGCAGCGAACAACAGCCCAATCAAAGAACTCCCAAGGAGAGAACAACACCCCCACCAACACAAGCAGGGCAAGCCACAGTATATAAACTGAGAGCAAGGCCCACTCCCTCTTCGCACAGAAGATGTTGCCTAGTCTGGCAATGAAACGTCTGCAAGAAAACAACAAGGCTCAGAGAGCACTTCATAACTCAGAAACCCATGCAATTTAAATAAGATCTGTGTAACATAATCAGGAAACAAATGCCAGAAAGTATTCCAGCCACCATGTTTTGCACTGACTATGGTTTCTGAGCAAACTTATATTTAGTACACTGCAGTAAACTAACCTGGCTGCAATTAATGTATGTTTAACTTTGCCAGGCTAGAAGTCGGTACACCACACTGAGCTCTTCATACAGAATGCAGCTTAATGCACTGCATGTTCTCATATTAAGTCAGCGTTTCTTCTTCTGATCAGTATTATTTATATATTGGCCAGATTAAGACTCAGCTTGGAAGCCCATTTTTCAGGCCAATGCACTCATTCATGATCTTCGTAGATCATGACTCACTGGGACCAGAGGGAGTTTCAGACTCCTGAGGTCTCTGAAAGTCAATTCAATAGGTCTGCTGTGATACAAGAAGATTAGACTTTTGTGTGGTCCCATACTGACAGGAACTGCTGGGTTTGTATATAGTTGTCCTTGTGGTGATTCACTGAACTGCAGTTGGCATCCTTTGCAATGAAGGAACATCTGGCTCTGAATTGATTCCACCCATATAAAAGTCTTCCTACTGTAGAACCCTTTTTCTTCAACAACATGATCTACTTGAATTTTGGCATGGCCTTGCAGCCTTAATTTACAGTATTGCCAAAATTAGCATTACCAATTGGAAATTCTAAAAAGAGTAGACATAGGAGAGGACCTTTTTCCCCAATGTGCTATGCATATCATACACTTTCCCGCCCACTTTTCTTTCGTTCCTATTCCTCCTGACTCTCAATCCCTGAACAAACAGATTCAAACAGAGCAAGGTTCTGGATCATGCTGATAACAGTGCTCATCTTTGAGTTAGTGTGATTACAGTTCTTCAGATCTTTTGTCTCAACACACAGAGGTTGGAGAGAGAGGGCAGGCTATGTATTCAGTCCCATTTGTTCCCCATTTGGAAAGCAAAGAAAGATTACATTATAAGCAGTATCTTATACAGAACTAGAAAAAAAACCCTCAAGAACGTAATGCACTCTGAGTACAGATGGGTCTTACCTTGTGATACAAGGGAACACTCCATACTATAATACTAGGACTATCACATATGTTTGATGGAGAGAATATGGGCAGAAACTTACTACAGTTTTACTTTTGGCAGCTAAATTGTTAATCACTCTACATTGGAAATACTTGGATAATTTATTAATGTAAAACTGATATAGTACAATGTAGTCTGTAGCTCTACTGGAAAAAGTATAAGGTAAAGTTCATACATTGAAGACACAGGAGAGTGAGTCACCATTCTGTGGGATCTGAAGGAATGCTATTTATTTTATGAAATATAATAAGTCATCTGTCATCATGGAGATTATAATCTAACAAGACTAGACCATTTTGATGCTAAACTCGTTAAGTACCAATCAACATGTATTGCTAATACTACTAATACTAATAAACAGATTGGCAAAGTAAGCGGCCATGGTCTGGTTGTATTAATTACCAACTAAATTATATATTTCCCAGTAGTAATGTATAACTGTGAGAGTTGGACCATAAGGAAGGCTGAGAGCTGAAGAATTTATGCTTTTGAACTGTGGTGCTGGAGAAGAATCTTAAGAGTCCCTTGGACTGCAAGGAGGTCAAATCAGTCAATCCTACAGGAAATCAACCTTGACTGCTCATTGGAAGAACTGCTGTAATTCTTTATGCTCTACAGCTTGTTCTAGGCTTTATGGTCTTCCTACTTCCCTTTGTTTCCACTTCTCTTCGGGCAACTGTTATGCCAATACATGTTATTCAGGTCTTCTCATCTTTGGAACAGTGATTGCCACAGCCCTAATGGGAATTACAGAAAAACTTATTTTTAGTTTGAAACCTTCCTATAGCAGTTCCCCAGAAGAAGCTATTTTTGTCAATGTTCTCAGTGTCCTGATTTTTGCCTATGGTGCTGTAGTTTTGTGGATGGTTACAAGGCCCCATTGGAAGTGCCCATTTGAACAGGCTTTCCAGACCCATCAACGAATTGGAGAAAGACTCAGTGATGATGACTGTCATAGTCCAGATGTGGAGTTCAACAGTGATGCAGCTCCTAGGAAATGAAATCCCAAATTTGATGAAGCTGGACAGAGATCAACTAACTATGTAATGAAAGTATATCACAGTACTTTGCAATGCAGAAAACTTACTCTCTCTATTCTCCCCCAGCTCTTCAACACAGTATATATTGCTTTCTTCATATTGTTAGGATTTTTCTGAATAATTGACATTAGTAGTAAAGACTTTAATTTTAGGAGAACCTATGTTTATTGCTTCACAGTTCTTATGCAGTTATGACACTAAGGTAACTTGAGTAAACTGTGGAAGACAGTGGAGGACAAGAAAGCCTGGCGTGCTATGATCCATGGGGTCATGAAGAGTCAGACATGACTTAATGATGAACAACAACAACAAATTATATTAATTATCAATTAAAGCTAAAGGAACATAGCCAGGATGTTTAATTCAGAAAAAAAAATCACACAGAAATGTACAGTTTAGGAGGAGAGTCCTTTAGGAGAAAGTTTGATTGAAACTTAAAGATGTGTACAACCTTGTTCAGCAGTGAAGCCTTCAGTGGCTACAAGTACTATCAGTGAGAACTTAGACTAAAGTCAACAGTGGAAAATGGGAAGGAGAGACTAATAGATAGTCCTGTATTTATAGGGGCCAGAATGCAGACTATGCACAAAAGTTGAGCATTTCATTCCAGTTCAGTGTAGGTTCACTTTTGGCTTTAAATGAGATGCATACATTAAAATGTAGACTTGACTTTTGGGAATTAGCTCAAAATGTTTTGCTGCCTCAGGCAAAGCAGAACTGGCATCCCATCTAGGCAATCCAAGACACTTTATGCCCAATGTCAGGCATGGTATGAGAGGGAAAAATCCCATAAGCAGCACTCCTAATTTCTGGTAGCCAAATATTTCAATTAATTAAATAATAATTTGGTCTCTGATCTTGATACCTTAAATCTACTACCTATGGCAGCCACATCTATCAGTGTTGGATCCATTTACTCTGAAGTCCAACTTATAATTCATATTTGAAAACCAGACAAAAATATAGAACAGTATACAATGAACCAGGCTTATACCAAAAGAGAGACCTGCATTCATAAAGCAACTCACATCACCCACATTCTTTTTCAATCACTTTATATTGTCCACTCCCTTGATAAAAATCAGAATTCCTTGGTGCATCAACTAATTATTCATTTACATTTAACTCACTGAAGTCTGATCCCACCAATAGTACTCACTCTTATTTTTAATGAGCTGTTTCTAATTGCTGTAGTAGAAGTTGGCAAAGCTAGTCAGGGCTGGATATTTGCAAGAACCCCTCTTCTATGGGGATTGCCAACTGATGAGTATCTGATCTTCAGTGGTATGGAGTCACACAGACCACGTTTTTAATGATAAACCTAACTATGGTTTGTTCACTTTCTGAATCACAAGACACAGTGGACCATAAACTAACCACATGGATTGGTTTTACACAACATGCTAGAATAGCTGGGTAGTTTGTGGCTTAAAAAACTGAGTAAAGATAGTTGACTCCCCTCACACTTTTCTGTTTGGCCTTTTGCCATCATATCTATAAAATTCTTTGCAGATTGTCATTTTTGTGTATCACATGACTGATGTTCAGTTGAAAGTATTCACCTATGAAAAATAATTGGTATATCTAAAACCTTGTTTATAATGATCTTTTGTATAGACAAATAATCAAGAGCACTAGCATTAAATGTATTGAGCCTTCATGGGGATTACAGTCTAGTGAAACAGAGCTTGATCTTGATCCTAGTGCTTTGCAAGCAATCAAAATGAGTAGATCAGCCTTGGGAAAAACATGAAATCAAGATGAATACTGATGAGGAGATAGAACAACAATAAACAGAATGTCATTGAAAAAGCACCATTTAGTAGCATAATTTCTCTGATTTAAATGATCAATTGTAGCTAATACAAAATTATTAGTAACTAAACTTTGCCTTAAAATAATAATTTTAATCACAATTATTATAAGAAAAAGACAATTCAATGTTTTATTAAATAATAAAGAGAAGCTGCAGAATTGAATGGCAATAGGTCACTGTGAGCTGTCAAAATTACCTCCTCTGAGGTGCTTTTTAATTGCACTAATTGTTTAACTTGTCACAAGAAGTTTTCCCATCTTAACATCGGCACCTTGGCCTCCAGGACTAATGGACTGCAGCAGTTTGCTAGCATGCTGTTTGAATACAACACACCCTTTTAGTATGAGCTTCTATCACCAGCACAGTTCAGAAAGAAGATCGTTTATTTGCAAATGCATTTTTTTTCTTTATCCTTTCTTGCACTTGTAAATTGACATCGCATTATCAAGGATTCAAAAGTCTTATAGCTATCAGAAATTATTGACCTTCCAGTAAGCAGGTATTTTATGTAAGAAGGGGAAGAGTGTAAATCTGTATACATACAGAATTTAGTTCAAAATACTTTAAGAGGAAAAAGCCCTCTGGATGAGATCCTATCCATTAATAACTACATTAATATACAAAAACTTATGCCAGCTGCATTAATGGTCTAGTTTAGAGAATGAAGTTGACTAAAGTCACAATATCTAAACAATGCTAATGAGAGCTTGCCTCCCAAAATGATGCTGACATCTGGAAGCATCCCCTTGATTCCTGAGAATTTCTTTTTCAGCAAAATGGAAAACCAGGAAAGATAGAATTAAGGCTGTGCAGGCAAGCCCTAAATTGACTGCATTTCTGGCAGGGCTTCTGTGTCTGAAACAAGTGGGTTATGACAGGTAGAAAGATAGCAGACTTTACATTGTTCTCTGCTAGGAAAACTTTCAACTGATCTATTTTTACCTTCCATGTATTTTAATGCAGGTTTGGGGAGAATTAGAGTTGCTTAGAAGATGCATTAAGTAGCCAAGAGGATCTTTTCTAATTTTCTTTGATGTTAGAAATTGGAAACAGACACAAATCTTTGTGGGTTTAATAGGGGAGAAGCAGCCAAGGGAGATATTTCTGCTTTAATTTGCCTTCCTTATTTCAAAGTGTATTTTCTGTCTCCAGGAAAAGCTGCTATAGTCTTTCAGTTTATTCCAGAAAGTTCCTGGCTGAAGAAAGGTCCATATAGCTGATTTCTTTGCCTTGGCTCTTGTCTCATACCTGTTGTTTTGGGTCTTTCCAAGCAACTGAAGTATAGGCTGCCCAGCCTTTGAAGCCATTTGAGAGACTGAACTGTCGTCCTGAAGGTGTTTTGGGAACCTATATTAGCCATTGAGTTCTAAAAAGAGACACTGTCTCAAATTCTTCTTACAAATCATTTTCATACATGGCAGGCCCAGGGTAGGGTGTGATGGAGGCTTCTCCATAGTTCTAGAAAGCTAGACATAATGAACATACCAAGAAGAAACATGGATATTTATTAGTTATGAATTTATATATGTCTTCAATCACAGTAGACCTGTCCCTTAAAGAAATCTGGCCCTTGCAATATATTCAGGTGCATGAGAAGACTTTTACTTTTATATCAAAGGCTGAACACCATCACTGATTTACTTATTACTTATTGTTAGATCTTTTTAGGATAGCCATTAAGACTTTTTTACTTTGGTAGGCTTTTATCATCTAAGCTTCCTTGGAGTTTTGCATAATTTAATCTTTCTTTTAATATTTTGATCATCGGCTTTTGCAAGATTCCATATATTGCATTATATTTTTACTAAGTTCTGAGTTGCTCTGGGGATCTCTTGAATATACAGAATATACCCATAGCACACACAGACAAATACTCCTTTACACACAAATAAATGGGCAAGGTATAAAAGGGAAGGGAAGTGCATCTAGAGTTACGAGATGTCCAGCAAAAGGAAAACATGTTTTTGTCCTCATGTCCTCTGTCTGGCAGGCATAGCCGTAAAATCAAGTATTGTCCAGATTTTTGAATATCTACAAGGTATCTTTTCCTGAGCAGCTTTTCTCTGTGGCACTTCCCTAATAAGTTCTAACTGCAAGTTAACAGTCTCAGCTCTGTGACCTTAATTAGTCCAGTAGAGCCCTCCTGCCAGTTTGTGCTGCTGCCTGAAATTGACAAGACCGTAATCAGTTACATACTGAGGACTTTTGCTCTTAACCAGGTCTAGCACATTCCTACAATTGAAAAAGCAGCCTTTCTGACTCTGGAAAAAGTATACTTTCATATACTGTTCATGTAGGCCTAAGTATATTTTCTTTTGCAGTTTTTCACTGTAATTTTTGTCATGGATGCCAAAAAAAGTTAAACAGTTAGACCTCTTTTCCCCTCTATTTGTCCTTCTTTCCAATTGTCCATGTCCTCTTTTGCTTGTTCAGTTATCTGATAACCTTAGGGGCATCTGAAAGAAGATACAGAAATCAGTGCCACTCTAAGGAAAAAATGTTATGGGCACTAGGTATAACCTCCTTGTTTCTTGTGCTGTTAACTAAAACACATTTGGCAATAGGCATTTTATGATTTGTATCCCACCATTCTACTCAGCTGGAGCACCTACAATAGCTAACAATAAATTAAACATGGATTATAAAATGCAGATGTTCATATAATAACCCAGAACACTCTTTTTCAAGGGATTATGTGATTCCAGTTTTGTATGAGATAAAGACCTCAAATTGTGGAATTCTTTGGTGCTCTCTGAGCTTGGTTGTTTGCTCACAGACATTTTGTTGCCCCACTAGGCAACATCTTCAGTGCTAGAAGGGAGTGGGGTTTGCTGTTTATATACAGTAGCTTAGCCTTACCCTGACAGTGTTGGTGTGGGTGTTGCCCTCTCCTTGGTAGTTCCTTGATTAGGCTATTATTTACTGTTCGATTGTTTGTCTGAGTTGGTAGTTCCTTGATTAGAGTATCATTTACTGCTTGATTGTTCATCTGGTGTTAATCCTGGTGTTAATCTTTGCTTATCTTGGGTGTTGATTGTTAGCAAGGAGGAGTTCTGTTTTTTTGTTTCCTTTTTTGTTTTTTATTCTCTCTTTTGAATGGTATGTAAATGTTGTTTACCTCTATGGGCCTGTTGATGGCTGACTCATCTGAGTGCCAAGCTTCCAGGAATTCCCTAGCATTTTTGGACTTAGCTTGGCCTAAGATACTCAGTTTCCCAGTTGAAACTTTGGTTGAGTCTTTCCATGTGTTGTGAGATTAAGGAGTTTTCATCATGTCTTCTGACTGCTAGTTGGTGTTCATGGATATGCTCTGCTAGTCTTCTGCCTGTTTGTCCTACATAGTGGCTGTTACAGTCCTTACACTGTATGTTGTAGATGACTCCTGTTTTTTCTTCTTGGGCTACTGGATCTTTTAGTTTACTTAAGGTGTTTTGGAGGGCTTTATTTGGTTTGTGTGCTACAGTGATGCTGTGAGGTTATAGTAGTCTGTTGGTAGTTTCTGAGATGTTTCTGAGGTATGGCAGTGTTATCCTTTTCATAGTGTGGACTCCACAGTTCAACCCTGAGCTATAGATATTCTCTTCTATTGAGACCTCAACTTTGTTGCCTCCTCTCACTCATTAAGGAAAACATCACAAATCATTGTGCTCTACCTGTTATTGGGCTTAAAATACCAAACAATTCTGAAACAGCTAAAACTGTAAAACTGGTTTTATGGCAGGATTGATATGGTTAGAGATATAGTGATGCTTCCAAAACTTTCCAAGGTTTTAATGTTCTGAATTACCTAGTCTTGTTTCCAAGCTAGAATTAGTTCATTAAAACCAGGAATAGCCCATTGTTTATTTTATTGTATGGGATTTTTAGAGTAATAGATATACACATTTGCCCATAACATACATTCCTTGTATTTTTATATTTACTATACTATGCATATGGGACGCGGTGGCGCTGCGGGTTAAACCGCTGAGCTGCCGATCGGAAGGTCGGCGGTTCGAAACCGCGTGGCGGGGTGAGCTCCCGTTGCTCGTCCCAGCTCCTGCACACCAAGCAGTTCGAAAACATGCAAATGTGAGTAGATTAATTGGTACCACTTCGGCGGGAAGGTAACGGCGTTCCGTGTCATCATGCTGGCCACATGACCCGGAAGTGTCTACGGACAACGCCGGCTCTAAGGCTTAGAAACGGAGATGAGCACCGCCCCCTAGAGTCGGACACGACTGGACTTTACGTCAAGGGAAACCTTTACCTTACCTATACTATGCATGGTGTTGTAACACACCTACTGTATATATACACTGGATATACCAACATTTTTGAAAATTTTGTAAATTGCAACCTAATGTAAAATGAATATAACATTTATTTATAGAGATTCATTTCACTGGGATGGGTGAGAATAGATAAGTAGGTCTATTTGTATGTGTATGGAGATCTGGCTGAGCTGGAAAAAAAACCTGTCCATTTAGAAGGTCATATGGGTCAATAGAGAATAAACATTAATTAGGCCTAGATTTATCTATACATTCACAATTCACAGAAAAGCTTCCATTAAGGTCTTAAAAACTTCCATTAAGGCTTAAATGGTTAGTGCCAAACGATGCTTCCTAAATGCCATCAATATGTTTAAATTGCCAATTGTATATGTTTTACAGACACTGCATGTACGTAAGATAAAAACATTGTTGGCATATAAAACTGTAATAGCTGTAGTGAAACAAAAATGGTTTTGAGTCATTACTGATAAAAATGCCAAGGTCCCTGAATTACTGTTTGCTGCAGATAAGACTCAAATAGCCTGTTTGTCACATCAATAAGAAACCAGGAGTTATTTCAGATGTCACAGGAAAGTTGGAGATACGACTTGCACTTTCTGTTACTGTGCTTTGGCAACATCCAAAGCGGAAGTTCATCAATGCATATGCATATTCCTGCCAAAGAAATTCTGGAGTATGTGCTTCAGATGTTGCCATTTGAAAGATACTCATGCATCCAGCTGAAAACCTCTTGTGGTAGTGATGCACAAAATCTATCTGTCTAAAAGCAGCTTGGTTCTTTAGATTCTGCTGCAACTCCAGTGATATTACTGGAAACATAACTGGTTCTTATTACATCAGTGACTTTCCAGTGGACATCCAGAAGGTCTTCATCCACTCTCTCACTCACCCAACTTCCTGCTTTCCTTTCTACCTCAGACTATGATGATTGCTGCTTAAGTACTGTGCTGGAAAAGAGAGAGTTTCTTAACCTTCCCCTCTCTAATTTATTTATTTAATTTGCATGGCCACCCATTTCAAACAAGTGACTCTGGGCAGTGAACAATTAAAAAACAACTTACAATAACAATACAAAAAGAAAAATTAAATATATATAGCAGCTGAGAAATATTATAATTCACAGATGTTAGAATAACCAGGAAATGGGGTCCTTCATGCACTCAGGACCCCAGGCCTAGTCACATAACCAGGTCTTCAAGGCCTTCCAAAAGATCAACAGAGTAGGGGCCATCCTAATCTCTGGAGGCAGAATATTCCAGAGGGCACGTGCTACGGCAGAAAAGGCACATCCCTTGGTCCTTGCCAGCTGACGTACCTTGGCTAATGGGACCCAGAGCATGCCCATCCTGCCAGACCAGATTGGATGGGTAGAAGGATAGAAATAACTGGGAGGAGATGGTCCCTTGGGTAACCTGGTCACACTAATACAGTGTAATACAGTGTAATAGCCCATTAATCCAGTGTAATACACTGTATTACAGGGAGAAACTCCTGACTTTTCCCTAAAGCTTTCCCTAAACACCTGACTAAGACCAACAGTGCTGGAAAAACTATGGGTACCACCAAAGGTCTCTTGATAAGTCACATTATTATTATTATTATTATTATCATCATCATCATCATCATCATCATCATCATCATCATCATCATCGCCTTAAAGTCAGAGTTGACTCCTGGAGACTGCCTGGACAAGTCCCTGCCATTTTCTTGGCAAGATTTTTCAGAAGTGGTTTGCCACTGCCTCCTTCCTGGAGCTGAGAGAGAGTGACTGGCTCAAGGTCACCTAGCTGGCTTTGTGACTAAGGCAGGTCTGGAACTCACAGTCTCCTGATTAAGGCACCTTTACCACTACACCAAACTGCCTCTCTTCACCTCATTACTACAGAGGAAAAAAACAAAAAGTAGGAATACCTTCCCTTTCAAAATGGTGAAACAATAACACACCCTGAGAAAGTAAGGTGGGGACTGAATGTTTGCATATGCATAGATAAGTGGCTCTTACAAGAAAAGAGAAGGCAAAAATTTCTCTAGGGTAAACTGTGAATAATATCTTTTAGATTACAATCCCTAACACAAAATACATTTTTTATTTCTTCTGAATGAGCTTTTTGAGGTCCGTTGGGATAGACAGACATAATGGAAGGCACTGAACGTCTATTAGTGGCTGTTTAAAAACATGCATAAAACACTGAATAAATGTCTATATCTGAAAATTATATTTTTAAAAAAGGTAAATGCATTAAAGAGTGAAAGAACTTACAGTATGAACATCTACAATACACAAATTAGGGAAATATACAGTACGTTAAAAAAACATGGAAATGTTTGTAAAAAATTATCAAGGAATGTATATTACACAGCTATGTATATTAAGTGGAATTGCAGATAGACCTTCCTATAGTAAGCAAAGATATCTGATGTCTCCTTAAAAAAAAAAAACAGTCCAGAACACTAGTAATACACAGTAAGGCAAAATGAATTTATGCTGGGCTGTACATCACTGGCTACAAAGTGCTATATACATACATGCATATATACATATACAGACATATATACATATGTATATACATACTGTATATATGTATGTATATACATACACACACATATACAAACAGATACACACTCACACTGATGGTGTTACCTAGTTGGGTAATGAAACATCTGCAAACAAACAACCAAGCTCAGAGAGCACCAAGAACTCCATACATATACATACATATATATCTTTTACAAAGCTACCTACTGTACCTTCAGTAAAGGATCGTTACCTTGTCGTGGTGCTGGAGCTTGAGCACCTCAATGATGCCATGAACTAAACCGTGAAGGGCCACCCAAGATGGGAAGGTCATGACAGAGAGGTCAGACTAAATGCAATCCCTGGGGAAGGTAATGACAACCCACCCCAGTATTCTTGCCGTGAAAACTAAATGGATCGGTACAACCAGAGATATGTCGGTATACCATTGGAAGATGAGACCCCCAGGTCGGAAGATGGTCAAAATGCTACTGGGGAGGAACAGAGGATGAGTTCAACGAGCCCGAGACGTGATGACGCAGCTAGCTCAAAGCCGAAAGGACGGCTAGCGGCCGACGGTGCTGGTGTTGAACGGTGAATCCGATGTTCTAAAGATCAACACACCATTGGAACCTGGAATGTGAGATCTATGAGCCAGGGCAAATTGGATGTGGTTATTGGTGAGATGTCAAGATTAAAGATAGACATTCTGGGCATCAGTGAACTGAAATGGACTGGAATGGGCCACTTCACATCAAATGACCACCAGATCTACTACTGTGGACAAGAGGATCAGAGAAGAAATGGCGTAGCCTTCATAATTAATAGTAAAGTGACTAAAGCAGTGCTTGGATACAATCCAAAAAATGATAGAATGATCTCCATTTGAATTCAGGGCAAGCCATCTAACATCACAGTGATCCAAATATACACTCCAACCACAGATGCTGAAGAAGCTGAAGTAGAGCAGTTCTATGAGGATCTGCAGCACCTACTGGATAACACACCTAAAAGAGATGTTATTTTCATCACAGGAGACTGGAATGCTAAGGTGGGCAGTCAAATGACACCTGGAATTACAGGTAAGCATGGCCTGGGTGAACAAAATGAAGCAGGACATAGGCTGATAGAATTTTGCCAAGACAACTCAATGTGCATAACAAACACTCTCTTCCAGCAACCTAAGAGATGGCTTTATACATGGACTTCCCCAGATGGACAACACCGAAACCAGATTGACTACATCCTTTGCAGCCAAAGGTGGCAGACATCTGTACAGTCGGTAAAAATAAGACCTGGAGCTGACTGTAGTTCAGATCACGAACTTCTTCTTGCACAATTTAGGATCAGACTAAAGAGATTAGGGAAGACCCACAGATCAGCTAGATATGAGCTCACTAATATTCCTAAGGAATATGCAGTGGAGGTGAAGAACAGATTTAAGGGACTGGACTTAGTAGATAGGGTCCCAGAAGAACTCTGGACAGAAGTCCGCAACATTGTTCAGGAGGCGGCAACAAAATACATCCCAAAGAAAGAGAAAGCCAAGAAGGCAAAATGGCTGTCTGCTGAGACACTAGAAGTAGCCCAAGAAAGAAGGAAAGCAAAAGGCAACAGTGATAGGGGGAGATATGCCCAATTAAATGCAAAATTCCAGAGGTTAGCCAGAAGAGATAAGGAATTATTTTTAAACAAGCAATGCACAGAAGTGGAAGAAGACAATAGAATAGGAAGGACAAGAGGAGACCTCTTCCAGAAAATTAGAAACATTGGAGGTAAATTCCAGGCAAAAATGGGTATGATCAAAAACAAAGATGGCAAGGACCTAACAGAAGAAGAAGAGATCAAGAAAAGGTGGCAAGAATATACGGAAGACCTGTATAGGAAGGATAACAATATTGGGGATAGCTTTGACAGTGTGGTCAGTGAGCTAGAGCCAGACATCCTGAAGAGTGAGGTTGAATGGGCCTTAAGAAGCATTGCTAATAAGAAGGCAGTAGGAGACGACGGCATCCCAGCTGAACTGTTCAAAATCTTGCAAGATGATGCTGTCAAGGTAATGCATGCTATATGCCAGCAAATTTGGAAAACACAAGAATGGCCATCAGATTGGAAAAAAATCAGCTTATATCCCCATACCAAAAAAGGGAAACACTAAAGAATGTTCAAACTATCGAACAGTGGCACTCATTTCACATGCCAGTAAGGTAATGCTCAAGATCCTGCAAGGTAGACTTCAGCAATTCATGGAGCGAGAATTGCCAGATGTACAAGCTGGGTTTAGAAAAGGCAGAGGAACTAGGGACCAAATTGCCAATATCTGCTGGATAATGGAAAAAGCCAGGGAGCTTCAGAAAAACATCTATTTCTGTTTTATTGACTATTCTAAAGCCTTTGACTGTGTGGACCATAACAAATTGTGGCAAGTTCTTAGTGGTATGGGGATACCAAGTCATCTTGTCTGCCTCCTGAGGAATCTGTATAACGACCAAGTAGCAACAGTAAGAACAGAGCATGGAACAACGGACTGGTTTAAGATTGGGAAAGGAGTATGGCAGGGCTGTATACTCTCACCCTACCTATTCAACTTGTACGCAGAACACATCATGCGACATGCTGGGCTTGAGGAATCCAAGGCTGGAGTTAAAATCGCTGGGAGAAACATTAACAATCTCAGATATGCAGATGATACCACTTTGATGGCTGAAAGTGAAGAGGAACTGAGAAGCCTTATGATGAAGGTGAAAGAAGAAAGTGCAAAAGCTGGCTTGCAGCTAAACCTCAAAAAAACCAAGATTATGGCAACCAGCTTGATTGATAACTGGCAAATAGAGGGAGAAAATGTAGAAGCAGTGAAAGACTTTGTGTCATGTTCCCCATTGCAAGGCATAAGTGCATCACAACGGGGAACATGCACATCAGGAAAGAGGAAGGGATAACCATTATCCTTTAAACACACACATCATCCCTTAAGCACCCAAACCCATAAATAAATCATCAGGACAATAGAAACGCACCTCGGACAGGACCTGGAAACCATTAACAGATCGGGGGAACTCCCACCCATTACCTTGGGGGACGCACCTGCACCGGACGAAGGCAAGGAGACAAAGGGGAACGTCGGAGATCGCCCGAATCACCCATCGCCGGACCCAAACCAATTCTAATCACCCATCTGGACCTGGCTGGGGGGACAATAGGGGGTGGAGAACAAGGTCTGCCACCAGGGTATAAACGGGGGACCCTGATACCACACCCGCATTCCCGTCTTTTTCTCCACATGCATTCTGCTTCAATAAACCCGGAAATCCTTAAACCCTTTAAGTGAGTCCATGTCTTATTTGGAGCAAGGCTGCCCTGACACTTTGTATTTCTAGGTGCGAAGATTACTGCAGATGCTGACTACAGTCAGGAAATCAGAAGACGCTTAATCCTTGGAAGAAGAGCAATGACCAATCTCGATAAAATAGTTAAGAGCAGAGACATCACACTGACAACAAAGGCCCGCATAGTTAAAGCAATGGTGTTCCCCGTAGTAACATATGGCTGCGAGAGCGGGACCATAAGGAAGGCTGAGAGAAGGAAGATAGATGCTTTTGAACTGTGGTGTTGGAAGAAAATTCTGAGAGTGCCTTGGACTGCAAGAAGATCCAACCAGTCCATCCTCCAGGAAATCAAGCCAGACTGCTCACTTGCGGGAATGATATTAAAGGCAAAACTGAAGTAATTTGGCCACATAATGAGAAGACAGGACACCCTGGAGAGGATGCTGATGCTAGGGAGAGTGGAGGGCAAAAGGAAGAGGGGCTGACCAAGGGCAAGGTGGATGGATGGTATTCTAGAGGTGACGGACTTGTCCCTGGGGGAGCTGGGAGTGTTGACGACCGACAGGAAGCTCTGGCGTGGGCTGGTCCATGAAGTCACGAAGAGTCGGAAGCGACTAAACAAATAAACAACAACCTACTGTACATCTTCTTCTGAATTAAACTCTGATAATGTTTCAAATCATAATAGTGCTCCCTACTAGTGTTATAGAAACAATAATCAATCCATATTAATTATCATAATTATAATCATCATCCAAAATTTCACTTTGTTCTTCTCTTATTAGAAGAAAAATAATGATACTAAAGCGAACCATCTCCAGTAAGTACATGTTTCAGTTATAATGTCTCTTTGCAGTATCATAAAGTACCAGTTGGTCAGCAAAGAAGACTACTGTGTGTGGAATCATAAGCAATAAAGACAAGGAGAAAGCACTTAATTTGTTGGTCCAAGAATGTCGAGCAGTTCCATATAATATGTGCTCCTGAATTTTGTTTTATAACAGCTAATGAAAATATTACCCTGCTTCCTGTTAAATGCAGATACAGAAATTAGTCAAGCTTTCTTTATTCAAATTAGACTTAATCTCATTCTTTCCACCACCTGTTCCTGATACTTCACATGAGATTTATTTAAAGCTTTCTGAATGAGTGCCTTTCCTACACTTCCTACAGAGCTGCATGAAATAGATTTAGTCCTCCACCCCTGGTGATGTGCAAGTTCCTTCTTACATGTAGACAGAGTCATGGGGTGGAGATGCTGTCCCAACAGCATGATGTTATTGTTTAATTGTGATTAAAGTTAGGTAAGATGTAACATTTGAAATCTTACACAAGTTAATAAACAATCCTTGTTTTATCAAAATGGAATATGCATTTGAAAAGTGGAACTTTTAAAACACTGCTAGCCACTGTTTCTGGCAATTTCCCCAGCTTTCTGGTACTGAAAGGCAGGATTTATACATTATGTAAAGCCATAATAGAAATACAATTGTTTAGGTTTGTCTTAGTGTGGCATGTAAACTTAGCCATTATGGTTAATTATGGATTATGGATAAACCATGGATAAATAAATTAGGGTTTAGCATCATGTGGGAATGCAGCCATTATGTAGTTCTATATGTTGCATCTGCTGTTGTGGTTTGCCATAATTGGCACCATATTAGTTCAGTATGAATATGCAGTTGAAAGGTTCCTGGAAACATTTGAGCAGCAAACAAGATAGTGCATACAAAAGGATAAGAAACAGTAGAAAAAAGTAGATGCAGTCCAAAAGTAGATGTAGTCCAATCTTCCCAACCTGGCTTTTCCCAGGTATGTTGGACTTCGCCTCCACCATTTTCCAGAAGTTGGGAAATATAGGTCTTAAAGAACAATATATCTGGGCAGCATCAGGTTGGGGAACTCTGGTGGTTGGTGGCTTAAAGACGCTCTCTCCACCTTTTAGTCTCTCCCTTTTATCTTCTATTTTTGTACTTTTTCTATTTTTATAATGGTTTTCTAACTTTTATTTGTAAGCCTCCCAGAGTCACTTTTACAAATTTAATAATAATAAAAAATAAAATAAACTATGTCACAGGGGAATTGGCTAATATTATCTATGCAAATTTAAAGGTTTTGAACACTGAATCAGATTCTTCTCCAGACTTACAAAATGTTATTAAACTGGTTTGTTTTTTGAGGACTGCTGAAGATTATTCTGCTCTAACTAATGTTTTTCCCCATCTGAAATAAGTAAAACTATTTTCTTTCTTTTTAAAAATTGTATTTGTGTTGCAGCTTTGGGAGTAAGAATCTTAGACACTGAAGTATTTATAAACTTATTTGAAAACTAATTCACCTTTGCTAAAATTTGCTATTTTCCCTGTAACTGGGGGCACTGCTTTGCCCTGGATTCATGAATACTCATAACAATATTACTTTCATTTTCACCTAAAAATATATTTTATCTAAGCGAAGTGAACAGGTCAGTGTGCAACTACTAAGGAAAATAGCAAAACACTTTAAAAATTAAGTTTGCATTGGCTATGTTGCTACTTTTTCTGCCTCTATAAACCAAACAAAAATCCAGTTCAGCTTCAGGCATTTGAGGAAATACCTGCATATTCAACTGGATACAGACTTAGCAATACTAAAAGCAGACGTTGTGAGGTTTAGGTTAGAGAGTAGAAAAAAAAAGGATAAATCTGGAAGGAGCCATAGTTGTTTTCATAAGATTGGACTCAGTAATTTAGTGACATTTAATTGTAAAAGAAAGGTATCTGAGAGCAAGTTTCAAGAAATCATCTGAATAATGATAGTTGAAAAATGCAAATGTATATTTGTATTAACATTGTATACAAATGTATACAAATGTAAATATCCTCCTTTTCTTCTTTAAACTATAGTGTATTTATGGCCTTTCATGCAAAAGAACAGTCCTGTCATTTTTAACAATACCAATCAATTAGAATTGAAATACGCTTATGGCTGGCTATGGCTGGAAATGTCACTAAATAAAAAATGGAAAAAAAAAACACACATTCTTTCACTTGGTAGGGCTGTCCAGTCAAGTAGCATATACTTCTCTGCAGTTTCAAGGCATCCACTAAAATGGGATATGACATAGGTCTTGGTTTTTTGAACTATCTTACTTGTCAAGAAAATAACAAGTAAAAAATGCATGAGACTAGCAGAAATGCGTTCAGATTACTAGGCATAAAAAGAGTCGTTGCTGTATGAAATGGGCAGCAAAGAAATTTAATAAATGAATAAATAAATAAAATTTGGTTTATACTTAATTCACACTTCCTCACCAATACATAAACTGAAATAAGTTTTATTCTGAAAATCTGCTATACTTTTTGTAGTGCAGTTTTCTTTTTTTTTAAACAAGACTTTATTAAAGTTTCAAAATACAGATAAAATACAAAATATAGAAAAGACTTCAGAAAAGACTAGAAGAAAAAAGACAAACTAAAAAGTTGTAATGCAGTTTTCCAAATTAAAGAATATTTAAAAAATGTTTGTTGAAAATATGTTTTCAGAAGTCTATCTATCCGGGAATGGTTTCTACAAAAAGTGTAGTTTAGGAGAAATGCAATTTTATGCATTATTTTCAAAATTGCAAACTGATATGACAGTGAGTGGTAATATAAATAGGTATGTATGAATTTAATAATAAAATAACTGAAAATGGCTTGAAAAAGCTTATTATTGAAAAAATGAAATGAAACCAATATTGACAGATTCAGTTTCCTGAGGGGCCTCCTATCTTTACATGGATGTACTGTGTTTGCTAAACAGTGAATGTTGGAATTCTTATTTATTTATTTATAAAATTTATATAGCTACCTATCTCAACTTTGTGACTCTAGGCAGCTCTTAATATGAAAAGCATAAAATATGAAATATCATAAACAATATTCCAACATAGCCAAGGCCACTAAAAACTGTCTCACAATCAAAATCTCATACATGCCGGGCCCTATGCACTCTTATGTCAGGCAGTTTACCAAAGTTGCAGTTCTCATTAGTTTGAGATGCTTCTCATTTTTGTAGAGAATGTATTAACAGTAGAGATCTGAATTTGAAAGTTGTAGAAACTTTTTTTTCCAAAGGTAACAAATAGCAATGAATGACAATAGTATGGAGACAGGAATAAGACTAATAGTGCCATATTTCAAGATGACAATGTTCCAATATATAGATTCATGATTCTGAGTATAACATATGTTGTATATCTTCTGTTACCACATCTGACTGTTTAAAAAAGTCTTTGACATATTTTTGTATTAATACATGCTTTGAGATGAAAACTGCAACAAAATCCTCAAACCTAAAATAATTTTTGCTTTACATCAGTATAAATCATTTCCAGTTAAATCTGTTATACCACTAAGTTCAGATATAAAAATGAGAGAATCTTTGTTGAAACACCTTGCCTAGAAAAGAAAAAAAAAGTATACCAATAGTGAATAGTTTAACATGTAACTTGTTACTTTAAACTATGGATATCTAGTAAAATAATACCTTTTCTAATTTGAGACAAACATGAACAAGATCCCACACTTTTGAACATCTCATCCATTATGATAAGCTAAGGTGACTACACACCCTTCCAACAGTACTAACAAAATGTTCGACATATTAGGTGGAACCTTGCAAATAATAAAGTACCCCCCAGAACATTACAGAATGCTTCCTTTATATCAGAGAAATGAAACTAAACATGACACACACACCCTTCAAGTGTGCCAGCTAGCATGGTAGGGAAATAAAGAGCTTGATGTTGAAGCCAGGAAATCTGGTTTCATAATATTCTTAAGATACAAAAAGTATCAGATATTTTGCCATTTTTCTCTTCCAAGGACTCATCTTTTTCTCTT